>NC_051322.1:77327799-78540731 GCF_015220235.1 Choloepus didactylus
GGTAAGGATTGTCTTCCACAATGAGAGAATCTAATAAGCTAGATTTAATCTAATCAGTTGAAGATTTTTAAGGTAGAAGAGAGAACATTCATTTATTCTTCAGTCAGCCAACCTCTCCTAGGGAGTTCCTCAAGGAATTTCATTGGATTTGCTTGCTCATGGCCTGCCCTGAACAATTTGTACTCATGCATCTCCATGATTGTGTGAGACACTTTAACAAAATCTCATATTTACAAATAGCTCTTGTTGGTTTTTTACCTAGAGAACCAAAATTTTGTTCTATGAAATAATCAATAAAATTTACAGAATATTATCAAGGTTGATAAAAAGAGAAAATATACAAATTACCACTGACCCCACAGAAATATAAAGGACCATAAGAGCATTCTAGGAACAACTTAATGCCAGCAGACAGTCTAGGTGAAATGAAAAAATTCCTAGAACACAAGTACAACTCACACTGACTCTACAATAAAGAGAAAATCTCATCAGACCAATTACAAGTAAGGAGATCCAGTCATCATAAACCTCCCAGAAAGAAATGTCTATGACTGGATGACTTCACAGTTGAATTCTACTAAACATTCCAAGAAAAATTAATACAAATCCTGCTCAAACTCTTCCATAAAATAAACAAGAGGGGACGTTATGTAACTCATATGATGCCAACATCACCCTAATAAATCCAGTTAAAGGTACTACAGGAAAAGAAAATTATAGACCAATTTGTCTTATGAATATAGATGTAAACATGAATATTACTTATGAAAAATACACAGCTAACATTGTGCTCAATGGTGAATGATTTAAAGGTGTTTACTAAAGACAAGGAATGAGGCAAGTATTCTCACTTCACAACTGCTATTCAATGTTGTAATAGAAATTCTTGCCAGAGCAATTATGCAATAAAATAAATTAAAATTATATATATTGGAAAGAAAGAAGGAAACCTTATATATTTGCAAAGGACCAGATATCATATGTAAAAAATACAAAGGAATTCACAAGGAAAATGTTAGAGCTAGTAACTGAGTTCAGCAAGGTAACAGGGTAAAAGATCAACACAAAAATTCATTGTGTTTCTGTGTGAGGAAAGAACAATTAGAAGAGGTAGCTAAGAAAATAATTAAAGTTAAAATAGCATCTAAAATAACTAGGAATAAATTTAAACAAAGATAAAGAATGCATGTATACCTAAAGTTGTAAATCACTAATTAAAGAAATTAAAGAAGACTGAAGTAAATGTACACTGTTTGGAAGAGTCAAAAATTTTATGTCAATATTACCCAAAACAAAATGCAACTACAATACTATCCTATCAAATTACAAGCAGCTATTTTATGCAGAAGAAGGAAAATGAAACAATCCTAAAATCCATATGGAACGTCAAGAAGCCCTGGATAACCTAAATAAACTTGATAAAGAACATACTTGGAGTACTCAAATATCCTGATTTCAAATTGAACAACAAATTGACAGTAATCAGAACACTATGGTACTGGAACATAGATAAATCAATGGAACAGAATGGAAAGTCCAGAAGTAAACCCACACATCATAGTTGATTGATTTTTAACAAGTGATTTACACATGTACAGTGGGGAAAGAATAGTTCCTTCAACAAATTGTTTGGGAAAATTAGATATTCACAGGGAGAAAAATAATGTTAGGCCACTACCAACTACAAACTCTCAGAGTTAGAAAACAGGTTAAAAGTTACCTCTGGAATGAAAGAGAGGAAAGGGAGAGTTTCATTATAAAAATTTTTAAAGTATATATGTGTATCTATATATATATGTGCATATATTTGTAAAAAATTTTAAAGTATATGTATGTATATCTATATCTATAAAATCCACTGTGTGTGTGTGTGTGTGTGTGTGTATATATATATATATATATATATATATATATATATATATATAGAGAGAGAGAGAGAGAGAGAGACATACAATGGAGTTAGTCTGAAAAAGTTACAGATTAAAAGAAGGATTTTACAAACCTAGCTATATATACTTCATAGACAAACATCTAAAGTTCCAGAAACATTTTTATTTTTTTGGTAAATTATAAAAGTGTTCAGATCTACAAATTTTCATGCTATGTGGATTTGCAATAAATAAAAAAGAATGAATTTTCATTGCTAGCTTTTTCATAATGAAAAATGTATTAAAATTAAAGAAAGTTAGGGCCATAAACATAAAATACCTGTAAAGTGAATTTACATGTAAAAATTAAAAAAACTTACAAACATAAGTAAATATTGATAATTCTACATTCTTACTCGTAGAAGTTAACATATATTTCTCAAGTAAAAACAGGTAGATTAAATTAAAATTTAAGACAAGTGATCAAAAGAAAACAAATGGAAAACACAGAACTTGTCAGGGATGGTGACATTTCTGGGGTACTAAATGTGCTGCCATTACCATTTGATTTCCTATCTGTGCTCCACCAGAACCCAGAGGGCAAGGGACCACTAGGGGTTTCCAGGGTGACAAATGTGTAGAGTGATTCCTGAGAGGCAAAAATAAATGTTCTGGGAGGCAGGGCAATATGATGGAGTGGTGAGGTGTAGGTTTTAGTTACCCCACCATGGCAGTAGGTAGAAAACCAGGAACTGTGAGGACCAGACACTGGAGAGCAATTTGACCTTGGGCATACTTCATACAACACTCATGAACTTGTAGAACAGCTGAGATCAGCAAAATCTGTATGTTCTCATGGCCAGGGGATCCATGCCCCTCCCTGCCAGGCTCAGTCCCATGGGAGGAGGGGCCATAGGTGCTGGGAATGAGGAGGGACAACTGCAGTTGCAGCTCTTATTGAAACTTCAGATGGCTGATCCAAACTCCAAATATAGATAGACTGAGGCAGGATACCAGAGAATCCAGGAGAAGGCAGCCCAGTGGAGAGGAGATAGGGCTATCAAAAACAGCAAAGAAAACCCAAAAATAAAAGTGGAAATTTTTGGAGTTCTGTTGAACATAGAATGGGGAATGGCAGGGCTCAGGCAGGGTCAGGCTAATATACAAATCCAGAAGACAAGTTTCTTTGTCTGAAGAGCCAGTTTCTCTGCCTTCTTGATTGTTCCTTAAAGGCCCTAATCTCCTTGTCTCTTAGCATTTCAATAGCCCATTAAATCTGCAGGGATGTCCCTTCTTTTTTATTAACTTTTTCTCTTTTTCTAAAACAATTACTCTAAGAAGCCCATTACAAAAAGCCTCAAAGACTTGCATTTTGGGCCCAGATAAGAGGAGAGCTCAGAGGGCTCTGGGACACAAGGCAATAAGTCCAGTGGCTGAGAAAATTCACTAAACACTGCAACTTTTCAAGAAAAGGGAACATCCCCTTACAGTCATCTTCCTGGTGGGCAGGGTACACTCCTAGCCAGCACCAGCACCAGAACCCAGAGCTGCCCCAAACATTCCAGTGTGACTGGAAGTATTTCCAACAACACATGCACACACAACAATATCAGGCATGGACATTAGCCTTTTATGCACCCTCAGCTAATTGTCCTGGAGCAGGGAAGGCAAAGCTGGGTGAAAATGGAGAAATTAACACACCCGATTCAGACATTCTTTCAGGAGAATAGGAATGCCCCTATGCAGCCCTACAGCCCAGAACCTCCCTTGGGTGATGGCACTAACCTGTGACATAGCACAGTTGTCCCTCAGCAGAGGACATAGGAGTGAATGGTTTGCAAGAAGGACCCACTCACAAGTCCCAGGGACCATACACAAATACCAAGGACTTGTGGGTCAGCAGCAGAGACAAACTGTGGCAAGACTGAACTGAAGGATTAGACTATTGCAACAGCTTTAAATCTCCAGTAATGCCTGGGAGATTTGATTACTCAAACTTCTCCCCTCTCTAACAATGCAGACACATGCCAAATATGTAGGGTGGACAACACCAAAAACATATGCAAGCTTTGTGCACCAATTGGACCCCACAAGACTTACACACATACTCAACACAAAGACAAAGTGGGGGAGAACTGGCTTGAAGGGAATAGGTGGCTCACAGATGCCACCTGCTGGTTAGTTAAAGTATACTCCACAAGCCTGTAGATCTGACAAATTAGAGATAAGGGTTTGAATCAGTCTACATATCCTAAAAGAACCCTATCAAGTTAAGCAAATGCAAAGAAGCCAAAAACAACAGAAATTTTTGAAGCATATGAAAAAAGATGATATGGATAACACAAGCCCAAACACCCAAATCAAAAGATCAGAGGAGACACAGTACTTGGAGCAATTAATCAAACATTTAAAAATGAACAACCAGATCATGGCACAGGTATAAAAAACATAAAGAAGATCATGGCACAGGATATAAAGGACAAGAAGACCCTAGAAGAGCAAAAAGATGAAACTGTGAGAATAAATAAAAAAAAATAGATGATCTTATGGAAATAAAAGAAAATGTTGACCAAGTTAAAAAGATTCTGGATACTCATAGTACAAGACTAGAAGAAGATGAGTAGTGTATTATTGACCTGGAGAATGACAGAATGGAAAAATGAAAGAAACATATGAAGAAATGCTCAGCCTTTCTAGCTATTAGAGATATGCAAATTAAGACCACAATGAGATACCATCTCACACCAATTAGAATGGCTACCATTTAAAAAATAGGAAACTAAAAATGCTGGAGATGATCTGGAGAAATTGGAACTCTTATTCATTGTTGGTGGGAATGTATAATGGTTCAGCCACTCTGGAAGTCAGTCTGGCAGTTCCTTAGAAAACTAGATATAGAGTTACCCTTCAATCCATCAATTGCACTTCTCAGCATATACCTGGAAGATCTGAAAGCAGTGACATGAACAGATATCTGCATGCCAATGTTCATTGCAGCATTATTCATAATTGCCAAGAGATGGAAACAACCCAAATATCCTTCAACAGATAAGTGGATAAACAAAATATGATATATACACATGATGGAATACTATGCAGCTGTAACAAGTAATGATGTCATGAAACATATGACAACATGGATGAAACTTGAAGACATAATGCTTAGCAAAATAAGCAAGGCACGAAAAGAGAAATATTATATGCTACCCAAATATGAACACTGAAAAATTTAAAACAAATGGTTTATAATGTAGAATGTAGGGGAACTGGTAATAGAGAGCAATTAAGGAAGGAGGAATGATAACCCAATAAGAACAGGTAAGCTACTGTGGGTAAATATAACATTCTGGGAATGCCCAGGAATGACTATGGTCTGTTAATTTCTGATGGGTATGGTAGGAACAAGTTCACAGAAATGTTGCTATATTAGGTTATTTTCTAGGGGTTGAGTAGGAACTTGTTGGAAATAAAGTAGCTATCTTAGTTTAGTTGACTTTTTCTTATTCCCTTGTTATGGTTTGTTTGAAATGTTTTTTTATTGTATGTTTTTTTTAATTTTTTATATAGTTGATTTTAAAAAAGTTATTTAAAAAATGAAAACAATGTGCAGAGCCCCCTTGAGGAGCTGGCTGAGAATGCAGGGGTATTGGGCTTCCCCACCTTGATGGTTGCTGATGTGCTCACAGACATAGGGGACTGGTGGTTTGATGGGCTGAGCCCTCTAACACAGGACTTTCCCTTGGGAAGACTGTTTTCACAAGGGAGAGACTAGGCCTCCCTATAATTGTGCCTAGAAGCCTCCTCCCAAGTGCCTCTTTGTTGCTCAGATGTGGCCCTCTATCTAGCTAAGCCAACTTGGCAGGTGGAATCAGTGCCCTCCCCCTTGCATGGGATATGACACCCAGGGGAGTGAATCTCATTGGCAGCATGGAATATGACTCCTAGGGAGGAATCTAGACCCAGCATTGTAGGATGGAGGACATCTTCTTGACCAAAAGGGGGGTGTGAAAGGAAATTAAATAAGCTTCAGTGGCAGAGAGATTCCAAAAGGAACTGACAGGTCACTCTGTTGGACACTCTTATGCACAATATAGACAACCTTGTTTACGTTCTAATGAATTGGAATAGCTAGCAGTAAATGCCTGAAACCATCAAAGTACAACCCAGAACCCATGAATTTTGAAGATGATTGTATAACAATGTAGCTAATGAGGGATGACAATGTGATTGGGAAAGCCATATAGACCACACTCCCCTTTCTCCAGTTTATGGATGGATGAGTAGAGAAATGGGGGAAGGAAAAAAAAGGAACCCAGTGTTCTTTTTTACTTTAATTGCTCTTTTCCACTAAAATTTTTGTTCTTATTTTTGTGTGTATGATAATGAAAATGTCAAAAATTAATTTTATTGAATGCACAACTATATAATGGTACTGTAAACAATCGAATGTATGCTTTGTTTTGTATGACTGCATGGTATGTGAACATATCTCAGTAAAATGAATTTAAAAAACCCAGAAAATATTATGTGCAAAAAAAAAAAATGTATGCCCAAAGTTGTAGAAAAAAAGTTTTCCACTACAAAGCATCAGATTCATATTTGTGTGTAGGTGGAGAGAAATGATATTGATGTTGGAGCATGCTGATAAGTTCTGTGGTCCATTTAATAGAGCTCAGGCTAAAGGGATGGGAGCAGACATATTATGTTTCTCCTCCAGTCCAAGGCAGTCAAGGTATCCTGCTATATGTTGGCTCATTAACTTCCTAGATGAAGAGGTTACTCCATAGAATTTATAAACTCAAGGAATCAATAGCCCTTTACTGAATGGAAGAGTGACAAAATGGAGGGAACTTGGATATTGGGCTTTTGTTTGAAGAAGAGCTGCTCCTCTCAGGAACCATATATGTTCGTCCAGGTATTTGGACTCTATCCTGTCCTGCTCTTCTTTTATACTATTTTTGTTCCACTACAATATTTTCCTAATTATTACAACAAGCCTAAGCAGTTAAAGATAGTCATTTTATATTTTGCTTCTTGTATAATTTATGATCAACATAAAATGTATCCAGAATTCATATCAACACATTGGACAATGTGTTGTCTTTGTCTTATGGAAGTGAATTAAATGGGAGACTTTAACAGCTTGCTCCAATTCAACTTGATAATCCAATGTTTTCATTAAGATTTCTAAGAATTTATGTGCATTTTATTTCATCCTAAATATTTGATAAAACATACTGTTTATGATGCACAAACGTTAAGTTCAGTTGAGAAGCAAGTATCATGGATTCACTTTATTTTGAAATAGAGTTAGAGCCATACAACTATGTTGTAAACATTTGTAAATATTTATTTTCAGCATTGTATACTCTGTTTGCTTCATAAATATGTTATAATAGCCATCATTTATTACTCAATATTCCAAGACATAATGACAAATATTGGCTAACTAATCAGAGTTTAGTTATCCCTATGTGTTTTGTTTCCTAGTAGAGGCTATGAAAGGGTCATTCCTTTCTATAATTAAAGTCTGAGGACTGAACACTCTTTAGAAGGGAATCATTTAACGTCCAATATACAGAGAGGTTAAAAGTTCTCTGGAAATTTGAGTGCTTTCCAAAATATGAGTGGCTGATGCTGTATCATTTCTGCAAGAAACAACACAAAAAACTTGTGGTAAGCCTAAGAGTCAGAGAGTGACTACCATTTTCCAGATTACAGAGAAGAGAATATGTTAGTTGAATCTGCATTTTGACCACACCAGTGAGTATAAGTATGACAAAGTCTTCCTTTTTGAGTATTCATTACCGCTTTTGCTGACCTCATACACTATTGGTGAGACAGAATGAGAAAACGTATATGAAAAAAAATGATTTTGCAATGCTACACATGATCATGTAAGTGTAAATCTTCCTTAGCTTTGTTGATTAAAATTATACATATTTTATAAATTCCCCATACTGTGTGCAGTTTCTAACTACAATCTGTGAGTTCAATGATTTCGCCTCACAACTTGGCTCATTTGTTCTTTTGTTCCAAAAAAAAGTGAAGAAGAAAGGGACATGCTCCACTAATGATGAGATTATGTTTTTAAGTTTTTCAAGTATTTCATGGAGCACTTATGATAAACATGAATATTTTCCAAGAAGTAAACATAGATTCACAGAAACAAAGATGTACAGTGACTCTTCAATTTGTTGTTTTAATATACTTACTGAAATTTAGACCTAAAGAAAGACCTTAGGTGACCCAAAACATGTGTTTTCAGCTCACAAACATATAAGGAATTGATCTGGTCCAAGCAGAACCCTGTAGCCTCATTCGTGATTCAAATTCTTCAGTTAACACTAGATGATAAAATGCTCAGATTCAGTGCCAACAAGTTGAAGTAAAGAATGTAATGAGGCTTTATTTAATTAACTTAAAAAGTGTATGAAATTTGCGTACCATTTGGAGAAGTGGAATGTGCCAGGATGTGTGACTAAAAACCTCCAGGTTGAGAAATATTGCAAGGTCTAAAGAAATGTAGGACCCATTGTTGTTGAGCATCCTCAAAAAGACTCATGCCTACCTAGTTCTGCACTCTCCAGTCTATTCCCAGTTTATACTAGCATTTCCTGCATCTCCATTAATATTCTATGATCTCTAATCACCATGTTTCTGTATTTAATCTTTATTTTTCCTTTTTCTTTCTATTCACTGCCTTTTCTTTGCATCCACCTTCCTCATGTTTCTATCTCTTTCCGTATGCTTAGTTTTACTGTCACTAAATCAATTTTCTTTTATTCTTTCAGTGTCTTTATCATTTTTTGGTCTTCTCCATTTTTCATTAACAGTTTGTGAGAAAGCATTGAAAAGACCCAAACAACTCTCTTTATGAAGTGGGAATTTAACAATTTCAATGTGAAGTTGTGACAATCCTACTTTTAAAATGAAAAAAAAAAAAAGAAATTGAATTGATAAATGCTTCTTTTTCTCCACTTTTGGAATAAGATCATATTTGGTGTGTATTTAGGTATGTATAACTATTTTCTACATCATTGATGCAGAACATTTGGATTCCCTTTTCACATTTGCAGGTTTAAAATGTAGTAAATAGTTAGTTGTCTTACAAATGAATGCATTTTTATTCTTGTTTAGTAGTTATTCTCTGGTTTCAATATTTGGCATAACCCACTCTTGAAGATATTCTTCTATGCCCAAAAGCTAGACTAGGAATGAATATTTTCTCTTGAAAATTTGACATAACCTTTTAATTCATAAGTACAAAAAAAGTCATGTTTATTCTCTGTGTCAATAAAACAAACCAAATGTCACTAACATTTTGTTTTCCTACTGTATAAAATGTTCTACATTCATGCATAATAGAAATGTATTTAGTACATCAGTATACAATCAAATAATTTACTGAGGAAAATGTTAGCAACAAAGTAATTCAACTTAAAATTTTCATCAAAAATAGAGTGCTATGATAGGCATAGTATACACAAAGCATGAATGTTTGGCTTACAGACTAGTTTTCAAGAATCTACTCTGTTCTTGGGATAGGGTATTATTTGGTTTGATGTACACTAATTGCTAAGTTGCTCATGCAAAATAGAAAAAACTTGATATACAGGCATTTAAGCCAGGGATCACTGGGATGTGCAAGAGAGAAAAATAATTGAATTTATGACAATTTAATTCATTTCTTCAAAACAATTTTGAAAGTTTATTTGAAAGTAACTTTCAGATAAAGGCTAGACAAAAATTATAAGACCACACTATGGTAAATGATCATCAAAAAATACTTATTAGTATCAGAAAATATGATCTGCTTATACAAAACAAGATTATACTAAAAACAGCTAATATAAATAAAAATGATTAAAAAAGAGAAAGACATCATAAGAATGTAAGGAAAGTAGACATTAGAGTGTTTCAAGCTTTGAAGTCTGGAAGTTCAGAAAATAATTTTGTAGGGGCTTTTCAGGAAGAATAAAAAAAGTATGTTGATCTGGATTTTTTCTTTAATTTGTGGTAAAATCATTCATGGGAACTATCTACATAGTATAATGTTTAAGACATGGAGTATAACAAGGAAAGCTAGAGACAGTAATTGGTAGCCATTTGCAGCAAACTGAGAGTTGGTTATATTCCAACCTGTCCTTTCCTTACTCCACTGACAGTGCCTTAACTTCCCTCAAACTCCCCTCAACAGGTTCATATATAGCCTCTCTAGTCTCCATGTTTTCAGGTTTAGCCCTTCCAATCCACCAGTTCTTTCAACATGAGTGGATCTCCTCAAATGCAAGTATGGTTCATAGACACACTGTAGCTTCACACCACAGCTTAAACCATTTCAATTCCTCTTAGATATTTGCCTGATTATATATTAATCTTGTTCTTTTTCACAGTAACCTACCCCTCTCACAAGTACACCCTCATCTCTGGCTATCACAGTCCATTACATGCCGGGTATTTCACACTCATATCTCAATCTATTCTTATAGACTCCATCAGCATTCAATATGGTCCATAGCAGTAAAGAATTTAAGGATCGCAGAAAGATTTTCTTCCATCTTTAGATATTTATCATTTTCAATTTATGGCATTTTGCTGTGGTGGGAAGATTATTTTTTTTTCCAGATAGTGACTGCTGCCCTTCCCACACATATTGGGAGAAGCAAATTCTCAAAAGTGAAAAGAGTGACTTGTTTTTTAAAAGAAAATATTGAGAGTGGAGTTTGATTACATAGGTTTCTGGGGCTTGTACTGAAATGGAGAGGTAAAAATGTTGAGTATTAACCTCTCTCTAAATAAAAGTGGATAGGTGCCATTTGAGGGTGTACTGATCCCATACTGTCTTACACTGGGCTTTTGAAAAACAAGCAGGAGAGTGGTAAGGTATAGAGTGGAGAAACATTTGTTCAAGGTATCCATAGTTATTGAGGAGAGCAGTAATCTGGAAATATGCTAGGAAAAAAGGAGGAAAGGTCAATAGGGAAATTACAGTAAGAAATTGCCATGAAATTAGCATGTATTTTTTCTCCTAAGTCCTCTACTGACTGTGAAACTGTAGATAAGTAAGCTATTATAAAATTCAATTTTATTGTCTGTAAAATAGAAACCACTTCTTAAGTTGGTTTCTGTAAAGTTTGGGTGATAGGAAAAAACAGGAAAACATGAGATCAATTCACATAATTCTTACTGTGATGAATCAGTTTGAAAGTAAAAATTGGTGAAAAGTCACATATGCATCATAGGCACTGCCTAATAGAGGGCCTTGCCCATGGTATGCATTTTCTGGACTTAATGAATGGTAGATATTTACTCTGGAGCTTCTAGATAAGGTAAATAACCACAATGAGGTAGAGAAATCAGACCTTCAATCCTGAATTCATCCTGCTTGGAATCTTCAATCACAGCCCCACCCACACCTTCTTCTCTCTGGTGCTTGGCATCATCACAGTGGCCTTCATGGGAAACAATGCCATGGTTCTCCTCATCTCACTGGACACCCAGACCCATGCCCCCATTTACTTCCTTCTCATTCAACTGTTTCTCATGGATCTCATGCTTATCTACACTACAGTACAAAAGATGACCTTGAACTACTTTTCTGGCATGAAACCCATCTCTCTGGCAGGATGCAGAAGCCAGACATTCTTTTATGTGTCCCCATTGGGGCTGAATATTTCCTGTTGGCTGTCATGGCTTATGACTGTTATGTGGCTTTATATCACCCTCTATAATACTCCAGCCTCATGAATCAGAAACTCTGTGTACTCATGATTGTTGCTTCCTAGATCCTGGGGTCCCTTGATGGTATCATAGTGCTTGCAGCTGCCTTGTCATTCTCTTACTGCAGATCTCTGGAAATTCATTATTTCTACAATGTTGCTGCCCTTCTACCTCTTTCTTGCACAGACACCACTTTCCTTGAAAGACTGCTGTTCATTTGCTGTGTGGTGATGCTAACACTCCCAGGCTTGGTTATTATCATTTCCTATCTCCATGCCCTTTGACCTGTCATCCATGTGAACTCTGGAGAAAGCCTTTGCAAGGCCTTCACCACTTGCTCCCCCACCTAGATATGGGTGGACTCTACTATGATCTTGTCATGCTCATGTACATGGGACCAGCCTCAAACCATACCACTGACCAGGACAAGATGGTGTCAACATTCTATGCCATCCTCACCCATATGCTGAAACCCTTCATCTATAATATCTGAAACAAAGAGGTATTCAGAGAACGTAATAAGTTATTGGGAAAAGGAAAGTTATTGTAACTCTATCAAATGTCTTTTTAATTGCCTGCAGAGTCAACAATACTTCAAAATTCAAGATACTTCAAAATTCATTATTTCCCCATATATTTTTTGAATTTCAAATTTATTTATCCTAATATAGAAACAGCATGAGTAAAGTGAGTTATACTTAAATTGTAATATAAGCTGCTTCACTTATGTGATTTTTTTCTTATGTCACTGGTTTTTATCTGTGGGTGGTACCTGATCTTAGAATGCCTGCCTTTCAAGAAGGTTTAAGAATGAATTTTCTTTATCACATCCAGGAGTAATGGTTGGAGTTATTCCACAATTTTTGATGAGATGTGTTTTTGTTTGCTGATTACTTACCTGCCACTACTTTTCCTCAGTTTCATCTCTCTTCACTCCTGGTTATTGACCATTTTATTCCTAACTATTCTCTACTTAATTCCCATACATTTATATGTGGGATGTTAAGTATTAGCACATTTTTGCTTCAAATCTCATGTCTATAAAATAGCCCTGTGAAATGTCTTATATTTTAACATTTTTTGACAAGTGAATAATATAAAAGTCTAGATAACAGATCTACTTTTTTGACAGTACAAACTTCTTCATCATGATTATTGAAGAAATAATGGCATTATCAGTTCCTGGAATTATTTATCATGAATTTTTATATAACTCATAAAATGATTCCTTAGTGATTATCCCACAAAATTACTTATCCATTGCATATGAACTGGCAAATTTAACTTGAAGATTTGTGTTCCCTAAATCTGTTCATATCAACTAATTTATCACTGATGCCAACTCTTTAATGAATTACTTGATATAAGCAAACTGTTATTTGTTACACTTTACAATTCTAAATCCTCTATATTCTTTAAAGTTTAAGAAAATGTTTTCCAGGTCAATGAAGTCTACCTTGGTTTATCTCTATATAATTTTACTACAATGATTATTTATTTTTAGTATTGTATTTTTGTATAACTATTTTTAACTAAAACAGGAATTTGTCTTTTGAGAATACGTACTATGGATTATAGTCTGTTACATCATTAACAGAACTACAAAATAGTTTGAGGCAAATAGATTATTCTAAATATGATGATTGTTTAGCTTTTGAGATAAAATTCACACACCATAAATTCAACAGTTTAAATGGAACAATTCAGAAACATTTACAATATTTGAGAATATTCAAAGGATTCTTTAAACACCATGACTTTCCACTCTCAAAACATCTTTATCAATTCAAAAAGAGAAACCAGTTATTAGCAGTCACTTCACATTACCTCTGCTCTAACCCCTGATAATCACTGTTTTACTCTCTAATTCTTTGTTTTTACCTATTCTGGGTTATTTATATAAATGAAATGATACCATATGTGATGTTTAGTGATTGGCTTCTTTCACTTACCATTATGTTTTCAAGGTTTGTCAATGTCAAAGCATGCATGAGTGCTAAATTCCTTTTTATTACTAAATATTATTTCATTTTATTGTTATACCACATATGGATGTTTCAGTCATGATTTGTTGTACATTTCAGGTTCTTCTACATTTTGGTTAATATGAAAAATTCTATGATGAAAATTAGTATACTGATTTTTGCATGAACATATGTTTGCAAATCTCTTGAGTGGATTGAGTAAAATCACATGTGGATTGATGAGTCACGTTAACTCAATGTTTAATTTTTGAGAAAACTACAATAGTGTTTTCCATAGTGTTCCATAGATCATTTCCACCAACCAGCAGTGTATGAGGGTACTGACTTCTCAACATCCACTCAAACATTTATTTCCCATTTTTGTTGTTACTGCTGTTATGTGGTTTCTTTTGGCTTTGTTTCTAGCCATACCAATATGAGTGAAGCAAATATCTCCTTTGGATTTTGGTTTGCATTTCTGTAATGGCTAATGACATTGAATAACTTTTCACATGCATATTGTCCACTTGCATATCATTTTTGGGGAAATGTCTACTAAAATCATTTGGAATTGGTTGTATTTTAATTATTGAGTTTAAGAGTTCTGCATATACTATGGATAGTAGATCCATATCAGATAAATTATTTGCAAATATATTCTCACTTTCTGCACACTGTCTTCTCACTTTATTGGTGGTGTCCTTAGAATTTCAGAAGTTTTTAATTTTGATTTAGTACAATGTATCTATTATTTCTAAAACAGTTTATGGTTTTGATGTCATATATAAGAAACCAATTACTAATCCAAAGTACAAAGAGTTACTTCTCTCTTTTCTTTTAAAGAATTATATAGTTTTATTACTCATATTTAGTCCACTGATCTATTTAAGTTTATTTTTATGTAGGATGTGAGATAGAGTTCCAGCTTCATTTTTACTTTTCACCTTTTTTATTTTGAAATACTTTCACATTTACAGGAGACCTATGAAAATAATGTAAACTCCATACAGAGAATTCTAAAATACCCCTATACTACCAGATACTCAGATCCATGAAATTGAACATTTTGCCACATTTGTGATATCATTATCTCTATCCATATATTTATTAATCCATCTAGTTAGTCAGATAGGTAACTGTCATCTGTCTGTATAACTATTATCCAAGCATTTTGAATGCTTCCCTGTAGGTTATAGACATCAAGTTCCTTGAACACTTAATACTGCCATGTATATTCCCTAAGAACAAGGATATTCACATATGTAGCCTCCTCAACTGCAGTTATCAAGTTTAAGAAATATAATATTGTTATAAACTTCCAGTCTATATTCCAATTATTTTCAAAGGTACTCACAAGGTCCTTTTTGAATCTTTTTCCATTCTTGTTAGATCCATGCAGGATCATGTATTTCATTTAATTTTTGTTCAACTGTTTTTCTTTCTTTTATTTTAATTGTGTAAACATACATACAATATAAATTTTTTGCATCTCCACCAATCAGAAGTGTAACATTCAGTGGGATTAATCACATTCACAATATTGTGGTATCATCACACCTTCCATTACTAAATAACTCCCATTACCCCAATCAAAACCTCTGTACCCATTTATTCATTAACTCCTCATTGCCCATGACCCCACCATTGGGCAACTTGTACTCTAACTTCTGTCTCTATAAACTTGCTTATTCTCTGATATTTTTCTTATAGTTATTAACATCATTATGACAATCAAATTTGCTTTGATGTCAACTTAACTTTAATTTTACACACAGCATTTCTATAAAATTTTGTCCCTGCACCTTTATATATACATCCAATCACAAGTTACATATATATATAAGACCAAAACCATTGACTTATTATTACATTTTATACATTTGCTGTATAAAATGTATAAAATGAAGTGAAAAGTGGAGTTAAACACCGAAAATACAATAGCACTGGCATTTTATTTACCCATGTTGTTACCCTTACTGCAGATGTTTATTCATATGTCCTCAGTCTATAGTCTATTTTCCTTTCCTTTCAAATTGAAGAGTTCTCTTTAGCATTTCTTGTAGGGAGGGGCTGGTTTAGTATTCATGAGCAACCTCTTATTATATTTTTCTGAAGATGCTTAAACTCTCTCTCATTTTGGAAAGGCAGCTGTTTCTGTTTGCTAACACTGGCATTGTGCAAAATACCAGAAATGGATTGGCTTTTATAAAGGGGATTTATTATGTTAGAAACTTGCAGTTCTAAGGCCATAAAAGTGTCCAAACTGAGGCATCAACAAGAGGATACCTTTACTGAAGAATGGGGCCAATGACATCCAGAACACCTCTGTCAGGCATGTGGCCGACATCTTCTGATCATTTGCTCCAAGGTTCTGATTTGAAAATGGCCTTCTCCAAAATGTCTCTTGTCTTTTGTATCTCTTAGCTTCTTTCTCTCAGCTCCTGTGAACCCTTGCTATTTCTCCCAGGGTGTTTGTCTCTAAGCATCTGGGAGTACTCTCTTCACTTCTTTGGAGCAAACTCTAGGCTTTATCTCTTAGCATGGCATCTCCAAACATCTTCCTGCCTGCATTTCCAAGTGTCTGAGTCTGTGCCAGCCCCTGAGTTATCTTAAGGACACTATTAAACTAATCAAGACTCACCTTTAATGGGTGGGGTCACACCTCCATGGAAATAATCTAATCAAAGGGTGTCACCTACCATTGGGTGTGTCACATCTCTATGAAAACAACCTAATCAAAAGTTCTCACCCATAAATATCTGTCCCCAAAAGATTGGATTACCAGAACATGGCTTTTGTTGTGGATATAATAGATTCAAACCAGCACAACAGCTTTTCCAGATATAGAACCCTTGGTTGAAAATTGTTTTATTTTCAGCACTTTAAATATATCATCCCAATGCTGTAGGACATCCATGATTTTGTATGAGAAATAAGCAGTTAATCTTCAGAGAGTCTATTGTTGGTGAAACACTGCATCACTCATGTGGCTTTCAGAATTCTCTAACTTTGGCATTCAAAAGTTTGATTATAAGCCCAGAGTGTGAATCCATTGAGTTTATCCTGTTTTTGAGTTCATTGAGATACTTAGATGTGTGTATTCAGGTATTTCCTTAAATTGGGGAAGATTTCAGCCATTATTCCTTTGAATACACTCTCTTCCCCTTTCTCTTTCTTCTCCTTCTAGGACTCCCACAATGGATATATGCATGCTTGATAGTGCTGCACAGGTTCCTAAGTCTCTGTTCATTTGTCTTCCATCTTGCTTCTTTGTCTTAGTTATACTGAATAATTTCAATTGTCTTACCTTCAAATTGAGTGATGCCTTCTTCTGCCAGTTTGAATCTGCTGTTGAACTCCTTTAGGAAATTTTCACATTTCTGTTACTCTGTGTTGTCTTCAGCTCTGTTTCATTCCTTTTCATTATTTCTGTTTCTCTGTTCATATTCCCTTTGTGTTCACCATCATTTTCCTGATATCTTTTAGTTCTTTTTCCTTGTTTCCCTTTAGTTCAATAACATGTCTGAGACCATTTTTCTAAAGCCTTTGTCCAAGATCTGGTCCTCTCTTGGATGGATTCTAATACATTAATCTTCTCCTTTTTCTAGGCCATTGCTTTTTGCTTCATTGTATGCTTCATAGTATTTTGTTTAAACTTGACATTTTCATATTTTAATGTGTTACTGGAATTTAGACCTTGAGACTTCTATTCCTTCAGCTTGTTAATCCAGCCAGTAATATGACAATATTACTGGGAGATAACATAGCAGAAATGAGAAAAAAGGAATATGCTTTAGAAGTCTTTACTAATTGACCTGTGGGTGTGCTCTCACTCAGAGATTATCCATGTAATTCATTATAGATCTACTTGAGACCAAAGAGGAGGGTCCTCTTTGTTCCCTCCTGCACACATGTCTCATCTTGGGCACATGTGAATGGCCCTGGGAATTCCCCATGTTTCACACATAAGAATGTCCCTTCTTTCCTAGGAAGTTTCCTCACAGTTCTAGACACTGAACTTTATCCTAGAGTTAGCAATCCCCTGTCTCTGGAAGAAATGACTTGGCTGCTATCCAGAGTTTTCTGTAAGAGAGTGCTGCAAGTTGCCTTCCACAAGCAGGACAAGTTCCAAAATGGCAAATCTTTGAACCCCAGCTCACAGCCGCACAGATTTGGCTAGATATAGATGCTCCACTATGTGCACAGCGTTACAGCCATCTCTCTGGAACCAGATGTGTGCTAGGATCACAAGCAGATTACTTGATGAACTGGGGAGGATATGCAGGAGGGGCAAAGCAGAGAAGTGTGAGATCCTACCATTTTAAATTGCCACTTATTCTTTCATTGCAATATTTTAACTTTTTGAGCTTTCAGAAAGATGTTCTTACCAGTTATTTCTTGTTATTCAAAGCTTCTGTGGAATAACCGAGCCTGGAATCTTCTAACTCCACCATCTTAATCAGGCAGTTTACTACACTTATTCTTGGCATATGATTATCCAGTTGTCCCAATATGAGTTGTTAAATACACTATTCTTTGCCTCATCGCATTGTCTTAGAACACATCAAAAATTAGTAATATTTTAATACTCTTTCATCAGCAGTTCCACATGTACCAAACCTATCCTATTGGTCAATGGGGAAAGGGTAAATGTTATGGGAGATTTGGGTATTTTTCCTTTCTCTTTTTATTTCTTTTATGAAATAATGAAAACATTCTAAAATTGATCATTAGTGTGTTAGCAAAACTACATGTTGATACAGTGAGCCAATGATTGCATACTTTGGATGGTTTCTATGCTGTGTGAATATACCTCAGTAAAATTCCATTAAAATTAATTGAGCATAGAAATATGCATTTTTTCTCTACTCAAATAAATCCCATGTGTCTCTCCTCATGCCAGTACTTCACTGTCTTGATAACCACAGATTTGCCATAAGTTTTGAAATAGATAAATATTAGTCATTCCTACTTTTTTGTTCAAAATTATTTTAGCTTACATCTTTTTACAGATTATTTCAGTAATTCTGTGTCCCTTGAATATCCATATGAGTTTTTGGCACACTTGTCAATTTCAGCAAAAAGGCAGGGATTGGGGTGCATCTATGGATCAGTTAAGTCTATGGACTTAAAAATATTAAATCCTTCAGTTAATGAATATTAGACATCTTAACTTTTTTAGGTCTTCTTTACTTTCTTTCAGAAATGTCCTGTCACTTTTGGACAATGAGTAAGACTTATACTCATTCTGTTAAATTTATTGCTTTATTACTCAATTTTTTACTATCATAAAAGGAAATGTTTCCTTAATTTCATTTTAATCCATCCTAGGTAAGCAATCAATGATTCCTTGTATAATCACATTGTTATGCATTCACCACCACAATCTATATGAGGAGATTTCCATCTCTTCTACAAATGAGTTAACAAAGAATAAAATGAAGGAATAAAAGAAGAAAAATAAAAATAAAATAAAACACAATGCAAAGTGAGACAATAACAATACCAAGTATCCCATAACATTCTCTTATATTCCTCTTATATAGATATTTAGCTGTGATATATTGCCTTTGGTACAATTAATTGAAGCATCTTACAGTGTTACTGTTAACTTAAGACCTTAGTTTGCATTGATTGTATTTTTCTCATATACCACCCTATTTTCAATGCCTTGCAAACTTGACATTCATTTGTTCTTCCTCATATAAAATCATTCTATATTTGTACATTTAATCACCATCATTGACAACTCTAGGTTTCACTAAGTTATACAATTCCAGTCTTTCTCTTATATCTTTCCTTCTGGTCTCATACACTCTCTAACCTTCCTTTTTCAACCATAATCACACTCAACTTTGTTCAGAGAACTTGTAATGTTCTACCATCACACAATATTGTGCTATCCATTTCTGGATCCATACAATCAATCATGTTGAACCCTCTGTATTTCAGGATAAAAAGCAATATCTCTAAAATCTTTCTACCTCCTGATAACCTGTGTTCTCAATTTTAACACTCAGTTTGCTCATCAATTTTAGTTCATATTTGTGAGACCACACAGTATCCATCCTTTTGTTTCTGGCTAATTTCACTCAGTGTAATACTATCTACTCTAACATTTTGTCTTTTGTATTCTATATATTATGGATTATTTTTATTCTCTCTCTCTGTCTCTCTCCTTACTGATAGTCTTCATTTCTACACTCTTTTCCAAACCACTCTCTTCTGTCTTTTCCTATTTTATTATAGTGTCCCTTTAGTATTTCTTGTAGAGAAGATATATTATTCACCATTTTTCTCAGTTTGTATGAAAATATTTTAAACTCCACCGTTATTTTGGAAGAACAATTTTTCAGTATATAGAATTCTTGGCTGTCAGTTTTTCTGTTTCAGTATCTTAAGTATATCATACCACTGCCTTCTCAGCCCCATGGTTTCTATTGAGAAATCCACACATAGTCTTATCATTGTATGTAATGGATAATTTTTCTCTTGCTGTTTTCAGAGTTCTCTTTGTCTTTGACATTTGATAATCTGATTATCAAGTGTCTTGGTCTATTTGGATCTGTTACATCTTTCATAAGAGATGGGAAATTTTCAGTGATTATTTCCTCCATTATTGTTTCTGCCCCTTTTCCCTTCTCTTCTCCTTCTGGTACACCCATGGCACATTTATTTCTGTATTTCATGTTTTCATTCAATTCCCTAGACAAGTTCATATTTTTCCATTGTTTTCCCTATTTTTTGGTGTGTAGGATTTCAGATGGGCTGTCCTCTAGTTCATGAATCCTTCCTTCTGATTTTTCAAGTCTGCTGTTGTATGTCTCAATTTGGTTTTTGCATCTATTTATATGGAAATATTAAGATATTTATTATAGAAATCAGCTCACATGACCATGGTGAATGACATATCTGAACTTCATATGGTAATCCACAAGTTGGCAATTCCAATGGAGGTGAAGTTGAATTACTGGAGTGAAGCTGGCTGGCTGAAGTAGAGACAGAAATTCTGTCTTCTTATGTCCTCAGTTCTGAATTTAAGACATTTAGCTGATTTCTAGGGCAATTTCCTTTGATGATTGTAGAAGCAATCAGCTGAAGATTGGTGATGGAAAAATCTATGAACTATTCTCAGAGTAACAACCAGGCCAGTGCTAGCTTGACCAATGAACTGGACACTGTATAATAGCCAAGTTGACACAAGAAATTAACTGTCACATTAAGGAAATTAACATTTTACTTTTTGTTTAAAGATGTTGGTTCAAATGTTATTTTTAACAACTTTATTGAGGTATAATTTACTTGCCATAAAATTCATCCACTTTAAGCATACAATTTACTGATTTTTTAAAAGTAAATATAAAATGTTGTACATCACCACAATCTAATTTTAGAGCATTTCAATCAACCCACAGAGATCTGTTGTGTCCATTTTCAGTCACTAGCCATTCCCATCCCCTGCCCTACACAACTACTATCCTGCTTTCTGCCCCTACAGATCTGCATTTTCTGAACATTTCATATAAATGGGATCACATAATATGTGGGTTTCAAAAAAATCTGACTTCTTTCACTTAGCATGTTTCTGAGTTAACCCATGTTATAGAACATATCAGTAGTTGATTACTTTTTGTTCCCTTCTGCTTTAAATACTAATTTCTTACATAGTATGACATATGACATGTATTACTTTATTCCTATGCTCTCTTCTTTTTTGCCTCAGGCTCAAAGATTTGTATTTGGAAGCAATGTCAAAGATTGATTAAAAAGCACTTTTCATATCTTCCTGAAAAACATTTCATTAGTGGATTTTGATATTACTTTAAACATTAAATATGTTAGAAGATATCAGAGAGCATTGCATGTAGTAAGGGTCTTGCACATGAATGTTTGCTGCTTCTGTTCCTGTTGTTGTGGTTCCATACTTGCGTTTGTGGGTCTCTGTGTGTTTACTGAGTCTGGGGTTATTTTTTACTATTGGACAAGGACACTAGACTGTAAGCTACTTGAACACCAGGATTGTACCACAATCATTTCATATGCCTGGAGCCTAGCCCACTGTTGGCACAGAGTTGAGGCAGTCAGCAAATGTTGGAGTTAACATGTCTGCCCATCCTCTCCTTCCCCTCCCTCCAATCCTCTCCCCACCCTCACTCCCAGAAAGGAGGCAGGCACAGAACAACTTCCACAGTAACTATATTATAAAAACACTAGACAGAAACAATAAAAATAATGACATTAAAAAGAAAAATGTTTGTAGAAATCAAACAATTCCAGACCTATAACCAAGCAGGAACAAGGCAGGATTTTGCTGGCACGTTTTGTAGAAATTTGATTTTGATGAATTTCATTTTCAGTGTAACTGGGGCATGAATCACCCTCCCTCACCTTTTCTCATTATTGTAACACCACAGGATCCTAGAGATAAAGAGGTTACAAACAGCATTAGCCAGGAGCCTTGATGTACCATGGCTGGTCCAGGGTCAGCCAGGGGCAGATTTTGGCTGTCAAGGGCCTATAAATCTGAAGGTGGTTTAACCCCTGCAGGATTTGAAAGGCCAAAAGAACTGCTGTGGAAGACAATTCTTCTCCAACCTCGTGATATTTGAGCCTCAGCTAAATTCTGTCTGATTCAAAACAGGTATGAATAGATTCTAAAACCACAGGTTCCCAGGCAGAACACCTATAAATACTGTATTTAAAAATCAGAACAGAAAACGAAGATTTCAGATTTTTCTTGGCACTTGTTGGTTAGTTAAGCCAGAGGTTGGGCAGAAGTATTTATTCCTATTTACCAGAAAAGCCACCTAGAGATTATGGTAGCCAGCTACTTCCCACTCCCACAATTTAACTGAGATATAGTCATATAACATACAGTCATCCAAAGTGTACAATCAGTGGTTCATGGTATAATTCTACAGATAGCTATTCATCACCACAATCAATTTTTAACATATTCATTAATCCAAAAAATAGACATAAAAATAAATATAAAAGTATAAAGAAGACCCAAAACATACCATCCCACCCCTCCCCACTATTATTCATTTACTTTTTCCCCCATTTTTCTTCTCATCTGTCCATATACTGGATAAAGGGAGTGTGAGCCACAAGGTTTTCAGAATCACAAGGGCACACAATTTAGTCATATAATTGTCTTCAAGAATCAAGACTACTGGGTTGCTGTTAAACAGTTTCATGTATTCCCTTCTACATATTCTAATACACTAAAAACTAAAAAGGTATATATCTATAATGCATAAGAATAACCTAGAGAATGAACTTTCAAATCAATTTGAAATCTATCAGTCTTTGAAACTATTTTTTTATTCATTTACCTTCCCCCTTTTGGTAAAGAAGTCTTTCTCAATCCCATGATGCAGGGTCCTGGCTCATCCCTGGGAGACATGTCCCACTTTGACAGGGAGAATTACACCCCTGGGAGTCATGGGCCATATATGGGGTTGGGTACTGAGTCAATGTGTCAAGTTGGCTTAGAGAGAGAGGGCATATGTGATCAACAATAGAGTTTCTTTGGTGGTGACTCAGGCACAATTATAAGTAGGCTTAGCCTTTCCTTTTCAGTAACAGGCTTCAAAAGCCAAAGCCTCATGAACAAGGGCTCCACCTACAAAATTGGTAGTCCTCAGATTGTCTAGAATATAAGGAATTCCTCACATGTGTAAATTTAACATTTCCATAATTTTCCCTGGTCCCTCAAGGGGGATTTTCAAATATATATATATATATTTATCTTCTGACCAAATTACACTGGGATGTATCAGGGCTTCACTCTAAACTTCATAAACAAACAAGATGTCACTCATTATTTAATGTTCCAGGTAAATATGGGGTTTAATAAATTTATCACACAAATTAAATTATATTTTGCTACAGGAAATGTGGATTTCATACCAAATAAGCATCTCTTCCTTTGGTCTCAAGCAGAAGTTGAAGTTTTAAAACATGGTCAATATCATCCTTTATCCTTTCATCTGATTTACTTTAATACTAACCAAGGCCATTCCATTTATATCTCTAATGAAACTCTGATCACTTTTTCAGCTTCTTTACCATTTGCTGTATGGGATAATGCTGACATTCATAGATGCCAAATTCTTGCTCTGAATCTCAGGTGTCACACAAATATGAAAACTTCCAGGGACCAACCAGGTTATATACAAAGAGTTCAGAATCTCAAAATCTAGAAATAACCATTACAACTCAGGAAGAGATTTAACTACTGTAAGAGCTTAAAATCAGGAACCTTTGCTGTAATCTTCCCCAATAACCTTTGTTTTCAGATTCAATTCTCAGAGTTTCATATTATAGTTGGACAGTATTAGTGAGGCACTATAGTGGCTCTCTTTCCATTTCTGGCTTATTTCATTCAACATGCTGTCTTCAAGTTCCATTTATCTTGTTCATACCTGCATTTCTTCTTATAGCTGCTAAATATTTCTTTATATGTATAAACAAGAGATTACCATTCCAGTCATCATTCTATGTACTCTTAGGCCATTACCACCCATTGTGAATTGTGAAAAATGGCACCAAAAATACAGGTGTACAAATGTCCATTCACATTCCTGCTCTTAGTTCTTTAAATATATACTCAAAATTGGGGTTGCAGGACCATATGGCAACCCCATTCTTAGCATCCTGTGGAACCACAACACTGTCCTCCATATGGGCTGCACCTTTCTACTTTATCACCAGCCATGATTAGGTATATCCCTCTCTCCATATTTTCTCCAGTACTTGCACTCATATGTTTATTTTTTAAACATTCCATCCTAAGTAAATAGCAGTGACTCCCAGTATAATCACATAGAATGCATTCACCACTATAATCTATATGTGGACATTTCCATTTCTTCCACAAAGAAAGAGGAAGAGGAGAAAAAAGATAAAAGAAAATAGGTAAACAGAAAAAATGAATAAAAATAATACAAATCATGAAAATAAAATGCATTAAAAAGTTCATACAGTGACATCACCACCAATAATCCCATAACTTCCCCTTATATCTTCCCCTTGTATACATTTAGATTTGGTATATTGCCTATGTCACAATTAGTGGAGGCATATTACAATGTTACTGCTATCTATAGAATCTAGTATACACTGATTGTAGTCTTCCCCAATTCCATCATATTCTCCACAACTTGCAAAGTTAACATACATTTATTCTCCTTCAGGTAAAAACATTCTATATTTGCACATTTAATCACCATCATGGACCACTCCAGGTTTCACTAATAATACAGTCCTAGTCTATATCTTCTATCTTTCCTTCTGGTGTAATATATGCCACTAGCTTTCCTCTTTTTACCACACCAATACTCATCTTTGTTCAGTGTATTTGCAGTATTGTGCTACCAATACACAATATTGTGCTCTATCTGGATCTGTGCTTTCAGTCATGTTGAACATTCTATACTCCTACGGAACCAAATGGCTGATCTCTGCCCTCTTTCTGTATCCTGACTACCTGTGTAATGGGACTGCTGGATCATAAGGCAATTCTATATTTATATTCCAGAGAAACTGCCACACTGTTCAGAGTGGTTGCACAATTCTACATTCCCAAAATCAATGAATAAATGTGCCTCTTTCCTCACATCCTCTCCAACACTTGCAATTTTCTTTCTTTTTGATAATGGCTATTCTAGTAGCTGAGAGAAGTTACCTCATTATAGTTTTGATTTGCATATCCCTAATAGCTATGAAGTTGAGCATCTTTCATAAGTTTTTGAACCATTTGTGTTTCCTCTTCAGAAAATTGTCCATGTCTCTGTCCACCTTTAATTCAGTTTTTTGCCTTCTTGTTGTGAGTTGTAGGATCTCTTTATATATTCTGGAAATTAAATAGTTTTATGTTCTGTGGTTTCCAAATATTGTCTCCCATTGTACTGGCTGCCTGTTCAGTTTTCCAGTAAAGTCTTTGATGCTCAAAAGTATTCAATTTTGAGGTGATCCCATTTATCATTCCTTGTTTCAGTACTTGCACTTTGTTTATAAGTCTAGTAGACTACCTCTCATCACAAGATCTTTAAGCTATTTCCCTACATTTACTTCTAAAATTTTATGGCCTTAGCTCAAATGTTATGTCTTTGATCTATTTGAGTCAATTTTATGTTTAAAGTGTGAAATAGAAGTCCTCTTTCATTCTTTTTAGTATGGATATCCAGTTGTCCAAACAACATTTGAAGGGGCTGCTCTGTCCCAGTTGCTTTGGCTCAACTACCTTACCAAAGATCAATTGCCCACAGATGAGAGGATCTATTTCTGACCATTTAGATTCCATTGATCATAAATCTCTTTATGCAATTAATGTGCTCTTTTGACCACTGTAATTTTGCAATATGATTTAAAATTAGCTAGTGTGAGACCTCTCATATCATACCTCTTTCTTGGGATATCTTTGGATATTCATGGCACCCAGCCCTTCCAAATGAATATGGTTATTTGTTTTTCCATTTCTGAAAACTAAGTTGTTGAGATTTTAATTGGTATTTCATTGAATCTATAAATCAGTTTAGGAAAAGTTGACTTAACCATATTTGTTCTTCAAATCTTGTGCTGGTTTTGATGTATTATGTCCCACAAATGACATTATCTTTGATGCAGTCTTGTGTGGGCAGGAAATATATTGATGTTGATTTGGTTGGAGACATTTGATTGGATTTTCCATGGATATGTGATTACTGAACTGTGGGTGAGATCTTTCATTGGAAAATATCCATCAAGTTGTGGCCCTGCCTATTCAGCATGGGCCTTGATTAGTTTACTGGAGCATGATATAAGCTCAGACAGAAGGAACAAGCTTGCCACAGCCAAGAGCCACACTTTGAAGAATGCACAGCCTCTGAGAGAGTAGCTGCAGATAAGAGACAGTTTGAAGACAGCCATTGAAAGCAGACTTTTGCTCTGGAGAAGTCAAGAGAGGAAAAATGCCCCAAGAGCACTTAAGAGTGGCATTTTTGAGCAACTGCAGCCTAGAGAGGAACATCCTGAGAGAAAGCTATTTTGAACCCAGAGCTGGGAGCAGACCTAGCCACATGCCTTCCTAGCTAACAGAGGTTGTCTGGAAAGCACTGGCCATCCTCCAGTGAAGGTACCCTTGGACTCTTTATGGCCTAAAGACTGTACCTTTGTAATGAAATAAACCCCCTTTATAAAAGTCAATCCATTTCTGGTGTTTTGCATTCTGGCAGCATTAGCAAACTGGAACAATCTAGTAACACCATCTGTCTTTCCATTTTTTAGGTCCTCTGTGATTTCTTTTAGCACTTTCTTGTAGTTTTGTGTATAGGTTTTTTGTGTACTCACTTAAATTTATTCCTAAATATTTGATACTTTTGATTGCAATTATAAATGAATTTTTTTTATTTCTTCTTCAGATGTTACACATTAGTATACAGGAACACTACTGATTTTTTAATATTGATCTTGTTCTCTGTCACTTTGCTGTATTCATATATTAGCTCTAGTATCTTTGTTGTATATTTTTTGGATTTTCTAAATATGGGAATATGTCATCTGCTAACAGTGAATGTTTTACTTTTTCCTCTCCAATTTGGATGTCTTGTATTTCTTTTCCTTACCTAATTGCTCTATCTGGAACCTCCAGCAGTGTTGAATAACAATGTTGATAATGGGCATCATTCTCTTTATCAGATCTTAGAGGAAAGATTTCAGTCCTTCCAGTTTGAGTATGATATTAGCTGTGGGTTTTTTCATATGTTGTCTTTCATATTGAGGAAAATCCCTTCTATTCCTATCCTTTTGAATGTTTTCATCAAGAAAAGATGTTGAAATATGTCAAATTCCTTTTCTGCATCAATTGAAATCACTGTGTTGTTTCTTGACTTTGACTTATTGCTGTGGTGTATTACATTGGTTTCCTTCTGCTGAACCAGCCTTGAATACCTGGAATAAATCACACTTGGTCATGAGGTAAAATTATTTTAATGTGCTATGGGAATTGATTTGTGACTATTTTGTTGAGAATTTTTGCATCTATATTCATTAATGAAATTTGTTTATAATTTTTTTTCTTGAAGTATCTTTGGCTTTGATATTAGGGTGAGTTAAGTAGCTTTCCCTTTTCCAATTTTCTGAATAGTTTGAGCAGGATTGGTACTAATTCTTTCTTGAATTCCTGGTAGAATTCACATGTGAAGTCACCTTGTCCTGGGATTTTCTTTTCTGGGTGCTTTTTTTAATGACTGATTCTATCTCTTTACTTGTGATTGGCTTGTTGAGGTCATCTATTCCATCTCAGGTCAATGTTGGTTGCTCATGCTTACCTAGAAAGCTGTCCATTTCATCTATGTCATCTGGTTTATTAGCATAGACTTGCTCATTGTATCCTCTAATTATCACCTTTATTTCTGCAGGGTCAGCTATGTCCACTTTCCCATTTCTGAAATTATTTATTTGCATCCTCATTCTTACTTTTGTTAACTTATCTAGGGGTCCATTAATTTTATTGATTTTCTCAAAGAACCAGCTTCAGTGTGTTTTTTTATTCTCTCTATTGTGTTTGTGTTCTCAATTTCATTTATTTTGTCTCTAATCTTTGTTATTTCTTTCCTTCTCTTTCCTTTGTGGCGGGTTCTTCTCTAGTTCCTCCAGGTGAACTGTTTATTCCTCAATTTCTGCTTTGTTTTTTAATATAGGCATTTAGGGCAATAAATTTCCCTCTCAGAAACCTGTTTGCTGCATCCCATAAGTTTTGACATTTCCCTCAAAATGTTTGATTTTTTTGTATTATATTTCTTGACCCACTGGTTGTTTAAGACTGTGCTGCTTAGCCACATACTTGTGATTTTTTTCCTGCCTTCCACTTATTGTTTTCCAGCTTCATTCCATTATGATCTGAAAAATTCTTTTGTATAATATCAACAATTTTTTTTTTTAAATTTGAGACTTCCTTTGTGACTAAATATGAAGTCTATCCTTGAGAATGATCCATGTGCACTTGAGAAAAATATGTATCCTGCTGTTATGGGGTGTAGTGTTCTATAAATATCTGTTAAGTATGGTTCATTTATCATACTATTCAACATCTATGTTTCCTAATTGATCCTCTGTGCAGATGTTTTAACCTTGATTGGGAATGGTGTACTGGAGGCTCCAACTATTATTGTAGAGGTGTCTAATTCTCCCATCAGTGTTGTCAGTTTGTGCATCATACATTTTGGGACACTCTGCCTCAGTGTATAAATATTTATGAGTGTTATGCCTTCTTGATTAATTGCCCCTTTTGTTAGTATATAGTATACTTTTTGTCTCTTTAAATTTTTTGCATATGAAGAGTAATTTGTATGATATTATTATAGGTTCCCAGCTCTTTTCTGGTGGTTGTTTGTATGAAATATCTTTTTTCAACCTTTCACTTTCAAACTATTTTTGTACTTGTATATAAAGTGAGTCTCTAATAGTGTATATACAAGTCCTGCTTTTCAAACCATTCTGCCAGTCCATATAATTTTATTGAGGAGTTTAATCAATTAATGTTGTATGTTATTACTCTAAGGGCTCTACTTTCTTCTACCATTTTGTCTTTTGGATTTATATGTAATCATAAATTTTTATCTCTTTCCATTTAGCCCTCTTTATAGTCTTCATTTCTACATTCTTCTCCAAATCTCTCTCTCATTTTTTTTTCCTGTCAGCCTGTAACACAACCTTTAGTATTTCCTATAGAGCAGGGCTCTTGTTCACAAACTATCTCAGTGTCTGTCTGAGAATATTTTAAATTCTCCCTCATTTCTGAAGGACAGTTTTGACAGAATTTTTGGTTGGCAGTTTATCTTTCAGTCATGTAAAAATATCATAACACTGCCTTCTCTCCCCAGAGTTTCTGTTGGGAAATTCACACACAGACTTATGAAGCTTCCCTTGCATGTGATGAATAGCTTTCCTCTTGCTCCTTTCAGAATTCTCTCTTTGTCTTTGATGTTTGACAACCTGATTACTAAGTGTCCTGGAATAAGCTTATTTGAGTCTATTCCATTTGGGGTATGCTGCACTACTTGGATCTGTAATTTATGTCTTTCTTAAGAGATGGGAAATATTCAGTGATTATTACCTTGGTATTCTTTCTACCCCTTTTCCCCTCTCTTCTCTTTCTGGGACACCCATAACACATATATTTGTGCACTTCATTTGTCATTCCATTCCATGAGTTCCTGCTCATGTTTTCCTTTCTTTTCCCTATCTCTTCCTTTGTGTGTAGAATTTCATATTCCTGCTCTGTAGTTCAATAACCATTTCTTCACCACTTCAGATCTGCAGTTGGACATCTCCATTGTGCTATACATCTCTTCTGTTTCACCCTTCATTCCATATGTTCTGCCAATTGTTTCATCAACCTTTCCAGCTCTCCATTTATGTTCACTAAATATCTTCTTTATATTATTCACTTAATGCCATACCTCCCTCAACTGATCAATTTTATTTTTGAGGTGATTTAGCATATTTGTTTGAACATCTTTAATTAGTTTTTCAACTCCTGTATCTTATTTGAAGTGTATGTTTGTTCCTTTGTCTGGGAGGCCTTCATTATAATTAGTATGACTCATAAGTTATTTTTTTGGTCTGGGTATATTGTTTCCTTGATTATCCCAATCAGAATTTCCCAGACCAGATGGGACCTGGTCTCAGGAATGGGGTGTATCCAGGTTGAGACCCAGAAGATAGTCACACTTTTCTTGAGGCCTCTATGCTGTGAATTTCCTATCCTGTCCAACAGGTTTGTTCTCAGTCCACAGTTCCCAACCAGCATAAAGAGGTGTGGTGTCTTTAATTCTCAGCAGATGCTGTCCCTGACAGAGACTGATGGTAAGTCACAAGCCATGCATAAGGTGTTTCTGTTTTTATTTTGATGACAAGGGCATGGTGTCTGAGTTCTTTTAGTGAGGGCAGCCACTTGATCTGGGCCCCATCCCCCTTTTTCTTAGGGAAAGTATGCCTTTAGGGAATTATCTCATAGACTGTATTCTACCTTTGTCCATTTTAACTCTACCCTTGCCTTGGTCTATGGTGACAATTGAAAATGGCTGAACCTTTCTCTAATGAACTCCTTAGATGAAAGAAAAAATAAAAACAGAAAAAATACCTTATTCAGACCCAGTCCATTGCCCCTCAGTTGTGCCAGTCAGGAGCCAGTGTTGGTATCCAGTTCTATCTGCCCTTGTTCCTGGGCCTCATCCCTTTTCCAGTATTCTGATGTCAGCTGATTCCAAAATCCTCTGTTTTTATTTACTCATTTATTTTTCTGTCACTCATACCACCTTTCTGTCAGGTGAGAGCTCATGGTTGCATTCCTGCTTGTTTTGGGTTTGTCTGTTCTTATAGGCTGTATTCAGCAGTCTAAATTTGTTAATTAAAACTGCAGTTGGAGCTTGGTTGAAATACCTTACCTTTATTCTAGTAGAGACTGCTTATTTTGTCTCACAGGTAAGTGTTCCAACACACCCTGACATGCCAGTATTTGAGGGGTTTTAGCTCCTAAGTTTGGGGTGCCCTATTTTCAGTTCTATGCTGCAATCTCAGCCTTTCCACCCAATCCAGACTGGTGTACAATTTGTGTCCACACACAGATGGCCTGCAAACAATTTTTTCAGACTATTTTCTAATTGTTCCCAGCTACTTAATAGTTGCTTTAGAGGAATAACTAAATTCCACACTGCCCTATGCCACCATCTTACCCCACCTCAATATATTTTGACATATTAACAATTGTCCTTTGTTGACATGTTAATAATTATCATTTTTGTTTCACTCTTTCTCCTTTTTGAAACATATCATATATTTATAAACATCACTCCTGAAGGTTATTTCTCTCATGATTGCATAACACATTATTGGCTCATCATTGTTAACTTCCAAATCTATATTTATACTCTTTAGTTACATGAAGTCACTTGACAGACTTTTGCCACATGACGATTCCATGCAATCACTGTGATGGTTTCCATACCTTTGCATAAATATGAATATTCCTCCAAAATGTTTGAAATGGATTTCTGGAAGAATTAAATTCTTATGCCAAACTAAAGAGCTGGGTAAGCATTGGATATACTATAGTCACTGGGAACTTTGGTGTAACTGGGTTTTTAAATTAACATTGAGGTACTGTGGGGACAAAAAGTAACCTGCAGAGGATTTATTTTGTCTTATTTCAAACTGAAGAGTCTCAATCTCATATAAATTACATATTCCCTAATCCAATGAACCATGCATGACTATAATACAATTTATTTCAGTAAGATAATATTAATCATAATAGGAATTTGGTATTTTTAGAGTACTCAAAATATTTTGCAACAATTATTACTTCCAATATTGCCTCTGGAATGAACTGAGTAGAGAAATTTTTAAGTATGTCTGAGACCTAGTGATTCTTATTTATGCAAAAATTTTTAACACTTCTTGTAATTTGGTAAACTAATATGGCAATGTAGATTTTGTTTTTATTTGTTTTTTTTAGGGAAGCTGTAAATTTACAGAAAAATCATGCATAAAACATATAGATGCCACATGCCACCCTATTATTAACTCCTTGCATTAATGTGGTAAATTTCTTATGACTGATGAAAGAACATTTTTATAATTGTACTACTCTCTGTAGTCCATGATATATCTTTGTGTTGTACAGTCCTATGGTTTTTTTTTTTTTTAAATGTTTTCCAGTTACATATACACAACCTAAAATTTCTCCTTTTAGCCACATTCAAATATATAATTCAGTGCAGTTAACTACTCTGACAATGTTGTTTTACCATTGCCACTATCCATTACCAAAAGTTTTCAATCACTTTGAACTCACCATTGACTGCCCCCACTCAGTCCCAGGTAAAGCACATCCTAGTTTTGGACACTACGAATTTACTTATTATAACTATTTCATATCAGGGATGTCATAAAATATGTTCTTTTTATCTACTTTATTTCACTCAATATATTGTCTTCAAATCTCATCCATGTTTTTACATAGATCAGAACCTCATTTCTTTTTATAGCTGAATAGCATCCCATTGTCTGTATATAACATATTTTGCTTATTCATTCATCAATTGGTGGTACAATGGGTGGCTTCAATCCTTTGGTAAATGTGAGTAATATCCCTATAAAAATCAATGTTTAAATATCTGTTAAAACTCCTGCTTTCAAATCATTTAGGTATATACCTAGAAGTGGAATTGCCAGGTTTTATGGTAATTCTATGTTTTACTATTTGTGGAAATTCCAAACTGTTCATTTGGGCCAATTACTTTCCATATAAATTTGATAATTGACTTTTCCATTTCTGCAGGGAACACTGTTGGAATTTTGATTGATATTCATCAAATATGCAAATTGCTTTGAAAAGAATTCATATCTTAATACAGTTTTATTGAGATATATTCACATACTGTACAAGTATCCACAATGTACAATCAGTTGTTCACAGTACCATTAAATAGATATGCATCCATCACCACAATTTTTGAATATTTTTCTTACTCAAAAAAGTAAAAATAGAACAACAAAACATTCCATTCCCCATCCCACCCTATTTTTCGGTTAATATTTCTCCCTTTTTTTCTACTCATCTGCCCATACAATGGATAAAGGAAGTGTGCACCATGAGGTTTTCATGATCACACAGTAACACCATATGTACTATATAGTTATAGAATCATCTTCAAGAATCAATGCTACTGGGTTGTATTTCCACAGCTTCAGGTATTTCCCCTAATCATTCCATGCACTAAAAACTAGAAAGGGATATCTCTATAGCACATAAGATTACCCTCCAGAGTGACCTCTCAACTCCATTTGAAAGGTCTCAGCTACTGACTCTTTATGTTGGTTAATGTCTCTTCTCCCTTTTGGTCAAGAATATTTTCTCAATCCAATGATGCCAGGTCCAGCCTCATCCCCAGGAGTCATGTCCCCCAGTTCCAGGAGGTTTACATCACTGGGAGTCATGTCCTACATAGGGAAGAGGGCAGTGAGTTTACAAACAGAGTGGCCTTAGAAAGAGAGAGGCCACATCTGAGAAACAAAGAGGTCCTCTGGAGAAGACTGTTAGGCACAACTACAAGTAGGCTTAGCCTCTAATTTACAGTAAGAAACCTCAAACAGAAGGCCCTCAGATCGAGGGCACAACTTATTAAATTGCTAGTCCTCAGTGTTTTTGAGGATATCAGTAATAGCCAAGGTGGGGAAGTGCAATATTTCTGCATTTTTTCCAGTTCCTCATGTTGTCCCTGAAAATAATTTTTTATTCTCTGCCAAAATTACTTTGGGACCTATCAGGATTTCACCCTAACCTCTATAAACCTACTGGATCTCACGTCTTGTTCAAAATTCCATGTACTTGTGGTGTTTGAATAAATTGACCACACAAGTTAAACTATTTATTATGTAACAGAAAATAGATCCTGCACAAAATGAACATCTCCTCCCTTCATCTTACACAGAAGTTGAAGTTTTAAAACACAGTCAATTTCATTTTTTTCTCTTTGGCCTGATTTTCCTTATTCCTAATCAGATCTGTTTCATTCATATCTCTAATTGAAGTCTGAACACTTTTCAGCTTTTTTTAACACACACTCTATGAAATAATACTGAAATTCATAGCTGCTGAGCTATAGCTCTGATTTTCAGGTGTCACACAGATACCCAAAGATCCAGAGACTATACAGTTAATACTGAAAGAGCTCTGTGTCTCAAAATTTAGAGATAACCATTAAAATTCAGAAATAAACATAACTGCTGTAGTACCTTGCAATGTAGGGACCATTACAATAAACATTCCTGATAAACTGTCCTCTAAGATTCAATTCCCAGAGTTATTGTTAGTCCATATTAGCAAGGCATTATAATATTTGTCTTTTTTTTTCTGGCACATATCACTCAATATGCTGTCCTCAAAATCTATTAACCTAGTGACATGTCATAACTTCATTCCTTCTTGAAGTTGCTCAATTTTCTGTTGCTTGACTACCCCAAAATTTACCATTCTGTTCATCAGTCGATGCAACCCTAGGCCACCTCCATTGATTACAAATCATGAACAGTGCTGCCACAAACATCAGGGTGAAAATGTCCATTTTTGTCCCTGCTCTCAGATCTTCCAAGTAGATAACCAATAATGAGGTTGCAGAACTTTATGGCACTCAAATACTTAGCTTCTTGTGGAAACACCACACTATCCTCCAGATAGGCTATACCATTCTTCTTTCCCAACAAAAATGAATAGGTACCTCTCTCTCTCAACATTTTCTCCAGCACTTGTACCCCTCTGTTTATTTTCCCTGGCAATTTTATACAGATATATTCACATACCATACAGTCATCCATGGTGCAAAATAAATTATTCATAGTATCATCATAGAGTTTTGTATTCATCACCACAATCAGAACAATAACATATTCATTACTCTAAAAAATAAAATTTAAAAAAGAATAATAAACAGATAAAAGAAAAAATAACAGTACTTAGTATTCCAATCCATGAACATGGAATGTCCTTCCATTTATTTAGGCCTTTGATTTTGTTTAGTAATAAATTGTAGATTTCTACATACATGCCCTTTATATACTAGTGAGATTCAATCTAGATATTTAGTTCTTTTAGATATGTTTATAAACTTAATTTTTTTCCTGGTGTCTTCACATTTTTCGTTACATGTGTATAGAAACTACTGATTTTTGCATGCTGATCTTCTTGCCATCACTTTGCTGGATTTATTTATTAGTACTAGTAGCTTTTGGTAGATTTGTAAGCATTTTTTATTATCCTATTATCAGCAAATTCCAGAAGGGTTCACTTCCCCTTTCCAAATTACATGTATTTTATTTCTTTCTTTTGCTTAATTCCTATAGCTATAATTCCCAGTAAAATGTTGAATAACAGTGGAATGTTGAGAGTGGGCATCCTTGTCTGTTTCCTGATCTTAGAACTTTATCAAGGAGGGGTACTAGATTTTATCAAATACCATTTCTGCATCAATTGAGATGATACTGTGTTTTATTTTGGAAACCCATACTTGGCTTTTTGTGGAACAATTGCACTGCCCTCCATATTGGAGGCACCATTCTTCTTCCCTACCAAGAGGGAATAGTTATCTCCCTCTCTTCACATTTTGTGCAGCACTTGTATCTCTCTGTTTAAGTTTTAAGCAATTTTATTCTCAAAGAATACAATCCATACTAGTATGATTCCCAGTATAATCACATAGTTATGCATTTACCAGCACAGTATATATGAGGACACTTCCATTTCTACCATAGGAAAATAGGAAGAGGAGGAAAAAATGAGGAATAAAAAAATAAAAGTTAGAGGATAAAATTAAAATAAAATAAGTAAAATAGAAAGGTCATGCAACAACACCAAGAATCACATATGACTCACTTATATCCCCCTCTTATACACATTTAGATATAGTATATTACTTTTGCTACAGTTAATGGAAGCATATCAAAATGTTACTGTTAACTATAGACTCTTGCATCGATTATATTTTACCCTTGTACCCTCCAATTTTCAACACCTTGCAATGTTGATATTCATTTGTTCACCCTCAAATAAAGCATTCTTTATAAGTATACTTAATCACCATCATTGACCACTGTAGGTCTCACTGTTATACAGTCCAAGTCTTTCATCTTCTGACTTTCTATCTTGTGTCATACATAACTCTAGCCTTCCAGACTTCTCTCTCCCATATTTTCCTATCTTCCTGTGGTGTATCCTTTAGTACATATTTTAGAGTATCTTGTTCACAAACTCCCTCAGTGTCTGTTTATCTGAAAATATTTTAAGTCACCCTTATTTTGAAGGCTAGTTTTGCTGGGTATAGGATTCTTGTTTGGCAGTTTTTCTCTTTCAGTATCTTCAATGTATCAGATCCTGGCCTCCTCACCTCCATGGTTTCTAGTAAGAAATCTCCACTTAGTTTCATCAAGCTTCCCTTGTATGTGATAGATTGCTTTTATCTTGCTGCTTTCAGAATTCTCTCTTTGATTTTGTCAAATTTAAAATATGATTATTACCTGTCTTGGGTAGGTCTCTTTGGATCTATTCTGTTTTCAGTATACTCTGCTTCTTGGATCTGTAATTTTATGTCTTTCAAACGAGGTGGGAAATTTTCAGTATTTCCTCCATTATTGTTTCTCCCTCCATTCACTTCTATTCTCATTCTAGGACACACATGACACATATAGTCATGCACTTCATATTATCATTCAGTTCTCTGAAATGCTGCTCATATTTTTCCATTCTTTACCCTATCTGTTCTTTTCTGTCAGGGATTTCATATGTCCATTCTTCTTATGCCTCTTCAAATCTGGTGTTGTTTGTCTCCATTCTGTTTTTCATCTCTTCTATTAGGCCGTTCATCCCCATTAGTTCTGTCATTTTTATTTCAAGCTTATAAATTCTTCTTTATCATCATCCAATGTCTTCTTAATATCCTTCACCTCTTTTGCCACATTATCCTTCAGCGTCTTGATATGATTTAGCACATTTGTTTGAACATCTTTAATTAGTTGTTAACTCCTATATTTCATTTGAAGTATAAGTTTGTTCCTTTAACTAGACCATATCTTCATCTTTCAGAGTGACTCTTAAATTTTTGTTGTCTAGACACCTGGTTTCCTTGATTTACCCAAACAGATTTTCGTAAACAAGATTGGCCCTCTTCTAAGAAGAATTTTATTATCAGTATGATATTTCTCTGAGGGTGAGACCTCAATTTCCCATGAGGCCTCCAGGATCTGTGCTTTTCTGTTCTTCTCAGCAGGTGGTTCTTGTCAGCCTGCAACTACCCAGTTGCATAAAAATTTGTGATACCTTTATTCTCAGCAGATACTGTCCCTGATCAGGATGAGCATGGTCAGAAACCAAGCCTAACCTGTTTCTGTATTTTATCTACCAAGCCCTGGTATCTGGAGTATCTGAGAGAGGATCACCACTTGAACTGGGCCCTACCCTCCTCTTTCTTATGGATGAGATATGCTTTAGACAATTATATCCTTTGCTTGAAATCTTCCTTTGTCTTCTTTAATTACACCCTTGCCTGGATCAGTGCTGAAAATTTAAAATACCTAAGGCTTTCTCTAATGAGCTAATTATAATGAGAGAAAAAAAGAAAAAGAGAAAGAAATCCCCTTTTCAGAGCCAGTCCTAAGCCCTCGTGTTTCTCCAGTAAAGAGCCAGAGTAGGTTTCATGGGCCCCTTTTCTTGGGACACAGCCATTTTCACTATTTTCAGCTTATCCATGACAAAAAACCTCTGTTTCTATTTATTTTTTCCATCACACCTACCTCTTCTCAGAGTTAGTGTCCTGCTTACCCCAGGTTTATCTTTACTTTTAGCTTACATACAGTAGTCCAAAATTTTTAATTAAAACTTCAGTTGGTGTGATGTCTTCAACTTGGTGACATAAACAGACGCTGAAAACTTCTCCACAGATATTTAGAGAAAAAGGGAGATAACCCTGACTTGTTCAGAATTCTGGAGGAGTGTATGGATGGAAGAAGTATCCTACAGATGCTTCATTGAAGAATAAGGTTACCAGGTGGGAGAACTTTGTTCCAGGCTGGTGGGTTCTCTCCCCTCTCCCTCACTTGATTTCCTGCAGCTTGGAAGTAAAACAGAATCAGCAGTTAGGATTCCTCCCAGGTCCCATCAGGGACACAGGCTAAAAAATCATAGAGAGCAGTGAGACAGAGCCCCATAATTTTGAGATCAGGGGTATAGAGGAGTACATTTCAAGGTCTATATCTGTGAGTAACAAAGGCAAAGAGTCTGAAGAAACTCTCCGTTTTCTATTTCTAGCCCTTAGACTGAAAGCCCTCCCCCACTATTTACTTCAATACTCTACTCTCAATGTATACAGTATCTATGCAGGGGTCAAAAAGGAAACAGAGAAAGTGAATAGCATGGTAAATGAACTAGAATTAACAGACATTTATAGAACACTACACCTTACAATAGCAGGATACACATTTATCTCAAGTGCACATAGAACAATCTCAAGGATAGATGACATGCTGAGTAACCAAACCTCAATAATTTAAAAAATATTGATACTATACAAAACACTTCCTCAGATAATAATGAAATGAAGTTGGAAATAAATAACTGCCAGAAGAAAATCACAAATGGAAAAATCACAAATATATGGAAGTTGAGCAACACATTTTTAAACAATGAAGAAATTACAAGAGAAATTAGTAATTATATCAAGGCAAATGACAATGAAAACACAATATATCAAAACTTATGGGACCCAGCAAAGACAGTGCTGAGGGTGAAAAATTGAAGGACAAGTGGCTCACCTGGAGAAACTAGAGAAAGAGCAGTATCTAAACCCAATGCAAAAAGAAGGAAACAAATAACAAAGATTAGAGCAGAAGTAAATGAAATTGAGAACATGAAAATGATAGAATCAACAAAACCACAAGCAGATCCTTCAAGAAAATCAATACAATTTATGTGCCCCTAGCTAGGCTAACTAAATAAAAAGAGAGGCAGTATGAAAATATATGGTATCAAAATGGGAAAGGGGAAATTATTACTGACCTTATAGAAATAAAGGAGATAATGAAAGCATAATATGAACAGCTATATGCTAACAAACTACAGAACTTAGATGAAATGAAAAACTTCCTGTAAAAGGATGAACAACCAGCAATGATCTGAGAAGACTTTGATGACCTCAACAAACCAATCACAAGTAAAGAGATTAAATCAGTCATTGAAAAGCAACCCATAAAGAAAATTTCAGGACTTGACATGTGAATTCTACCAAGAATTCAAGAAATAATTAGTATGAATCTCTCAAACTCTTCAAAATCTTGAAGAGGAGAGAAATCTACCTAACTTATTCTATGAAGCCAACATCGCCCTAATATCAAAACCAGAAAAGATACTGCAAGAAAAGAAAATAATAGACCAATAAATTCTAGATGCAAAAATCCTCAGCAAAATACTCAGAGATTGAATCAAGCAGCACAATAAAATAATTATACACCTTTACCAAGTGGGATTTATTTCAGGTATGCAAGTCTGGTTCAACACAAGAAAATCAATTAATGTAATACACCACATAAGAAATCAAAGTGGACAACCATAGGATTGGTCCAGAAAAGGCATTTGAAATAATTCAACATCACTTCTTGATGAACACACTCCAAAGGAAATGAAAAGAAGAGACCTTTCTCAATATGATAAGCACAGTATATGAAAACCACACAGCTAACATCACACTCAGTATGGAAATACTGAAAGCTTTCCATCTCAGATCAGGGAAAGAAAAGGATGACCACTGTCACAATTGTTATTCAGAATTATGCTGGGAGTTTTGGCCAGAAAAATTAGGCAAGAAAATGGAATACAAATCTTTCCATCCAATTTGGAAAGAAAAAAGTAAAACTTTCACTATTTGCAGATGACATGATCCTATATGCAAAAAGTCCAGAAAAATCTACAGGAAAATAAGTAAAGCTAATAAATTAATACATCAAAGTAGCAGGGTACAAGATCAGTATGCAAAAATCTGTAGTGTTCCTATACACAAAAAATGAGCAACAAGAGGAGGAAATCGAGAAGAAAAATCCAATTTCAATAGCAACCCAGAGAATCAAGTATTTGTTAATACGTTTACCCAATGCCACAAAGCACCAACACACCAAAAACCAAGAAATTGCTAAAACAGATCAAACAAGACCCAAAAAATGGAAGAACATACCATGTACATGGATTGGAAGATTAGACTTTGTTGAGATATCAATTATACCTAAACATATGTATACATTCAATGCAATACCAATTAAAATACCAGCAATTTAGTTTGCAGAAATAAAAAAAAAACTAATAACCAAATATATTTGGAAGGGAAAGATGCCCTGAATAGCTAAAAATATATTGAGAAAGATAAATGATGTGGGAGGTCTCACACTATCTGACTTGGAAGCATATTACAAAGCTACAGTGGTCAAAAGTTCATGGTGCTGGCATAAATATAGATATCTGGACCAAGGGAATCAAATTGAATGCTCACTAATACAAATTCTCATCTACAGAAAATGGATTTTTGATAAGGTGATCAAGTCATCACAACTGATCAGAGCAGCCTCCTCAAGAAACAGTGTTTGGAGAACTGGATATCTGAAAGAATGAATGACGACTTCTGTATCAAAACTTATACAAAAATTAACTCAAAGTGGATCAGGGAACTAAATATTAGAATAGAGATTGTAAAACTTTTACAAGAAAATGTAAGGAAATATCTTAAAGTCTTGTAAAAGGAAGTGGTGTCCTAGACATTACACCCAAAGCACAAACTTTGAAAGTAGAAATAGATAAATGTTCAAAATTAAACACTTTTGTTCATTAAAGGACTTTTTCTGGAAAGTAAAAAGCAGCCTATGAAATGGAAGACAATATTTGGAAACCACATATCAGATAAAAGTTTAGTACTCAGAATATATAAAGATATCCTACAACTAAACAACAAAAAGACAAACAAACCAATTAAAATTCACAAAAGACAGGGACAGACACTTTTATGAAGAGGAAATATGAATGATTCAAAACATATGAAAAGATGCTCAACTTCAGTGGGTATTAGGGAAATGCAAATAAAACCCAAAATGAGATATCATCTCACACCTACTAGAATGACCATTAACCCAAATCAGAAAATGACAAGTGCTGGAAAGGTTGTGAAGAAAGAGACAAACTTTTTCACTGTTGGTGGGAATGTAGAATGAAGCCACACTGGATGGCTTGATTGCCTTATCAAAGAACTGTTTTCTGAAGATGAGATGTTCTATTTGTGAACACTTCACTTCAATTCCATTGGTTGATAAATTTATCTTTATGGCATTACCATGCTCTCTTTTTTGTTACAATCCATTTTTATTGAGATACATTCACATACCATGCAGTCATACAAAACAAAGTATACATTCAATTGTTTACAGTATCATTATATAATTGTGCATTCATCAACAAAATTAATTTTTGACATTTTCATTACCACACACACAAAAATAATAAGAACAGAAATTAAAGTGAAAAAGAACAATTAAGATAAAAAAGAACACTGGGTGCCTTTTTTTTCTTCCCCCATTTTTCTACTCATCCATCCATAAACTAGACAAAGGGGAGTGTGATCCATATGGCTTTGCCAATCACATTGTCACCCCCCATAAGCTACATTGTTATGCAATTGTCTTCACGATTCATGGGTTCTAGATTGTAATTTGATAGCTTCAGGTATTTACTACCAGATATTATAATTCATTAGAACCTAAAAAGTTGTCTATATTGTGCATAAGAGTGCCCACTAGAGTGACCTCTCAGCTCCTTTTGGAATCTCTCTGCCACTGAAGCTTGGTACATTTCTTTTCACATCTCCCCTTTGGTCAAGAAGTTGTTCTCCATCCCATGATGCTGGGTCTAGATTCATCCCCAGGAGTCGTAATCCATGTTGCCAGGAAGATTCACTCTCCTGGGTGTCAGATCCCACATAGAGGGGCGGGCAGTGATTTCACCTGCCAAGTTGGCTTTGCTAGAGTGAGGGGGCCACATTTGAGCAACAAAGAGGCATTCAAGAGGTGACCCTTAGGCACAAATATAGGGAGGCCTAGCCTCTCCTTTGCAGCAGCAGTCTTCCCAAGGGCCAGTCCTGTGGTAGAGGGCTCAGCACATCAAACCACCTGTCCCCTATGTCTGTGAGCACCACAGCAACCATCGAGGTGGGGAAGCCCAATACCCACGCATTTTCCACCAGCTCCTCAGGGGGGCTCTGCATAATTTTATCACTTTTTAATTAACTTTTTAAAATCAACTATATCCAAAAAAAAGTTAAAAAAACATTCAATAAAAAACATTTCAAACAAACCATAACAAGGGAGTAAGAAAAATACAACTAACCTAAGACGACTTCTTTACTTCCAACATGTCCCTACTCTACCTCAAGAAAACAACCTATTATAGCAACATTTTGGTGAACTTGTTCCTACCAAATCCATCAGAAATTAACAGACTGTAGTCATTCCTGGGCATTCTGAGAACGTTAAATTTACCCATGACAGCTTATCTGTTCTTATTGGGTTACCATTCCTCCTTCCTTAATTGCTTTCTATCAGTATTTCCCCTACATTCTACATTATAAACCATTTACTTTACATTTTTCAATGTTCACATTAGTGGGAGCATATATTTCTCTTTTTGTGCCTGGCTTATTTCACTCAGCATTATGTCTTCAAGGTTCATCCATGTTGTCATATGTTTCATGACATCATTCCTTCTTACAGCTGCATAGTATTCCATTATGTGTATATATCATATTTTATTTATCCTCTCATCTGTTGAAGGAAATTTGAGTTGTTTCCATCTTTTGGCAATTGTGAATAATGCTGCTATGAACATTGGCATGCAGATATCTGTTTGCATCACTGCTTTCAGATCTTCCAGGTATATATCGAGAAGTGCAATTACTGAATCTAAGGGTAAATTTATATCTAGTTTTCTAAGGAAGTGCCAGACTGACTTCCAGAGTGGCTGAACTGTTATACAGTCCCACCAAAAATGAATGAGTTCCAATTTCTCCAAATCCTCTCCAGCATTTGTAGTTTCCTCTTGTTTAATGGCAGCCATTCTAATCGGTGTGAGATGGTATCACATTGTGGTATTAATTTGCATCTCTCTAATAGCTAGAGAAGCTGAACATTTTTTCATGTGTTACTTGGCCAATTGTATTTCCTCTTCAGAAAACTGTCTTTTCATATCTGTTGCCTGTTTTATAATTGGGCTGTCTGTACTATTGTCATTGAGTTGTATGATTTCTTCATATATGCAACATAGTCTTTTGTCAGATACATGGATTCCAAAAAATTGTCCCATTGAGTTGGCTGCCTAGTCACCCTCGTGATAAATTCCTTTGAGGCGCAGAAACTTCTAAGCTGGAGGAGTTCCCACATCTATTTTTTTTCTTTTGTTTCTTGTGCTTTGGGTGTAAAATCTAGGAGGTTTTCCCCTAATACAATGTCATGAATATGTTTCTCTACAATATCTTCTTGGAGTTTTATTGTACTGTCTTTTATATTGAGATCTTTGATCCAATTTGAGTCAATTTTTGTGTATTGTGGGAAGTGGGGGTCCCTTTTCATTCTTTGGATATGGATATCCAACTCTCCCAGCCCCATTTGTTGAAAAGACAGTTATGACCCAGTTCAGTGGCTTTGGGGGACTTATCAAACATCAGTTAGCCATAGATCTGGGGGTCTATCTCTGAACTCTCAATTCAATTCCATTGATCAATATATCTATCTTTGTGCCAGTATAGCATGCTGTTTTGACAATTGTGGCTTTATAATAATCTTCAAAGTCAGGGACTGTATGTCTTCCAACTTTGCTTTTTTTCAGAGCTTTTAGCAATTCAAGGCATCTTCCCTTTCCAAATAAATTTGATAACTAGCTTTTCCAAGTCTACAAGGTTGGTTGTTGGAATTTTGATTGGGATTGCATTGAATCTGTAGATGAGTTTTGGTAGAATTGACATCTTAATGATATTTAGCCTTCCTATCCATGAATATGGAGTATTTTCCATCTTTTAAGGTCCTCTTCTATTTCTTTTAGTAGAGTTACATATTTTCCTTTGTACAGGATTTTACATCTTTGGTTAAGTTTATTCCTAGGTACTTGAATTTTTTAGTTGCTATTGAAAATGATATCTTTTTCTGGAGTGTCTCAATTTGTTCATTTCTAATGTATGGAAACATTACTGACTTATGTGCGTTAATCTTGTATCCTGCTATTTTGCTAAATTTGTTTATTAGCTCTAGTAGCTATATCATCAATTTCTCAGGGTTTTCCAGATATAAGATCATAACATCTGCAAACAATGACAGTTTTATTTATTCCTTTCCAATTTGGATGCTGTTTATTTCTTGTCTTGCCAGATTGCCCTGGCTAGCACTTCTGGCACAATGTTGAATAACAGTGGTGACGGTGGGCATTCTTGTCTTTTTCCTGATCTTAGAGGGAAGAATTTCAGTCTCTCACCATTGAATACTATGCTGGCTGTGGGTTTTTCATATATGCTCTGTATCATATTGAGTAAGTACTTCAGTTCCTACCTTTTGAAGTGTTTTTATCAAAAAGTGATGTTGGATTTTGTTGAATACTTTTTCAGCGTCTATATAAATGATCACAATATTTCTCTTTTGATTTCTTAATGTGTTGTAATACATTGATTGTCTTCATTATGTTGAACCAATCTTGCATGCCTGGAATGAACCCCACTTGGTCATGGTGTATGAATTTTTAATGTGCCTTTGGATTTGGTTTGCAAGTATTTTGTTGAGAATTTTTGCATCAGTATTCATTAGGGAAATAGGCCAGTAGATTTCCTTTTTTGTAGAACCTTTACCTAGTTTTGGGATTGGATTGATGTTAGCCTCATAAAATGAGCTAGGTAGTGTTCCATTTTCTTTGATATTTTGAAAGATTTTAAGTAAGATTGTTGTCAGTTCTTTTTGTAAAGTATGGTACAATTTCACTGTGAAGCCTTCTGACCCTGGGCATTTATCGTGAGAAGATCTTTGATGACTGATTGGGTCTCTTTGCTTGTTATTGGGTGGTTGAGGTCTTCTATTTCTTCTCTGGTCACTCTAGGTTGTTCATATGTTTCTGGGAAATTGTCCATTTCCTCTACATTATCCAGTTTGTTGGCATATAGTTGTTCATAGTATCCTCTTACAATTTTTTAAAGTTCTTCAGGATCTGCAGTAATGTCACCTTTCTCATTCATTATTTTGTTTATATGGGTCTTCTCTCTTTTTGATTTTGTCAGTCTAGCTAGGGGATTGTCAACCTTGTTGATCTTTCCAAAGAACCAACTTTTGGTATTATCTATTCTATCCATTGTTTTTTTGTTCTCTGTGTCATTTATTTCTGCTTTAATCTTTTTTATTTCTTTTCTTCTACTTGGCTTAGGATTTGTTTGCTGTTCATTTTCTAGCTTCTTTTGTTGTTCCATTAGTTTTTGAATTAGCTCTTTCTTCCATTTTAATGAATGCATTTACTGCTATAAATTTCCCCCTCAGTACCACTTTTGCTACATCCCATAAGTTTTGGTGTGTTGTGTTCTCATTTTCTTCCATCTCTATATATTTAGCAATTTTTCTTTCTATTTCTTATTTAACCCACTGATTGTTTAGGAGTATGTTGTTTAACCTTCAGGTATTTGTGAATTTTATAAGTCTCTGATGGTTACTGACTTCCAGCTGTATTGCATTTTGGTCAGATAATGTGTTTTGAATAACTTCAATTTTTTAAATATATTGAAACTTTTTTATGTCCCAGCGTATGATCTATTCTAGAGAAAGTTCCATGAGCACTAGAGAAGAATGAATATCCTGGTGATTTGGTATGAAAAGTTTTATATATGTCTGTTAAATCCAATTCATTTATCTGATTGTTTAGGTTTTCAATTTTCTTACTGGTCTTCTGTCTGGTTGATCTATCTATAGGAGAGAGTGATGTGTTGAATTCTCCCACAATTGTTGTGGAAACATCAACTGCTTCCTTTAGTTTTGCCAGTGTTTGTCTCATGTATTTTGTGACACCTTGTTTGTATTTCATCTTGTTGAATTGCCCCTTTTATTTGTATGTAGGGGCCTTCTTTGTCTCTCATAATATCCTTGCATTTAAAGTCTATTTTATCTGAGATTAACATTTGTTCTGCTTTCTTTGGCTCTAGCTTGCATGAAATATTTTTTTTCCATCCTTCCACTTTCATTTTCTTTTTGTCTGTCTAAGATGCATCTCTTGTATGCAGCATATTGATGGTTCATTTTTTTGATCCATTCTTGAAATCTATATCTTTTGATTTGAGAGTTTAATCCATTTACATTCAATGTTACTACTGTGAAGGCATTTCTTGAATCAGCCATTTTATCCTTGGTTTATGCTTGTCAGATATATTTTTCCCTCTCTCTCTTAATGTCCTTTACCATACCCATACTGAATCTCTTTAGTACTGAACCTTTCTCCATATTGCTATCTCCTTTCCTTGTTTCTCTGTCAGTAGGGCTTCCTTTAGTATCTCAAGTAGGGCAGGTCTCTTGTTAGCAAATTCTCTCAGCATTTCTTTGTCTGTGAAAAATTTAAGCTTTCCATCAAATCTGAGGGAGAGCTTTGCTGGATAAAGGATTCTTGGTTGGCAATTTTTCTCTTTCAGGATTTTAAATATGTCATGCCATTGCCTTCTCATCTCCATGGTGGCTGCTGAGTAGTCACTACTTAGTCTTATGCTATTTCCTTTGTACATTATGAATTGCTTTTCTCTTTCTCCTCTTCAGTATTTGACAGTGTGATAAGAATATGTCTCAGAGTGGGTTTATTTGGATTTATTCTATTTGGCATTCACTAAGCATTTGTGATTTGTGTATTTATAGTCTTTAGAAGATATGGGAAGTTTTCCCAACAATTTATTTGAATACTCTTCCTAGACCTTTACCCTTCTATTCTCTTCTGGAAAACCAATGAGTCTTATATTTGAATGTTTTATATTATCTATCATATCCCTGAAGTCCATTTTGTTTTTTTTTTGTTCAATTTTTTCCCCATTTTTTCTTTTCTTCTTTCATTTTCTGTTCTTTCACCCTCTAGGTCACTTATTTACTGTTCAGCTTCTTGCAGATTTGTACTATGAGTATCCAGAATCTTTTTAATTTGGTCAACAGTTTCTTTTTTTCATAAGATCATTTACTTTTTCATTACTCTTGCAATTTCTTCTTTATGCTCTTCTACAGTCTTCTTCATGTCCTTCATATCCTGTGCCATGCTCTTCTTCATGTCCTTTATATCCTGTGCCATGCTCTCTTTGTTTGTCTTTAGTTCTTTGATTAATTTCTCCAAGTACTCTGTCTCCTCTGATATTTTGATTTGGGTGTTTGGGCTTGGGTTATCTGTATCATATGGTTTTCTCATATGCTTTAAAATTTTCTGTTGTTTTGGGCCTCTTGGCATTTGCTTAACTTGCTAGGGTTCTTTTAGGATATGTAGTCTGATTCAAGTCCTTATCTCTAATTTGTCAGATCTACAGCTTTGTGGAGTACACTTTAACTAACCAGCAGGTGGACTCTGTGGTCCACCTATTCCCCTCAAGCCAGTTCTCCCCCAATTTTTCATTGTGGTGAGTGGGTGTGTGAGTCTTGTGGGTTCCAATTGGTGCACCAAACTTGTGCGTGCAATTGGTGCTGCCCGCCCTACATAGGGAGTGTGTGTCTGAGTGCTTAGGGATGTGGTGCAGCTTTAATAATCAAATATCCCAGGTGTTCCTGGAGATTTAAAGCTGTTGCAATAGTCTAATCCTTCAGTTCTGTCTTGCCACAGTTTGTCTCTGCTGCTGACCCACAAGTCCTTGGTATTGGCATATTGTCTCTGGGACTTGCAAGTGGTTCCCTCTTCCAAGGTGTGCACACCTAGGTCTTCTGCTGAGGGATAACTGTGCTACATCACAGGTGAGTGTTTTCCTACATGGGAGTTTGTGGGCTGCAGGGCTGTATTAGTGTGTTCCATCTTCTGAATGGTTGGCTGATTGGGGCATGTTAGTTTCTCCCTTTTCACACAGCTCTGCCTTCCCAGCTCTGGGAAAATTGGCTGAGAGTGTGGGAAAGGCTTTTTTTCTATGCCTGATATTGAGGTGTGTGCATGCATTGTTGGAAACACTTCCCATCACACTTGGTTTTTTGGAGCAGCTCTGGACTCTGGCACTGCTGCCAAGCAGGAGCATTGCCAGCCTACTGGGAAGATGGATGTTAAGGGACGCCCCTTTTTCTTGGGATGTTGTGTTTAGTGAATTTTCTCAGCCACTGGACTTATCACTTTTGGTCTCAGAGCTCTCTTAGCTCTGCTCTTGTCTAGGCCCAAACTGAAAGTCTTTGAGGCTTTCTGTAATGAAATTCTTAGAGTAATTGTTTCAGAAAAAGAGGAAAAGATAAAAAAAAGAAGGGCCCTCCTTGCAGATCTAATGGGCTATTGAAATGCTAAGAGACAAGGAGATTAGAGCCATTAAAGAACAATCAAGAAAGCAGAGAAACCAGATATTCAGACAAGGAAATTTGCCATCTGGATTTGCATATGAGCCTGTTTGAGCCCTGCCTGTCTCTGTTCTATGTTTACCCCAACTCCAAAAAGCTTTTTTTTTTATTTTTGAGTTTCTGTTTTACTGTTTTTGCTAGCCTTATCTCCTCTCCACTGGCCTGACTTCTTGCAGATTCTCCAGTGTCTGGTCTCAGTTTATCTATGTTTGGACTTTGGATCAGCAGTCTGAGTTTTCAATGAGTCACAACTGCAGTTCTCCCTCCTCATTCCCAGGACTGATGCCCCCCCCCCATGAGAATGAGTCTGGCATAGAGGGCATGGTTCCTCTGGCCATGAGAACTTACAGATTTCACTGATCTCAGCTCTTCTGCAAGTTCATGATCAGCTCTTCTGCAAGTTCATGAGTGTTGTATGAAATATACCCAAAGTCAAATTGCTCTCCAGTGTCTGGTCCTCACAGTTCTTGGCTTTCTACCTACTGCCCTGGAGGAGTAACTAAAACATAAACCTCACCACTCCACCATCTTGCTCCACCCTTGTATGTGGCTTTAATCAACCATGCTCTTTTGACCACTGTAGTTTTGTAATATGCTTCCAAGTAAGATAATGTGATACCTCCCACATCATTTCTCTTTCTCAATATATTTTTGCTATTCATGGCAAGTTTCCCTTGCATATATATTTGGTTATTAGTATTCTATTTCTACAAACTAAATTGCTGGTATTTAATTGTTATTGCATTAAATGTATAAATAAATTAAGTATAATTGATACTTTAAAAATATTTAATTTTCCAATCCGTGAAGATGGTATGTTCTTCCATTTTTTAGGTCCTGTTTGATTTCCCTTAGAAATTTTTTGCAATTTTCTGGGTATTTGGTGTTCTATATCCTTTGTTAAGTGCATTCCTAACTACTTGATTCTTTTGCTTGCTATCATAAATGGAATTTTCTTCTTGATTTCCTTTTCCTGTTGCTCATTACTTGTGAATAGGAACACTACTGATTTTTGCATGTTGATTATTACCTTGCCACTTTGATGTATTAATTTGTTAGCTCTAATTATTTTCCATTAGATTTTTCTGGATTCTTGACATATAGGATCAGGTCTTCTGCAAATATTGAAAGTTTCATGTTTTACTTTCCCATTTTTATGCCTTTTATTTTTTCTTGCCTAATTGCTCTAGTTAGAACTTCAAGCACAATGTTGAATAATGATAGTGAAAATGACCATCCTTGCCTTATTCATGTTTCTTGCATACTCAGAAAGGTCTATCCACATATCTCTTCCCCAAAATTCTTTGTCACTGATTTTCCAATCGTATTCCTTTCAAGGCCCTGACTATCCAGCCAAACCATTAATAACCTGTGAATCAGTATACAAACTCACATCTTGTCAGTTGTCCTTCCAAACAAACTGAACAAGGTGCACTACTTGAAGTTCTGCCCACTGGGAGGATTTTCCTTCACTACTGTTCTTCAGGGACATCCAGATAGGAGCTGCAGCTCTGCAGCTGTCCACTTTTGGGTGGTACCTGCATATCATGCAGAACCATCTGTAAACCAGGACTGAGTTTTCTCTTCCTCAATCAACTGATTATAAAGAACTCCCCAAGAGGCCATAGATCTGGGCTGGGAAAGAGAAGGTAATGTGGTAGGAGTGGGTTCTTTGGGCATTTGAACCAATTCCCCATGTTACTTAATTTTGCCTTCAGGACCTGCTCAAGCCCTATCTAACATATTCCATTTCTATCTTATGATGGAGTGCGGCTGTGCATGCCCAATTATATAGCTTGGTGGGTTAGACAACCCACAGCTCATGATAGGTAATTCAGGTCTCACAGCAACTTTGTGCCCATGGTTATGCATTCTGTGTCTACTAAGTCCCAATAGCAGGCCAAAAGCTGTTTCTCAAAAGGGGAGTAGGTATCTGCAGAGGATGGTAAAGCTTAACTCTAAAATGCTAAGGATCTTCATTATGATTCTTCTTTAGGAGCCTGCCAAAGGCTTCAAAAAGCGTATCAATTCATCACTGACCCTTTCAGCACCATTGTATCCACTTGATCTTATGGTCCACATGGCAAAACAGCATACACAGCAGACTGGGCCTGTCACAGAGCCTCATCTTGTTACAGTCTTCACTCAAAACTATAAGCTTTTATGGTCATTCAGTACATGAGCCAGAGTAACACACCCAAATGAGGAATATGCTATCTCCAAAACCCAAAGAGGCCAACTAGGATTTTGCCTCTTTTTGGTCTTAGGAGGGGCCAGATGCAACAGCTTTTCTGTCACATTAGAAGGGATATCTTTACATGCCCCAAACTAGTTGACACCTATAAATTTTACTGAGGTGGGAAGGCCCTGTATATTTGCTGGATTTGTCTCCCACCCTCTGACATAGAAATGCCTCCCCAACAAATCTAGACTAGTTGCTACTTCTTGTTCTGTAGGTTCACTCAACATATCATCAATATAATGGACCAGTGTGATTTCTTTGGGGAGGGAGAAATGATCAAGATCCCTGTATACAATATTATGACATAGGGCAGGAGAGTTGTACACCTGATGTAGGACTGTGAAAGTATACTGCTGGCCTTGCCAACTGAATGAAAATTGTTTCTAGTGGTCTTTACTGACAGCTATTGAGAAGAAAATATTGGCCAAATCAATAGCTGCATACCAGGTGCCAGGGGATGTGCTGATTTTCTAAAGCAATGATACCACATCTGGAACAGCAGCTGCATTTGGAGTCACCACCTGGTTAAGTTATGAATCCACTGGCAACTCTGATGAAGATGTTCAATGAACTCCTCAGGTAATGCTTTGCTGGCTAGCCAAAGAAGAAATGAAGGTTCTCTCAAGTTCTCCCTTAAAATTCTTCAACAGTTTGGATTAAATCCAGGTGATTGAATTCTGTTATTGAGAAAAACACTCCCTTCATTGATGTAATCAGTCATAGGTGCAGTCAATTGATTGATGATTTTAAAAAACTGCCTTCTGGCTTATTAACCAGCCACAAATGTTCTTTCTGTAATGGTTAGGCCAGTGCTCTTGACCAGACACTTGGACACCATCACCTGGCAAAGTTGACACATGAACCTAACCATCATGACATGTTACCAGGAGATAAAAATATGGCAGAGTTCAGGCATTTTATGCTGAAGGATTATAGAATCTTCAACAGAATTGGTTATATAGGTACAGACATGGATATCACAATAATGTGTGATTGTAGCACAATATTGTAAGTACACTGAACCAAGATGACTGTGAGTATATTTGAAAAAGTAAGGTTTGGGACATGTATGAGACCAGAAGGAGAGATAGACAATAAAGACTTGGACAGTATACCTTAGTGAAATCTATAAAGGTCAATGATGGTTATTTAATGTACAAATATTTAAATGTTTTTACATGTGGGTTAGGAAATGAATGTCAATTTTGCAAGGTGCTGAGATTGGGAAGTTATGGGGATAAAATATAATCAATGAAAACTAGAGTCTATAGTTAACACTAACATTATAATATGCTTCCATTTATTGTAACAAAGGCAACATATCAAAGCTGAATGTTTATAAGAGAGAGATATAAGGGAGGATGATAGGATTCTTGGTGATGTTGTCTGACCATTTTGTTTTGTTTTGTTTTACATTTTTTTTATTCTTTTTATTATTCTTATTTTATATTTTAGTAATGAAGGTGTTCAAGGACTTTTTTGGTAATATTGCACAACTATGTTATGATACTGTGAACAACTGATTATACACCATGTGTGATTGTGTGGTATGTGAGTATATATCTATAAAATTGTGGGGAAAAATAAGCAGAGTGGTACAAATGCTGGAGAAAACATGGAGATATACCTATTAACTGTTGGTTGGAAAGTAAAATGGTAAAGCCCATCTTGAAGGCAGTGTGGTAGTTCCATATGAAGCTAACTATTTGGTTGATATTAGACCCTGCAACCTTATTGTTTATATACTTGAAAGAGATATGAATGGGCATTTGCACACTGGTGTTGGTGGTGGCAGTATTAATGATTTGCAATGGATGGAGATGGCCTAATTGTACATGCACTGATGAACAGAATGGTGTGTGCCTACAGTAGAATATTGTGCAGCTGCAAAAAGGAATGCAGTTGTGAGGCATGAAACAAGTTGTATGGATTTTGAGGACAACATATTGAATGAAATAAGCCAGAAACAAAAAGACAAGCCTTATAATGCTTCACTAATGTGGATGAAATGTAATCTGCAAACTCTGAGAGTTGCATCTTAGAGCACAGGTTACAGAAGGCTTAATGTAAAGGTCCCTAGACTATAAGCTGTTAGAACAGTCAGATCTATTCCTGAGTTGAAAAGGTTATTTCTAAATTATGAAATGCTGAGCTCTTTGTCTATTACCTGGCCTGTGCCTAGAATTTCAAGTATCTGTGTGATACCTGAAACTCAGAGCTAGAGTTTGGCAGCTATCAATGTCCATATTATCTCATACAGCAACTATTTGCAAAGCTGAAAAAGAGGTCAGAATTCAATTAGAGTTACCATTCATATCTCTAATAGATACCAAGTGGATATGGTTAGGACCAAGGAAAGTCAGAATATAGGGTCAAGGATGACACTGACTGTGTTTCTTCAGTGTTTTTTTTTTTTATTTTATTTCAGACTTTAACATATATACGTAACAGTGATAACCTTCAAAGTACAATTTCACAAGTAGTTAGAGACCAAATCTCAAATAATATCATGGGTCACCATTACACATCAGCCATTTCCATTATTGTAAAATATGACAAATATTTTGTTACATTTTGTTTTGAAAGTCTTCACCTTTCTGTATCTAACTTATATTGCATTATGAGGAAAGAACTGAAACTGTGGAACTGTAACTCATAACCATTACTGAAATTACCTATATAACTGCTTGTTGAGCTGTACATTGAAAGTTAAAACCTGTCTGTATGTTATATTTTGACTGTGTTTTAAAATTACAAATTATATGTGAGACCAAAATAATATATGTTTATTTAGTGAAAAATATATTTATTCAGGAGCACACCAGATAATTTAATTGTATGGTCAGTTTACTGAAACGCCATAATTACATGATACATTGAATAGAGAATATCTTGGTTTCTACAGGATATTGTGAAGCCCTGACACATCCCAAAGTAACTATGGCAGAGAATAAAAATGTATTTGCAAATCCCCCCTGAGAGACTGGGGGGGATTCTGGAAGTAAAATTCCCCACCTGGGAATTACTGATATTCTCACAAGAATTGGGGACTGCCAATTTAGGAGGCTGAGCCCTTTATCTTGGAGTTTGCTCTTATGAAACTTGCAACTGCAAAGTTAAGGCTAAGTTTACTTATGATTGTGCCTAAATGTCAACCTCAGAGAACCTCTTTTTTTGCACAGATGTAGCCTCTTTCTCTAAGCCACTTCTGCAGGTAAACTCACTGCCCTCCCCCTACATGGGACATTTCTCTAATGCGTGTAAATATTCCTGGCAATGTGGGGCATGAACTCTGGGAAAAAACATGTAAGCAACATCATGGGATTGAGAAAGTATTCTGGACAAAAATGGGAAGGCAAATGAAACAAAATTAAATTTCAATTGCTGAGCTTGCAAATTGAGTCAAGAGGTAATTCTGGAGGTTATTCTTACGTGTTATATAGGTATCACTTTATAATGTGTAGTGCATTGGAATAGATAGGATATACCTGAAACTGTTGAACTGCAACCAGTAGCCTTGTGTTTTGAAGATGATTGTCTAACTTACATGTATGTATCTTACATGGTGTGATGATGCAATTGTGAAACCTTTTTGGCTCACACTCTGTATCCAATGTATGGACAGATGAGTAGAAAATTGGAAACAAAAATTAAATTTATAATGGGGGATGGGATGTTTTAGGTGCTCCCCTTGTGTTTTTATTCTTGTTTTTATTTTTAGTGTTTTGGAGAAATGAAAATGTTCAAAAATTGATTTTTCACAGCTATATGATGTTGCAGTGAACAGTGGATTGTACATTGAGGATGATTGTAGAGTATGTGAGTATATTTCAGTAAAACGGCATCTAATAAAAACTACAGTTGGATCTTGGTTAGGATTCTTTCCCTTGCTCTCAGCAGTGCCCATTTTTTATTCCCACAGGGAAGTGTTCCAACTCGGGTTGCTTTGCCTATGGGGAATTGTCACCATCTTGGTGACTTGGTCCTTTCACCCATTCCAGACTGGAATACGTTGTGTCACGTTTTCCCCAAACAGTTGTTCCAGAGTATTTACTAGATGTTCCTATTTACTAGTTGTTCCAGAGGAGTAATTTCCATCCCTTCCTACAACACCATCTTTCTCTGCCTCTTATCATTATATTTATTAATTTGCATTTTTAACCCATGTGAGAAAAGAAGTGAAATTACATGATAATTATGCTGTACAATATTCCTTGCATTTAATTTACTCACATTGTTACCTTTAACAGAGGTCTTTATTCCTTTATGTCACTTTGATTCACTATCTGATGTCCTTTCCTTACAGTCTGAAAAATCCCTTTTATTGTAGATTGCAGTGCACATCTAGTGGTAATGGACTTCTTCAACATTTATCTGTGAATGTATTAATCTCTCCCTCTTTTCCATTTTTATTGAAATATGTCCAAATATCATACAATCATCTAACGTGTAAAACCATTGTTCACACTATCATCATATAGTTGTGCATTAATTACCACAATCAATATTTTATCATTTAAACTACTCCTAAAATATAAATAAGAAAAAAAGTAAAAATAACACCCAAAACATCGCATATCTCTCATCTCCCCTATTATTCATTTACTTTTTGTCCCCTGTTTCCCATTTTTCCATACACTGGGTAAAGGGAGCATGAGCCATAACGTTTCACAATCACATGATCACAACATGTACACTATATAGTTATTTGTTCATCTTCAAGAATCAAAGATACTGGATTGCAGTTCTAATAAATGAAGAACTAAAATGGGATATCTACTTAATGCATAAGAATTACCTCTAGAATGAACTCTCCACTGCACTGGGACTCTCTCAGCCACTGAAACTTTATTTTGGTTAATTTCTCTTCCTCCTTTTGGTCCAGAAGTCTTTCTAAACCACATGATGCAGGGTCCAGGTTCATTCTTGGGGGCAACATCCCACATTGCTAGGGAGATTTATACCACTGGGATTCACTTCCCATATAAGGGTAATGGCAGTGAATTTACCTGTTAAGTTGGCTTAAAGAGGGAGGTCATGTCTGAGCAACAAAAGAGGTTCGCTGGGGTAACACCCAGACACTATTATGAGTAGGCTTAGCTTATAATTTGCAGTACCAAGCTTCATAAGGGCAAACCCCAAGATTGAGGATTCAGCCTACTGAGCTGGGAATCCCCAACTGTGTGAAAATATCAGGAATTCCCCAGCTGTGGAGGTCTAATAGTTCTGCATTTTTCCCAGTCACTAAAGGGGTCTTTTCAAATACTTTTTATTCTCTGCCCAAATTGCTCTGGGTTGTATAAGGGGTTTATCCTAACCTGTACATACAAACAAGATCTAACTCCCTAGTCAAGGTTCCAGGTAATTGTGGTATTTGTGTAAACTGACCATAGAGGTTAAATTATATAGTGTGCTATAAAAAATAAAGATGTTTCACCAAAAAATCTCTTCTTTTGGTCCCACACAGAAGTCAAAGTTTTAAACCATTGTTGATATCATCCTCTACCCTTTAGTCTGATCTACCCAAATATAAACCAAGTCCATTTCATTCATACCTCCAATTGAATTCTGATATCCTTTTCAGCCTATTTAACAGTGAATTCATGGGGAAATGCCAACACACACAGCTTCTGGTCTCTGGCTCTGAGTCCCAGGTGTCATTCAAACACCCAAATCTCCAGGGACCAACCACATTCACAGGCAAACAGCTCAGCATCTCAATATTTAGAAACAACTGTTACAAGTCAGGAATAGATGTGACTCTGTAGAAGCTTACAATCTAGGAACATTTACATAAGCCTTCCCCTTATAACCCATGATCACAAATTCAATTCTCAGTGTTTGCACATTATTAGTCCATATTAGTGAGACATTAAAATATTTATCTTTCAGTTTTGGCTAGATGCACACCTAGTTTCATATCTTAGAAATTCAGTCCTATTTGCTGTTCATGTAAAAACATTCTTATATTTGTACATTTAATCACACTCATTGACCACTATTGGTATCACTAATTTATACAGTTGCAGTCTTTATCTTCTGTCTTTCCTTCTGGTGTCATACATACCCATAACCTTCCTCTTTCAACCATATTCAAAATAATCTTTTTAAAGTGTACTTACAATATTGTGCTACCACCACACAGTATTGGCTATCCCTTTCTGGATCTACACAATAAATCCTCTAGAATCCTCTGTATTCCTTCAACATCAAATGCCTGGCCTCTATCCTCTTTCTTTCCCCTTATATCTTCATATCTACACTCTTCTCCAATCCTCCCTCTCCTGTCTTTTCCAATCTCTCTGTTGCACTCCTTTACTCTTCCTTGTAGAGGAGGTCTCCTGTTCAAGAACTCTCTCAGTGTCTGTTTATCTGCAAATATTTAAACTCTCAGTCATTTTTGAAGGACAATTTTGCTGGGTATAGGATTCTAGGTTGGCAGTTTTTCTCTTTCAGTATCTTGAATATATCATAAAACTGCCTTCTATCCTCCATTCTGCTGAGAGATACACACTTAATCTTATTGAGCTACCCTTGTATGTGATGGATTGCTTTTCTCCTGCTGCTTTTTGAATTTTCTTTGTCTTTGGCATTTGAAAATCTGATTAAGTTTCTTGTAGTAGGTCTATTTGGATCAGTTCTGTTTGGGGAATCTTGTGCTTCTTGGACCTGTAATTTTGTCTTTCATAAGAGTTGGGAAATTTTCAGTTATTATTTCCTCTATTTTTCCTTCTGCCCCTTTCCTCTTCACCTTCTGGGACATGTATATTACATATATTTTTGCCCTTCATGTTGCCTACAGTTCCTTGAGACCTTGCTCATATTTTCTGTTGTTTTCTCCATCTTTTCCTTCATTTGCAGGATTTTAGATATCCTGTCTTCCAGATCACTGAGTCTTTTTATGGCTCCCCATGTCTGCTGTCTCCACTGTGTTGTATTCTCTTCTATTGTGACTTTCATTCCCATCAGTTTTGCCATTTGTTTATTCAAGCTTATGAATTCTTCTTTATGATAACACAGTGTCTTTATATCCTTCATCTCTTTTGTCACATTCTCTCTCACCTCACTAATTTGACTTAGAAGATTTGTTTGAATGTCTATAATTGGTTGTTCCAACTCATGAATCTCAGTTGCTGTGTCAGTTTTGGCCTTTGACTGGACCATGTCTTCCCATTTCCTGATGTGGCTCATGCTTTTTTGCTGTCTAGGCATCTGGTTTTCTTCATTCGGTTTATTCTTGGGGTTGTTTTCTCTCTTTTGCCTAAAGCTTTCTGCCTGGTAGTTTTTGATTTCTATCTTTTAATTGTTTCTCTCCCTGGCCTATTGTCAGATAGGCTCTGCCCCTCAGTCTTCCCCCCAAAATCAGGCACCCAACATGGCCTGCCAAAGGAATGAGAGCTAGGCACTGGGAGACCCAGCAATTTCAGTCTGTGTGGTTATACAAATGTGCTGGCTTACAGTGGTGCTCCATTTTCCACCACCTAGAAAGACCTTGGTTTGCTTTGGATTCTTGCTTTAACATTTAGGTCTTCCCTATTTTTCTGCTGAAATAAGGCTGGGTTTCCATACAGGGCATGTAGACCAGCTCCTGTGCTCCTAAGAAAGGGTCTGAAGCATCATTTAAAATGTATTTTACTTCCTTTGCACTGTCTGGGCTGTCTAGCAGATCATGCTACTTGGTAAGTTTATCATCCCCAGGGGCTGCTTGCCTCTTAGCACAGGCTGCCAACAGGTGAGCTGAAGCTGTAGTATTACTATGCCCTCAGTTTGCTGGCCAAAATCTGGCTTGATGTGGGGTTCACATGTGGCAAGTACTCCCTCAGCTGACTCAGCATTCAAGCTGTCTCCAAGGCAAAGAAAGAGCCTCCTGCTGCTGCTTCCCTCAAAGGTTGGAGACAGCCTTTCAGTCTAAGGGCTGGAAAAAGTCTCTGTCCATTTTCTTCCACTACCTTTGTCCCTCACTGATCTGGGCCTTGAAATTTCCTCCTCTGTCCACTGGATCTTCAAACAGTGAGGGAATTTTTCACTGCTGTGAGAGATTTTAAAATCTGTGTCCATGGTTTGAGGGGTCCCATTGCTGATTCTGTGTCTCTGAAACAGTTTGTGGGGAAGTGGTGAGGACTGGCTGGTATGGGATAGAAGATTCCTACCTGATATTTCTTCTCTTTCCTCAATTTAGCATTTACAGAGCCCTTCTTGAGTCTGTATCCTCCTGCAGAGTTTCAAACAATGCAGAATTTTCTGTGTTTTACTTTTAGTTGATTCTCTGGAGAGAAGTAATCAGTAGCTGTTTATGTCACTTTGTTGATGATATTATCCCCTCTCTCTTTTTTAAAGAAAGGCCTTCCAAATATAAAATTCTTTGTTGGCAATTGTTTTCTTTCAGCAATTTTATTATTTTATATCACTGCCTTTTTGCCTTCATGGTTTCTCATGAGAAATCACACTTAATATTATTTGGACTCAAAAGTACATAATTCATTCCTTACTCTTGTAGCTTTCTGAACTCTCTGCATGTCTGCTGTTGAAACCCTCCATGGAATTTTTCACTTCTGTTATTGTGTCCTTCAATTCCAGTATTTCTGTGTCCTTTTGAGAATCTCAAAGATTTTCTGACATTGTTCATTTCTTATGTTCCTCATATTCTTCAGTTCTTTCCCCATGTTTTCCTTTATCTCTTTGAGCATACTGAGTTTAATTGTTTTAAAGTCTTTATTCAGTAAGTCCAGAGAATGATCCTCTTCTTTGAAGGTTTCTGAAGTTTTATCTTGTTCATTTGTATGGGCAAGCATTTCTGGGTTCTTTGTTTGTCTTTTGTTCTTTTGTTGCAACTACTTTTTAAGAATTTAAAGTGTTAACTTTGGGATTTGGTCTCGTGTTGACTGTTCCTTATATTTGAATTCTGCCAGTGATATGGCAGAGAATTTCTGAATGCCAGGAATAAATTGAAGCAAACAAACCAAACAAGTAAAAAAAGAAAAAACAGTTTATGGGTGTTTACAAATTGGGAATGTTTTGATCCACTGTCTCCTTCAGAGTTTAGCCCTCCTATCAGGAACAGGCCAAGACAATTGACAAGTGCAGTGTCCTCTCTGTCTTACCTTAGCCTGATTGGATTTAAGGACCCTGTTTCTTTTTCTTGGGCTGTGCTTGCTGGTGGCCTTAGAAATTACCCTCTGCCCCATTTATAGTTTATAGGAGTTTGGGTGATCACCACCTCTACTTCTTTTGACATAGACTGTCACCCCCTTTGGGGTGTTTTTTGTGTGTTTTAATTTAGGTAATCCTTTGCCTCAGGCCACTTCAGCTTAACTGTTTCATACACCATCTTAACTGTTTGCAAGCTCCTTCTCTGCCTTCAGAGAAGGTGAATCTGAGATAACTTCCCAATGTCAGTCTCTCAGACTGATTAATTGGCATTGAATTACACTCACAACAGTATGTGCACAGAGGCCACTCTGTTCCCTCTTGAATAGAGTCAGGGACCCAAACAATTGAAATGCAAGTTGGCTCCAGCGCATGTTGTGATGGGGTTGGGAGAGAGGCCAGGAAGGATTCTAGGAACTTCTAATATGACTATTTTTTTTTACTTTACTTGCAATTTTACTGAAGTATCATCACACAAATATTAACACATGCAAAATATAGAATCAATGGCTCAAAATATCATATAATCATGAATTCATCACCACAATTTTAGAATATTTTCATTACTCCAAAATAAATAAAAAATAAAAATAAAAAGGACATCCTAAATAGCCCTTATCCCTTATCCCGTCCTATTATTTGTACATTTTTAGTCATTACTTTACTACTCACCTGACAATACACTGGGAAAAAGGAGTGTCAGTCACATGGTTTTCACAATCAACAGTCAACATATGAATCTATATTTGTACAAGAATCAAGTCTACTGGTTAACAATTCAAAAGACTCAGGTATTTCTTTCTTTATATGCTAATAAACTAGAAATTTAAAAGGAATTTCTATATAATACGTAAGAATTACCTCCAGAATTACTTCTTGATTCCATTCGAATCTCTCTGCCACTGAAACTTTATTTACATTTATTTTCTCACTTTTGATCAGGAAGCCATTCTCAATCCAACAATGCCAGGGCCAGTCTCTTCCCTTGGAGTTATGTCCCGTATTTTCAGGGAGAACTTCACCCCAGAGAGCTGGGTTCTGTGCATGTGGGGGTAGTGAATTTATATACAGATTTGACTGAGCAACAAAATAGGTTCTTGTGGTATGAGTCTTAGGCCAAATTATAAGTAGGCTTAAATCTCCTTTTCAGTAATAAGTTTCATAAGAACAAGCCCCAAGTTTGAGGGCTTGAGTTATTAAATTCAAAGAACCCAATATTTGCAAGAATATTGGGAATTCCCCAGGAAAGGAAGTTTACTATTTTCACATTTCCCCAGTCCTTCAAGGGGACTTTGCAAATAGTTTTTTTTGTTGTTGTTGTTTTTATTTTCTGCCCCAAATACTCTGGGAAGCATTGGAGTATCACATTAACATGGGCAGAATAATAAGATCTCATTTACTATTCTAGGTTTTATACAACCATGTTGTTTAAACAAATCAACCATGCAGGTTATATTAGAAAGTGTGCTACAGAAAATATAAATTGTGTACCAAAACACCTCTTAAACAACTGTCAAAACTCAGGAATAGACATGACTACTGCAAAAGCTTACAATCTATGAACATTTATAACAAGCGTCATTGATCACTTCACACTCCTTCATTGTTGATTTCCAATCTCTGTCCATATTCTTTCCCCTGATACCCATGCTCTCAAATTCTATTCTCAGCATTTGCTCATTATAGTTTATACTTGTGATGTCTTACCATATTTTTACTTTCATTTCTGGCTTATGTCACTCAACTTCATGTCTGCAAGTTTCATTCACATAGTTGCATGCCTTATGATTTTATTCCTACTTGCATCCATTCAATATTCCATTGTATGTGCACCCCAGAATTATCCATTTGTTCACCAATTGATGTACATTTAGGACACTTCCATTTATTGAAAATCATTAATAGTACTGCCATAAACACCAGTGTGCTAGTGTGTGTGAATTTTGCTGCTTTCAGTTCTTCCAAGTATATACCAAGAAATGGGTTGCAGGATCATATGGCAGCCTCATACTCAGCCTCCTGTGGAAAAAACCATACTGCCTTCCAGTGTGGCTGAACCATTATACTTCCCTACCAATAGTGAATAGCTATAGCTCTCCATGAACATCATCTCCAGCACTAGTATTTTCTTTTATCTTTTTAAACAGATATATTCACACACTATGCCATCCATCCAAAGTGAACAATGATAACTCCCTGGGTAATCACATAGTTATGCTTTCACAACCACAAGCTATTTGTGAATATTTCCATTTCTTCCATAGAAAGAAGAAGAGGAAGACAAACAGAAAAAATAGAAAGGAATAAAGAATAAAATACAATAAAGTAAAAGAGAAACAACAATAACAAAACAAGAATCCCATACCACTCCCATATATCATCCTCTGCTGACATTTAGCTTTGGTGTATTGCCTTTGTTATAATTTATAGAAGAACATTACACTGTTATTGTTAACTGAAAACCCTGTATTGCTTTGATTGTATTTTCCCTATATGGTATCTCTTTTTCAACACCTTGCAGTGTTCATATTCATTTGTTCTTCCTCATGTAAAAGCATTGTTATATTTCTACATATAATCATCATTGTCCACTCTAGTTTTTGCTGTTAGTCCTAATTTTTCCCCTCTATCTTACCTTTTGCCCTCATACATGTCCCTAGATTCCCTGTTTCAACCATACTCACACTCAGCTTTGTTCATTATATTTACAATATTGGGCTAACCATCATGTAGCATTGTGTTATCCATTTTGGGATACTTACAATAATTCCTTCTGAGTATTCTACACTCCTTCAGTATCAAATGTCCAATCAATACCCTCTTTTTCCTACTTATAACCTGTGTTCCTAATGTGAACTCTCAGTTTGCTTGTTGTAGTTAGTTCATATTAGTGAGACCACCCAGTATTTGTCCTTTCGTTTCTGGCTAATTTTTCTCAACATAGGGTCCTCAAGTTTCATCCACATTCTTGCATGCATCTTAACATTCTTCTATATTACAACTGCATAAAATATCATCATATGAAATTAACAGAGTTTGTTTATCCATTCATCTGTTGGTGGAGACTTGGGCTGTAACCAGCTCTTGGTAGTCTTGAGTAATGCTGCTATAAACATAAATTTACATATGTCTGTGTCCTGGCCTTCAGTACTTCTAAGCATACACCTTGAAATGGGATTGCTGAATCATATTGCAATTCTATCCTTACCTTCCTGAAGAACCACCAAGCTGACTTGAGTGGTTGTACCATTGTAAATTCCCACAGCAAATAACTGGACGTCTTTCTCCACATTCTCTCCAACACTTGAAGTTTTCTGTTTTCTATATAACCATTCTAGTAGGTGAAAGATGAAAGATATCACATTGTGATTTTGATATGCATTTCCCTTAAAGCTAGTGAATTACAGAATGTTTTCATTTGTTTTTGAACCCTTTGTATTTCATCTTTGGAAAGTGTCTGTCCATGTCTTATGCCCATTTTTGAATTGGGTTTTTGGCTTTTTGTTGTTGAGTTGTAGGATCTCTTTTTATACTCTGGGTATTAAATTCTTATCTGATATGTGGTCTCCAAATATTTTCTCACATTGCATAGGTTGTCTTCTTACTTTCCTGACAAAGTCATTTGATGCTCAAAAATATTCAATTTTAAGGAGATCCCCTTTATCTATTTCTTCTTTCATTGCTTGTGCTTTGATGTAAGGTTTAGGAAACCACCTCCTATCACAATGTCTTTAAGATATTACTTTACAATTTCTTTGGAATGTTTCATGATCTTAGTTTTAATGCTTAGGTCTTTGACACATTTGAGTTAATTTTTGTATAAGGTGTGAGACAGGGGTCATTTTTAAATCTTCTGTACATGGATATACACTTCTCCAAGAACTACTTTTTGCAGAGGATGATCTGTCCCAGTTAAGTAAACTTTACTGCACTATCAATCATCAATTGTCATAGATGAAAGGGTCTATATCTGAACACAGAATATGATTCCATTCTTCATTGTAATTATTTTTATGTCAGTACCTTGCTGTTTTGGTGAATGTGACTTTGCAATATGATTTAAAGTCAGGTTGTGTGAGACCCTCCATTTCTTTTTTCTTTCTCAAGATATTTTTAGTTATTTGTGGCAACTGCCCTTCCAAATAATTTTGATTATTGACTTTTTATTTCTTCAGAATAAGTTATTTGGATTTTAATTGGTATTGCCTTGAATATATAACTCCATTTGGATGGAACTGACACCTTATCTATATTTAGTCTTCTAATCCATAAACATGGTATTTCCTTCAATTTATTTAGATCATCCTTAATTTCTATTAGCAAATTTTGTTTTCTTCGTTGTTTTTTCCTAAATTCATGATTTTTTTGGTTACTACTATAAACGGATTTTTTCTTTTCCTTCTCAGATTGCTCCTTACTAGAGTACACAAACACTACTGAATTTTGCATGTTGATCTTATATCCTGACACTTTGCTGTAATACTTCATTATCTCTAGTCACTTCACTGTAGATTTTTAAGGATTTTCTACCTATAGGATCATGTCATCTACAAACAGTGAAAATTTTACTTATTCCTTTGCAATTTGGATGACCTTTATCCCTTTCTCTTCCTTATGTGCTCTAGTTCGAACTCCTGCACAATGATAAATAACAATGGTGAGAGTGGGCAGCCTTGTCTTTTCCTGATTTAAAGGAAAAGATTTCAGTCTTTCCCCATTTTGTCTTATGAAATCTGTGGGTTTTTCATATATTCCCTTTTTCATGTTGAGGAAGATTTCTTATATTCCTATCTTTGAAGGGTTTTCATCAAGAAAGAATGCTGAATTTTGTCAAATTCTTTTTCTGCATCATGTGTTTTTCCTCTTTAAATTATTGATGTGGTGAATTACATCAATTGATTTTCTTGTGTTAAACCAGCCTTGCATACCTGGAATAAAACTGACTTTGTCACGGTGCATAATTCTTTTAATGTGCTGCTGGACTATGCAAGTATTTTATTGAGGATTTTTGCATTTATATTCATTAAAGTAATTGATCTGTAATTTTCCTGTAGTATCTTTGGTTGTCTTTGGTACTAGGGTGATGTTGGCTTCACAGAATGAATTAGGTAGTTTTCCCTCTTTTTCAGTTTTTTGAAGAATTGAGCAGTATTGTTACTAATTCTTTCTTGAATCCTGGGTAGAATTCACATTTTAAGCCATCTGGTCCTGGACATTTTATTTTTTTGTGAACTTTTTGATGACTGATTCAATCTCTTTATGAGATTGAGATTGGTTTGTTGAGGTTACATATTTCTTCTTGAGTCAATATTGGCTGTTCTTGCATTTCTAGAAACTTGTCCATTTCATCTAAATTATCTAATTTTCTAGCATACAGTTGTTCATAGTATCTTCTCATTATCTCATTTATTTCTTCAGGTTCAGCTATTATGACCCCCTCCCATTTCTGATTTTATCTGTTTGCATCCTCTCTCTTTCTTTCTTTGTCAGCATAGTTAAGGGTTCATTGATTTCATTCATTTTCTCAGAGAACAAACTTCAGGTTTTGATTTTCTCTATTGTTTGCAGGTTCTTAATTTCATTAACTACTGCTCTAATTTTTGTGATTTATTTCCATTTGTTTGGTTTTGGGTTAGTTTGCTGTCCCTGATCTATCTTCTACAGAGGAAAAATTTAGATTTCAGTTTTTGATCTTTCTTCCTTTCTAATACAGCATTTAGGGCAATAAATTTCCCTCTCAGCACTGCCTTTGCTACATCCCATAAGTTTGATATGTTGTGTTCTCATTTCCATTTGTCTCAAGATATTTACTGATTTCTCTTGTAATTTCTTCCTTGTCCTACTGGTTAAGAGTTTGTTGTTTAGCCTCCATATATTGTTGAATTTTCCAGCCTTACACCTGTTATTTATATCTAACTTCATTTCATTATAATCTGAGAAATTGTTTTGTATAATTTGATCTTTTTTAAATTTATTGAGACCTGCTTTGTGACACAACATGTCCTCTATCCCGGAGAATGATCCATAAGAACCTGATAAAATATGCATCCTGCTGTTGTATGCAATGTCCTGTAAATATCTGTTATGTATAATTCATTTTTCATAGGATTCAAACTACCTGTTTCCTTATTTATCTTCAGTCTATATGTTCTAGCCCCTGATGAAAATGGTGTATTGAATTCTCTAATATTTTAGAAGTGTCAACTTTCCTTCAGTTTTGTCAGTGTTTACTCATGTATTTTTGGGCACTCTGGCTTGGTATATAGTTATTTATGATTGTTATATCCTCTTGATGGACTGTCCCTTTCATTAATGCATCATGTAATTCTTTGTCTCCTTGAGTTGTCTTACTTTAGCATCTAATTTTTCTGATATTAGTGTAGATACCCCTGCTCATTTCTGGTTATTCTTTGCATGAAATATTTTTCCAACTTTTCACGTTCAACATATTTGTCCTTGTGCCTAAACTGAATTTATTGTAGACAGCATACAGAGGGATCCTGTCTTTATATCCATTCTGCTGTTCTATGTCATTTGATTGAGGAATTTAAACCATTAATATTTAATGTGATAACTGTAAAGGGAGTACTTTCTTACTCTATTTACTTTTTGCTTTCTTGCCAGAGTTTGTTTAGAAAGAGTTTGCAAACTAGTTGCCTGGCAGAGTTGTGTGGGATTAGAGTGCTACGGTTTTACACCAGGGAGAGCTGCATTTCATGCCTTCTTCTCTTAGCACCCTCCCTGGAGAGTCAACAGACAGAACAAAAAAATCAGAAACCCAAGACAAACCTGTCAGTTTGATGCCTTTAAGCTTCAGCAGAACTCACAATTAAAATATGGTTGAAAATATATTTATAAGGAAGAAGTGCAGAGAAACAGATCTGCCAAGCATATCTACTTTTGTCTGAGCATGACTAACAGTATCTGTAGTACACAGTAAGCACTTAAGAATATTATTTTTGGTAGAAATAATTGAGTAATTTGAATATGGGGCTTTATATTTTCCTTCATTGTATTTTTTGAATCCTTCCAAGTCAATGCTTGAGTATGGCAAATCTCAGGATGAGTAATTGTGCATCTCAGAATTGTTAGGTAATATGCAGGCCAGACCCTAAGTCAGGCAGAGTGACATGCATTTTAACAGCTTGTGAGAAAGTAATGTATTTGGTTATTGTTGTTGTTGTTTGATAGTTCCCAAGAGAGAACAATGAAGCAACAGATATAAACTACACATTGCTCCCTTTTGTTTAGGAAGCTATTTCCAACTTCAGCCTGGTCAGGGTGTCTGACCTGGGAATCTTCTTACCCTATAGGCTGCAGCTCACTCTCAGTGATCAGCCCAGGACCATCATGAAGGGGGTCATAAGCCTGCTCCATCCCATCAATGTCACCTGGGTCTTCAGCAGTTCTTCCCTTATTTTTTACTTGGGTTTTGTATGCTGTTCTAATTTGCTAATGCTGCAGGAATGCAAAATACCAGACATGGATTGGCTTTTATAAAGGGGGTTTATTTAGTTACACAGTTACAGTCTTAAGGCCATAAAGTGTCCAAAAGCAGAGTGCCTTCACTGAAGGATGGCCAATGGTGTCCAGAAAACCTTGGTGGCTGGTGTCTGCTCCAAGTTCTGGTTTCAAAATGGCTTTCTCCCAGGACATTCCTCTCTAGGCTTTAGCTTCTCTCCAAAATGTCACTCTCAGTTGCTCTTGGGTGTTTGTCCTTTCTTAGCTACTCTGGAGCAAAAGTCTGCTTTCAAAGGCTGTCTCCAAAATATCTCTGTAAACTGCAGTTCCTCTCTCAGCACCTGTGCATTCTTCAGAGTGTCTCTCTTGGCTGTAGCAAGCTTGCTCCTTCTGACTGAGCTTATATAGTGTTCAAGTAAACTAATCAAGGCCCATGCTGAATGGGCTTGGCCACACCACCATGGAAACTATACAATCAGGATTATCACCTACAGTTGGGTGGGTCATATCTCCATGGAAACACTCAAAGAATTACATCTAATCAATACTAATACATCTGCCCAAACAAGATTGCATCAAAGATAATGCTGTTTGGGGGAATATAATTCATTCAAATGGCCATATATACCATATGTTATTTTTTCTTTTCTTTACCCCTTTAATTTCCCTTACTGCTAATCTCCATTTCTATACTCCTTTCCAAACCTCTCTCTCCTGTCTTTTACTATCTGTCTGTAGTGCTCCCTTTTGTAATTCTTTTACAGTAGATCTCCTCTTCATGAATGCTCTCAGTGTCTGTTTATCTTTAAATAGTTTCTCACCCTCATATTTGAAGGAGAGTTTTTATGGATATAGAATTATCAGTTGGTACCTTCTAAGTGTCACTCTCAGTTCCTACAGTTATCCCTAACACTTCTCCTTGGAACTTTACTGCTTTGCCAAACACAATTTGAAAACAGGATTAGCAAAAAGAGCACTGGGCTAAATAAGCCTGATATCCTTGGTCCAAAGCCAGACCCCACTATCAATTTGCTGTGAAGCTTTGGGTAATCTCTTAGCTGCTTGAACTTTTATTTTTCTTATAATATGGACTAATATCTGCTTACCCTCTCTGACAGGTAGTTGTGAGAATCAAGGGATGCAGAATATATAAAATACTTTGTAAAATGTAAAATGTTGTAAAATTTAAAGTTTATAAAGCCAATTGTAAAATCTATTATGATCATATGTTTATGGGATCATGTTCACAGTTTGCTATTTTAAGCAATCACTCATCACAAAACAAATTTCACCTTATGATACTCCCAGAATTATTTGCCTGTGATTAGATTGTTACATGGCACAGGTGAAGGAATTTTGAGAATTCATTTAATTTCCCCAAAGAGCCGTCTCTGAGTTAATCAAAAGGGAGATTTTCCTAGGTGAGCCTGACCTAATCAGGTACACCTTCACAAGAAGTCAGAAATTCTTCTGTTAGGTTTGAAGTAGTAAGCTCTCTTGTGAGAGTGCCATATTGGCCAGGAACTGAGAGGACAGCTACTCCCAGTAATTAAATAAAAATGGGGACTTCATTTGTACAGCCACAAGGAACTGAATTCTACCAATAGCCTGAATGAGCTGAGAAGAGTACTCCAAGTTTCAGGTGCTACCACAGACCCATCTGACAACTTGGTTTCAGCCTTGTGAGACCCCAAATAGAGAATCTTGCTGAACTGTGCCTGGGATTCTGACATATAAAACTGTGATATAATAGCAAAAAAATCAAAAGAGTAAATGATAATTTTAAGGAAACTTATTGCTTCTCTTGAATCAAAAAGCCTATAATTTTGTTTTAATCACCAAAGCACCTAGGATGATCCTTCAATGAATATAGTTTAAACATAGTGACTTCAATGCTTGACCTCAGGTAGGTCTCTAAGCTTACACTTAGAGGAATCACTGTGTCAAGTAAGCCATCCAGAAAATGACAACTTTTCTGTGAAGTGCAAGACAAGGCAAGACATATGCCTTGTAAGGTTTGTTTTCAGAGGAAATAGGAAAAAGTCCACGGGGAAAGTGAATTCGACAAATGAAGGTCCTCAGGAATTCAGGCCACAGAAGAATGGAGGCACCATCCTGTAGATGTTCATCCTAGGGCTGTATCCTGGAAAAACAACCCCATTTCCCTAAGATGAAGTCATGCAGGAGCATGTGTGTCCTCAGATGAAATGCAACCCAGCCACTTTGATTTCTAGCCTGCAGCAGGAAGCCCATTGCCTTGTCAAGCAGGAGCTACCTGCCACCCTGAACTGGGTATGTGGAGTGAACAGGGTGATGCTTCTCCAAGTTAGATGAGTCTGGGCCCCAGGGAAAGCTTCAGATGGTTGTTGGGATGTGACAACAGATACCAGTCAGGAGAAGGGAATCATGTCCCTCATTTCCAGGGGTGACTTAATCCCCTGGGATTCATGTTCCATATGAGGGTGAGGCAGTGAGTTTACCTGCACAGTTGGCTATAGAGAGAGGCCACATTTGAGCAAGAAAAGAGGTTCTCTGGGGGTGACTCTGGCAGAATTATAATTAGGCTTATTTTCTTCTTCATGGGAATAAGTCAAAACTGATATTCATATTGTAAGTTTTCATGTCCCTATAATGTTTACTGAAATGAAGATCAAGTAGGAAGAGTTCCTTCTGGAGCCTTCTGAGGTAGTAGCCTTATACATCACACCATTTTTCCTTCCAGTCCTTTTGGGAACATGTCAACTTCCAACTTAAGTTAATGACCTGCATAGGCTCCTGCATCACAGGTGTGGCCTTATTGCATTAGGCACCTTGAGGTGTTATACTTTCTCCCTTGCTTGTTGCAACACTTTTTATATGACATTAAGTACCAAGGTTACCAGTGTGGCTTAATAAAAGGGCAGTGTGGGCAATGCTGCATATGGATTTCAAAAGATCACTTCATGCTTTATTGTGTATTTTCTGGTTATTTCTACCCATGTATTTATAGATTTATGATTTATATATCATCTACCATGAACATGCAAGTTTCTGTAAAGCCCAAGACAGGAAATATTTTAGATTTCATGGCCCATGAAATTTCTATCACAATGATTCAGTTTGCCATTGTGGCATAAAAGCTGCCACAGGCCATCAATAAAACAAGTGAGGGCTGGATGTTTGAAAACAAATATTATTTACAAAGTCAAGCAGCAGAGCAGGTTGGACCTGAGGATGGTAGTTTGCCCATCTCTGCTTGATGCAGGACCTCAAGTATGTAGTTTATTATTCATGTCTTCCACTTCCCAGTTTCTCTTATTTGCCTGGATGTGACAATGTTGGGATGAGTGCATGAGAAATTTCAGCAAGTCTGTGCCATGATCATTTCCTTTTGTATTTCAAAAAGTATAAGCATTTATGTTTAAATGTGGGAACACAATGTAGGACAGAACCATGAAAACAGCTAAAAGAAAAATGACAGCAAAGTACAATCAAATTTGTGGGTCAGGAGACTTACAGCTGCAAGCAACAGAAAACCCCTGAAAATAACACCATCAAAGAGAAATATTTTGTATATCCCTTAAAAAGAATCTGTTAGCAATAGCAGTTTTCTTGGGTCAATCAATTAACAGCCTGCATAATTTTCTCTAGGTCTCAGGTATGTCCCAGTTATCACATACCCATTTAAAGTTAATTCTTTCTCCTGTGTGATGACTCCTTTCCTCATCCTTGAGTTTCTGCCTGTCTGAGTTTCACTCATCACATGCAGGGAGCTAACAATATCTAGGGCACAGAAGGCAATTCTCTATCTTCTATCTTCTCAGAAGTAAGAAGCATTTTTCCAATATCCCCAAATACTACTCCTCTACCTACATCTCCAATATGACCTTATGTGCCAATCCCTGGCAAGATTTTGCTTTAGAAAACTTGTGACTCTTGTAACCTCCAAGGAGGTTTTGTTTCTGGCCTTGGGGTAGTCAGTAGAGTATGACTCAACCAACATTTTTACTCATTATTTTCCCATGTCTACCTGAAAAGAAGCATTTTTCAGAAAGTGTAAGCTTCAGTATCAACTACAATGGATCTCCCATCAATGGAAGATGACCACGGCTAGGAATGCTTTGGGCATTTACTCAGAGAATTGAAGGACCCTGGACAACTGAGTCATGCTTAGAATCCCCTCTTGGGATTCTAAGAAACACAAACCAGAGTACACAGGTTTGTGGTCCACTCCAGACCCCTCCAGCTACCCGGGTCCTATTCTAGGGTCTCAATTTCCCCAGTATTCCACTGAGACTCAGGGGTCCCTTCACACTAGTGCTCATATGGACCCCAGCACAGCAAATTCAATAGTTGCCATGTGGTCTTTCCAGAAAGTAGCTGTGTGTTTGTGTGTGTGAGTGTGTTTGTGAGATAGGGCAACATGGAGACAGAGAGACACAGAGACAGAGACAGAAAGAAAGAGACAGAGAGAGAGGGAGAAAGGGAATGTATGTGGATGTGGAAGTTAACATCCTCAATTTGCTCCCATTCCTGTTAAGTTAATTAAAGAAGCATCTGCAACTCACTGATGGCCTGCTCTGATTTTGAACATTTGTCATACATGTCTTCATAATTACATATTATTATTGCCATTCACAGATGGTGATAATATGTCTCAGAGAAAAATAAATAAGGAGAAAGGATATTATACTTGTAAAATTCCTCATTTCAATTGTATATCCCCTTTTCCTGTGAACCTCTCAGAGATGGCTTTCTCAAGGAAACATTGGAAGAGATCTTCTGTACAAGATTGAGAGAGTAAAGAACAGAAACATTATGGGTTCACTGCTAAGCACAGAGTTTGGCAACAGAAAAATATATCATTTGTTCATTCATTGCAATATTAAGTGTACTGAATTAAATAAGTTACAAGAAGTAGGGGTATACAATGAAAGCACAATATCATTTATAAGTAGGTACAAATTGACAACACGAGATTGCAATTTTCATTATAACTGTAAAAATTATGCCCTAGAAAAGAAGTGCAACATCATCTCTCCCTTGTGACACTGAGAGATGTGGTTGTGGTGGTTGATGGTGACTACAAAGTAGCCTGATATTTCAAATCTGGATGGGGTTGGTGGTTTCATATGTGAGGAGGCCTTTTCACAGTGAACTACTGTGAAAAGGTAAGGGCTGTGGCTTGTAAGTATGCAAATTAAATCTCAACATAATTGATAAAAAAGAAAAATAGAAGTTAAATGAATAATCCTAGAAATAATACATTTATTTTCACATATGAATCAAAGAACATATGCTTTTAATTTCATTGCCTACTGCATTACCCTGTGAATCGAGTTTAACCATAGGAATTGAAGGCTTGATCCCTTCTAGGTCAAAGAGTACATCAAGAGGCACCACAGTCTCATTTAAAACCCCCCAAACAACACCATTTTTTGCAGTGAATGGCAGCATGATTCTTCTTTGTAAGTTTTGTTTTTTGACATGAACCATGAAGAAATCCACAGGTGAATGTGTTCCCATAAATGAAAGTAAATAACCTTCTGAGTCCCATGTGTGATTGCAGTGTTCGATCTGTCTACATCAGATTGGGTTATCCTTCACCTCTTGCTAAATACGACTGTTTATATCCATATTTAGGGACAACTTTTTCTCAAGTAGCTTAATATAGAGACAATGTAGTCAAGCTACATCTATATTTCCTAAGATGATATCACATGTTTTTGAATCTTTCCTGGTCCTTCTTACCCATTTATGAATTGCTGCTTGTCTGTGGGTATATCAGTATATACTGTGTGCCAGGTATCACCAAACTTTCTGTAATACCCAAGATATAAATATTTTAGGCTTTGTGGGTCATGCATTCTCTGTCAAACCTACTCAATTTTGCCTTTATGGTAGAAAAGCAGCCTTAGACCAAAAGTAAACAAATAAGCGACAATTTTTGCAAAATAAACATTACAGAAACAAACAGCAGAGCACAGTGGGCCTGAGGTCAGTAGTTTGACAACATCTCCTCAATCCAACATATTCAGAATTTTAGAAATCCAGAGCATTTCTCTCTCTCCCTCTCTCTCAGCCCAAGGTCAATTCCTACCTGTCTGAAGGGTCTTGCCTTACATCCTCTTCGTTTGCCTGCCTAATGTTGGTCTCTGGCAGATGACATTCAAGAGAAGACTCACCTGGCAGAAGGGACCCCAATACTTCATGACAGTCCTGCCTTGCTCCTTCTCTCTTCTTCATATTTCTTGTGACCTGGGCATGGCCTAGACATTGTTGCCCCCCATCCCTTGCTGGAAGTTGATGACACCTATGAGCAAGCAAGGTGTAGAGTTGACACTGTGGTTGTGGATGCAGGGAAAGCTTGGGACTCAGGGAAGAAAAGGAGTGCCAACTGAAGAGTTCTGTATGCCTGGCCAGGCTTTCACTCCCTGCTCTTTGACCAGATCAGGACACTTCCTCTTCTAGCTGTCACAATGACATAATTATTTTTGCCCCAAATCTTGTACAGCATTTTGGAGGGCAAAGGGAATATGAAATGAGAAAATACTTTACAAACTCTTAAGCACTAACACAGTGCCAATATTTTTTTTCTTAGCATTATTCAAATGTATTACAGGAACTTTTAATACTTTTAAATATTACAAAGAAATATTTATTTTGTTTAAGTTTACAAACAAATGTCTCCCAGTTAGATCCTTTTTTGTCATCTTAAACACTGTTAATTGTTTTCTTTTGTATACTTCCAGAAATTTTCTATGCATGATGCAATTTGTGTGTGTGTGTGTGTGTGTGTGTGTGTATTTGTGGTAGCACACACTGTGCCAATGATTCCAGAGAAATATTAGATGAGAGCCACATATGCATTATAAACTTTTGAATATCCAGTCTTAAAAATAAAAAGAAATGTGTAGAATTGATCATAATGATATGTTTTATTTAGCTCAATATATTTGAAAATATATCTTTTCAACATGTAAATATAAAATGTATTGAAATATTTTGCCTTCTTTATTTCATAGCAAGTCTTTGCAATCTGCTTATGGCACTTCCTGCACCTGTAATCCAAATTCATGGCTAGTGGTCACAGAGTTGAACAGGTCAAGTCTGCCATTGAATGTGCACCTTGCTTTTGCCATTTAGCAGTTTATTTTGGAACTCAGAATTGTCCTTATCAGCATACACAGATGACCCTCACTCCTCATTGCTGTACCATTTTCCCTTGTATGGATATACCATTATTTGTCTAACCTCTGTCAGTCATGTGGGAAGATTCTAGTCTTCTAATATTGCAAACAGCATTGTGAATATCCTCATAGAGAAGACTGAAACAGTTGCAAGTAAATTTATGGAGAAGATGCTAGAATAGGAATTGCCAAATAAAAGGGTTTTGACTATTTTCCTGATTTATTAATGAGCATAGAGAAATCCTCCAACTCACAGTTCCTATGGCACTGAGCCCTCTTCCTCTGTCAGTGAAATCCACCATCTTCCCTTATATATTCCTTTAAAGATATGTTAGCACTTTTTTAGGAGTTAGGAGCTACTGAGTTTTGCTTTTAATCTGTGTTAGGTGGACCCAGAACAACCTTTAGTCCAGTGTGAATGAATCCACACACACACACACACACACACACACACACACACACACACACACAGACAATGCCCTCTAAGCACTCTGACCAAGGACCCCTGAATTGTGATCTTCTTTCATTCTGTCTGGTGGGGATATAACATCCTCCAAGTACCAGGTGAGATCTGCAGATTGTTCTGCCCATTACTGTCTCCCATTGACTTCTGGGGCTTTCAGTTGTCTCCTTGTTCCCCTGTGCTTGATGCTTAATTCAGCCAAAGACTTCAGGAATCCCACTGCAGAACTCTGATTTTCTCTATCTATCTATCTATCTATCTATCTATCTCTCTCATTCTTTCCACTTCAGGCAGTCTTCCCAGTCTTCCAACTCCATGTCATAAGCTTAGGACACCACCAGGTCCATATGTTTTTCACAGAGCCTGCATTTGGCTCCAGGGCACCTGCTGAGGACAATGAACTCATTTTTGTCCCTACATTCATGGATCCCTGCCCCTCATGGTTTGCTGTTCACTTCATGAAACCATTGTTTCATATGTTGTGTTTCTCATAACTGTGTGGGGGGAAAATTGAGTTTTACAGTTATGACATGATAGTCAGGTATGTATGGTGAATGGAGTCATGGAAACTGAGCTTTGATATTGGATCATATATTGACTTGTGCAGCTTTGCCTAAGAGCCTCTGTTTACCCATCTGGAAGATGAGATGAATGCTAGGGTCACTGAGATAGTATTCTGCATGTACTAACAACCTTAGTAGACTGGCATTGCATTAACTTCCATTTTGCAGATGAGGAAACAGAGGGTACACCTGAGTGATTTGTCCAAGAAAGAGGCAAGCTCAGATTTGGAGACAGATTAACTGGTACCAATGTTGTATCTTCACAACTACCCCCTAATTCCTCCAGGATATGTAACCCCCAAGATGTGATGGCCCCTGGGCACCTCCCTGCTCTGAGCTCACAGGTTCAATACCTGTCTGCAGATGCTTGTGAGTTTTTCAGTGAACCTGTCCTGCCTAGTGACTCATGGCCTTTTCAAACACTTCTAAAATTGCATTCCTGGCTTATAGGCCCAACATATTAAATCACACCCAGCTGTCACTCTAAGGCAAAAGAGGAAATCAGTCAAATCTCAAGTGATTGAAATTTGGAGACAAATACCCAAGCATGTGGCCTTGAGAACATAACTTCCTTTAGAAGCCTCAGTTTGCTTTCTGCAAGCCACTGCTGCTGCTTATAGTGGGAAAGTGCACACCTCTTTGGTACTGGTTCTAGAATCCTGAGATTTATCATCACAGAGGATCCTCTGACCTCAAGGATCCCAAGAAACAAGGTCCATCACAACCAACTCTGGTCCTGAACTGTGCTCATAACTCTCTGCACTGTATTGAGCCAATCCTTGCCCAGAGCTCTGCAGTGGGTGAAGTCAGCATCCAGTCCCCAGTTGCTCACAGGCTAGAAGATATGATGGGTAGGCTGTTCCCTATGGGTGGGAGACTCCAGAAACCCTGCCAAGCCTCCTTGTCACACTGAAAGAACACAACCCTTGTCTGGCTACCCTTTGCAGAAAAGAATTTTCCACATCTACCACATTCTCCTTTTCTACAATGTGCTGCTGCTAGATTTGGGGCAAGACTTTACAGGCTGTTCATCAATTGTATCCTGGGCTCAGGGCCAATGCACATCTGATAGAATGGCTATGAGTCAGAAGACATGGATAGGACACCAGCCGTGAATGGCTCTGCCTTCTTGGGACCACTGAGCCTATTTCTTGAATGGAGCCACCTGAGATGACCAGCAACAGAGGGTCTGAGATCACTTCATCCACTGATGCACAGATCTCATGTCCAAAGAGAGGCTAGAAAGCTGAGTAGTCAAACCAAGTGATTCCAGTGAACAGGTGGGAGGTCAAGGTTACAGTGCAGGAATTTCTTGCATATCTGACAGACCTTTCAGGTAGTTAGTCAACTGTTAGAGGTTAGTCAACTGTTATCCAGATTGAGCCTCTCCCTGGCATCATGGAGTTCAGATAGCTTTCTTGGATCAAAAGGGAGAAGAGAAATGAAACAAAGTACAGTTTCAGTGGCTGAGAGATTTCAAATTGAGTCAAAAGGTGATTATGGAGGCTATTCTTACACATTATATAGATAACCCTTTTTAGTTTTTAGTGTACTGGAATATCTAGAAGGAATTACATGAAACTGTTGAACAGGAATCCAGTAGCCTTGATTCTTGAAGATAATTGTATAACTATATTGCTTTTATAGTGTGATGGTGTAATTCTGATTGACACTCCTTGTTTTTATTCTTTTTGTTCTAATGAAAATGATCTAAAATTGATAGTGGTGATGAATGCACAACTATATGATGATAAAATGCACCATTGATTGTACACTTTGGATGATTTTCTGGTATGTGAATATATTTCAATAAAATTGCAATAAAATGTTATCCAAATTGTTAGAAGCAACTGCATAAATATATTGCTTGGAATTTTTAAGAACAAACATATTTCAAAATTACAGGTATTAATTAAAAACATTGAGTTAAGACCATCTCTTCAGTTGAAATATTGTATAATCTAAGACATTTCTGTGGAAGCAAAGATAAGGATCATCCTATTTCTAACATTCATTCACTCAATCATTACCTCATTTATTCATACAATCATGACTGTATGAATAAATGATTCAGACAATCATTCCCTCATTTATTCATTCTATGTGTACACTCTTGGGCTGCAGAAACAGAACCTCAGGTCCCAGGGTTTTAGTGCCCTTGCTCTGGAGCACAATGGAAGCCTGGGTTAGATATGGACCAATCCTACAAACAGGAATGTAGGGAAGCTTCCATAAAGGAGACATCATCCAGGGCAGCAGTTGGTCTCTAAGTTGTTCTCCAGCACTCTGAAGCATGCAGCCACTTCCATGGAGAATACATACGAGTAGAGCAAAGAAAGTCTCATTTACCACACTCAGGAATATGATTTGGATCCTTTGTTGTATGTATGCAGGGGCTATGTACAAAACCACTCCCTCCCTCAAGGACACAGGCAGAGCTCCAACCAGAGATATCTGCCCAGTATAACAGATACTTTCTCATTATGTAAATACTCCCTCTTTCCTTAAGACTTGGCCAGGGCCCTTGGAACATATTCTATACTCTTATCAGAAAACAAGTGGAAGGGAAATGAAAGGGTAGAACAAGGATTGCATGTGAGAAAATGTGTCCTTACAGCTCCAGCTAAGTACCTAGCCACTGTGAGCCTCAAATTCCCCATCAAATGGAAGGTTGGACTCAAATCTTAGGCATTTATCCAGGTGTGTTTTAAATAATAAATTTATACAGAACATCTAAGTTTACAAAAAGAACTTCAGAGAAGGTATAGAGTTCCCATACATCATTTCTGCAACACCAGTTTCTCCTTGCATTAACATCTTCCTATTAGCAACAGAGTGTTCATATATTTTTAGTAAATGAGATGCATAGTGTACCTTATATTTTACTTGGCCTGTACAGTTCTTTTGTTGGACAGATGCATGACATCATGCATTCAGAGAAACAGAGGTATCCAGAATACTTTCACCCCTAAAAATGTCCTGTGTTACAGTATTCATCAGGCCAACCCCCATACCCATGGGAACCTTAGATTTCATACTCTCTGCAGTTTTTCTTGTTTTACAAGTTTCATGTAGTTGGAACCCTAGGAAGGACCCTGGTGGGAATAGAATTCTTTGCAAATGTTATTTTGAATGATATCCAAATTTCTGAGGTGGTTGCTATGCCTTCTGGAAGGTCCTTTGACCTCTGATGCCTGGCCACTTGACTGACACTGAAATGCATATTTGGTCTGGTTTTTGCTCTGGGAAAAGAGGCTTGTGCATTTTCCTCAGGAAGCCATGGAAGGCTGACTGAACCTTCTCTCTTCTTCCATATACAATAAACTGACAACACTGCAGGACTTTGACTTCTTACTTGTATGACCAGATGAGAACTGGTATCTCATTCAAATCTACAAAGTACATGAAATAACCAATCCTCAACTCCAAAGCTGGAAGAAAACAAGATTTAATACTATATTGAAATCTAGCATTTTCTATATTACCCCTATCCAATATGTTCACTATTTTGTCTTCTATACAATATTCAATAATCCATGTATTCCCCCAAAGTGCCTTTCCATTAACTCCATCTCCAGTTGTCTCACAAACCCCAGAAAACAGTGGCATGTGACTCTTGCAGAGCTTGAAACTTGACATCCATGTGACCCAGCTGGGCCCTTCCTCCCTCACTGGGTGAGGTATTCACTGACAGAAGAGGGTCTTCCTTCTCCCAGAGATGAGAGCATGGGGTGAGGGTGGTCAGTGAAGCCTTCACTCTTGGAACATCCTGATGGTTGAATGTTTCATGCAGTCCAAGAAAGCTTCAATTGGGTGAGTTGGAGACAGGATCTCTGGGAAGGTCATGGAGGTGGCCAATGGACCCAAGGAGAGTGCAGTGCCAACTAAAGCAGGGAGTGGTTCACCACAGTCCAAGTCCTCCTATCAAGGCATATGGTAAGCCAAGCATGAAGAGAGGTTCAAGGCTGAAACTGGAGTTGGGATGTGGTGACCTTGTCTGGCTGATTAGGAAGGAAGTGCCTGCCAGACTTGGTGTATTCTGGTCATTGACAGCTAACCCACCCAACCAACTGGACCCAGAAAGTTAACTGTGAGGCTGACAGGCATCAGGGCAAGTTAATAGCTCTCCTTTTGACAGTCCTTTTTCTTCTGGAGAAGGGTTGAGTATGCTCTCTTTTTCACCTTGATCGCCATGGTGGATGTTCACTTAGTCAGAAGGACAATATTGGTGACTGAAGGGTCCATTCAATAAAGGACATTGGCCTTCCTGGGAATCTCAGCCCTGGTGGAGAGAGGTAAAGGGACAGATAGTTTGCTCACAGGGGACCCTGAGCCATTCCATATCTTGTGCACTGCATAAGGAAAGAACTGTGCCTGAGATGTGAGCCCCCAATCCAGGTCTAGGACTACCAAAGACCTCTCTGAATGACACTTGCCCAAAGACTAAAAAAAGAAGTACTCAAACCAAAAATCTTCTTAATAAGTGACTCTGACTCTACCACTGTCAACCTCAGGCAAGAGCTTTCAGAGGGTCCTCCCATCTGCATACCCTGCTACCCAGTCCTAGTTGCCCTCTCTGATTGGGATCTTGGAGTTGGAAGAAGACTTTTAGAAAGCAGATATTTCCTCTGAATCCTGCAATCCTCAGGGTGGGGTGACTGAGACCCAAGGAAGGACAGGCCAAACTCAGGCCTCCTGAGCAGGGGTCCAAGAAGGCCTCCACCCTCTGTGGTACCTCACAGCCACTACTGCCTTTCTCTCTGATTCTCTTTTCCAAATGAATGCTGTCCTAGAGCCTATTTTAACACAATACTGGTATAGACTTCCTGCCCCAGCCTCAATTGTGTGGTTACTTCTCTAGGTCCTTATCTTCACTAGGCCTCAGCCTTCATTTTCTGAAAGATTGGGTCCTAAGTACCCTGCACATATCACCAAAATGATACTGGAAGAGAGATTTGTAGCCATATCCAGGGATTCAGAACTGTATCCCTAGGCTCAGTGTTGAAGAGGTGTTCTGGTTGGTTAATGCTACTATTATGCAAAATACTAGAAATGGATTGACTTATATAAAGGGGGTTATTTGGTTACAAATTTACAGTCTGAAGGCCATTAAAATGGCAAAATTAAGGCATCAGCATGAGTATACCTTCACCAAAGAAAGGACAATGACACCTGGAAACCTCTGATATCTAGGAAGGCACATGGCTGGCATCTGCTTATCCCAGGTTGTGTTCCAGTTCCTCTCTCAGCTCCTATGCATTCTTAAGAGTATTGGTTTTGGGGTGTTTTGTCCTCTCATACCTTCTCCAGAGCAAATGCTGGGCTAGCACCTCCGAAGTGTCAGCAAAAGTCTGCTTTAAGTGGTGATCTCCAAAATGTCTCTCTGAGCTGCTCTCCAAAATGTCATTCAGCTACTCTGAGGTCCTTTTGTTTGTGAGTCTTTTATAGGACTCCAGTGATTAAATCAAGACCTACCCTGAAGGCATGCAGTTCATATATCTATGGAAATAATTCAAACATTTCACCCATGGTTGATTGAGTCACATCCCAATAGAAACACTCAGAGGATTCCAACCCTATCAACACTAATATGTCTGCCCGCACAAGATTGCAACAAAGAACACAGCATTTTGGGGAACATAATACATACAAACTGGCACAGGAAGCATGATCAGTTCACAAAAAATAAAATAAAGTTAACTTTTATGGTGCACACACAGGCTATGTGCTCTCACAAGGAGTGGATTCCTCTCCCATTGTGAATAAGAAGTAGGTACAGACGGCATGAGTAACTGCTTCATGGACACAGACCCCTGGCTACCTATCTCTGAGTCACTGCTGTGATTATTGAGTTGGCTCCCTGGAGCTTTCATATTAGATCATGGGGATTTGTTTTGTTTTCACATCATAAAATATGGACTTACTATTTGTTATTGGTGTCCAGACACCCTGGCTACAGGGTGCCTTGCCAGTGGAGATCATGGGCTTGGCTTCATGCCCACTGGGCCAAGTAGAGAGGCCTTTCTCTTGGAACTCACTGATGTCAACTTTGCCCTAGGGCCCCACTGCCTGAGCCACACCCAGGGAAGACACATGACCAGGAGATGGAGCCAGCATGGGGCAATAACTGCAGGAACTGAAGAGATGGATGTACTGAACACCATTGTTTTGGAAGATTCCTGTTGTAGACAACCTCAGCCTGGGAGACTGGGAGTAGGGTGCTGAGGGTACCCCTCACAAAGATCTCTTGGACAAGCCCCCTGCTTACTTTGATCTTTTGAAATGATTTTCCCCAGCTCAAAATCATCTGGTTGCTCCTCCTTCAGGTGGTGCTTGTTCATGGCTTTGTGGATCATGGCCAGAGTCATATCATGAAAGGTCAACTAAGGCATATCAGGGGACAGACTATCAGGACATAGGCTCTGAAGCTGGTTCCCAGAATGGCAGAAGCCATGCCCTTCTGGAACAATTGACAGGTAGCACAGGGCTCCAAGCCTCCAGTTGGGCATAGGCAAACAGTGGCTACACTGCCCTCTTCTGTTCCTCTGTAATATCTCCAGGGAATGAGATGTTTTCCAATCATTCCTTGTTCATCTCCTACAAGGATAAACATCTGTCTTACAGCTCTCTCCCCTAGGGCAGACTCTTCCCCCTGGGTCCTCAGCCCACCTAACTCTTGCAACCTTCATGGCCCCAGGAAGAGAATCCACCATGCAGAAGGTGTTGGAGACAGATGTGGCCAGTCTTTGACAGTGTATTCCAACCCCTCCCACCACAGCTCGGCCCTCTCTTTCCCTTCCAGGATCTGCCATCCTGAGAAGACCCCTCCAGGATAACGGCATGGGTGAACTTGGAGAAAGAAATCTCATCTAAGCCTGGATGTTAGCAAGGATGAGAAACAGGACGCCCATAGGCCTACTTCATTCCAGGCCTTTGCTGGTTCAGGGGACAAACCCCAGCTGCCTCACCCAATGTGTTAGGGCACATCTGGGCTCAGAGCCTAATAACAGAGCTCAAGGTGCCAAGGGAATTGCAGAGCAGAGCATGTGTGTAATAAGACACTTAAGCCAGCCTGTGTGTGGGTGTGCACTGGGGATTCTTGATTGGCATATCTAACCAGAATCCCATCCTTCAGGGCCACGTGCCTGGGACAGCCCTTAATCTCTGTGCTGGTGTGGCTTCCCTGGTTCTTCCTTACCAGGGGCCTGATATGACCCAGCCCCTGAGGCCTCTTGACCTCATTCATACCCCCTGGCCTCTGTTCCTTGACCTCTGGCCTCCTAACCACTCCTAAGTTTTGAAAGGAACATTTCAAGCTTCAGCCTTTCCAGTTTGTTCCCTCCTGCCCATCTTACCTGGAGTTGCTTCAGTGAGGTCTTTCCAGGCTGTCCTACCTACAAGTGGAAGCCTTACACCTATGTTTGCTGTCCTCAGCCCTGACTGACTTCATACACCTGCTTTTTATCCATCTGGATCTGGTTGAGTGTCTGTCCTTCCAAACCCACTAGCCTGTTAGTTCCAGGAGGGCAGGGAAGGAACATGCCATTCCATATTCACTGAAGTGAGGGGGCCCAGCAACAGCTGCCTGCCTCACTCAACTCTTATAAATGTGGTCATTGCCCACATCTTGACTGACATGGATGATGCAGCAGTTGCCAACATGCTTATTGTACAGCAGGAGAAAGCCTGAGGGTCTGTGGGTGCTCAGAGGGGACACAGGTGGGTGTTGGGCTGAGGAAGAGGGAATGCTGTTGAAAACCAAGGTCACCCTTGATGACTCCAGGAAAGTCAGGGAGGTCAACTGCCCAAAATGTAGGGGGATAGGGAGATAGGAGAAATCCAGGGGACTGCAGGGAAACACAGGCCAACCACAGGTTTCAGGGGGCTTCTAGAGGCACTATTTCTGATTCTGGACACCTTGACCCATTTTGTGGATGTTTTGGTTTGCTAATGTTGTCATTATACAAAATACCAGAAATGGATTAGCTTTTATAAAGGAGGTTTTACTTGGTTACTTGGTTGCAGTTCAAAGACCATAAAAATGTCCAAACTAAGGCATCAACAATAGGGTACCTTCAATGAAGAACAGTCAATGGCATCTGGAACACCTCAGTCAGCTGGGAAGGCAGGTAGTTGGAATCTGCTCCAGGGTTCTGGATTCAAATGGCTCTCTCCCAGGAATTTTCTTTCTAAGCTTCTGGTGGTATTCTCTTAGTTTCTCCCAGCCCAAACTCTGGCCTAGCAAAAGTCTGGTTTCAAGGGCCATCTCCACAATTTCTCTCTCAGCCACAGCAGTCTAGGCCTGTGATGGCTGTTTTTGAAGGACACCCATAACCTAATCAAGTCCCATGCTGAATAAGCAGGGCCACAACTTCATGCAAATAATCTAATCAAAAGTATCACTTACAATTGGATGTCACATCTCCATGGAAACAAGCTAATCCAAATATACAACAAGATTGGATTAAAAGATCATGGATTTGTGGGGGACATAATATATCCATACAAGCACATTCCACCCCCTGGATGCTGAAAAGACATAATCTTTCTATACTTGAAATATATTCATCTTATCACAATATCACAAAAACCTAAATCATTTCAGTGGCAATATGTAAGTATAAGATCTTATCAAAATTATTTACAGACATAGTCTGTCCTAAGGCAAACATTTCCTCTGGTTGAGGACCTGTGATACTCAGAACAAGTTTTCTGCTGCCAATATACAAAGGAGGGACAATCATAGGATAAATATTCCCATTGCCATAAAGAAAAAACGAAAGGAAAACAGGGTTCACAGGACCAAAACTCTTCCTAAAATCTGCAGGGCAAACTTCATTAGATATCAAAGTCTGAAAGCCATCTATAGAATGGTATTTTATCCTTGGGGCTTGTGAGAGTAACAGTCCCATACTTTCCAAGGGACTTCAGAGCAGCCCTTTTATCTCCAAACACTGGGGTCGGTGCTCCGACATATCAACACATTGGAGAGATCACCTTCTTCTCTGCCCCACCCTCCTCAAATATAGGGCAGCACCCAGATTCTCTTCCATCTCCAAGGCACACATTCAACTCCTTAACAACAGTGGGGTGGTGGCCAGGCTCTCCTCAATTGCTGGGAATGTGTTCCTCACTCCCTGATGCCTGAGACAGCAGGAATTTTCCTGAACATGGAGGCAGAAGCCCTACCCTGTGCTTCTGGGGCAAACTTACCCTTTCCACATGCATGGGATGTTGTACTCTCCTTGCCTGAAATTTTTTGACCCCAGGCATCAATTTCTTGGGTTCTGTCTTTGAAGAAAGTTTTCCTTCAATTTGTTTCTTCTCCATCCACTTCAGTCCAGACTGGCAGTGATTCCTTCTATCAGATGTCACACACATGCACAAAACTTGTTGGCATGGCAAGAAGTTTATAGGTGTTAAAATCTTCAGACAGTAGGACTTTCCATAAATCCTTTCTGGATGACTACTTCTCCAATCCTGGCTTGTACCGAAATGGCTGGGTGATACCACATTTCATTTAATCCTCACATATCTATGTAGCTTTTGGGGTTTCACTTTCTGGGAGCCCAGAGATTTCCAAACCATCAATTTCTGGTTTCTTTGATCCGAAGGGTTCATTTCTCAGCCTATCCCTCTCCTCTCACATTTTACTGTAAGCTGCAAGGAGAAAACAGGCTACATCTTCTACATATAGTTTGAAGATCTCTTCAACTAAGTATCCCAGGTTGTTGCTTTAAATTCTGCCATCCTTCCAACACCAGGACTCAATTTTGTCAAATTCTATGTCACTTTAAAAAAAAGGATCACCTTTCTTCCAGTTTGCAATGACACATTCAACATTTCTGTTCAAGGCCTCATCAGAGCTATCATTAGACTCTATATTTCTACCAACAGTCTCTTCAAAGCAATTCAGGCCATTTCCATCAAGTATCTCACAATTCATCCAGAATCTTTCCCTTATCCATTTAAAAGGCTGATCAAACATGTTTGGTATTTGCAAACTCAACAGAACCCAACTTCTCTGGTACCAAAATCTGTTCTGGTTTGCTAATGCTGTCACTATGCAAAACACTAGAAATGGATTGGCTTTTATAAAGGGAATTTTATTTGCTTACAAAGCTACAATCCTAAGGCCATAAAAGTGTCCAAACAATAGGGTCCCTTCAATGATGAATGACCAATATCATCTGGAACACCTCTGTTGCCTGGCAAGACATGTGATTGGTGTCTGCTCTGGGGTTCTGGCTTCAAAATTGCTTTCTCCCAGGACATTTCTTTCTAAGCATCTGGAGGTGTTCTCTTAGTTTCTCCCAGGCAAATTCTGGACTAGCAAAAGTCTGCTCTCAACAACTGTCTCCAAAATGTCTCTCTCATCTATAGCAGTCTGGGCCTGTGATGGCTGTACTTAAAGGACTCCAGTTACCTAATCAAGATCTGCATCTAATGGGTGGGACCACACCTCCATGGAAGTAATCTAAACTATCACTTAAGATTGAGTGAATCACTTCTTCATGGAAACAACCTAACCCAAATATTCCACAAATTTAGATTAAAAGATCATGGCTTTGTGTGGGAAGCAACATATCCAAACTGACACAGTGGATGTGAAGAGGAGAACATAGGCACTCAAAGTGGGGCCATGGGATGAACCTTCAGGGAGAAGGGACATTAGGCACCTGACTCTCCTGCCCATCAGGTCATTCAGTGACAAGGTCCATACTGATTTATAGATCAAGCTTGGAGGTACTGGACATGTGTCTGGGGAGTAAGGCAGCATTATCCCCACTACTGAGTTCAGGTCCATACTGGTGTGGGACACTGGATTGGGAGGTGCTGCTGCTGGGCTTGGTGTTGGGTTCCTTGTGGCTGTATGGAAGGGCAGCTTACCTAGGGCTGACACAAGGGCACAGTTCATGCCCTCATGCACCCATTGCCCTCTGGGCTCTGGACACCCAGTTGAGTGCTCTGGGATGCCACAGGAAGCCTCTGGAGAGATCATTCAGCATCTACTATTTCCTTTGATGGGTACCAAGGCCCAGAATAATGGGGACTTAGTAATGTCACAGGGCTGGTCAGGAGTAGTTCATGGACCCAATTCTAAACTGTCAATTCCCTGAGACCACACCTACCCCAAAAGGAAAATGATCCCCAAGGCATGCTCACTTCTCAGCCAGGAATTAGAAACTTACACACCACTCCAAGACTTGAGAACATTTGAGAGGTTTAGTCTAGAGTGTGTTGCTGGCCAACAGGACCAGAAGTGGCTACAGGTCACAGGATACATGGTTGCTAAAGGGCAGATGGCTGCTGTGAGGCTACCAGAAACTACAGCTCAGTGCTCCCTCCCAGAATCTGATTGGAAGGAGGAGTCCAGGAGCCACAGGTGTCTCTAGGCCACAGGTCAGATGGGGACCCAGTGACATAGCCATACTCCCTCTCTGCCTGGCCTTCAGTGAGGGTGCCCCTGCTGCTGCTCACTTTCTGCCCTGGTCTTACATGGACCAAAACCTGGCCCCAAATTGCTCATTGAGCCAAAAGTGTACATAGGGGCATCCTGCCTGGAGACACTGAAACCTTGGTTATACTGTGGCCAGAAGGAAGGAACAGATGAAGAAGTGTGCTGGGTGGGCTTACTTGATTGGACAGGGGCTGCTCTTGGGGTCTGGGTCATTGTGGTGGGTCCTCTCCTCCCCTGCACTCTCATCTAAGAGCCCCCCCCCCCATTTCTAAGCACAGGATTCTCTCAGTCCCTCCTCCAGAAAAATTCCTGAGATGCTACTTCTTTCCTACCCCTCTTATGGTAGGTCAACCTCAACCCTGTGACTCACAGTCCCCTTGTAAAAAAAGCAGAAAGCAAATGGAGCAATGGAATATCCAGTCCTAGTTGGACTCTGAATTCCTATCTCCCCTGCACCCCACCACTATAATGATGCCTCCACCGCCTCACCCTCAATGTTATCTTGTAATTGATCAGTATTACCAGCAAGAAAGACAGCCCACCTTCATGAAAAGAGAGCCCCCAGGCACTGACCAGCCCTTCTCACCACCTTTCCTGTTGCATTATTGGGAGGATTCCAGGTGGCAGGCCAGGATACCCAGACTTAGACCTTTTCTGGGATCTAGGCACTAAAACAGGGAGACCTGGGATGGAAGTTTAAGGTCATTGCCACCTAACATTCCCTGATGACAGATGGAGAGATTGTGGGGTTGGGCAGTTTATTACTTAGGGTTCTCTAGGGAAACAGAACCAACAGGAGATATTTCTAAATATGAGATTTTATATGTGCCTCAAGCAACCTTGGGGTGGCATGAGTACAAATTCTTAAAGGGAAGGATGCACGAGTCCAAACTGCATCAGGCAGGCAGCAAGCTGACAACTCCAATGAAGGCCTTTGATGAATTCCCCAGGACAGACTGGCTGGCTGAAGAAAAAATGAAAGTTCTCTCTCTTCTTTAAAATTCTTGAACTGATTGGGTTAAATACAGCTGATTGATTTCTCTTATTGTGGAAGGGAAACCTTATGTGTTGTAATCAGCCACAGATGCAATTGATTGAATGATTTATTAAAACATCCTTCTGGTTTATTATGCAGCTACAAATGTCCTCACAGTAATGGTTAGGCCAGTGCTTGCTTGACAACTGGACACCATCACCTGACCAAGTTGACAGAGGAACCTAAACATCAGAGGCAGGAAGGAACTCATCAGCCTCTCAAGCGCTGGCCAACCACAGAGGGGCCAAATTCACTCTCCCCACATGTCCATTCCTGAACAAGTGGTCATTCCCAGCTCAGCCATTTCCTTATGTAGTTTGAAGTCAGAAGGGGATGCTGGAAGGGGCTGTGGTTTCTACCAAGCCTCTGCTTCCTTGTCCAGAAGGTGGATATGACACCCCCAGCAGCCAGTTGCAAGGTGAAGCTCCTATGGATGAGTTGTGCCCAATGCTGAGAGCTGAGAACTCAGGTAGGTTCTCTCTCCATCAAGCCACAGGGTCTAGAAAACCCCTGGGCACAGCCTCCAGCCCCACTCATTTCCCAAGCATCCAGGGGAGATATTTGCAGGGATATCAGCTCTGAAAGGAGCATTCACATGTGGGGAACAGAGGCCCTGGGTGACAACTGGTGGTTTCAGGTTGGAGTTGAGGAACCCAAGTTCTCTGGAGCCCACCAAGCCTGCTGTCCTGAAGTCTCCTGAGTCTCAGACCCTTACCCCCAACCAGACTTCCCACTGTGAACATCTGACACTCAGCCACATCCCACCACCATGGACTCATGTATCTCTGCTTATCACATATAAATGATGGCTTTTGACAAATCACAAAGCCTATGTGTTTGCTGGACCTTCTCTTATCCAAATCCACTTTGAACCAGGCTTTTCCAAAGCCTTATTTTGGCTAGCTAAAAACAGTGCCTCCTATATACCAGCTAGTCAAGCTACAGCCTTCAGGGTCCAGAGAAGGTCATGTCTAATTGAGGCTTTCCAGGTGTGGGGACACTTGGAAGAAGGAGTGCAAAAAGAAGGGGTCTTTGCAGTCCTGGAGGCCAGCCCTGCCATGCCCTCCATGGGCATCAGGCACACTCAGCCTTTCCCACAGCAGACACTTATGTTCTCTCTGCATTCATCTCCAGGGTGGAAAATTTGGGGTTCCCCTCCTGTCAGGGGTGAGGATGAGGTCAGTGAGGCCAACCTCCCCTCATCCCATCATTGCTCCTGCTTGAATGGGGCCTTGAACAGCTGGCAGAAATGCTGCTGTCACAAGTTTTAAGCTCTGATTGGGGACATGAAGCCCAGCTGCAACACTCCCAGTTGTGGGACCTTGAACAAGTGACCTGGCCACCCTAAGCCCTTTGCTCAGCTGCAAAATGCAGATGAGAACTGTGACCCAGAGGACTCAGTGTCACATCCTGTTATCAGGAGGCTTCCTCCAGCAACTTCTCCACCTTGGAGCCACAGGAATGCTCACCCACATTTCTGTCTTTCCTTGAATCTCCTGCTGCATCATGAGGAAAACACCACAGTTTTTTCCTCATTCCATTTACAGATGAGGAAATAGTGATGTCAGAGGTCAGTGATGACTGCAGCCCTGCTGGGAGTTGGAGTTGTCACTGGCTCAGTTCTCTCTGTCCAATCTTGGACCAAGCTGAAATCACCTCAACTCCAAGCACTGCTGCCCAGGGTTCACAACTCACAGTTTGTGGCTGATACTACAGCTTGATGAGTCACACTGGGAGAGGGAAATGGTGGCTCTTGAAGGCTTGTTGAGTAGATCCTGCCTGCCACAGACACTGGAGTCTGACACCCAATCTCTGTACAAGGGAAAAGGATTCCCCTCCCCGAGGAGCCATTTTGGAACTACCCTTTGCAAAGAATTCTCCCAGTGTCCACCTAGGAATGGGCCTACCGAAGGCCCAGCTCATATTGGCCTGGTAGACAGAGGCTCCTGGCAATGCTGGACATCAACAATTTACTTCCTTTTTAACTTGTTTTCCAAAGATGGTCTGGAATAACTGCCATGATTTCATAAGTCTTCCAAATAATTCTTGTGCCAGTTTGAATATACTGTGTCCCCCCCAAACACCATTATTTTTGATGCAATCTCTTGTGGGCAGAAATTATCAGTGTTGATTAGATTGTAATTCTTTGACTGTTTCTTTGGAATGTGTCCCACCCAGCTGTGGATGATGACACTGATTGGATAATTTCCATGGAGGTGTTGCTCTGCCTATTTGGGGTGGGTCTAAGTTGAGTTACTGGAGCCATATAAATGAACTGATGGACAGAGGGAATGGAGTACAGCTGTGAGTGACATTATGAAGAAGAGCTACAGCCAAGAGGGACACTTTGAAGAAAGCACAGGAGCTGAAGATGAGAGACATTTTGAAGATGGCTTTTGAAAGCAGACTCTTGCTCCAAAGAAGCTAAGAGGTGACAAATACCCCAAGTACAACTAAGAGTGACATTTTTGAGGAACTGCAGCCTAGTGAGGAATGTCCTGGAAGAAAGCTATTTTGAAACCAGAATTTTGGAGCAGATGCCAGCCACATACCTCCCCAGCTAACAGAGGTTTTCTGGACACCATTGGCCATCCTCCATTGAAGGTACCCAATTGCTGATGTGTTACCTTGGACACTTCATGGCCTTAAGAGTGTAACTGTGTAACCAAATAAACCCCTTTTATAGAAGTCAATCCATCTCTGGTGCTTTGCATTCCAGCAGCACTAGCAAACTAGGACAGATTTTGGTACCAAGAGTGGGGTGCTTTCACTGCTGAGTTTGCAAATACCAAACATGTTGGAATGGCTTTTTAAATGGATAAGAGGAAGATTCTGGAAGAACTGTGAGGAGCTTGATAGAAAAAGCTGAAACTGCCTGGAAGAGACTGTTTGTGGAAATATGGACTCTAAAGATACTTCTGAGAAGGACTTGAACAGAAATGATGAATATATTGTTGCAAACTGGAAGAAAGGAAATCCTTGTTTTAAAGTGGCAGAGAATTTGGCAAAATTGAGTCCTGGTGTCAGATGGAAAGAAGAATTTAAAAGCAACAACCTGGAACACTTAGCTGAGGAGATCTCCAGACTACATGTGGAGGATGTACCCTGGCTTCTCCTTACAGCTTATAGAAAAATGTGAGCAGAGAGATAAAATTAGAACTGAATTTTTGGGTTCAAAGAAACCAGAAGCTGATGGCTTGGAAAATTATGAGCTTACAGGGGGTGGAATCCAAGAAGCTAGTGCCCAATATGAGGATGTAACCAAAGATGGAACCCAGCCACCATTTCAGTACAAGCCAAGAATGGAGAAAGAGTTAAGCTTAAAGGATTTGTGGAAGGTCCTTTTGTCTGATGGTTTTGACCCCTGTGTGCTTCATGCAAAGCCAACAGACTTTTTGCAAGATCTTTATAGACAGAGATGTTGTCCTTCTGGACTAGAGGAGACAAACAATGAACAAATTGAAGGAAAAATATCTTCAAAGACAGAGCCATGGAGGTTGAGGTCTGGAGTCAAGAGGCCTTGGTCTGGGAGAGCAGAGTGGTCCACATGCATAAAAAGGGTGAGTTTGCCCCAGATGTCAAGGGTGGGCATCCTGCCTTGATGCTCTGGAAGAGTTTTGCCACCCCAGGTCTCAAAGAGGGTGGAGCACATTCCCAGGGAATTGGGGAAAGCCTGGCTAAAACACAACTGTTCTGAAGGGGTTGAGTGTGTGCCCAGGAGATGGAAGGGAATCCAGGTGCTACCCCAATGTTTGAGGAGGCTGGGACAAAGAAGGTGGTCTCTCCAGTGCATGAGTATCTTGGAGCACTCACCCAAGCATTTGGAGAGGAAAGGGCTGCCACAAAGGCCCTTAGGAAGGGTTAGACTCCCACTCTCTCAAGCCCCAAGGATGCAACATCATTCTGAAAATGACTCTCAGACTTTGAATTCTAATGGAGTTTGTCCTGTGGGTTTTAGGAACTGTTTTGGTCCTGTGAACCCTGTTTTCCTTTCAGTTTCTCCTTATGGCAATGGGAATGTTTATCCTATGATTGTCCCTCCTTTGTATATTGGAAGCCCATAACTTGTTCTAAGTTCATAGATCCACAGCTAAAGGAAAATTATGCCTTAGGACTGACCATGCCTATAATTGATTTTGATGGAATTTTGTACTTTAATATTGTTACTAAAATGATTTAAGTTTCTGTGATATTGTGGGATGAATGTATTTTGTATATGGAAAGATAATGTCATTTGGGGTCCAGGTGGTGGAATGCACCAGTTTGAATGTATTATTTATCCCCAAATCCCATTATCTTTGATGCAATCTTGTGTGGGCAGACATTATCAGTGTTGATTAGATTGCAATTCTTCGAGCGTTTCTTTGGAATGTGCTCCACCCAGCTGTGGGTGATGACTCTGTATAATTTCCATGGAGGTTTTGCTCTGCCCATTTGGGGTTGGTCTAAGTTGAGTCACTGGAGCCATATAAATGAGCTGACAGACAGAGGGAATGGAGTGCAGCTGTGAGTGACATTATGAAGGAGAGCTACAGCCAAGAGGGACACTTTGAAGAAAGCACAGGAGTTGAAGATGAGAGACATTTTGAAGATGGCTTTTGAAAGCAGACTCTTGCTCCAGAGAAGCTAAGAGAGGACAAATACCCCAAGTGCAACTAAGAGTGACATTTTTGAGGAACTGCAGCCTAGTGAGGAATGTCCTGGGAGAAAGCCATTTTGAAACCAGAATTTTGGAGCAGATGCCAGCCACATACCTTCCCAGCTAACAGAGGTTTTCTGGACACCATTGGCCATCCTCCATTGAAGGTACCCAATTGCTGATGTGTTACCTTGGACACTTCATGGCCTTAAGAGTGTAACTGTGTAACCAAATAAACCCCTTTTATAAAAGTCAATTCATCTCTGGTATTTTGCATTCCAGCAGCATTAGCAAACTAGAACAATTCTCATAAATAATTGGGACATATATCACTGACAATGAGGCCCATGTTGGAAATCCTACTGCTGGGTTGAAGAGCTGTTAAATCCTCCCCTTAAGCTTTCCTTATAAAATGACACAATGGCCTCCACCACAACTGATGACTAGGTCCTCCTGCACCCAAATTGTCCTTGAGCTTCACCTGACCAAGCAAATCCTTCTTCCTCATAGTCCAGAAAAGACCATACTGGAATTTTTCAAAGAAACTTTCACTGTGAATCTAAGAGCTTTACAGCATGTCCTTGGGGCAGCACTGGCATCCACTTTACCTGGATCAGCAGGGACCTTTTCAGGGAGATTTTCTTCACATTTTGGAAGTGACAAAAGCTGTCCCTTTGGGGAGGAGAAAGAATGGGAAATTTGGGGAGTGGTGAGGAATGTGAGTACAAATCAATTTGATTTGAGACTCAAAGGATCCCAACAGCCTGTATGAGTTGTTTTGAAACTCAGTGACTGTAAACCCTCCATGGCCAGATGGGAAACCGATGCCACATCAATTGAGGAACTTATTCTTCATGGTTTTGATTTCATTTGGACAAAGGGCTGCAGTGTCCTGGAGGAAATCCTTGGAAATCTCCCCTATTACTCTGCTTTCTATCTGTCAAGTAAGGAGAACCTGTCTTCACACACAACTGCTGCCCTCTGGCCAAAAGAACACTTAGAGACACAGCTCCACTGGTCTTTGACACAAGATGCAATGTCTTCCATCAGGTTACTGAGGGGGCAATGCCCAGCCTTTGGTGAGGTCACTGGAGCCTCCTGGGTCTCCTCTGGAGAAAGGCTGGCCCACCTGGAAACTTCCTCCAATGTCTGTTTCAGATGCTGAATCAAGTTGCTCTGACGAGCAAAGAGAAAGACAAGGAGGGATGAGAAGTCCTGAAGATTTGGCACTCCCATGGTAGGAGAAGATAATGAGCCAAGAAGGGAAAACTGAGCTGGCATCTCCCTCCTGGATGAGGCAGATATCCATGGAGACAGAGGTCACAAACTGTGCCCATCCCATGACACTATTCAGGAGGAGAACTTTAGTTTAATCTAAGGAAGTAGACAAGGAAGGGAGTGAGTGCCCCACTCCTGGAACAGGAAAGTTAAGGAGAGTGTCACCAGAGAGGAGGGCCTGGGATGCATGATGGAGCCTGGAACACAAACACCAATCATGAGAGCTGAGCAAAGTGAAGAGATCCAGAATCCAGGAGGGTGGGGTACCCTATTTCCACAGTGTACCATGACCATCTAGATCTAATACATGATGCTGGCCCTGTCTGATATCTTCTTGTTACCATTGGTCTCAAAGGCAGCTGCTGCTGATGCAGCTGGCCACACTGTTGAATTGGGTAATGGTGGCACAGATGGCAGGTGTCAGGTGTTCTTCACCCATCTTTGCACACTGTGACCAGATGGCATGCAGCAAATTGAAGGCCAGCACCTTCCTGAACAGCTCCTGGGGAGGATAGGAGTGTCATTCAGCCAAGCTGCACCCCAACCAGAGCCCACCATCCCCAAGTCAAGGCTCAGTGCTCCAAGCTGAAGCTTTGAAGATGAAAGCTGAGGCTTAACCCTTGTGGAAGCCTCTGTGTTAGGTTCTCTGCTCCATGGGGTGCCCAGCATTTGAAAGACCCAGGACCCAATGCTGGCAAGGAGGAGAGAGCTGCATTTTCTTCTGTTCCATCCACAAAACCAGCAAGTAATGAATTTGAACTCCCCACCCCACATGCTGAGGCAAAACTTGCACCTCTCCCAACTCCTCCCTGACTCCCACTAATCTTTTTCAGGTGCACATTCTTGGTCACTGTTATATCCTTAGTTTTGAGTCCTGTCTTCATGCCAGGACACATCATTGTCTAATACACATGGAGGCTGTGGAGGTCTCTTGGACAGATGAGTGACTGAGCCTTGAGCAAGGCTGCAAATCAGAGAGCTCCCTCTGTCCCCAATGTTCCAGGACATGACCAGCTCTCATTGCTTTTAACTCATTTATTCTCTGCAGTCCCTCTGAGCAGTATGTATGATTAGTATCCTGGAATCTCCTCTCCAACTGGGAAATGTGAGGTCTTAGGTATTAGAAAATGGCCCAGGTCACCAGGCTGGAAAATGGTGGAGCTGGGATTTTGACTCAGATGATAGGACCCCAGGTGAGGGATTGACAATTTGGGAACAGTAGATACTAGAAAATTCTCCCCAACTCCACCCTGCTGAGCCCAGGTGCTCACCGCATTAATCCTTGTCAACTGTTCTGCCAAGAGCCTGGAGAGTATATCAAGAGGAGAAGCTTCACAATCCTCAGCATGTGCTCTGGACTCTCAGTTGAGGAGCAGGAAGTTCCTTGTGTTAGAATGAGAGCTGGCACTAACTTCAGCTCTGCAACGGCATTCATGCTCCTGGCTCCTACTCTGCAGCTTCTGCCACAGCTAGTGACATAGGTGCTGGTTCTAGAGATGGCATTTATCCTGGTTCTGAATCTAGCACTAGAGGTAACATAGAAGCCACATCCTGCTGTGGAACTAATCCTATTTATGGTGAAATAACTGACTCCAGCTCCTTAGTTGGCAAGGACACCAACTCTGTAGGTCACATAAAGCTGCTTCCATCTCTGGAGATGATACTTCTGTTGGTGAAGTTGATAGCTCCAGATCAGAAGCAATCAATGTCTCCAAATCTGGATGTGGCAGTAGAGGTGCCATCATAACTATTGCTGGCTCACTAACTGGTGTTACAAAAGTTGAAGTTTACAGATTCATCTCCAGAGCCAGCAATGATTCACCACTGGATTTGGCTTGGCAGAGAGCATCAGAGTTGTCTCAGGATCTAGAGGTGGAATAAAGGCTGTTGGAGTAGGTGGCAGGAGCTCTGGAGCCCACAGTAACTCCACCTATGCACATGAAACAGGAGGCAGTGACACAGTTCCTACCAGCTTTAGTGTAATCATGATATCTTGTGCCAGTGATGGAACTTGCCCTGGAGAAGGCACTGCAGTGGTTTGTAACTTTGGATCTGACAAGAGAGTTGGAGGAGAATAAGGGTCCAAAAAAAGAAATGGTTTCTATGGGACTTTCAAGATACATAAAAGACTACATTGCCTCTACAAGCAGCCCCACCCAAGCACAACACCTCAAGAAATCTTCCCAAATTGCAATCCCCCAGGTTAGTCTTCTGAAGTTCCTCTTTACCCTAGTCCCAAAGGCAAAATCTGGAGTTTAATCCTGCTGATGCCCAGAAACCCTTCCCCACCTGCTCATGTACCCTCACCCTCAGTGCTCCTCATCTTCTAAGTCTCACTGGGCTCTGAGGGGTCAAGATGAGAAAGTAGGATATGTGTGCACCTCTATAGGGCAGACCCAGGAATGGCAACCTGTGCAAAGGACACAAGTTGAAAGAGGCAGGGATTTTGGGGGACTGGTAGAAATCCTCTCAGTACTCATTCAGTCAGGCAAGCAACAGGCAATGAATTGTGCTGCGGTGGATGGGTGGGGAGCAGAGTGAGAGGAGTGGCCATTCCTGCCACACTGCCCTCTGATAACCACCCACCTAGGATCTGGACTCCAGGGTCAGACAAACCAGACAGACTTTTGTCTCCTCTGCCCCCCCCCCCACTGGAGTAGAAATGTTATGAGGACAGAGAAGGGTTATGTTTACTCAGCTGATGGCATGGCACTAGCACTAGCACACAATAGGAGCTTCATAAATTTCTATTGATGAGGGAAAAGATCCTGTCTTCCAACCTCAGCCTGCCTTGTGTCCTCATAGCCCCTCAGTCTGGAGTTCCTTCCCTGAGGTCATGTCTCATTTTGTGTGTGATGTGTGAGGGTTTCTTCTTCCCACATCATTGTCCACTGAAACTCATGGGTATATCCCACACCAGCACCCTGGCCATCAATATTACAGGACTGAGTATCAAGGCAGATTTTTAAGCTTCATTCTCACCACACATCCTGCTTTGGCTGGTGGTGGAGTGGAGGGGCAAGCAGAGCTGGGGTGGGGCAAGGGTGGGTTCTGAGCCGCAGGGTTCCCTCTGTAACAAGTACCCCAAGATCACTTCCAAGTTCTCTGTGAGTTCTCCTACCCTGAGAGGGGTGGACCTCTGGCCTCTGTTCTATAGAGGGAATTAAGAGAAGGATTCAGGATTTTGTCCAGTTGCTCTTGCCTCCAGCCCCCACTTTGTATTCTTGGCTGTAAGGAAAGTGCCCCTCTCTCCTTACCCAGAGTTCACTCATATTTTCAAACATTCCTGGCCTCCTCCATCCCTATCATCAAAGGTGCAGTTACCTCAACATCAGGAGAATTCATGGGGGTATCACATGTAACTTTAGGGTGCACCTCATGTTGATGGCATCTGGTGCTGCTACCTGATCCCCACTACTAGAAGGGAAGCCTAGGACCACAGGTACTTTCAAGGCTTTTCAAATGAAACAGGCTAAGTGCCTTAAAAATGCTTGCAAATAGTAGAATCTACTTTTATACTTCATGAAGGAATGAATTCTGAGCTGCAACTTCCCAGATAACTGGTGGGGACTGGAGCTCCTCAGTGAGCCCCCAGCATTCCTAGCTTAGGCTTCATCAAGGATGGGGTCCATGTAGATGGGATCTCAAACCTCCCTTGAATGGGAGTGCTGGTCCTTTTGGCAGATTTTCTTCACATTGAGAGGAAATTACTAAATGTTGGCAAGCCCTTCCCAATGACCACCATTTCCACAGAGGCAAGCATGGGAAATTACTTTCCATGGCTCAATCATGATGGTCACACAAGTAGGTTGGCCCTTTTACTACTCCACTTTTCAGAGGAGGAAGCTGAGGCTAGATGCTGCAATAATCTTCCCCAGACATACAGTTCATGGGTAGCAGAGTCATTATGAGGCAGAGGAAGGGCAGGCACATACTTTTTAACTATCAGTTCCAGGATCTGTTCAATGGACAGAAAGGTCCAGTAATTTACCAGAATGCTGTTTATATAGGCTTGGTGGCCATACTGAGAAGCCAGCACAAGAAGATGCATAAGTTCTTCTCCCAAAAACCATCCTTTCCAGTGCACTCTGGGCTATCCTGTTCACCCTTCAGTGCTGACACTTTTCCACACTAGGACAGGGCAGAGCAGGAGCAGGTGATCAGTGGCTGCAATGGGAACCCAGGATTGGGGCCAGAGGGAGGAGGTGTGTATCTGCCTCCTGCAACCCCTGTGATATGGAGCAAGAAGTGGGGAAGGAGTGCTTCTAGTAGATAAATGTCATGGCCTCCAATTCAAAATTGAGGTGAAAGAATAAGGAAGTTATGACACACTTGCCATAATTTAGGTAGCATAGTCAGCATAGAACCTCTTTGCATCACTGCCTGGAAAAAGGTTAATCCTGAGCACTCTCAAAAACGACACCCACTGTGGAGTTGAGGAATCCTCAAGGGGCTACTCAGTGGCCTGGAAGTCAGAAGCCAGAACAATTAAAACTTGGGCTTCCTGATCTTCCCTCCGTACTGTGGGAGATCAGGTCTGATCCAGACATGGAGGGAATGTGTCTTCTCCTATCCCATTTCTCACCCACATTGGAAACAATGAATTGAGAAGAACAAGATTATGAGAAGAGAAGTCATTCCAAAGTGAAACCATAATTTTTCTGTCTTTTGTCTTCAAAGGAGTTCTGACAACCTGCAGGCATGTTGAACTGAATGCAGGGAAAGAGGCAAATGTCAGTAGTATCTAAGGAGGATAAGGAACCCCAGAGATTTGTGGACCTGAAGAGAAGCCTCAAAGAAGCACAAACAAAAACATCAGTTGACATCTGGATGGGGCTCTACTTCTCACAGGATGGGTGCAAATCAAATCACCAAAGTGATTCCATTTGCACCCCAGAATCACTGCCATGGAACTGCAGCAGCCTTTTGGAAATTCATTGGTTGAAACTGTTGAAATTTTATCTGCTTGGGTATGGCCAGACATCTCATTTCATGGATTCTCTCCTGGGAGTTAGGGAGGCAGCAGTTCATTAGTACAGACAGATGTTCCCTGCAGCACTTCTGAAAACCCCAGAAAGAATCCATTCAAGACCTGAGAGCAGGGAGAAGCTGTACCACTGCTATATGAAGCCTCCCTCCTGGAATATGATGCAGGCCACATTCTTTGCCTGGAAGATCAAGGGGATGTGTTATGTGACTGTGCAATTTGCACTGGAAGTGATGTCATAGAGTAAGCCCCTTTCCATTTTAGTCAAAAACACCCTCAAGGGCATGAATATTTGTTGGGCTTAGGGAGGTGTGAAAGGACTGCCTGTTAAACTGCTCCAGGGGATAGCTGTGTTTGGGGAATGACAACAAAAAATAGCAGCAAAATGCAAAGGAGCTCATGGCTTAACTTGAAGTGACCACAATATTGTCGTCCCTTCTCAGATGCTGCTACAAAGGTATGAAAAATGATTTTCTATCTGGCAAAGAACTGGGCTGCACCAATCAGTGACATGAGTGAGGGATAGTGGCCCAGATGCCTTTGGCAGTGGTACTTCAGGCCAATCAGGTGGCATAGCCATGTGAGGGTGCCTGGGAAAGTCAGCAAGTTGGTCCATGCCCTCTGGCACACTGAAGCTGCCTCCACCCTGAGATGAAGACCCTAATGCACCTGCTGTCAACTGTATACAGTTCTGGACAAAGATGCTGCCAGGAGACCCCTGCAAGGTTCATACAGATACAGTGTAGTTGACTCCCTCTAGCAGCTCTTTGCCAATATCCTGCATGGTTCTCTGAAAACACAGTGCACAATAGCCATGCAGGAGTCATAGGGAGGCTGCCTGGCCATTGCCCCAGGGGAAGAACCCCATGCTAAATTTACATCAAAGATCAGGCACAGACGGTTATCTGTACACACCCACAGTCCACTTGGAATGGTGATGAAAACTTTCGGACCCAGAATTAACATGATGAAGGATGGTTGTCTCACTATCACTACTTGTATTCCCATCAGCCACCCACATCCTGAGGTTGAACATGAAAGGCACAGCAGATTTCCAAACCTTGCCATGGATGTCCCATTAAACATGCCTCCTGCACATGGAAATAAGGAAGTATATGAGGCTGCCCAGGCAGGATGACAATGTCAGCATTTCTTGAGTTTTCTGAGCTTGGGCCACATTGACTTTCCTTTGGGAACCTCTGGGATGATGGACTGGAACTTTGTGGTGGAGGTTTGAGCCAATGTCTACATAGATGGAAAAAGTTCTCACTCCAAGGTTTCCTGAAGCCATATTCTTGAGATCTACACACACAACAGAAGAACATGTTCCTCTCTTGAGTGTCTCTGGGTAAGTGAGTTGGGTAGGGGGCTGTCTGTGGAATCTGGGTGCCTGGTTGCCATGATTGCAAGTAATGTTTGGCGCTGTCTCCAAGGAAGTGAGGTCACCTCCTTGTATCCCATTAACTGGAATCTCTCAAAACCTAAGACCTCCATGAAGGCCCCTCTGACTCCTGACTTCTCATCATCCCCAGTAATGTCATGCTGCTAACTGGACACAGTTTACATAGCACATCCTTCCCACAGACCTCTGGGAAGCCTAGGTGCCAATAGGACCCACAATATGAGGAGAGAGAGCTCAATTCAGACCTGGCTAATCCTTATCAGTTCTGTGGTCACAGTCATAAATTGTTACTCTAAGACCAGCATCTCCTCAGTCTCCCAACCTACTCTCTGTGGATCATTCTACCATGTACATCCTAGATCTTCAAGTATATGTGAGACAATAAGTGTACCAATCATGAGCTTGTGTCACAGTAGGTAACAAGGTTATATGGAAGAATTATAAGGAGGAGTGTCCCATAACATGGAATACCTTGTGCTACAGGGATACATGCTCACTGCTTTATCCTAGGAAAGTCAATTTCCACCCTGATCTCATTTCTGGGTCAGCACCATGAAGGAGTTGAAATTAAATGGAATTCAAACATGATTACTCTCTGACATGAAACATTTTAACAGCTTCCCATTAAAATTAGGATCAGAGACAAGTGGCAAAAATTGGCTGATGTTGTGGACAGCCTAGGTCAAACTGACCTTAAAGTCTGAGCTTTGTCATAGACCCTGAGGAGCTATTCTCTGGGTACAGTCTCAAAGAGAATTCCAATGTGTATTGGTGGATGAGGAGAAGATCAATGCTTATCACAGAGGATGTGGCTTTGAGATTGTCACAAGCTTGACCTGTTCCCAACATGAATAAATTTCCACTGAGGCTGGAAAATGGGGTGAAGGGAACATGCTGGGGGCCATGTTATGAGAAGAACCCAAAAGCATCATGTGGAGGAGTCAGGATACTGCAGGAGAAGAGGGTGACCAAGGGGAAGTGATCCAGGCTGTCTCATCACAGACTGAGGCACACAGAGCTGTAGGAAGCTTAGTGGGCCGATGTCTCCCAACCCAAGCCCAGATTCCTGACCATCACTCATGGGTGTGGAAGCCTGCCATAATATCTTCATTTGCACAGTGCCTGTGATCTGGCAGAAATCTACCTTCTCTCAGGTTGCAAATGATAGCTGGAAGGCATAGAGATGAGTAGTTTTCAATGCAGTTGTTTAAGAAATGTAATATGTATAATGGCATCACAGCTGTAATGTCAATTAATCCTCATGTCTGGGTTAAGATGGATGGGGTGAAGTGCCAGAAGTCCAAATTCTTGGAATGATAGAAAAGCCTCTTTACTTTTAGCTACCATCCATTCATGAAGTCATTCTTCTAAAAATTTCAAAATGTCTTCTTCTACATCCAGAACATGGAAAGGGCTTGGGGTACTATCCATGATTTCTTGGAGCATACAGCTGAAGGGAGTAGAGATGGAATAACAACATGGTAAATCATAATTTAAAGGCAGAAGAAGTTCTTAGGAGAACAAAGAAAGGCCCCCTCTCTAGAGTTTACAAATTCAGCAGGATTCCTGAGGAAATAGTGGAAAGGAGTCAGTGGGAATTGTCCAAGTTATGGGACAGACATGGTGGGACTAGCATGCCCAATGGGTGGTCAGTGTGAGCAAATGTGTTCTGTATTAAGTCTTAGATGTCACATGATGGTGTTGGAATACAAATGAGGGGATCAAGATGATTGAACATGAAGAGTGATATGAACGTATGATGCAGGTACCACATTGAAGAGGGTGCTGCAGGAATTTATATGAGTAATTTTGTATTATATTTAAAAAAGTGTTAGCTCTCTGATGACAAAAGCTTAAGATACTACAAAACATTGACCTGCACTGGTAGGACTGACTTCTGGTACTCTATGAGCAGGAGCTGAGTTCTTCCAGTTTATATTCTGTTCCATCCACTCCCAACATTGTTAACTTTTTTTCAGTCTCCTAAACCCAAGCCCAGGCACTTTACATCATCCCAGTGATGAGGGCAAAGTCAAGCTTATAGTGTGCAGACAAGTTTCAAAGTACTTCATTAAAACAACAAGCCAAGATAAAAGTAGCAGTCAAATCTTAAATCCTGTGATATAAGCCAGAGGTTAAATGGAAAAATTCCTGGTTCTCCTCCTGTTTCCTTTTGCCCTATGGAAAGAGCTTGGTTGGTTTCACTCTGATGGATCAGAATGGGGAAGGAAGTCAACTCACTGCTGTTGAATCCCTGAACTAAAGCCTCCTGCAATTGTAACTACTAAGGAGGGAAGAGGGGAAAGGACAAGGACTGGACAAGAACTGAGAGCTGATTTCTAGTTCAGAAAATATGCCTTCAAAGTTCTCCTTTGTCTCATATGGAGATCTCAGATTTGCCAGTGGTGTTCAGGTGGGTGAGGTACTGCCAGTCCAAGGGTGGACAGATGCGATAATTCTCCCTACCCTGAAGTTCTCATCCATTGGAAAAATTGAACCTTCCCTAGGGCTGACGGTACAAAGCAAATAAGCCATCATGCCTACACTATGTCTGCCAGCCATGAAGATGGATACAGTAGGTGCCCTTCTGAAATCCATCTGGTTCAAGGCCTGAGAGGATGCTCTCTCCATTCCTCTTTTCTAGGCTCTCATCTCCATCTGGAATGGTTTACCCATTAGTGAACTCACAGGGATTAAGTTAACACTTATGAACACTCAGTATATACTCCTGGAGGAAGAGACAAAGACCATAGAGCTCTCAAGCTCATGGGTTCTGCTTCCCTTCACTTAGTTGAGGTGAAGATAGTTAGTAATGATGCTTCCCCTTTACCCATTGCCCCAGAAGAAAGAGAAGTAAGTCCTCTAGGCTGTTGTTCAGCTCAGGATCAGAGAATAATTGTTCTTTCAGCCCACTGCAAGTTAGTGTGTTTGAAAACCAGGCTGTCTGTATGTACAGCATCTGGCAGAGCAGACACTTAAACATGAGGTAGACAAAGCTCTTGTTAGATCTTAGCACATGACCCCTGTGGAAACCTGCTCAGGTTGCCCTTAAAAAGCAGTGGCCAGTGTAAGGGCCAAACTCCACATGAGGTGCAGACATAACTTGGTCCCAGGGAAAGTCCAAACCTTGCCCCATTTAAAATTGATTCCTTGTCCCTGCATAATCAATTGGTCACTTGTGGGCTGGGATCTCACAATTCTCTGAAGCCCCACAGACAGAGGAAGTGTCTGGACACCTTTCATATTTGCTCATTAGAAGTCCCCTTGTGAGGGCCATATGTAACAAGAGTAGGGGCTGAAATGGAATTCCATCATAGAGAACAATAAAACAATAGAGAGAATAAATAACACCAAAAGTTGGTTCTTTGAGAATATTAACAAGATTGGCAAGCCCCTAGCTAGACTGACAAAATAAAAAAGAGGGAATACCCATATAAACAAAATAATGAACATGAAGGTGACATTACTGCATGTTCAAAAAAAGTTAAAAAAAATTATAAGAGGGTACTATGATCTACTCTATGCCATCAAACAGGATAATGTAGAGGAAATGGACAATTTCCCAGAAACACATGAACAACCTAGTCTGTCCAGAGAAAATATAGAAGACCTCAACCAACCAATCACAAGCAAAGAGATCCAATCAGTCATCAAAAAACTTCACACAAATAAATGCCCAGGGCTGGATGGGTTCCCTGGGGAATTCTATCAAACTTTCCAAAAATAATTGATAGCAATCTTACCTAAACTCTTTCAAAACATCAAAGAAAATGGAATACTATGTAACACAGTTTATGAAGCTAACATCAATCTAATACCAAAAACAGGCAAAGATGCTACAAAAAAGGAAAACTACAGGTCAATCTCCCTAATGAATATAGACGCAAAAATTCTCAACAAAATATTTGCAAGTTGAATCCAAAGACACATTAAAAAAATCATGCACCATGACCAAATGGGGTTCATTCCAGGCATGCAAGGATGGCTTAACATAAGAAAATCAATGTATTACAACACATTAACAAATCAAGAGAGAAAGATCAAATGATCATCTCAATAACTGCTAAAAAGAATTTGACAAAATCCAACATCCCTTTCTGATAAAAAACACTTCAAAAGGTAGGAAATGGAATTTTCCTCAATATGATAAAGAGCATATATGAGAAACCCACATCCAGCTGAGTACTTAATTTTGAGAGACTGAAAGCCTTCCCTCTAAGATCAGGAATGAGACAAGGATGCCCACTGTCACCACTGTTATTCAACATTTTGCTAGAACTGCTAGCCAGGGCAATCTGGCAAGACAAAGAAATAAAACACATCCAAATTGGAAAGGAAGAATAAAACTGTCATTATTTGCAGATGATATGACCTTATGTCTGGAAAACCCTGAGAAATCAATTGTATAGCTACTAGTGCTATTAAACAAATTGAGCAATATAGCTGGATACAAGATTAATGCACATAAGTCAGTAATGTTTCTATATGCTAGAAATGATCAAACTGAAGAGACACTCAAAAGAAAGATGCCATTTTCAATAGCAACTAAAAATGTCAAGTAACTAGGAATAAACTTAACCAAAGATGTAAAGGACATATAGAAAAATCTACATAACTCTACTAAAAGTAATAGAAGGGGACCTCAAAATTTGGAAAAAATATCCCATGTTCATGGATAGGGAGGCTAAATGTCATTAAAATGTCAATTCTACCGAAACTCATCTACAGACTCAATGCAATACCAATCAGAATTCCAACAACCTACTTTGCAGATGTGGAAAAGCTAGTTATCTAATTTATTTGGAAATGGAAGATCCTCAAATTCCTAAAAACACTCTAAAAAAACAAAAAACAAAGTGGGAGGACTTACACTCCCTGGCTTTGAAGCTTATTATAAAGCCACAGTTGTCAAACCAGCATGGTACTGGCACAAATATAGACATATTGATCAATGGAATTGAATTGAGAATTCAGAGATAGACCCCCAGATCTATGGATGACTGATCTTTGAGAAGGCATCCAAAGCCTCTGAACTGGGATGTAACAGTCTTTTCAACAAATGGTGCTGGAGTTGGATATCCATATCCAAAAGAATGGAAGAGGACTCCTACCTCACACCCTACACAAAAGTTAATTCAAAGTGCATCAAAGACCTCAATAAAATAAAAAACAGTACCATAAACGTCCTAGAACATAATGTAGGGAAACATTTTCAAGACTTTGTATTAGGTGGCCACTTCCTAGACCTTACACCCAAAGCACAAGCAACAAAAGAAAAAATAGATAAATGGGAACTCCTCAAGCTTAAAAGTTTCTGCACCTCAAAGGAATTTGTCAAAAAGGTGAAGAAGCAGCCAACTCAATGGGAAAAAAATTTTGGAAACCATGTATCTGACAAATGACTGATATCTTGCATATATAAAGAAATCCTACAACTCAATGGCAGTACTACAAACAGCCCAATCATAAAATGGGCAAAAGATATGAAAAGACAGTTCTCTTAAGAAGAAATACAAATGGCTAAGAAACACATGAAAAAATGTTCAGCTTCACTAGTTTTAGAGAAATGCAAATTAAGACCACAGCAAGATATCATCTCACACCAATTAGACTGGCTACCATTAAACAAAAAGGAAACCACAAATGCTGGAGAGGATGTGGAGAAATTGTAACTCTTATTCATTGTTGGTGGCACTGTATAATGGTTCAGCCACTCTGGAAGTCAGTCTGGCCGTTTCCTTAGAATGCTAGATATAGAGTTACCCTTTGATCTAGCAATTGCACTTCTCGATATATACCTGGAAGATCTGAAAGCAGTGACATGAACACATGTCTGCACACCAATGTTCATAGCAGCATTATTCACAGTTGCCAAGAGATGAAACAACCCAAATGTTCTTCAACAGATGAGTGGATAAATGAAATGTGGTATATACACCCAATGGAATACTACACAGCAGCAAGAAGGAATGATGTCATGAAACATATGACAACATGGATGAACCTTGAAGACAAAATGCTGAGTGAAATAAGCCAGGCACAAAAGAGAAATACTATATGCTACCACTAATGTGAACATTGAAAAATATAAAATAAATGGTTTGTAATGTAGAATGTAGGGAAACTAGCAACAGAGAGCAATTAATGAAGAGGGACCGATAACCCAATAAGAAGAGATAAGCTATCATGAGTAAATTTAACATTCCAGGAATGCCCAGGAATGACTATGGTTTGTTAATTTCTGGTGGGTTTGGTGGAAACAAGTTGACAGAAATGATGATATATTAGGTTGTTTTATTAGGGTAGAGTAGGAACATGTAAGAAGTAGTTATTTTAGGCTAGTTGTCTTTTTCTTACTCCCTTGTTATGGTTTGTTTGAAATGCTTTCTTTAATTGTATGTTTTTTTAAAAAAAAATTGATATAGTTAACAGTTAATTTAAAAAAGTTAATTTAAAAAAAAAAAAGAAAAAAATATGCAGAGCCTCCCTGAGGAGCTGGTGGAGAATGCAGGGCTGTTGGGCTTCCCCACATCAATGGTTGCTAATGTGTTCACAAACATGGGGGCCTGGTGGTTTGATGGGCTGAGCCCTCTACCATGGAATTGCCTTTGGGAAGACTGTTGCTGAAAAGGAGAAGCTGGGCCTGCCTATAATTGTGCCTAAGTGTCTCCTCCTGAATGCCTCTTTGTTGCTCAGATGTGGCCCTCTCTCTCTAGCTAAATCAAGTTGGCAGGTGAAATCATTGCCCTCTCCTCTACATGGGATCTGACACCCAGGGTAGTAAATCTCCCTACAACATGGAATATGACTCCCAGGGAGGAATCTAGACCCAGCATCATGGGATGGAGAACATCTTCTTGAAGAAAAGGGGGTTGTGAAATGTAATGAAATATGCTTCTGTGGTGGATTCCAAAAGGAGATGAGATGTCACTCTGGTGCCACTCTTATGCACAACAGGTTCAACCCTTTTTGGGTTCTAATGAATTGGAATAGCTAGCAGTAAATACCTGAAACTATCAAATTACATCCCCAAACCCTTGAATCTTGAAGATGATTGTATAAAAGTGTAGCTAATCAGGGGTGAAAATGTAATTTGGAAAGCCATGTGGACCACACTCCCCTTTGGCCAGTGTATGGATGGCTGAGTAGAAAAATGCGGGCAAAAAAATGTACCCAGGATTGTTTTTCACTTTAATTGTTCTTATTCAATTTAATTTTTATTCTTAATATTTTTGTGCCTGTGGTGATGAAAATGTTCAAAAATTAATTTTGTTGGTGAACACACAACTATATAATGGTACTGTGAACAATTGAATATATGCTTTGTATGACTGCATGGTATGTGACTATATTTCAATAAAGTTAAATTAAAAAAAAAGATTGGGAATAGGAAAAGGATGCTCACTGTCAAAATTGTTTTTCACAGTTTTTCTAAATGTTCTAGCTAGAATAAAAAGGCAAGAAAATGAAATAAAATGCACTCAAATTGGAAAGGAAGAAGGAACATTTTTTTGTTATTTGCAGGCAGTGTGTTCCTATGCTTTGAAAATCCTTAAAAAAATGGCAAATCTACTTGAGCTAATAAATGAGTTCAGCAAAATAGCAAGAAAAGAGATCCACACAAAAAAATCAGTGGTGTCTCTATACACTAGTAATGAGCTCTCTGAGGAGGTAATCAAGAAAAAATTCAATTTCCAATAATAAGTAAAAAAATCAAATACTTAAGAGTAAACTTAACCAAGAATGTAAAGGACCTGTACATAGTAAACTGCAAAACATTGCTAAAGTAAATCAAAGAAGACCTAAATAAATGGAAAGACAACCTGTGTTCATGGATCAGAAGGCCAACTGTCTTTAAGATGTAAATTAACCTAAAATGCTCTACAGATTCAATACAATACCAATCCAAATTCCAATGGCCTACTTTGCAGAAATGGAAAAGCAAATTAGCAGATTGTTTTGGATAGGTAGGGGGCCTCCAACAGCCCAAAAACTCATGGTAAAGAAAAATGAAGTGGGAGGCCACCCAGATCATGACAATGAAGCATATTATAAAGCCCCAGTGGTCAAAATAGCTTGGTATTGGTATAAAGATAGATATATTAGACAGGGGAATTGAATTGAGAGTTCAGAAATGACCCTTAGATCTATGGACAACTGATTTTTATCAGGGCTTCCATGTCCACTCAACTGGGACAGAACAGTCTATTCACTGAATGGAGTTGGGCTAAATGAATATCCATATCCAAAATTGAAAGAGGTCTGCAACTTTGCACTGTATTAAAAACTAACTTAAAATGAATCAAAAACCTAAATATAAGAATCAGTACCATAAAACTTCAGGAATAAAATGAAGGGAAACCACTTCAAGATATAGCGATAGGTGGTAGTTTCTTACAGCTTATATCCACAGTACAAGAAATGAAAGAAAAATAGACAAATGTAATTTTCTCAAAATTGAATACAGATGTGCTTTAATCATGGATGAACATTAAGAACATTATGTTACATGAATTAGGTCACAGAAAGACAAATATTGAATGGTTTCATGATTATGAACTAATTATACAAGCTCATAGACATAAAAGCTAGGACTCAAGTTGTGAGGAGATAGAATGAAGCTAGAGAATGGGGAGTTGTTGCTTAATATGTGCAGAATTCTTAACTAGGTTGAACTTAAATATTTGGAAATGTATAAAGGTGTCAGTAGCACATTATTTTTAGTATAAAGAACAGTGCTGATAAGGGAGGGCATATGGTGGACAGGGAAGCTTAAGTGCAATGAATGTCACCAGAAGAAAGCTGGAAGTTAAAGCATGGGATTGTATAACACATTGAATCATTGTTCTCACTGGAATAGACACATACTCTGGATATGGGTTTGCTTTCCCTGCACACAATGCTTCTGCCCAAACTACCATTTTTGGATTTACAGAATGCCTTATCAACCATCATGGTAAGCCACACAACATTGTTTCTGACCAAGGAACCCACTTCACAGCCAATGAAATGAGGGAATGGCACATGCTCATGGAAATCTCTGGTTTTACCATGTTCCCCATCACCCAGAGGCAGCTGGGTTTCTAGAATGGTGGAATGGTTACAAGGGGCAATACCTTGCATGGCTGGGTCATTGTTCTCCAGGAGGCTGTGTATCTGAATCAACATGACTACTGTGGGGCTGTTTCTCCCATAGCCAGGATCCTGGGGTCCAGGAATCTAAGGCTGTAAATAGGAGTGGAACCAGTCACTATCACTATTGATCCACTAGGAAAATCATTGTTTCCTCTCCCTGCAACCTTAAGCTCTGCTGGTCTACAAGTCATAATTCCAAAAGCTAGACTACTTTCACCAGGAGACACAACAATAATTCCATTGAACTGGAAGTTAAGACTGCCAATGGGTCACTTTGGTCTTCTCATGCCTCTGAATCAATAGGCAAGGAAAGGGATTACTGTACTGGCTGAGGTGATTGATCCTGACTATCAAGGGGAAATAGCACTGCAACTACAAAGTGAAGGTAAAGAAGAGTATTCCTGGAATACAGGAGATCCACAAGGGCATATCTTAGTACTACTGTTCCAGTTTGCTAATGCTGCCCATTATGCAAAATACCAGAAATGGACTTGCTTCTACAAAGGGGGTTTATTTACTTACAAATTTACAGTCTTGAAGCCATAAAGTGTCCAAGGTACCTTCACTGGGGAAAGGCCATTGGCATCTGGAAAACCTCTGTTAGCTGGGAAGGCACATGGCTGGCATCTGCTTGCTCTCAGGTTGCATTTCAAAATGGCATTCTCCTAAGTGTTGCTCTTGGGGTGTTTTGTACTCTCTTAGCTGAAGCTGCTCTTCAAAATGTCACTCTCAGCTGCTCTGTATCTGGTCCTGTGTGGCTGTTTCTAAAGTACACCAGAGATCCAATAAAGACCCACCCTGAATGGGTGAGGCAGCATCTCCATGGAAATAATCCAATGAAAATGCCTGCCCACATTTGGTTGTGTCACATCTCTGCGGAAACAGTGAATCAATAGGTTCCAACCTAATCAAAACTAACATGTCTGTCCCCACAAGATTGCATCAAAGATAATGGCATTTTGGGGGACACAATACATCCAAACTAGCACAATTACCATGCCCTGTTATTAAAGTCAATACAAAATTGCAACAACCCAATCCAGGCAGGACTGGCAATGGCCAAGAAACTTCAAGAATGAAGGTTTGTGTCACCCCACCAGGCAAAGAACCACAGTCAGCTGAAGTGCTTGCTGAGGGTAAAGGGAACATGGAATGGGTAGTCAAAGAAGGCGGTGATAAATATGAACTATGATTATGTGGCCATTTACAGAAATGAGGACTATAATGGCATTAATACTTCCTCCTTGTTTCATTATGAATATGTTTGTATTTTGTCTGTAAAGCAAATATCTTTGTTTTCTACTTGATCTTATTCCCTTATCATATGACATAAATTATATTGTTCATTTCACAGTATTTAAATTAAAGGAAATCAAGTTTAAGAGTCAATGTCACTCACAGACTTGTGCTCTATCCTGGAGAGATTTATTGCATTTCTGGTTGTATGTAGGAGAGCTGAGTAATATTAGGTGAAAGATATGACTGTTAATGAACTCTAATTAGAGGTAAATTATGGTTTAAGATGAAGCGTATAACTGCCAAGTTGACAAGGGGTGGAACATGAAAGTTATGTTTAGGTGTCAACTTGGCCAAGTGATGGTGTCTAGGTATCTGATCAAGCAAGCACTGTCCTAATCATTACTGCAAGGACATTTGTGGCTGGTTAATAAACCAGAAGACTAGTTTATTAAATTATCATTCAATTTACTGCAGCTGTGACTGATTTCCAAAAGGAAAGACATGTTTTCTGCAATGAGAGAATTCAAACAGCTGGATTATTCCAACCAGTTGAAACATTTTAAGAAGAGAGAGAATGGACCTTCTTGTCTTCTTTGCCTAGCCAGTGAAGAGTTTCCTGAAGAGTTTAACACCTTCATCAGAGTTGACAGTTCACTATCTGAGGTGTCCATCAAAAGCCTTCATGATTTTTGCCAGTTTGCTGCCTAAGAAGTTCATTAAACACCTTCATCAGAGTTGTCAGTTTGCTGCCTTCTCTACAAATTTGGACTCATGATTCCCCACAGTTGTGTGAGACACTTTTATAAAACGTTATATTTACAGATATCTCTTGTTGATTCTGTTTCCTTAGAGAAACCTATCTAATCCAAGTGGTATATGGAAAAAAAAGTTCCTATTGCAAGCTGTGGATTATAGTTAACAGTAATATTCCAATATTTTTCATCAGTATTAAAAAATGTACCATACCCATACTAGGGGATAATAATAGGGGTGGTTAAGGTGTAAGGGATGTATTTGGTTTTCTTTTTTCTTTTTATTTCTTTTTCTTGTTTAATAAAAATATTCTAAAAATGGTCATGGTGATGAATACAAAACTATGTGATTATACTATGAGCCATTGATTGTATACTCAGGATGGATTGTAAAGTGTGAAAATATATCTAAATAAAATTGCATTAATAAAGTGGGGGCATTGGACCATTATGTGGTTTTTACTAGATATGGAGGATCATATTACATTCAGTATGAGAAGCTGGCAAAATCAATGAACATGATCTCTCCAGAAAACATGCATTGACACATGCATGAATTTTTGTACAATGTGAGAGAACAGACAGGTCAAGGACCCCAGTGGAGGACACAAGTTTTAATGGATGTTCTTCATTTTCATGTTCATCTCTATAGACTTGCACTAGTGTGGTTTCCTCTAAAAGCCCATCTCTATTAAGACCATTTAGTGGCACAAGTTCAGACTGCACCCTGGAATTCCATATGTCAACAATTCTCCCCTGTGTAGCACACAGAAGAATATTCACAGTGATGAGAGGATAGAGCTTCCATGCACTGAAAGTGACCAATGGTGACCTGAGGGCCACCATGTTCTACCTTATGTGAGACCACCTTCAACAAGCATGGTAAGAGCCACTTGGAGTAAAGGGAGAACAAGAAACCTGGGGGCCTGAGCTTTGGGTCACATTCTGGAGACAGAACAAGAGTGCTCAAAGACTTCATCCTGAAAATATTGAATGCATGTGGAATCATCTAGCACCTGGCCATGCTGTGAGGGAGGCCTGTGAACTAGAGAACAATCCCAGAACCAGCTCCCTTTAGGCTGTTCACTTCAGCTGTCTAGGCTGGGATTCCTGACACAAGGGTCTGGCTATCATAGAGCCAGAAGTACAGAGGAAAGTGACAGAGGGAGGGTCCAATTTTTCCCTAACAAAAGGCTGGGTCAACCAGCTGCACATCAGCATGTCCTTCATTTGGCTTCTTTCATGGTTGAGGGCAGGAAAAGCAGGAGCCCATGGTCCAGTACCTGAAGGCATGTTGTGCACAGAGTAATTCCCCATGACCTGGCAACCCTGGTATTAGTAAGAGATGGCTACTTGGGAAGTGAGAGGGAGAAATAGGCAGTTATAGGCCTCTGGGTGTTATGATGCTGGGGCAGCAAAGGCCTCCCTGGTCTGGGCAGTGAGAGTCAGACAGCTAGCCATATCCCCATTAATTTGTCAAGAACCAGGTTTTGACACCTTTGTTTGGACCTTGTAGCCTTAGAGAATCATATGCCCTGATCACATGGGCTCTGCTGTCTGTTCCTTCATGTCTTCCCGCCAATGTTTACTATAGGATTTTAATGTTCTCTGTCTCACACTACCCCTGCCAGAGATCAAATATCAATACTAGGTTTCATTTCCTGAAACCCCAGCTCAATGGATAGAATTGTTTTAGACTCTGGTCTGCCTTTGAGCCTTCCATATCTTTGTATATGGAATGACATGGTACAATGCATTAAGAGAAGACTCTGGGGTCAATTTACAGTGCTCCAAAGCATTAACAATATGAGAAACTTCTTAGATGATTCTGAGGTAGAGGTACCATATTTTGGGAAACAAAGACCCGGAGCCTCAGGTGTGAGGATCAGGGTTACACATCCAGAACCAAAAGTAATCAGAGGTCATGTCAATGGAGAAAATCCTGAGCTGGCTCAGGATTCAGAATATCAAGCTGTATGAGTTCTGCTCCAAGATTGAACTCAGAGCAGTTCAAAAATGTGAGGAATCATTAAGACTGTTTGGAAATGGAATCTGTAAGAACCACATTAAATTACTCCCTGTAACAGGGGTTCTTTAAGGAGTTCAGCATTTGGAAGTATAAATGTAAAAGAAAAATAACTATCTTTTAGAACTGATATGTGTTGACTGTTGAAACATAATTACTGGGAGGCAGTGCAGAATAGAAAGAGTTGGTGAGTCTAGGTGGGAAAAGAGAAAATTCCACAGACATTGATGTCTCTGCCTCACATTCAAACTAGTGCATGGTCCTGAAATCCTTGGTCAAGGATCCACTCTTACTCTTTACTAGGATATTTGTATTTTGTGAGCTCTTTTGTCCTTCTTCTTTGTCCTTTCAAACTATTCAAGATGACAATGATAAATAATAATTAGAAAAATAATTACAGAAGGAAAATAAATAAAATAGTCAATGTCCCTTGATGAACCATAACATATTTAATCTAGTCAACCAAGGAGTTCATATATTAGCTTATGGAATTTTCTCAGGAATCCCTTGATTTAAATATGATAGTCCCCCTATAGATGTTATGATGTGAGATACCCTTTTTAGGATTATAAACCAAGTGAGGGGAAACCTAAGTGCTTAACATCTACATATGTTCTACCACCTTCTTGTTCTAATTGGGACACCAGATCATTTAGGGTAGGGGCAAAACTAAAGTTCTCTGCTGGCCCTTGCACCTTTCATGATTCCAGTGTATTTGACTTCAACTGGACAACACATGCTGAAGTTTTTGCTGGAAGTTAAAGTACAATGGGAGTGGGGAGAACCTGAGATGGTGGCTTGGTGAGACAGGGCAAAAAAAAAAAAAAAAAACACCTCCGTGAAAAATACTAGTTAAAAACCAGAAAATGACCCAGAACACCAGTTTCAGTGATGCACCAGCTGGACAAGGTCTGCTAAAACACAGGGACTGTGCACTTGGTGAAACCAGGAGTCTGCATTCTGAAATGAGTGAGTAAGTCAGCTGAAAGTCCTGCAGCTGCACTGTGGTGTGGGGAAACTGGGGGTTGGCATTTGGAGATGGAATAGTTCTTTTAAAAAAAAAAAAAAACCCAGGAGCAGCTGCAGTTATGATGGTGAGAACCGTGCAGTGAAGCACAGCAGGAGTGGGCTGTGCCAACCTCTCAGTGTCTGGTGTGGAGGATAGACTGCTGCTGATTCCCTCAGGGTCAGGGGAGCAGAGGGGAGAGTCAAAAGGAGAAAGAAACCATGCTGCTTGCAGCCGGCTCCCTGGTGGGCTGGAGACACTCCTGCCTGGGGGCTGTACCCACAGCCCAGATCCACACCAGGAAATTCAGTGTGATGGGGAGTGTATCCCATGGCACCATGCACAAACCACAATATCAGCCATGGACAGTGGCCATGGGTGCATACACAGCTAGTTGTCCTGGAGCTGGGAAGGCAGAGCTGTGCAAAAGTGGGGTGGGGTGTTGAGATGCCCATTCGGCCATCTATGCATCATGCTAGGAGCACCCTTGCATGGCCCAGTAGCCTGGGGTTTACTTTGAAGGACTGCATGCATTTGTGATGTAGCACAGCCTTTCCTCCACAGAGGTCCTGGAAAATCACAGCTGAGGAGGGTGGCCCACTCAGAAAACCCAGGAACACTACATCAATGCCAGGGAATTGTGGGTCAGAAGCAGAGAATATCTGGGGCAAAACTGAAATGAAGGCTTAGACTCTTGCAACAGCCTTGAATCTCCAGGAACACCTGGGAGGTTTGATTACTAAAGCTGCCCTGCCTCCTAAACCACCCAGACACATGCCCCACATTCAGGCAGACAGCACCAACAACACACCCAAATTGAGTTCACCAATTGAACCCCACAAGAATCATTTCTCCACACACCACAGAGACAAACTGAGGAGAACTGACTTGAGGGGAATAGGTGACTTGCAGATGCCATCTGCTGGTTAAAGAAAGTGTACACCACCAAGTTGTAGATCTGAAAAATTAGATTGGTATTTTTTACAACTTGAAGGAACCCTATCAAGCAAAGCAAATGCCAAGAGGCCAAAAACAACAGAAAATCTTAAAAAATATGATAAAACCAGATGATATAGAGAACCCAATCCCAAACACCCAAATCAAAATATCAGAAGAGACACAGTACTTGGTGCAATTAGTCAAAAGACTACAAACAAAGAACAAGATCATGGCACAGGATATAAAGGACATGAAGAAGAACATGGCACAGGATAGAAATGACATAAAGAAGACCCTAGAGGAGCATAAAGAAGACATCAGAAGAGTAAATAAAGAAATAGATGATCTTATGGAAATAAAAGAAACTGTTGGCCAAATTAAAAAGACTCTGGATACTCATAATACAAGATTAGAGGAAGTTGAACAACTCAGTGTCCTAGAGGACCACAGAACAGAAAATGAAAGAACAAAAGAAAGAATGGAGAAAAAAATTGAAAAAATAAAAATGGTTCTCTGGGATATGATAGATAATATAAAACATCCAAATTTAAGACTCAATGGTGTCCCAGAGGGGAAGAGAATGGTAAAACTCTAGAAAGAGTATTCAAAGAAATTGTTTTGGAAAACTTCCCAAACGTATTTATATTCTACACAATATAAATACATAAAGCATAAATGCCCAGTGAACTCCAAATAGAATAAATCCAAATAAACCCACTCCAAGACATATTCTGATCAGACTGCCAAATACTGAAGAGAAGGAGCAAACTCTGAAAGCAGCAAGAGAAAAGAAATTCACCACATACAAAGGAAATAACATAAGACTAAGTAGTGACTACTCATTGGTCACCATGAAGGCAAGAAGGCAGTGGCATGACATATTTAAAATTCTGAGAGAGAAAAATTTCCAACCAAGAATACTTTATCCAGCAAAACTCTCCTTCAAATTTGAGGGAGAGCTTAAATTTTTCACAGACAAACAAATGCTGAGAGATTTTGCCAATAAAAGACCTGCTCTACTTCAAATACTAAAGGGAACCCTACCAACAGAGAAACAAAGAAAGGAGAGAGATATATAGAGAATTTTAACAGATGTATATAGAATCTTACATCCCAAATCACCAGGATGCACATTTTTCTCTAGTGATCATGGATCTTTCTTCAGAATAGACCATATGCTGGGACATAAAACAAGCCTCAATAAATTAAAAAGAAATTGAATATATTCAAAGCATATTCTCTGACCACAATGGAATACAAATAGAAGTCAATAATTTTTGATTTGTAACTCCACTATTTACTTCCTACATGATATAAAATACACAAACTGTAATGACAAATCAGTGGTTTTGGACTCAATGTAAAGTATGTAATTTTTCACAGGAGCTATATGAAGATGGGGGAATTGAGGAATATAGGAACATAGTTTATGTGTGCCATTGAAGTTAAGTTGGTATCAAAGAAAAACAAGATTGTTATGGATTTAAGAGGTTAATTTTAAGCCCCACTGTAAACACAAAGAAATTATCAGAGAATATGACCTTAGAGATGAAAAGTAAAGTATGGGTTATGAGAAGTGGGGGAAGGGGCAATGCAGAGTAAAGAAATGAGTGTAGGGTTGCTGTTTGAGGTGAAGGGAAATTTCTAGTAATGGATGGTGACAAAGAGCATTACAACATTCTAAATGTGATTAATCCCACTAATGGAAGACTAGGGAGGGGGTGGAATGGGAAGATTTAGGCTGTATATATGTTTCCACAATTAAAAAAAGACAGTCTAAATAGATGACAATTGAATGCCAAAGATGATCCTGGATGGGATTGGAGGATGGAGGACAGGAGGCTCAAAGAGACACAGTTGAGACATAAGAAAAAAATAGGAAATATAGAGTGTAAGCTTTGTATCAATGTTGAATTTCTTGAACTTCTTAGTTGTGCTTAATGGGATTGCATAAAAGAATGTTCTTATTCATGGGAATTGTATATGTGAATTATAGTGTTTGTTCAAGGATGTGTGCAGCTAGCTCTCATATGTTCTGAAGACAGAGCAATAGATGATGGATGATAGGGAGGGAGGGAGGGACGGAGGGAAAGAGAAATGGCAGTATAACAGCATGTTAAAGTTGGTGGATAGGGGTATCAGGGGAGGGGGTCAGGGTATGCTGGTGTTCTGTGTATGGGGTTTGTATTGTTTTTGCAACTGTTCCTATAACTTTGAATTTATTTCAAAACAAAATTTAAAAAATTACAATCAGAGTAGTGGTTGGGTTTGTAGTCAGAAACCTCAATTCAGATTATGGCTCCTCACTTTATCACTGGAAACTTCTCAGGATTTTGTCTCATGTAAGTTATAATAAGGATAATGATACAAAACTAAATATTTGCTGTATACTCTAAATAGGATGGTAAGGGTCAAATGGAATGCAGCACCTGAATGTATGTTATAAACTGGGATCCCCATGTAAAGGCATTGGGATTGTATCTTTTCCTAACATGTCCCCCCTTGCCATCATGACCTTCCCTTATGTGTGCCCTAATGCCCTAAACTTGATTGTCTGTTCCCAAGAACTCTTTATTTGAGTACTCCAGGGTAATCAATATCTCCTTAAGAAAGTCACTCACAGGAATAAAGAAGAGAATGCTTCAGCATTAGGATTTAGACAATAGAACCTCTGGGCCATGGACTTGAATCTATGCCAATGTAAGAAGTTGTAATAATCACCCTTTTGAAAACAGGAGTCATCCCATGAGGTCTTGTCTGGTTAGAGGCAGAGACTCCCTCCCTGGAGGCCCCATATCCTGGAGGAAATGTGGAGATCAGTGGAGAGGCTATGGTGGAGATCAAGGAGGAAGATCTAGGTACCAAACTCCCTCAGCAGCCTGAGTGTCACCAGAAACTGAAGCAGGTATGAGGGGATCCACAACAGAGGCTCTCCAGATCCAGGGAAAGGGATGCTGAACACCCCCACAGAGGATCTCTGGAGCACTCAAAATGTGGGTGATCTGAAGAAGGACAAATTTCTGATTTTGAAGTAGGTCCTCTTGTCCCCCATGATTCCTGACATGAACAATGAGCTTCTCAGTTCCAGACACACTGGTGACAGGAAGCCCAGCTCCTATAATCAACACTGTCCTAGGAAAAGCAGAGATCACTAGGGAGCTGCCAGGAATGAAAGACACATTCAAGATGGGTTGTGGATGCTATACACAGAGAGATGGATGTGATGGACCAGGAGTGGATAGTGGGACTGGGTGTGCAGTGATAAGATGCATGGAGGCTCAAGGGTTCACTTCTTTGTCCAGTTTTAGTACTGTAGATTCTGTGGATACAAGGATATTGGTGAATGGAGTAGTTTAAAAGTCTGCAGTGTTGAGGATCCCAGGGGATCTCCTTTACTCATTGGAAAATCAGAGCTATGAACTTCAATAAGTGAGAAGGCACATGAATGGGGAAACACCTGGGTTAGCAAATGTCCCCTTAAGTGATTTTAGGTTCCAGAACTAATGATGAGAGTTTTTCTGTTGGACAATTTTTCCCCAGCTCAAGATTCCTAGATCTCTGTCTGCCAAGAAGAAAAACATCCATTCTTTCACTGGATCACAGTGCCTTAAGGGCTGGTGCTGGAAGAGGAAGAGATTTGACATTTGCTCTTTGGAAAAATTCCCCTCAGCATGCTCAAGGGCAGATAAGGGAGGCTCTCCAGGGTAAGTTCTAGGAAGCCATTTTATTTGGCACAATGACAAAACAAAAATGAATAGAGAAAGTCCATGCCCTTTACACACCCTTCCCAGCATATGCCTGCAGTTCCTAGGTCCCAATCTAACCCTCATTACACTAGGCCAGGGTCAGGCCACCTGACCACCCCTGCTCATGTGTCCATCAAACCACTCAGGAAATTCTGTTTCCAAGACAAATGTTGTCAAGTTCCCCCATGTTCTGCCATGAGACAGCCAGAAATATTTGGAGAGGGTAATCAAGGGCAAGTAAAATGTGAGGGGTGGGGCTGTCATTAAGGGACTCCAGAGATTTTTGTAGGTGCCTGTCTGTTTAACCTTGACAGAAAGTGATACAAACTGGACTGGTCCCTCTACTTCAAGTTCCTAACAACAAATATAAAGACCCTGATCACCAAGTGTGAGTCAGGTGTAATTTGGGTCTATGAAATCCATGACACATTCTTATTCTCAAGTCCCTCCCTCAAATTGTACTCAAAGGGAGCAGGAATCCACAGCATGTGAGCAATTAATAAAGCAGCTGTCCTAGGTTCATTAATGATAATAGATGAAAATATACTTCCTTGCTACTTTCCTTTCCCTATCTAAAAAGAAATTACTTCATAGAATGCTCCATTGGAAAACCAACATCACCCAGTTTCAATTCCATGACTGAAATGTAATGATGGAACATCATGAACATCATCATCTCAACTGTAAAAGGATGGATTCTGTGTTTACCATGAGGATATGTCAAATTTATGTTCCTCTGAAGATAGAGATTCCACAATTTGAGGTCCATACAGAAAAATTCAGAGAATTCAAACCTCTTCTAACACAAAGTGAAGTCATCCAACTGCCCTGGCCCTGTTAGATGAAAGAAAACATCTACCTGGAGTGAAAGTGAAAATATTTCTGGGCTGGTAGGAGCTTAGAGACTCTGAGCTGTAGCAGTTAGAGTAACTTCCAGGCTAGCTCACCAAGAGAATCTTTCAGTGCAGTTTTGGCCAAGGTAACCACTCTGAACAGTTTTCTAGCTTAGGCCATTGTTTCTGAATACCCCAAAAGATCTCATTTCATTCATTCAGTACCCTTCAAATAAAGTTATACAAGAATTTCCAGGTGTCCAAAGAAATGACACAGGGTCTAGGCAAGTCTATCTATGCCCCCACACAACATACTCCCATTACAGTTAAAAACAATTTTCATGTGGCCTTTCTCTATTTTAGAGGGAATTAATCTGACTGCTCCTATCCTTTCTCCATAGCCAGAGTAGTTCTGTTCAGAAGTCAAATCTACCTCTACGGAGACTCCTTTCTCAACTGCAGGCCTCAGGTTCCTAAGCTACCCCAAACCCTCCAGTAGAGAGGTCCTTGGTAATCTCCAGTGCACTCTCATTCCACTAGTCCAGCTCAAGTCTTGTCTCAACAGGATAGATCAATTCTGAAGTTTCTTGGAGTTTAAGATTGGCACTTGAAGGAATAGAGTAAATTCCCTAGTAACACATTATCCCACATTCTGACCTTCTGAAATCATCCCCACAAGCATTGGTACTGACCACTGCTGTCTGGCAGGCTCCAGGTTTGCAAAGATTCATTCCAGGACTCAGAGTGACCTTCTTCCAGCAGATTCTCAGGAATCCAAGCAAAGCATAGGAAAGTTTGAATTTAAACAGGGCTAGAATTATGACTCAAGATATTCTACAGTGAAGTAAGGGCAGGGGGCAGGTTGGACTGAGGTTGGGGAGAGAACACATTTCATGAAGAACTCTGACTGGTGGAAAAAGTATAGGTGCTTCCTGCCAAGTATAATTGGAGAACACATTTGGCATGCATCTCTTTAGGAGGGTTTGTAGATTCTCAGTTCCAGAGCAAAAGACATGTTATTATCTTTATGCTTGGATTTTTTATCAGTAAACTTCCTTTTGTGAGCCCCAACCCCCCCTGCTCTGAAAACGTAGGGGTAGGCTTTTCAAGTACTTCAATGATATCATTTGTGAAAAAAATCAGAACACACAATCTGGTAAATGCCTGTGTACTTATGGTGATAAGTACAACCATATATGAAATTAGAATTGTTTTAGGAGATTGAATCTCTTAAACTGATGTAAGGATATCATCCTTATTTCCCATAAATAATGCCCCTTACTCTAAGCTCTGCAGTGTTCACCAAGGCCTTCCTTACTAACCATCTTTCTTCATGGGAAAGCTCCACTACATCAAAGAACTCCCCGCTTTTATGCTTATAGGAAAAATCATATATTTTTTTCTCATATTATGTTGTTATAGTTTAATACTTAAATTTTACCTTTAAATGATTTTAATTTTCTTTTTTAAACAGGACAACTTTGCATGCTTTGAAAGTCAAATTTGCAAAATGGAAATTGCAGTGACAAGTCTTCCACTTGCCTCTTTCCCCTGGCAACTCTGTTCACATCACCAGAGGATACAAAGTTAATTGCTTCCTTTTAATTGTTTCAGAAAGATTCCATGCAACTAAAAGTAAATATAATGTAAGTTCATTTTAAATAAACATTTTCACTTTTATTTCTTATTATGAAAGCAATATGTGTTTCTACATTTTCAATTATTAATTTTGTTGTGATTGCTATCTGTACTGGTAGCTTGTGTACTTATTTTGTTAGGATAGATTAATAAATGGAGTAGGTCTACCATTCCTTTAAATTTTAAAGTATAATTAAGAACATGATTGGCAATGTTAAGAAATAAAAATACATCATTCACAGTTAATTCTGGGATTCAATAAACCACAAATAATATTTTAATAGAATTATGTCCCAAATATTACATGAGATCTGTATATATTGAGAAAATATTTTTGATTTTTAAAAGGCCACAGAGACAAAAAAAATAAATGCAGTCAAGGCATACATAAGAAACCCTTCCAATCTCAAGGTACTGCCTTAGGCTAGACATATTATAAAAGTACTGCACCAGGTCTGGTTAAGACCAGGGCAAACCAGGCCAAAGGGTAAAGGTTGAAACTGACTGTGTTTTAAAACTTCAACTTCCATATGAGACCAAGGGAAGAGATATCTATTTGGTACAGGATCTAAATTTTCTAAAGGGTACAACTCTACAGTCAATTTGTTCAAACACCACAATTGCATGGAACTTTGAATAGGCAGTGAGATACGGTAGATTAGTATAGCCTGGAGTGAAATAGTGACACATCCCAGAGTAATTTGGGCAGATAATACAAAATATATTTACAGCCTCCCCCTCCCCAGCCCTGAGGATCTGGGGGAAAGTGTGGATGTGTTGGACATCCTCACCTGGACTGGTGTTGATGTTGTCACAAACACTGGGATTGGCAGTTTGATGTGCTGAGCCCTTGATCAAGGGACATGCCCTTATGAAGCTCGTTACTGCAAAGGAGAGGCTAAACTTGCATATAATTCTGCCTAAAAGTCTCCCCCTGAGTACCTCTTTGTTGCTCAGATGTGGCTCTCTCTCTCTCTCTCTCTCTAACTGAGCCATCTCGACAGGTGAACTTGCTGTCTTCCCCTGACTCCCAGGGTTGTAAATCTCCCTGGCAATGCAGAATATGACTCCTGGGGATGAATGTGGACCCAGCATCATGGGACTGAGAGTATCTTCTTGACAAAAAAGGGGGGATGCAAAATGAGACAAAATAGTTTCAGTGGCTGAGATATTTCAAATGGAGTTGAGAGGTCACTCTGGTGGACATTCTTATGCACTATATAGATAACATGTTTTAGGTTTTACTGTATTAGAATAGCTAGAAGTAAATACCTGAAACTACCAAACTCCAACCCAGCAGTCTGGAATCCTGAAGAAAATTATATAATAATATAGATTACAAAGAGTGATAGGAAGACCTTGTGGATCACACCCCCTTTATCTAGTGTGTGGATGAGTAGAAAAATTGGGATAAAAACTAAAGGACAAATGGGGTGGAATGGGGGATGATTTGGGTGTTCTTTTTCACTTTTATTTTTTTATTCTTGTTCTCATTCTTTCTGATGTAAGGAAAATGTTCAGAGATAGATTGTGGTGATGAACGCACAACTATGTTATCATACTGTGGACAGTGGATTGTATACCATGGATGATTGTATGGTGTGTGAATGTATTTCAATAAAACTGAATTTAATTTAAAAAATGAAAAAAAGTACTGCACCAAAGATTCTAAGTGCACAGAACTGCCTTACATGTTTGTAATTATAAAAATCATGTTTTTTTTCAACAGGCTCTTTTACGGATAGATGGATAGTTGTGGAGGTTTCAGGAGGGGAGATATTGCCTCTCCCCAGGAGGCCTCACAGCACCTTCCTGAGGCTCGTTTTCCTGCCTTTCCAACAGACAACACCCCAGGATCTTTTCTCTGCAGGGCCTGGTCCTGTATGCCTGGGCACTCCCCCCTAGGGGTGGAGCTCTTGGGCACCTGGCCTCTTGCCTTCAAAACCCTCCAGGTGTCAATTTTCCCCACAGGTGTTATCATGCACAGAGAATGGAGGGCAGATTCCTAAATGTGAATTTCAATGCTGGTGGAGGGAGGTGACGTCCTCCCACCATGGTCCTTCTCCTCCTACCCACTTTTATGTATCAGTTATATAAAAAATAAAGGTAATGGCTACTCAGAATCATGACATTGTATTGATGTCACTGAGCTCACTATTGTATGTTCTCTCAGGTTATTTGCATCTGCTATGTCCCTATCAGGGGCTGACCACCAAGGGTGTCCTTCTGCCCCTATGTTGCCACCTTGCACTGTTGGGGGGAACATTTATACTGTGGGAATTATGTACAAACCCAGAGCAGGCCAAAATTATTGGTTATTGGATTGTCTAGATTTAAAGTGCATTAGCAGTGTATGTTTGAGTTACTTCTCCAGGGTAGTAGGTAGAAAGCCAGGAACTGTGTGGACCAGACACCACAGAGCAATTTGACTTTGGGCATACTTCATACAACACTCATGAACACGTGGAACTGCTGAGTTCAGTGAAATCTGTAAGTTTTCATGGCCAGGAGACCCATGCCCCTCCCTGCCAGGCTGTCCCATGGGAGGAGGGGCCATCAGTCCTGGGAATGAGGAGGGAGAACTGCAGTTGCAGCTCTTATTGGAAACACATTCTACTGATCCAAACTCCAATCATAGATAGATTGAGACCAGACACCAGAGAATCAGGGAGCAGCCAGGCCTGTGGAAAGGAAATAGGGATAGCAAACACAGGAAGAAAAACCAAAAAATAAAAGCAGAGGCTTTTTGGAGTTCTGGTGAACATAGAAAGCAGGAGGGCAGAGCTCAGGCAGAGTCATTCTCATATGCAAATCCAGAAGAAAAACCAGTTTCTCTGCCCCCTGGACCATTCCTTAATGGCTCTAATTGTCTTGTCTCTTAGCATTTCAATAACCCATTAGATCTGCAAGAGTGCCTTTCTCTTTTTTTTCTCTTTTTCTCTTTTACTAAAACAATTACTCTAAGAACCCCAATACAGAAAGACTCAAAGACTTGCAATTTGGGCAAGGCAACACAAGAACAGAACTAAGAGAGCTCTGAGACACAAGGCAATAAGTTCAGTGGCTGAGAAAATTCACTAAACACAACTTCCCAAGAAAAGGGGAGTGTCCTCTCACAGCCATCATCCCAGTGGACAAGGAACAGAGCCCAGAGCTGCCCCAGACAACCCAGTGCGATGAGAAGTGCTTCCAATAACACATGTACACACCACAAAACTGGGCATGGACATTAGCCTTCCCTGCACCCTCAACTGGTTGTCCCAGAGTTGAGAAGGTGGAGCAGTGTGAATTAACATGCCTCATTCAGCCATTCTTTCAGCAGACTGGGAGCCTCCCTACACAGCCCAGCAGCCCAGAAACACCCTGGAGGGACAGCACTCACCTGTGACATAGCACAGTCATCTCTCAACAGAGGACCTGGGGGTGCATTGCCTGGAAGAGGGACCCACTCACAAGTCACAGGGGCCATATGCCAATACCAAGGACTTGTGAGTCAGCAGCAGAGACAAACTGGCAGGAATGAACTGAAGGATTAGACTATTGCAGCAGCTTTAAATCTCCAGGAACACCAGAGAGATTTGATTGCTAGAGCCACCCCTCTCCCTGACCATCCAGGCACATGCTCCAAATACAGGGCAGGCAACACCAACTACACGTGCAAGCTTGGTGCACCAATTGGACCCCACAAGTCTCACACCCCATTCAACACAAAGACAAAGTGGGGGAGAACTGGCTTGAGGGGAATAGGTGGCTCACGGACACCACCTTCTGGTTAAAGTGTATTCCACAAAGCTGTAGATCTGACAAAGTAGATAAGGATTTTAATTGGTCTACAAATCCTAAAAGAACCCTATCAAGTTACACAAATGCCAAGAGGCCAAAAACAACAGAAAATTTTAAAGCATAAGAAAAAACCAGATGATATGGATAACCCAAGCCCATGAACCCAAATCAAAAGGTCAGTGGAGACACAGTACTTGGAGCAACTAAACAAAGAACTAAAGAACAATGAGACCATGGCACAGGACATAAAGGATGTCAAGAAGACTCTAGAAGAACATAAAGAAGAATTTTCCAGAGTAAATAAAAAATAGACAAGCTTATGGAAATTAAAGAAACTGTTGACCAAATTAAAAAGATTCTGGATCCTCATACTGCAGTCTTAGTGGAAGTTGAACAACAACAAATCCGTGACCTGGAAGATGACCAAATGGAAAATTCAAGAATAAAAAAAAAAAAAAAAAAAAGAATGGGGAAAAATTTGAAAAAATTGAAATGGACCTCAAGGATATGATACATAATATAGAACATCCAAATATAAGACTCACTGGTGTTCCAGAAGGGGAAGAGAAGGGTAAAAGTCTAGGAAGATTGTGTCAGTTTGAATGTATTATGTCCCCACAAATGCCATTATCTTTGATGTAATCTTGTGTGGACAGACATTATCAGTGTTGATTAGATAGTAATTCTTTGAGTGTTTCTTTGCAAATTGCCCCACCCAGCTGTGGGTGATGCCTCTGGATAATTTTCATGGAGATGTTGCTCTGCCCATTCAGGGTGGGTCTAAGTTGAGTCACTGGAGCCATATAAAAGAGCTGATGAGCAGAGAGAACTCAGTGCAACTGAGAGCAACACTTTGAAGAGGAGCTTCAGCCAAGAGGGACACTTCGAAGAACTCACTGGAACTGAGAGAGGAGCTTCAGCTTACAGAGACATTTTGGAGATGACCTTTGAAAGTAGGCTTTTGCTCTGGAGAAGTCAAGAGAGGAAAAACACCCCAAGAGCAACAAAGAGTGACATTTTTGAGGAGCAGAAGCCTAGAGAGGAACATCCTGGGAGATAGCCATTTTGAAACCAGCACTTGGAGTAGACACTGGCCACCTAACAAAGGTTTTCAAGACACCATTGGCCACCTTCCAGTGAAGGTACCCATTTGTTGATGACTTACCTTGGACACTTTATGGCCTTAAGATTGTAACTGTGTAACCAAATAAAGCCCCTTTATAAAAGCTGATCCATTTCTGGTGTTTTGCATTCCAGCAGCATTAGCAAACCAGAACAAAGAGTATTCAAAGAAATTGTTGGGGGAAACTTCCCAAATATTCTAAGCAGCATAAATACACAAATCACAAATGCCCAGCAAACTCCAAATAAATCCAAATAAACCCACTCTGAGATGTATTCTGATCACACTATCAAATATGGAAGAGAAGGAGCAAGTTCTGAAAGCAGCAAGAGAAAAGCAATTCACCACATACAAATGAAAGAGCATAAGATTAAGTAGTGACTACTCAGCAGCCACCATGGAGGCAAGAAGGCAGTGACATGACATATTTAAAATTCTGAGCAAGAAAAACTGCCAACCAAGATTTCCTTATCCAGCAAAGCTCTCCTTCAAATTTGAGGGAGACCTTAAATTTTTCAGTGACAAACAAATGCTGAGAGAATTTGCTAACAAGAGAACTGCCCTACTGGAGATACTAAAGGAGCCCTACTGACAGAGAAACAAAGAAAGGACAGAGAGACATGGAGAAAGGTTCAGTACTAAAAAGATTCAGTAAGGGTTTGTTAAAGGATATTAATAGAGAGAGCAAAAAATATATATTACAAACATAAACCAAAGGATAAGATGGCTGATTCAACAAATGTCTTCATGGTTATAATATTGAATGTAAATGGATGAAACCCCCCAATTAAAAGATATAGATTTGCAGAATGACCAAAAAAATGAACCATCAATATTTTGCATACAAGAGACTCATCTTAGACACAGGGGCACAAAGAAATTGAAAGTGAAAGGATGGAAAAATATATTTCATGCAAGCTCCAGCCAAAAGAAAACAGGAGTAGCAAAATTGGTCTTAGATAAAATAGACTTTAAATGCAAGGATGTTATGAGAGAAAAAGAAGGCCACTACATACTAATAAAAGGGGCAATTCAACAAGAAGAAATAACAATCATAAATGTTTATGCACCCAATCAAGGTGCCACAAAATACATGAGAGAAACACTGGCAAAACTAAAGGAAGCAATTGATGTTTCCACAATAATTGTGGGAGATTTCAACACATCACTCTCTCCTATAGATAGATCAGCCAGACAGAATACCAATAAGGAAACTGAAAACTTAAACAATCAGATAAATTAATCAGATTTAATAGACATATATAGAACACTACATCCCAAATAACCAAGATACACATTCTTCTCTAGTGCTCATGGAACTTTCTCCAGAATACATCATATGTTGGGACATAAAACAAGTCTCAATAAATTAAAAAAATAATTGAAATTCACAGCACATTCTCTGATCACAATGGAATGCAATTAGAAGTCAAAAAACATCAGAGACTTAGAAAATTCACAAATACCTGGAGGTTAAACAACACACTCCGAAACAATCAGTGGGTTAAAGGAAAAATAGCAAGAGAAATTGTGAAATATATAGAGATGAATGAAAATGAGAACACAGCATACAAAAACATATGGCATGCAGGAAAAGTGGTATTGAGGGGGAAATTTATAGCACTAAACACATATATTAAAAAGGAAGAAAGAGCCAAAATCAAAGAACTAATGGATCAACTGAAGAAGCTAGAAAATGAGCAGCAAACCAATCCTAAACCAAGTAGAAGAAAAGAAATAACAAGGATTAAAGAAGAAATAAATACATAGAGAACAAAATAAAAAACAATAGAGAGGATAAATAACACCAAAAGTTGGTTCTTTGAAAAGATCAACAAGATTGACAAGCCCCTAGCTAGACTGAGAAAATCAGAAAGAGAAGACCCATATAAACAAAATAATGAATGAGAAGGATCCCAAAGAAATTTAAAAAATTATATTAGGGTACTATGAACAACTGTATGCCAAGAAACTGGATAATATAGAGGAAATGGACAATTTCCTAGAAACATATAAACTACCTAGACTGACCAGAGAAGAAACAAAAGACCTCAGTCAACCAATCACAAGCACAGAGATCCAATCTGTCATCAAAAAGCTTCCCACAAATAAATGCCCAGGGCCAGATGGCTTCACAGGGGAATTCTACCAAACTTTCTAAAAACAACTGACACCAATCTTACTTAAACTCTTTCAAAACATTGAAGAAACTGCAACACTATCTAACTCATTTTATGAAGCTAACATCAATCTAATACCAAAACCAGGCAAAGATGCTACAAAAAAGGGAAACTACAGGCCAATCTCGCTAATGAATATACATGAAGAAATTCTTAACAAAATACTTGCAAATCAAATCCAAAGACACATTAAAAAAACCATACACCATGACCAAGTGGGGTTCATTCTTGGCATGCAAGGGTGGTTCAACATATGAAACTCAATCAATATATTGCAACACATTAACAAATCAAAAGAGAAAAATCAAATGATCATCTCAATGGATACTGAAAAAGAATTTGACAAAATCCAACATCCCTTTTTGATAAAAACACTTCAAAAGGTAGGAATTGAAGGAAACTTCCTCAATATGATAAAGAGCATCTATGAAAAACCCACAGCCAGCATAGTACTTAATGGAGAGAGATTGAAAGCCTTCCTTCTAAGATCAGGAACAAGACAAGGATGCCCACTATCACCACTATTGTTCAACATTGTGCTGGAAGTGCTAGCCAATGCAATCTGGCAAGACAAAGAAATAAAGGCATAGAAATTGGAAAGGAAGAAGTAAAACTGTCATTGCAGATGGTATGATCTTATATCTGGAAAACCCTGAGAAATCAATGATACAGCTACTAAAGCTAATAAACAAATTTAGCAAAGCAGCAGGATACAAGATTAATGCACATAAGTCAGTAATGTTTCTATATGCTAGAAATGAACAAACTGAAGACACACTCAAGAAAAAGATGCCATTTTCAATAGCAACTAAAAAAATCAAGTACCTAGGAATAAACTTAACTAAAGTTGTAAAAAGACCTATACAGAGAAAACTATGTAACTCTACTAAAGGAAATAGAAGGGGACCTTAAAAGATGGAAAAATATTCCATGTTCATGGATAGGAAGGCTACATGTCATTAAGATGTCAATTCTACCCAAACTCATCTACAGATTCAATGCAATCACAATCAAAATTCCAATAACCTACTTTGCAGACTTGGAAAAGCTAGTAATCAAATTTATTTGGAATGGGAAGATGCCTCGAATTGCTAAAGACACTCTAAAAAAGAAAAAAGAAGTGGGAGGACTTACACTCCCTGACTTTGAAGCTTATGATAAAGCCACAGTTGTCAAAACAGCATGGTACTGTCACAAAAATAAACATATTGATCAATGGAATCAAATGGAGAATTAAGAGATGTATCCCCAGATCTATGGCCGACTGATCTTTGTTAAGGCCCCTAAGATCACTGAACTGGGACATAACAGTCTTTTCCACAAATGGGGCTGTTAGAGTTGAATATCCATAACCAAAAGAATGGAAGAGGACCCCCACCTCACACCCTACACAAAAATTAACTCAAAATGGATCACAGAGCTCAATATAAAAGTACCTTAAAACTCCTAGAAGATCATGTAGGGAAACATCTTCAAGACCTTGTATTAGGCAGCCACTTCCTAGACATTACACCCAAAGCACAAGCAACAAAAGAAAAAATAGATAAATGGGAACTCTTCAAGCTTAGAAGTTTCTGGACCTCAAAGGAATTTCTCAAAAAGGTAAAGAAGCAGCCAACTCAATGGGAAAAAAATTTTGGAAACCATGTATCTGACAAATGCCTCATATCTTGCAGATATAAAGAAATCCTACAACTCAATGATGATAGTACAGAGAGCCCAATTATAAAATGGGCAAAAGATATGAAAAGACAGTTCTTTGAAGAGGAAATACAAATGGCCAAGAAACACATGAAAAAGTGTTCAGCTTCACTAGCTATTAGAGAGATGCAAATTAAGACCACAATGAGATACCATCTCACACCAATTAGAATGGCTGCCATTAAACAAACAGGAAACTACAAATGCTGGAGATGATGTGGTGGGACTGTATAATGGTTCAGCCACTCTGGAAGTCAGTCTGGCACTTCCTTAGAAAACTAGATATAGGCTTACCCTTCAATTCTGGGATTGCACTTCTCAGTATATACCCGGAAGATCTGAAAACAGTGACTGGAACAGATATCTGTATGCCAATATTCATAGTAGCATTATTCACAATTGCCAAGAGATGGAAACCACCCTAATGTCCTTCAACAGATGAGTGGATAAATAAAATGTGGGATATACACACGATGGAATACTACACAGCAGTAAGAAGGAACAATGTCATGAAACATATGACCACATGGATGAACCTTCAAGATATGCTGAGTGAAATAAGCCAGGCACAAAAAGAGAAAATTATATGCTACCACTAATGTGAATGTTGAAAAATGTAAAATGAGTGGTTTATAAAATAGAATGTAGGGGAACTAGTGATAGACAGCAATTAAGGAAGGGGGAATGATAATCCAATAAGAACAGATAAGCTATAATTTCTAAATTTAATATTCTGGGAATGCCCAGGAATGACTATGGTCTGTTAATTTCTGATGGGTATAGCAGGAACAAGTTCATGGAAATGTTGCTACATTAGGTTACTTTCTCAGGATAGAGTAGGAACATATTGGAAGTAAAGTAGTTATCTTAGGTTAGTTCCCTTTTTCTTACTCCCTTGTTATGGTCTGTTTGAAATGTTCTTTTATTGTGTGTTTTTTAATTTGTTTTTTAATTTTAATTTTTTTTATTTTTATACAGTTGATTTAAAAAAGAGTCAATTTAAAATAAAAGGAAAAAATAATATGCAGAGCCCCCTTGAGGAGCTAGTGGAGAATGCAGGGGTATTAGGCTGCCCCACCTCAATGGTTGTTAATGTGCTCACAGATATAGGGGACTGGTGGTTTGATGGGTTGAGCCCTCTACCACAGGACTTGCCCTTGGGAAGACTGTTACTGCAAAGGAGAGGCTAGGCCTCCCTATAATTTTGCCTAAGAACCTCCTCCCAAATGCCTGTTTGTTGCTCAGATGTGGCCCTCTCTCTCTAGCTAAGCCAACTTGGCAGGTGAAATCACTGCCCTCCCCTCTATGTGGAATCAGACACCAAGGGGAGTGAATATCCCTAGACATATGGAATATGACTCCCAGGGAGGAATGTAGGCCCAGCATTGTGAGATGGAGAACATCTACTTGACCAAAAGAGGGAAGTGAAAGGAAATGAAATGAGCTTCAGTGGCAGAGATTCCAAAAAGAGCCAAGAGGTCACTCTGGTGGACACTCTTATGCACCATGTAGACAACCCTTTTTATGTTCTAATGAATTGAGGTAGCTGGCAGTAGATACCTGAAACTATCAAACTACAGCCAAGAACCCATGAATCTTGAAGACAATTGTATAAAAATGTAGTTTATGAGGGGTGACAATGTGATTTGGAAAGCCATATGGACCACATTCCCCTTTGTCTAGTTTATGGATGGATGAGTAGAAAAATGGGGAAGGAAACAAACAAAGACACCCAGTGTTCTTTTTTACTTTAATTGCCCCTTTTCACTTTAATTATTATTCTTGTTATTTGTGTGTGTGTGGTAATGAAAGTGTCAGGGATTGATTTTGGAGATAAATGCACACCTATGTAATGATACTGTGAACAACTGAATGTATGATTTGTTTTGTATGACTGCATGGTATGTGCATATATCTCAATAAAATGAATTAAAAAAATAAAGTGCATTAGGAAATGTAATAATATAGAATGAATATAACTGTCAAATCTATATATGTTATATTCTGATAATACAAATAACATGATTAAGTACTTCAGTATTTAAAACCATTATTGTATTGAGGAAAGAGGTAGCTAACCTAATTAAATCTTGAGTGAAATTCTAAGGTATAGAAATCAACAAAAGCATTATGTAAGAATCAATTGGCTGTATGCAATTACAATACCCTGTTTATATAATTGTAACTATTTGTAAACCACATCCTACACACCTATTAATATTTATTATACATTTGTGTATAAGTATAATCTCCACTTTCACGTTAGAGAAAGTAGATATTCAGGTTAAATTTTGCTGCAAACCACTCTGTGTAATTGGGGATCTCACATGGTTTTATCTTTGTATTCCTAAGGAGTAGAGGTTCTGCAGGAAGGGATGTTTGCAGTGTGAGGTACTTGTGTGTTAATCCTTGGGATGTTAGGGGATAGTACATGTATTTGAGCAAGATTTTTGTTTGATCTTGTGGGTGGATCATTAGTGGCTGGTAGTGTTCCTTGAAATGGGATGTTGCATATGGGTTATTTGTGAGACTCTTGGGTATAATAAAAGTTCAGGGTATGTTAGTGTGTGTCATGGATAGGCAGATGTTCATTTCATATTTGCTCAGTCCTGACACTGGAGGGCTTAAGATGGTTGTGGATGTCAGCAATAGCCATGCACATCAGAACTTCACAGGAGCATTATTCACAGGGCAGTCAGCAATCTTAAGCAGGACAGGAGGTTAGATAGATCATGTCAATAACCAGACAAGAACATGTGTGTCATTGTCTTCTCTCTGACACAAATTGTGGACAAGTATACAGTCCACTACAGGTTCTGTTTGGAAACCCTGCATATCCATTATATTCCCATGCCCACCATCTGCTCCCTGGGTATATTGGGTAACATATAGTTCAGCTGTGTCACCATTCCTCAATGAAGCCATGTACATGGAAACTAGAGGCTTCAGGGATACACAGGAACTCTAGGTTTCAGTGAGGTAACATTTAGTGAATTGGGAGGCTTGGTGTCTGAGTTAGTGCTATAGAATGATGGGGGCTGAGAACTAGTGACATGGGGAAATCCAGCTAAGAGGAGGTATGGACTGTTTCTTATCTAAGGCTTAGAATATTCTTAGAACTGGGAAGATCTTCACAGCTTCATGTTTTTCTGGTAGGGTTACTGAACCTTCTTTCTTGTTCCTATTCCATATGGAGCTGAATCCCATTGGAAGGTGCCAAGTGATAATAGTCAACCATCTGTCCTCACTTCTACGTCCTGCCCCCATGAGACTCATCAAAGGATTTCTGGGCTTGACTTATTTCTATGAGTCTTCTTATGGTCTTTTCTCCCTTTGGATGAATCATCCTGACAAGAGACACAGGAATCCCATTCTTGAATGCACCAATAAAAGTTTCCCTATAGGAAATGGATTCCTTGTGGACCCCACTGCCCCCTTCATATCCTAACTGCAACTTAATGGTGGTGTTCTGTACTAATTATACTGTGTTTATTGGCTGAATGGTGTTATGTTTGCTTTTATAATTTAAAACATAATATATTTTATGTAAACTTACATAGAAGTGTTCACAGTGGAGAGGAACTGATGTGGAGGTTACTCAAAGACAGAAGGGAATGATGGGGTGCAAAGTAGGGCCTCAAAGCCAGAAATTCAAAGGATGATAAACAAGTTTGAGACAAAGAGCACACAGGTCAAGGGCTCAGTTTTTATCCCCAAGGATCCTGGATCCTGGCCAATTTACACAATTGGGTTTTCCCACTATGGGACTATCAGATGTTCACCCTCACTAACAAGTTTGATAGATGTGATGGTCCAGTATGAGGTATTGACTTCCATAATCAACAGCCACTGTTTGTCTCAAAAGATGACTGTAAGAGTAAGTTTTGGAACTACAATCTAAGGCACTGTCTCTTCACAGCAATTCTGAGGACAAAAGTATCCATGTTTGGGATAAGTCTAATCAGACTGGGTTTCAGAAATTTCATAGGGACTATGAACATTTCTGTGTACTGGCTGTCCATGTCAATCTCAATTTCTTTGCCACAGGCCATGATGATGGCATGATTGTGTTTAAACTGGAAAAATGAAGGCTAGCCTATGCTGTTCCTGACAATCTGCTGTATTATGTCAAGGACCAGTTCTTACATCAGCTAGATTTCAACAGCATCAAAGATGTAGCTGTCATGTTGTGGCAAAGTGCTTCCAAGCTTCCAATGTTCAATATGTCATACAATGTAGCAGAGAATGCAGTTCTACTGTGTACAAGAGCCAGAAATTTAGAGAATAGTACCTATGACCTGTATACCATCCACATGGATGCTGACTCCCAGAATCCTGAAGCCCTGAAGGGAAATGATCTTCAGGCCTGACAGACATTTTGGTTGCTCAAAATCAGTTTGTGGGCCTTTATCCCTTCTGATTAAGCATCTAAAGAATGAGATTACCAAGAAAGTACAGATGCCCAAATATGATGAGATCATCCATGCTGGCACAGGGAACCTTCTGCTTCAAGATGCAAACTCCATCACACTCTTTGACATACAGCAGAAGTGGACTCTGGCATCTCTGAAGGTGAAATATGTTATCTGGTCAGCAGATATATAACATCTAGCACTTCTGGTCATGCACGCCATTGTGATCTATAACCACCAACTGGAGGCTCTATTAACATTCATGAGAATATTTGGGTCAAGAGGGGGGCCTGGGATAAAAGTGAGGTATTTATCTATACCACAAGCAACGACTTCAAATATGCTATAACCATTGGGAAAAATGGGAATATCCAAACTCTGGATTTAACAATCTATGCTACAAGGGTGATGAGTATCTGTGTATATGGCCTAGATAGGGAGTGTAATCCTTGAGTACTCACCGTTGATCCCACTGAGTTAAAGTTTAAGCTGGCCCTGATCAACACGAAATATGATGAGGTACTGTACATGGTGAGGAATGTCAAACTAGTAGACCAGTCCATCACTGCTTATCTCCAGAATAAAAGCTACCATGAAGTGGCATTGCACTTTGTCAAGGAGGGGAAAACTTGATTTAGTCTGACACTGGAGTGTGGAAAAATTGAGATTGCTCTGGAAGCAGCAAAAACAAACAAACAAACAAACAAACAAAACAAACAAACAAAAAAAAAACTTTGACAAACTTTCTTTCCTGTACCTTATTACTAGTAAACTAGAGAAACTGTGCAAGATGATTAAGATTGCTGATATTCAAGAGGATATGAGTGGCCATTATCAGAATGCCCCATACCTGGGTGATATGTCAGAGCAAATGTTGAGCCTAAAGAATTGTGGGCAGAAGTCACTGGCCTATCTTACAGTTGCCTTCCATGCTTAGATGAATAGGCTGAGAGCTGGAAGGAGACTTTTGGCCCAAAGAAGGAGAACATCCCATAAATTGACCCTAATGCCAACCCTCTCCAGCTCCCTGCACATATCATGCCATTGAATACCAAGTGGCCCTTATTGACTGTACCCAAAGGATTCATGGAGGGCTCCATAGCCAGAGGGAAAGGGAGGAGCACTGATTGCTGATATTGACACTGACACTGTTGGTACAGAGGGTTCAGGAGAGGATGCAGAAATGCAGCTGGATGAAGATAGGTTTGTGGATATTAAAGAAGTTTTGGGGGATGATTGTCTTTGCAAAGGACAGGAAGAAGGATGTGGATGAGATGTAGAAGAAGACCTGGGGCTCCCTTCCAAGATGGATGTGACCCTAGGGAAGCTAGTGGGGCTTAGAATGGGTTCTCCCCCCCCCCCCACAAGGAAACTAGCCCAACTCAGATCTGGTGCAATAACTCTCAGCTTCCAGTTGATCACATCCTGGCAGGCTCTTTTGAAACAGCCATGTGGCTCCTTTGTGACCAGGTGGAGGTTAGCCAGCTTGGCCCTTACAAGCACCTGTTCCTAAACATATGCCCAGGGCTTACCACTTAGCAAGCTCTGTCCTTCATTCCCTCAATCTATGGCTACAATAATTGCAACTGGAAGGATGTAGGATTGAAGAATGATGTGCCAGCTGTGGGCCTGAAGTTTAATGACCTCATTCAGTTGTTGCAGAACAGTTCAGAACTGTTCACAAATTTGAGGAGACCATGGAAAAAATTTGTTACATCTTTCTCAATGTGCCTTTTCTTATTGTGGACAACAAACAGGAGACTACAGAGGCCTAGCAGCTCACAACCACTTGCTGTGAGAATGTTGTGGGTTACTCCATGGAGACTGAAAAGAAGAAATTGCCGAAAGAAACTCTTTAACAACAGAAGTGCATCTGTGAGATGGCAGACTGTTTCACACACTCAAACCTGAAGCTTGTCCACACGATTCTGGTGGTGTGCACAGCCCTCAACCTCTTCTTCAAGCTCAAGAATGTCAAGACAGCTGTGACCTTGCCTTGGCACCTACTGGAGCTTGGACCCAAGCCTGAGGTGGCTCTCCACAGATCCAAAAAGTCCTGTCTGCCTGGGACAATCACCCCACAGATCCCTACCAGCTCAATTATGACATGTACAACCCCTTTGATATCTGTGCTACATCTTACAGGCCATCTACCTAGGAAAGCCAGTGGAGAAATGACCATTCAGTGGAGCCTGATAGTCCCCTGAGTTCCAGGGTCAAATTCCAGGGCCATTACAGTGACCAAGACTGGGAAAGATGTGATTGTTCTAAGGATCAGTCCTCTGCATTTTTGGTAAGGCTCCCTTTTTGTGCATAGGGCCAATCACCATATTTTCTTCCAGAGAATTAGTCTCTGTATCCCCCTTGTAACTCCCTGCCTCCTCTCAACTACCCTTCAGATTTCTGATATTTGGCTCTCCCTGCACTTAATCCTAGTCTTCTTTTTCTCTTCTACTGTGGCTAACCAAAATGTCTAAATATCTTTGCCTATGAGGAACTCTCAACTTCTAAATGTGACAACAATTGTGGTCATAGTTGTCCTTGCCTTCTTAGATCTATAAAGGAACAAATGGAAACTCAGTACTGAACAGTCATTTAGTAAATGCACTCATTCAATATTTCTCCCTCACCTTCCCACCAATTTTGTATCCATTATTCTAGAAAGGAAACAGATGTAATGAGATACCATTTTTCACTCAGACTTACCAAAGCCATTCCCCATTTTCCTTAGGCATTGGAACTCTCAGGCAAGAAGTGTATGTGTCCAGAAATTTAAAGTCTGGGGAAACCATTTACCTTACCAAAAATGTGTACCTCTTTAGATTGACTTGTCTTCTGCAACCATTGTTCTCCTGTTTTTCTTCTCATATTGAATAAAGTAAATTTCTCAAGAAAAAAGTACACAAAAGCATACACAGTAGATTTCTAGAGTATGTTTTGTGTCTTTCTCCATTACATTTTCTTTTAAAATGAAAGTATACGGACTTTGAGATTTAGGAGAGAGGAACAAGTGAGTTCTTTATCTTCATATAGCGTTGAAAATCTCCCATTCAGGTTGTAGCCATGAAAATTACTGGAAGGGCTGAGGTGAACTGAACTTTTTGTCCTAGTGTGAATATTTTGTTGAGAGAATGACATATGATGGTGAGAGAGCCAACCCTGAGAGTGCAATCCTCCTGATATGGAGAAATGTGGAGCAAGATAAGCTATGCACTGGAGGAAGGAGGATTGAGTTGGTAGAGACCCAAGCCTAACCAAGTCAGGAGACAGCAGAGGAAGTGTTTAGGTCGAGTTACATGTCTTCATCTCACTCCCCAGCAATAATCTCTAGTTTTCTTTTAAGAATGAAAATCCACCCTTCTTTCCAAATTTAAATTAAGCAGAAAGAAGGTAGGCCCCACACATGCAGAAGCCAATCCTCTTCAGAGTCTAGTTTAAAGGAATCCTGGGAGTCTTACCAGGTCTTCCCTTGGGCCTCAGAATTGACACTGCAAGTATTAGTGGGCATGAAGCTGTTTCTGACTCAAAATTCTAGAAGCACAAGGGGCAATGAGAATCTGAAAAAGAATCTAGAAAAATCAAACCAATCACTCCACCAAAATTTGCTGAGTGCCCTTATGTTAACAAATAGGCCAACCAGAAGAGTAGGAGATATATATCACAGCATATGTATCTGACAAAGAGCTTGTATTCACAATATATAAAGCACTTTCACAACACAGTAACAAGAAAAGCCAACTGAAATAGGTAAAACACTTGAACAGACAGCTTATAAAAATATAAGGTATATGAATGGGAAATTTGCAAGTGAAAATATGAATGACATAACTAATTACCATGGGGATAGACAATTGAAACCTAATTGAGAAACCAGTGCACATCGGACAATGGTGAACATCAAAAAAAAAGACTGACCATGTGGAGCAACTGGAGTATCTCTATATAGCCAATGTTGTGTGAAATGGTCCAGCTACTTTGGAAAGCAGTTTGGCTTTCTCTTATTCATTAAATTACATTTTCCTACATGCTTAGCCACCCCACTTCTATATATTTAAGAGAAATGATAGTGAAGAGTGAAAGCTGTTTTCCCAGTTTCCATAATCTGGTAAACAGATAAGCAAATTTTGATGTCCACTCTAACCCAGAAAAAGTATTTACAAAAGCATCTGTCTGAGGTATTTAGAACTCATGCACTGGAAATGGACACATTCACCTTTGTATGTTCCCAGTGTCCACACAAATAAGGCCATGAAGAAGTGTTTGCTGAATGAAGGAGTAGATGGAGTGAGAACATGTTTTTAAGTTGCCCCCAAGTTAACAGTGCAGTATATACTATTGGATAACAATCTTCTATCAAGGTTTATGTTTTGTTGAGTTGAGAAGACATATCTACCTATGGCATATTCCAAAATGACAGAGTTCCTCAACATGTCTGCATCCCTACACTTTCCCATATGATTCACTCATGCCTTCTCTCCCACTCTGCCTCTGGGACCTGATTTTGGGTCTTTCATTCTGCCATTCACAGGTGGATGTGCCCAGGCTATGCTGCTGGATGAAGAAAGACATGGAACAGATTGAGCCTCTCTAGTCAACCCTGACAGGTGAGTGACTCAACTAGAGAAGTGTTCAGCAAAGCCAAGACTAAAACCCTGACCCTAAGACCCCTGACAAAAATCAGCACTGTGATTGTAATTAACTGAATTTTTCAGTAATTTGTTTATTTGCACTATTGTAGCAATGGATATCTGGAAAATTACATGTACCTCAGTACCCAGATTTTACATACAACATGAAGAGTAAATCTCAGTAGTAGAAATAGTTTTACATGAGAAAATTGTCTGTCTCATTGGACATTTTTATATCCTCTTATATGTTGGATCAACAACTGTTTTGTTTTGTTTTTATGTTAGAGAATTTGTGAGTTTACAACACAATTACGAATAAAATACAGGAATTCCATACTACCACCCCACCAACACTTATTTGTATGGAATATTTGTTATTATAAATGATAGCACTTTTTAAAAAATAAATTGTATTTTTAAAGAAGACAATAATTACCTTTCTTACAATTGATGAATTAATCTTAAAATAATTCTACCTATCTTCCATTATTTACATGATATGTGTTTTTCCCATATACCACTCTATTATTACTACCTTGTATTGGTATCAGTATTTACATTGGTATCATTCATGGAAGAGTACTTGTACTATTAAATATAGTCCATTATCTATAATAGGGTTAACTGTTTCATACATTCCCATGTTTTATCTTTTTAATGTTTATTCTAGTTATATATACATCCTAATGTTTCCTCGTTTAACCTCATTCACTTATACAGTTCATTGTTAACAATAATTTACTACCATCACCACCATCCATTTCCATATCTTTTCCATCAGCCTAAATAGAAATTCTGTACAACCTCAGCAACAACTCTGAATTCTCTAACTCCAATCTATCTCCTGGTAACATATGTTCCACACTCTAACTCTATAAGCATGAATATTATAATTAATTCATAAATGTGATATCAAAGAATAATTGCCCTTTTGTTTCTGGCTTATTTGATCAACAGGATGTGTTCAAGGTTCATTCATCTTGTAGCATATACCATCACTTCACTAATTTTATTACAACTGAATAATATTACATTGTATGGCTATATCCTACTTGGTTTATCTATTAATCTTTTTATGAACTTTTGGGTTGCTTCAAACATTTCACTATTATGATTCATGTTGCAATGAACATTGGTGTACAATACCTGTCTGATTATTTGCTTCCCATTCTTTTGGCTGTGAACCTAAGTGTGGAATTGCCAGGTGGTGTAGTAATTCTATGTTGTACTTTCCGAGGAACTGTCAGATTATTTCCAGAGTAGCTGTACCATTTCACATTTCCACTAACAATGTACAAGTGTTCCTATTTCTCTGCATCCTTGACAACCTTTGTTACTTTGAGTTTTAAAAATAGTAGCTATTTTAGTGAATATAAAGTGGTATCTCATTGTTTAAATTTGCATTTATTTAATGCTTAATATTGAGCATCTTTTCATATAAATATTTGCTATTCAAATATATTTTGGGGGAAAATGTCTATTAAATCTTTGCCACATATTTTAATTGGGCTGTTTGTCTTTTGTTGTTGAGCTGTAGGAGACCTTGATGTAGTCTGGATATTAAACTCTTATCAGATACACTTATTTCAAATATTTTCTCCATTCCATAGGTTTTACTTTCATTTTCTTGATAATTTCCTTTGATATGCAGAAGTTTTAATTTTGATGAAATCAATTTTATCTGATTTTTATCTTTGGTTGCTTCTCTTTTGCTGTAAAAGCTAAAAATCTGTTGCCTCCTTTGGGTCCAAGGATATTTCCCTAAGTTTTCTTGGAAGAGTTTTATAGTATTAGATATCGTGTTTATGTCTTTGATCCATTTTTAATTCTTTTTTTTGTGTTTGGCGAGAGGTAGGATGTCACATTCATTCTTTAGCATGTCAATTTCCAGTTGTCACAGCATCATTTGTTGAAGAGAATATTCTTTCCCTATCAAATGGACTTAGGACCCTCACCAAAAATCAAGTGACCATAGATATATAGATTTCTCTCTGGAATCTCAGTTGTAGTACTTTAGAATATATATGACTGTATTTATGCCAGTTCCAAGTTTTAATTATAGCAGGTTTGTAGCAATTTGGAATTGGGATATGTATGTCCTCCAAATTTGTTCTTCTTTTGCAAGATTGCTTTGGCTCTTCAAGGCCCCTTGCAATTCCATATTAATTTAAGGGTCAAGTTTTACATTACTGCAAAAAAAAACAAGGTTAGTGGAATTTTGATAAGGATTGCATTGAATTTGTAGATTGCTTAGGCTCGGTTGGCATCTTAACAATGTTAATTCTTCCAATCCATGAACACAGAATGTCTTTCCATTTACTTAGGTCTTCTTTAAGTTCTTTCAGAAGTGTTTTATAGCTTTCAGTGTTCAAGTCATTCACCTCCTTGGTTAAAATCCTAGGTATTTCATTGTTTTAGATATACTGTAAATGGAATTGATTTCCTGATTTCCTCCTCCGATGGTTAATTATTGGTGTACAGAAACCCAAAAGACTCCTGTATGTTTATCTTGTATACTGAAAATTTCATGAATTTTTAATTAGTTATAGGAAATTTCTTGTGGATTCTTCAGGATTTTCTATTTGTATGATCATGTCATCTGTGTATAGTGTTAATTTTATTTATTCGTTTCCAACTTGGATGACTTTTATTCCTTTTCTTCTCTAATTGCTATGGCTAGAACTTACCGTAAAACACTGAATGGCAGTATTGGAATTGGGTTTCCTTGTCTTGTTTCTGAAATAACGGAGAAAGCTTTCTATGTTTCATCATTGAGTATGGTGTTATTTCAAGGGTTTCATATCATGTGAGGTAGTTTCCTTCCATTCCTAGTTTTCTGAATATTTTTTCCAGATGGGGTGCTGTGTTTTTCTAATGCCATTTTTTCCAGCATTTGAAGTAATCATGTTTTTTCCCCTTCATTCTGTTACAGTGGTCTGTTACATTAATTGACTTTCTAGAAACCCTTTCATTCCTAGGATAAACCCAAATTTATGGTGGTATATAATCTTTTAATATGCTTATGGATTTGGCTTGCCAGTATTTTGCTCAGGACTTTTCCATGTTCATAAGTGATATTGAATACTATTCTGTCATATGGATATACCACAGTTTGTTTAGGCATTTATCAGTTGAAGAATATTAGGGTTTGTGGGGATACCACCTGTTGGTTATTATAAATAAATACATTTTCTCCAAATAATCATATAGTACAGATATTTGTTTCAATGGAAGTCCTTCTTTCTCTGAGAAAAATGTCCAGGAATCCAATTGCTTCACTGTATAGTTAATGTATTTTGTGTTTTAAGGATTGATATCCTATTTTAGAAAGTGTCCATACCAACTGACATTCCCTTCAGCCATATGTGAGAAATTTGGTTGCTTCACATCCATGACCTGTTGAATTACCACTATGTTTTTATTGTAGCTATTCTAATAGTTGTGTAGTGATATCTGATAATGGCAAGATGACTAGTATTGTTTAACATCTTTTCACATGCTTATACACCATCTGTAAATCTTCTTTAGCAACAATGTGTCCTCATGTCTTATGCCATTTTCTTAAATGGAATGCTGGCTTTTTAGATTTTGTGCTTTGAGAGTTTTTATATAGTCTACTATTCCCTTATCAGACATAGTCTTTGCAAACATTTCTCTCAATCTGCAACTTGTCATTTTATCTTTGTTTCACAGAGCAACACTACAATTCTGAAGAAGTCTAGTTATGTCTTTTTTTCTTTTATGAACTGTGTCTAAGAACATTTCACCAAGTTATAGGTACCAAATATTTTCTTCTATATTACCTTCTTATTTATAGTTTATACATTTCCATAAATACCATGACCACACTGAGTTATTTTTTGTACCAGTATGAGATTCAGGTCAAAATATTTTCTCTTTCTCTCTTTATATTTTTCTTGGTCAATGGCTATCCAATTGCTGTGACACCTTTTGTTGAAAAGGTTATTTTTCTTCCATTAAAATATCACTTTGCCTTTGTCAAAAATTAGTTGGTTATACTCATACAGGTTTATTTCTGGGTTTTCTATAATTTATATTCTGTTCCTTTCATCTATGTGTCTCCTTGTCAATAATACACCATCCTGGTTTCTGCAGCTATTTATTAAGTCTTGAAATGGGGTAGCATATTCCTTTGCAATTCTTTCTTTTGTCAAAATTATTTTAGTTCTTACAGTTCTTTTAACTACAATATGAATTTTAGAAAATATTCTGTTTATGGAGGCTCATGCTTCTATTTTCATAGTAACTGTGTTAAACCTGTAGATCACTTTGGGAAGAATTGTCAACTTTTCTATGTAAGTCACCCATCCATGACAACCAGATATATCTCCATTTATTTAGCTATTATTTGATTTCTTTCAAAAGCATTTTGTGGTTTTCAACCTAGAGCTTTTTACAAGTTTGTGAGATTTATATCTTAATCTTACTTTCTTTATTCATGAAGGAATACAAATGGTAATTTATTTTAATTTGTTACTACATGCTTGTTGCTGGTTTAGAGAAGAATATTTTTCAAAATTTTTCTTGTAAATTGCAATCTGCTGAACTTACTTTTTACTTGAGAAGGTTTTCTCTAGATTTCTTGGAAGTTGTTACACGGATCATCATCTTATCTGCAAACAACGTTTATAATTCAGTTTATTAAGACATAGTCACATGCCCTACAATCATCCACAGTGTACAATCAACTGTTCACACAACCATCATGCCATTGTGCATTCATCACCAATGTCACCCCTGAACACTTTCATTACTCAAAATAAAACCCATTAAACAATAAAAAAATAAGAACACTCCAAACCTCCCATCCTCCATCCCCCATCCCCCTTATTATTCATCTAATTTTTGTTTCCATTTCTCTACTCATTTCCATCCACTGGAAAGATGGAATATGAGCATCAAGGCTTTCACAATCACACACTCCCACTGTGCAAGCTACACAGTCACACAATCAGCACAATTGTCTTCAAAAGTCATGGCTAATGGGTTGCAGTTCAACAAATTCAGTCATCTCCATCCAGCCACTGAACACACTAAAAAATAAAAAGGATATCTGTATAGCACACAAGAATACACACCAGAGTGATATCTTGTGTCCACTTGAACATTCAGCCACAGAAAGTGTATCCTCCATCATTTCTGTTCCCCTGTTCTTGGTCAGGAACACCCTCTCAATTCCATGATGATGGGTTCAGGCTCATCCCCAGAAGGCACATTCCATGTTACCAGGGGATTCACCCCTCTGGGAGCCATGTCCCTTGCAGGAGGGATGGAAGAGAGATTACCTGCCAAGTGGGCCTAGAGAGTGAGAGGTCACATCTGAGCAAAAAAATGATTCTCTGGGGAAGACTCCTAGGCACAATCACAAGTATGTTTAGCCTCTCTCCTGCAGCAAAACACCCCATTAGGGAAGGATGCCAGATTCAGGGCTTGGCCCACCAAAATGGCAGTCCCCAATGCCTGTGAGACTATCAGCAATAACCAAGGAAGTCCAAAATTTCTGCATTTTCCCGTCTTCCCCAGGGGGTGGCCTGTAAATTCATTTTTTTATTCTTTGACAAATTACTATGGGATGTCACACTAACCTGCACAAACCTGCCATATCTCACTTCCTATTCAAAGTTCCATGTAATCATGGTGTTTGAATAAACTAACCATACAAGTGAAACTATTTAGTATACTACAGAAAACATAGATCCTGCACCAAACAAGCATCTCTTCCATTGGTCTCACATGGAAGTTGAAGTTTTAAAACACAGTTAGTATCTTCCTTTACCTTCTGTCCTGATTTGCCTTAGTCCTAACCACATCTGCTTCACTCATATCTCTAACTGAATTCTGAGCTCTTTTATTTTTCAGTTTTATTGAGATATAGTCACATACCATGCAATCATTCATGGTGTACAATCAACTGTTCAGAAGACCATCATATAGTTGTGCATTCATCACCCCAATCTATCTTTGGACATTTTCCTTATACCAAAAAGAATCAGAATAAGAATGAAAAGTAAGAATAAAAAAGAACACTCAAATCAACCCCCTTCCAACCTTATTTTGCATTTAGTTTTTGTCCCCATTTATCATACACTGGATAAAGGGAGTGAGATCCACAAGGTTTTCACAATCACACTGTCACCCCTTGTAATCTACATTGTTGTACAATCATCTTCAAGGGTCAAGGCTACTGGGTTGGAGTTTGGTAGTTTCAGGTATTTACTTTTAGCTATTCCAATGCATAAAAAGTGTTATCAATATAGTGTGTAAGAATGTCCACCAGAGTGATCACTCAACTCCATTTGAAGTCTCTTAGCCACTGAAACTCATTTCATTTTGCATCCCTGTTTTGGTCAAGAAGATGTTCTCAATCCCATGATGCTGGGTCCAGATTCATCCCTGGAAGTCATATCCTGCATTGCCAGGGAGATTTACACCCCTGGGAGTCAGGTCCCATGAAGGGGGGAAGGCACTGAGATCAACTGCCAAGGTAACTTAGAGAGAGAGAGGGCCACATCTAAGCAACAAAGAGGTACTCAGCGGGAGACTCTTATGTGCAATTATAAGCAAGTTTAGCCTATCCTTTGCAGTAACAAGCTTCATAGGGGCGAGCCCCAAGACAGAGGGCTCAGCATGTCAAGCTATCAGAGCCCAGTGTTTTAGACAACATCAACAACAATCCAGTTGAGGATGCCCAACACCTCTGCATCCTCCCCCAGCTCCTCAGGGGGGCTCTGACTATACATTTTTATTCTCCACCCAAATTTGGAATTTTTTGCTTTTTCACTCTAATCTATACAGAGCTACCATAACTCACTTTCTATTAAAAGTTCCATGTAATTTTGGTGTTTGAACAAACTGTAGTTTTACTGTTTAGAAAATATAGATCCTACACCAAATAAACATTTCTTCCTTTGATCTCACATGGAAGTTGATGTTCTAACACACAGTCTATTTCAACCTTTACCCTTTGATCTGATTTGCCCTAGTCTTAACCAGATCTGCTTCACTCATATATCTAATTGAAGTCTGGGATCTTTTTCAGCTTTCTTTTTTAACAGTTGTTGTATGCATTAATACTGACATTCATATATGCTGAGCTCTAGCTCTCAGTTTCAGGTGTCACACAGACACCCAATGTTCCAGAGACAAATCAAGTTATATGCCAAGGTATCAACATCTCAGAGTTTGGATATAGTCATTACAATTCAGGAATAGATTTGACTGCTGTAAGAGCTTACAATCTAGAAAGAGAGGGCCACATCTGAGCAACCATTACAATAATCATTTCCTGTTAGGCTGTACTCTAAGATTCAGTTCTGAGTTCACACATTATAGTTAGTCCATTTCAGTGAGGCATTATAGTGTTTGACTTTGTTTCTGGCATACTTAATTCAAAATGCTGTTACAGGATCTATTCACTTCCTTCCATGTCTCACAACTTCACTCCTTCTCATAGTTGCTCAATATTCCATTGCATGTATACACCACAGTACACCATTTTGTTCCTGTGTGTACCCTTAGGCCACCCCCACCCACTACAAATCATGAATACTGCCTCCATAAACATCAATGTGCAAATCTCCATTCATGTCTCTGCTTTCAGATCTTCCAAGTACATACCCCACAAGGAGTTTTCAGGATCTTGTGGCCCCCACATACTCAGCTTCTTGTGAAACAACCACAGTGGTCTCCAGAAAGGCTATACCATTCTGCCTCCTCATCAACAGTAAATGGGTCATCCCTCTCTCCATGTTTTCTCCAGCACTTTTACCACTATTTATATTTTTCCTAGAATTTTATAGAGATATATTCACATAACATACAATTTTACACAGTATACGATCAGTTGTTCACAGTATCAACAATTATACATTCACAACCACAATCATCACTTGAACATATTGATTACTGCAAAGAAAAAGTTTTTTTTTTATTTTTAGTGGATAATAAAAAGATGATAAAAAGAAAAATAACATTTCCTACAATACAACATATTAGTGAGGACAAAGAACACCACTACCAAGATTCCCAGATCCCTCCCATATATTGTCCTCTCATAAACATTTAACTTTGGTATATTGCCTTTGTTACGTTTAATGGAAGCATATTACAATGATATTCTTGACCATAGACTCCAGTTTGCTTTATGTTTTTTTCCCAAATACCATCCCTTTTTCAACACTTTGCATGGCTGACATTCATTGGTTCTCCCACATGTGAGAACATTTTTATATTTGCACACTTAGTAACAATCATTGGCCCCTCCAGGTTTTGCCAATTTATACATTCTCAGTCTTCATCATCTATCTTTACCTCTGGTGTCATACATTCCCGTATCCCATCTCTTTCAGCCTTACTTACAGACATCTTTGTTCAGTGTACTCACAATATTGTGCTAACATCAAACAGTATTATGATATCTATTTCTGGATCTATAAAATCAATCCTGCTGAAAATTCTGTAGTCCTTCAGCATCAGATGCCTGATCTCTACCCTCATTCTGTCTCCTGGTAGCCTGTGTTATAAGCTTTGAACTCTCAAAGTTTGCTCACTAATGTTAGTTCATATTAGAAAGACCATACAGTATTTGTCCTTTTGTTTCTGGCTAACTTCACTCAACATAATGTCCTCAAGATTCATCCATGTTATTATATGTTCCATGTGTTTGTTCTGTCTTACAGCTGCATAATATTCCATCATGTGTATATACCACAATTTGTTTATCCACTCACTTGTTGATGGACATTTGGGCTGCACCAATATCTTGGTAAATGTGAATAGTGCTGCAATTAATATTTGTTTACAAATGTCCATTTGTGTCTTAACTTTCAGTTTCTTTGAGTATATACCTAACAATGGAATAGCTGGGTCATATGGCAGATCTGTACCTAGCTTCCTGAGGAAACTTCGCAATGTCTTTCAGAGCGGTTGCCTCATTCTACATTCCCATCAGTAATGAGTAAGTGTGCCTCTTTCTCCACATCCACTCCAGCACTTGTAATTTTCTGGGTTTTTCTTTTGTTTGTTTATTGGACATTCTGGTAGGTGTGAGATGATATCTCATCATGGTTTTGATTTGCATTCCCCTAATAGCCAGTGAAGTTGAGCAGTTTTCCATGTGTTTTTGAGCCATTTGTATTTCCTCTTCAGAAAAATGTCTGTCCATGTCTTTTTCCCATTCTTGACTGGATTGTTTGTCTTTCTGATGTTGAGTTGTAATATGGCTTATCTGATATGTGGTTTCCAAATATTGTCTCCCATTCTGTAGGCTGCCTTTTTAATTTTTTAGCAAAGTCATTTGATGTACAAAAGTGTATGATTTTGAGGAGATCCCATTTGTCTTTTTGTTCTTTGGTTGCTCATGCTTTGGTTGTAAGGTCTAGGAAACTACCTCCCTCTCACAAGATATTTAAGATATTGCCTTAAGTTTTCTTCTAAGAGTCTTATGGTCTTACACTTATATTTAAGTCTTTGATCCACTTGGAGTTAATTTTTATATAAAGTTTGAGGTAGGAATCCTCTTTCATTCATTTGGAAATGGATATCCAGTTCTCCAAATACCATTTATTGAAGAGGCAGCTCAGTCCCAGTTGGTTAGGCTTGACTGCCTTATCAAAGATCAATTGTCCATAGATGCTGGGGTCTTTTTCTGAACACTCAATTTGATTCCATTTATTGTTATCTCTGTCCTTATGCCAGTACCATACTGTTTTTTTATTTTTTATTTCATTTTTATTGAGATATATTCACATACCATGCAGTCATAAAAAACAGACATTCGGTTGTTCACAGTACCATTATAAAGTTGTGCATTCATCACCAAAATTAATTTTTGAACATTTTCATTTCCAAAAACACAAAAATAAGAAGAATAAAAATTAAAGAGAAAAAGAACAATTAAAGTAAAAAGTAACACTGGGTGCATTTTTCCCCCATTTTTCTACTCGTTCATCCATACACTGGACAAAGGGGAGTGTAGTCCATATGGCTTTTCCAATCACATTTTCACCCCTCAAAAGCTACATTTTTATACAATTGTATTCAAGATTCATGGGTTCCAGGTTGTAGTTTGATAATTTCAGGTATTTACTTCTAGCTATTCCAATTCATGAGAACCTAAAAATGGTTGTCTATATTGTGCATAAGAGTGCCTACCAGAGTGGTCTCTTGGCTCCTTTTGGAATCTCTCTGCCACTGAAGCTTATTTCATTTTCTTTCACATTTCCCTTTTGGTCAAGAGTATGTTCTCCATCTCACCAAGCTGGTTCTAGATGCCTCCCCAGGGGTCATATTCCACATTGCCAAGGATATTTACTCCCCGGGTGTCAAATCCCATGTAGGGGGGAAAGCAGTGATTTCACCTGCCAAGTTCAGTACCATGCTTATTTGAGAACTGTAGCTTTGTAATATGCTTCAAAGTCAGGTAGTGTGAGACCTCCTACTTTGTACCTCTTTCTCAATATATTTTTGGCTATTTGGAGCACCTTGCCTTTCCAAATAAATTTGGTTTTTCTATTTCTGCAAAGTAAGTTCTTGAGATTTTAATTGGTATTGCATTGAATCTATAAATCAGTCTAGGAAGAGTTGACATCTTATTTATATTTAGTCTTCCAAACCATGAACACAGTACATTCATCCATTGTTTAGGTCCTGTTCAATTTCTTTTGGCAGTTTCCTGTAGTTTTCTTTGTATAGGTCTTTGGTGGCCTTCGTTAAGTTTATTCCTAAATACTTGATTATTTTGGTTGCTATTGTAAATGGTTTTTTTTCTTTCTTCATCTTGTTGCACATTACTTGTGTATAAGAACACTACAGATTTTTGCATGGTGATCTTGTAGCCTGCCTCTTTGCTGTATTCATTGATCAGCCCTAATAGGTTTGCTGTAGATTTTTCTGGATTTTCTACTTATACAATCCTGTCATCTGCAAGCAGTGAAAGTTTTTCTTCTTCCTCTCCAATTTGGATGCCTGTTATTTCTTTTTCTTGCCTGATTGCTCTAGCTAGAACTTCCAGTACAAAGTTTAATGACAATGGTGGCAGTGGTCATCCCTGTCTTGTTCCTGATCTCAGCAGGAAAGCTTTCCATCACTACCAATTGAGTACAATGTTAGCTGTGGGTTTTTCATATATTGCCTTTATCATATTGGGAAAGTTGCCTTCTATTCTTATCCTTTGAAGTGTTTTCATCAAGAAAGGATGTTGAATTTTGTGAACTGCCTTTTCTGCATTGGTTGAGATGATCATGTGGTTCTTTTACATTGATTGACTGATGTGGTATATTACATTAATTGATTTTCTTGTGTTGAACAAATCTTGCATACCAGGAATAAACCCCACTTGGTTATGGTGTATAATTCTTTTAATTTGCTGCTGAATTCTATTTGCAAGTATTTTGTTAAGGATATTTTCATGTATGTTCACTAAAGATATTGGTGTATAATTTTCTTTTTTGTAGTATCTTTGTCTGACTTTGGTATTAGGGTGATGTTGGCTTCATAGCATAGGTAGGGTAGCTTTCCATCCTCTTCAATTTTTTGAAGAGTTTGAGCAGGGTTGGTATTAATTCTTTCTTGAATGCTTGGTAGAATACACATGTGAAGCTATATGGTCCTGGGCTTTCTTTTTTGGGAGCTTTTTGATGACTGACTCAATCTCTTTGCATGTGATTGGTTTGTTGAGGTCATCTGTTTCTTCTGGGGTCAATGTTGTTATTTATGCTTTTCTAGGAAGTTGTCCATTTCATTTAAGTTGTCCAGTTTATTAGCATATAGTTGCTCAGAGTATCTTCTCATTATCTCTTTTATTTCTTCAGGGTCAGTAGCTATTTTTCCTTTCCCATTTCTGATTGCATTTATTTGCATCTACTTGCTCTCTCTCTCTCTCCCTCTCTCTCTCTCTCTCTCTCCCCCTCTCTGTTGGCTTACCTAGGGGTCCATCAATTTTGTTGATTTTTTCAAAGAACCAGCTTCTCTTTTGTTTGATTCTCTCTATTGTTTTCCTGTTCTCAGTTTCATTTATTTCTGTTCTAATCTTTATTTCTTTCCTTCTATTTGATTTGGGGATTATTTGCTGTTCTTTCTCTAGTTTATACACATGTACAGTTAATACTTCAATTTTTGCTCTCTCTTCTCTTTTAATATAGGCATTTAGGGCAATAAAATTCCCTCTCAGCACTGTTTGCTGCATCCCATAAGTTTTGATATGTTAGGTTTTCATTGTCATTTGCCTCATGTATTTACTAATTTATCTTGTAATTTCTTGCTTTACCTACTGGTTTTCTAAGAGGGTGGTGTTTAGTCTCCATATATTTGTGAATTTTATAATCTTCTGCCTGTTGTTTATTTCAAACTTCATTCCATTATGATCTGAGAGAGTGTTTTTTCTAATATCAATATTTTTAAATCTGTTGATACCTGCTTTGTGACCCAGCATGTTGTCTATCCTAGAGAATGTTCCATGAGCACTTGAGAAGATCATGCATCCAGCTGTTGTGGGGTGTGATGTTCTATAAATGTCTGTCAAATCTAGTTCATTTATGACACAATTCAACATCTCCATTTCCTTGTTGATCCTCTATTTACATGTTCTATCCATTGATGAGACTGGTGTATTGAAGTCTCCATCTATGGTTGTGGGATTCTTTACTTTTCCTTTCAGTGTTCTCAGTGTTTGCCTCATGAATTTTTGGGCACTCTGGCTTGTTGCATAAATATTCATGATTGTGATGTTTTCTTGATGAATTGACCCTTTAATTAATATACTGTGTCCTTCTTTGTCTCTTTTAATTGTTTCATTTTGAAGTCTACTTTGTCTGATATTAATGTAGCTACTCCTGCTTTTTTTTTTCTGGTTTCTGTTTGCATGAAATATCTTTTTCCAACCTTTCTCTTTCCAGCTATTTTTTTCCTTGTGTCTAAGGAGAGTTTCTTGTAGGCAGCATATAGATGGGTCCTGTTTTTTTGCTAGTCTGTGTTTTTTTATTGGGAAGCTTAATCCACTAATGTTTAGTGTTATTACTGTAAGGGCAGTACTTTCTTCTATCATTTTGTCTTTTGGATTTTATATGTCATGTCTTATTTTTTCCTCTCTCTTTTTATGCTTCCTGATAATCTTTTCTATACTCTTCTCCAAACCTACTTCTCCTTTCTTCTCCTACCAGCCTGTAGCACTCCCTTTAGTATTTCTTGTAGTGTTGGTCTCTTATTCATGAACTCTCTAAGTGTCTGTTTGTCTGGAAATATTTTAATCTCTCCCTCACTTTTGAAGGACATTTTTGTGAATGTAGAATTCTTGGTTGGCAGCTCTTCTCTTTCAGTATCTTAAATATATCATACCACTGTCTTCTCACCTCCATGGTTTCTGCAGAGAAATCTGTACATAATCTTATCAAGCTTCCCTTGTATGTGATGGACTACTTTTCTCTTGCTGCTTTCAGGATTCTCTCTTTGTATTTGACATTGGACAATCTGACCAGTAAGTGTCTTGGAGTAGGTGTATTGGGGTCTATTCTGTTTGGGGTGCACTGTACTTCTTGAATATCTAATTTTCTGTCTTTTATAATAGTTGGGAAATTTTCAGTTATTATTTCATCTATTATTCTTTCTGCCCATTTCTCCCCCTCTTCTCCCTCTGGGCCACCCGTAACATGTATATTTGTGCATTTCATGTTGTCACTCATCTCCCTAAGACCCTGCTCATATTTTTGCATTCTTTTCACCATCTGTTCTTTCATGTGTGTGAATTCAGATGTCTGGTCTTCCAATTCACTGATCCTTTCTTCTGCCCATTCAAATCTACTGCTGTATCCCTCCATTGTCTTTTTCATCTCCTCCATTTTGTCCTTTGTGCCAGTTTGAATGTATTGTGTCCCTCAAATGCCATTATCTTTGTAGTTTTGTGGGGCAGACATTTTGATGCTGATTAGATTTGCTTGGAATGTGCCCCACCCAGCTGTGGGTGATGACTCTGATGAAATATTCCCATGGAGGCATGGCCCCACCCATTCAGGGTGGGCCTTGATCAGTGGAGCCATATAAATGAGCTTACTCAAAGAGAAGGAACTCAGTGCAGCTGTGAGTGACGTTTTGAAGAGGAGCAAGCTTGCTAGAGAGGAACGTCCTGGGAGAAAACCATTTTGAAACCAGAACTTTGGAGCAGATGCCAGCCACGTGCCTTCCCAGCTAACAGAGGTTTTCCAGACACCATTGGCCATCCTCCAGAGAAGCATTAGCAAACTAGAACATCCTTCATTCCCATAAGTACTGCCATTTGCTTTTTCAAGTTTATGAATTCTTCCTTATGGGCATACAGTGTCTCCCTTATATTCTTCGTCACCTTTGCTATGTCTTCCCTCAGTTAGTGACTTGATTTTTGAACTGATTTAGCTTTGTTTGAACATATCCAATTAATTCTTCCTTCAGATCATTGAATACACTCAGCAATAATTTCTTCAATTCCTGTGTCTTGGTTGAACTATTGGTTTCTTCCTTTGGCTGGTCAATATTGTCATGTTTCCTAGTATGGTTTGTTATCTTAAGCTGTCTAGGCATCTGACTTTCTTGATTACTTTATTCTGGTGCTTGTTTTCACTATTTTACCTAGGGTTTTCTTGTTTGTTGGCTTTGCCCTCTAACCCTTGTTGTTCAGTTCAGCCTATTCTAGGTCTTTAACTTAGATTCTGTTTAGTTGATCAGAGTTTTTCACATCTTGTTCTGTTTTTTTCCCTGCCTCTATGTAGCCTTCTTTTGTGGTGGTCTCCTCAGATATGGTCAAACCCAGTCAGGTTTCCTTAGCCCAGGGTGGCCCAGGTCTCAGGAGGAAGTTATGCAGTTTCCTTGAGAATGAGACCCTCCTGTGAGGCTTTTGGAGTCTATGCTTCTCCTATTCTGTCCAGCAGGTGGTGCTTGCCAGCCAGCAGTTACGCTGCCAGTATAAGGATTTGTGAAGCCTTTAGTTCTCCTGGTGACCCTGACCCTGTTGGGAGTGTGGCTGAGTGAAGTTGTTTTCTGAATTCCAGTCCCTAGGGTCTGAGTTCCCAGAAGGAGATCTGCCACTGGATCTTAGCCATGCCCCCCTTTTCTTGGGAAATTATGCTGTTCAGAAAATTTTCTCAGCCAATAGACTTATTGGTTTGTCTCTCAGAGCTATCTGAGCTCTGCTCTTGCCTGGGCCAAAATTGCAAATCTTTGAGGCTTTCTTTAATGGGCTTCTTAGAATAATTAAATAATTTCCTTTAAAAAAGGAAAAGAAAAAGAAGGGCCCAGTATGAACTCTTTACAGTCCATGCAGATCTAATGGGCTATTGAAATGCTAAGAGACAAGGAGTTTAGGGCCATTAAGGAACAATCAAGAAAGCAGAGAAACCAGCTACTAACCCTCTGGATTTGCATACATGCCTTTTTCTGTTTGAGCCCTCCTCTTCATATTATGTTCACCCAAACTCCAAATAATGTCTGTTTTTACTTTTGGGTTTTGTTTTGTTTGCTATTTTCACTAGCCCTGTCTCCTCTCCACTGGGCTGACTGCTCCCAGATTCTCCAGTCTGTGTTTGGAGTTTTTGATCAGCAGTCTGAGTTTTCAATCAGAGCTGCAACTGCAGTTTTCCCTCCTGGTTCCCAGTGCTGATGGCCCCTTCTCCCATGGGACTGTGTCTGGCAGGGAAGGGTGTGGGTCCCCTGGCTGGGATAACTTACTGATTTTTCTGATCTCAGCTGTTCCATTCATTCATGAGTGCTGTGTGAAGTATGCCCAGAGCCCAATTGCTCTGTGGTGTCCTGTCCATGCAGTTCATGGCTTTCTACCAACAGGTCCATGAAGTTCATGACTTTCTGCAAAGTGCACTGGATGAGTAACTGAAATCCACACTTCACCACTCCACTATCTTGTCTGGCCTCCTCTGAGCTCTTTTTCAGCTTTTTTTAAAAACATTTGCTGTATTGGGTAATACTGACATTCATAGTTGCCAAGCTCTAGCTCTGAGTTTCAGCTGTCACAGTGATACCCAAATTTCCAGAAACTGACCAGGTTATACACAAACAGCTCAGAATTTCAGAATGTAGAAATAACCATTACAACTCAGGAAAAATATGACTACTGTAAGAGCTTGCATTCTAGGCACATTTACAGTAAACATTCCCTTATAACCTGTGTTCTAAGATTCAATTCTCTGAGTTTATACATTAGTTAATCCATATTAGTGAGGTTTTAAATGAGTGTCCGTAACTTTCTGGCATAGTTCACTCAAAATGATGTTCTCAAAATCCATTCACCTAGTTGCATATCTCATTTTATTACTTCTTGCAGTTGCTCAATTTTCTATTGTATGTATATACCAGAGTTCACCATTCCATTCATCAGTCTATGTAAAAACAGACCACCTCTATCCAAGCAAATCATGAATACTGCTGCCATAAACATCAGTTTGCAAATGTCCTTTCATGTCCCTGCTCTCAGATCTTCCCAGTATATACACAATAATGAGGTTGCAGGACCTTATGGCACCCACATACTTACCTTCTTTTGGAACCAGCACACTGTCCTCCAGATAGGCTACAACTTTCTTCTTCCCCACCAACAGTGCATAGACATATACCTCTCCCCACATTCTCTCCTACACTTGCATCCCTCTGCTCAGTTTTCTTCCTGCAATTTTATAGAGATATATTCATATACCATACAAACATCCACAGTGTACAATCTATTGTTCACAGTATCATCACATATTTGTGCATTCATCACCACAATGAGCACTTTAACATAATCATTCCTCAAAAAATTTAAGAATAATAAAAAGATAAAAGAAAAAAATAAAATCCAAACAAAATAAAATACATGCACAAAAAGGCCAGACAGCAACACCACTACCAAGATTCAGATACCCTTACTATTCAACTCCCCACACAGACATCAAGATTTGGCACACTGCCACTGCCACACTTAATGGGAGCACACCACAGTGTCACTTCCAACCAGAATTCCCAGATGCACTGATTATACTCTTCACAAATACCACAAAATTTTAACACCTTGCAAGGTTGACATACACCCATTCCCCCCATGTAAAATCATTTTCCATACCTGCACATCCAGTCACCATTATTGAACACTCCAGAACTCACCAAGCCATACAGTCTCAGCCTTCAGTGTCCATCCTTCTCCCCAGTGTCACACATGACCCCAGGTCCCCAACTCAAATTTACCCACAGAAATCTCTCTTCAGTGTACCACAACACTGTGGTTCCACTACACAGCTCCATGCCATCCATACTTGGATCTACAGAATTAATCCTGTTGAGCACTCCACACTCCCCCAGCATCAAATGCCTGATCTACACCCTCTTCCATCCTTCATCAACCCATGCTGTCAGCTACAACACCCAAATTTTGTCCACCAATGCTTAGTCCACATCAGTGAGACAACACAATATCTGTCTCTCTGTTTCCAGACAACCCTGCTCAACATAAAGTCCTCAAGCTTCACCCAAATTGTTATATTTTCCATAATTCGGTACTGTTATAAAACTAATATTCCATCATATGTATATACCACAGTTTGTTTGTCCACTCATCCATTGGTAGACAATTGGGCTGTTCCCATCTCTTGGCAATCATGAATAATGTCAATAGAAATGTAGGTTTACAAATATCCATTTGTTTCTTAGCTTTCAGTTATTCTGAGTATATACCTAGTAATGGAATTCCTGGATCATATGGCAATTCTATACTTAGTTCATGAAGAACCACCACACGGCCTTCCAGAGTGGCTGAAGCATTCTGCACTCCTACCAACAGTGAATAAGTGTGCCTCTTTCTCCACATCCTCTCCAGCATTTGTAATTTTCTGTTTTTTGGATAATGGCCTTTCTAATAAGAGCGAAATGAAATCTCACTGTGGTTTTGTTTTGCATTTCCCTAATAGCCAGTGAAATCAATCATCATATGTTTTGCAGTATTTGTATTTCCTCTTCAGAAGAGTGTCTCTCCATGTCTTTTCCCCAGTTGTTAATTGGGTTGTCTGCTTTTCTGTTGTTGAGTTGTAATCTTGCTTTATATATTTGGGATATTAAACCCTTATCTGATGTGTGCTTTCCAAACATTATCTCCCATTGTGAAGACTGCCCTTTTACTTTTCTGACAAACCCCTTTGGTGTACAAAAGTGTTTAATTTGAGGAGATTCCAGTTACCTATTTCTTCTTTCATTGCTTGCACTTTTAGTGTAAGGCCTAGGAAACCACCACCTATCAAATGGTCTTTAAGATATTTCCCTACATTTCTTTTTAAAAGTCTTATGATCTTAATGTTAATGTTTAGGTCTTTGATGCATTTCAAGTTAATTTTTGTGTAAGTTGTGAAATATGAGTCCTCTTTCATTTTTTGGAAATGAATACCCAATTCTCCAAACACCATTTATTGAAGAGGCTGCTCTATTCCAATCCATTGGTTTGACTGCCTTATAAAAGATCAATTGCCCCCCCTAGACAAAATCTAAAAGAAAGAAGACCCAAATAAAAAAAAATAATAAATGAGAAAGGGGGCATTACTGCAGATCCTGAAGAAATTTAAAAAATCATAAGAAGATACTGTGAACAACTGTATGCCAACAAAATAGATAATGTAGAGAAAATGGACAAATTTCTTGAAGCATATGAACAACCTAGACTGTCCAGAGAAAAAATGCTAGACTTCAACAAACTAATAACAAGCAAAGAGATCCAGTCATCAAAAACTTCAAACAAATAATGGCCCAGGCAGATGGTTTCACAGGAGAATTCTACCAAACTTTCCAAAAATAAATGACAGCAATCTTACTTAAACTCTTTCAAAAAACTGAAGATAATGGAATGCTACCTAATTCATTTTCTGAAGCTAACATCACTCAAATAACAAAACAAGTAAAGGTCCTACAGTAGAAGAAATCTACCAGCCAATCTCCCTCATGGATGTAGATACAAAAATTCTCAACAAAATGCTTGACATTTAAATACAAAAGCACATTAAAAAATTATACACAATGACAAATGGGTCCATTGTAGGCATGCAGGGATGCCTCAACATAAGAAAATCAATCAATGTAAAACACACTAACAAATCAAAGAGAAAAATCAAATGAACACCTCAAGAGATACTGAAAAAAACATTTAAAAAATCCAGCATACTTTTTTATTAAAACACTTCAAAAGGTAGGAATTGAAGGAAAATTCCTCAATATGATAGAGGTCATATATGAAAAACTCACAGCCAGCATGATACTCACTGTCTAGAGACTGAAAGCCTTCCCTCTAAGTTCAGGAATGAGACAAGGATACCAGCTGTCACCACTGTTATTCAACATTACACTAGAAGTGCTAGCCAGAGCCAACCAGCAAGACAAAGAAATAAAAAGCATCCAAATTGGAAAAGAAGAAATAAAACAGTCATTATTTGCAGAAGATATGTTCTTATATTTGGAAAATCTTGAGAAATTGATGACAAAGCTACATGATCTAATAAAGAAATTTAGCAAAGTAGCAGGATACAAGATTAATACACATAATTCAGTAATGTTCCTATACACTAGAAATGACTTAACTGAAGAGACACTCAGGAAAAAGATTCCATTCTCAATAGCAACTAAAAAATTCAAGTAACTAGGGATAAACTTAACCAATTATGTAAAAGACCTATACAAAAATTACATAACTTTACCAAAAGAAGTAGAAAGATACCCAAAAAGATGGAAAAATACTCTGTGCTAATGGATAGGAAGGCAAAATATCATTAAGATATCAATTATGCACAAACTCTACACTCAGTGCAATCCCAATCAAAATTCTGACAATTTACTTTGCAGAATTGGAAAAGGTAGTCATCAAATTTATTTGGAAGGGAAAGATGCCTCAAATTGCTAAAATATTCTAAAAATGTAAAAAAAACAAAAAAAACAAAAAAAAAAAACAGGAGGGCTTATACTTCCTGACTTTGAGGCTTACTATAAACACACAGTAGGCAAATGGCATGGTACTGGCACTAAGATAGACATATTGATCAATAGAATTGAATTAGGAATTCATATATAGACCCTCAGATCTATGGTTGACTTATCCTTGATAAGGCTGCTAAAATTACTGAGCTGAGGCATAGCAGTCTGTTCCACAAATGGGGCTGAGAGCTGGATATCCATATCTAAAAGAATTAAAGAGGACCCCTAGATCCCACCCTACAAAAACCCACCAAAAGGGGATTAAAGACCTAAATATAAGAGACAGTAACATAAAACACCTAGAAGATAATGCAGGGAAATTTCTTCAAGAACTTGTATTATGAGATTTCTTCTTAGATCTTATACCCAAAGCACAAGCAAAGAAAGAAAAAGTAGATAAATGACAATTCCTCAAAATTAAAACCTTCTGTACCTCAAAGGAATTTGTCAAAAAAGTGAAGAGGCAGCCAGCTCCATGGGAAAAATTATTTGGAAACCATTAATCTGACAAAAACTGATATCTGGCATATATAAAGAAATTCTACAATTGAATAACAATAGTACAAACCACACAATCTTAAAATGGACAAAATATATGCAAAGACATTTCGCTGAAGAAGAAATACAAATGGCTAAAAAACGTGAAAAAAAGTGTTCAACTTCACTAACTATTAGGGAGATGCAAATTAAGACTGCAAAGAGATATCTTTGTTGCATTACAATGGCTGCTATTAAACAAACAGGAAACTACAAATGCTGGAGATGATGTGGAGACATTGTAACTTTTTTTCATTGCTGTTGGGACTGTTATAATGGTACAGCCACTCTGGCGGACAGTCTGGCAATTTCTTAGAAAACTAGATATTGATTAACCCTTCAATCCAGCAATTCATATCTCATTATATACCCAGAAGACCTGGAAGCAGTAACACGAACTGATATTTACAAACTGATGTTCATAGTGGCATTATTTACAATTGCCAAGAAATGGAAACAATCCAAATGTCCTTCAACAGATGAGTGCATAAACAAAATGGGGTAAATACACATGATGGAATACTACATGGCAGTTAGAAGGAATGAGGTCATGAAACATATGCAACATGGATGAACCTTGCAGACATAATTCTGATGAAATAAGTCAGACACAAAAAAAGATATATTGTATGTGACCACTAATGTGAAATCTAAAAAAATGTAAAATAAACATTTTATATTATAGAATGTAGGGACCTAGAGATAGGTAGCAACCAGTGAATGGTGAATGATAATCTAACAGGAACAAATAAGCTATTGAGGGTAAACTGAATGTTATGGGAATGCTCAGGAATGATTATGGATTGAAAATTTTTTTGGGTATGATAGGTACATGTTGGAAGCATGTAGTTGTTTTAGGTTATTTATTTTTCTTATTCCTGTGTTTTATTAGGGTTTGTTACTTTTCTCGGGGTATGGTAAGGACATGTTGGAAGCAATGCAGTTATTTGAGGTTGTTTTTTTTTTCTTATTCTGTTTTGACTTGTTTGAATGGTTTAATTTTTTGATAAAGTAAAAAACCTATTGCATTTTAAAGAACTAGTTTTGATGTAGTTATTTGAGGTTATTTGGTTTTTCTTATGCCTTTATTTGATTATGGTTTGTTAATTTTCTTTGGGTGTATTAGGAACATGTTGGAAGCACTGTAGTTATTTTAGGTTGTTTGTTTTTCTTAATTCTTTGCTTTGTTGTTTGAAATGGTATGTTTTCTGTTGTTTGCTTGCCTGCTTTTTTAAATTTTTTGATAAAGTTAAAAAAATAAAATAAAAAGTAAAAATATCAATTGTTTGTATATGAGAGGGTCTATTTCTGAACACTCAGTTTGATTCCATTGGTCAGTATATTTATCTTTATGTAAGTACCATGCTGTTTTGACCACTGCAGCTTTATAGTATGTTTTAAAGTCAGGTGGTGTAAGACCCCCACTTCATTCCTCTTTCTGAAGAGATTTTTGGTTATTTAGGTCACCTTGCTCTTCCAAATAAACACGGTTGTTTTCTATTTCTGCAAACTAAGTTCTTGGGATTTTATTTGATGATGCATTGAATCTATAAATCAGTTTAGGTATTCACATCTTAATAGAATGAGTTAGGTAGTTTTCCCTCTTCTTCACTTTTTTGAAGAATTACTGCAGGATTGGTACTAATTATTTCATGAATGCTTGGTAGAATTCACATGTGAGACCATTTGATCCTGGGATTTTCATTTTTGGAGATTTTGATGACTGTCTCTTTACTTATGATTAATTTGTTGCAGTATTCTATTTCATCAAGAGCCAATGTTGATTTTTCTAGGAAATTGTCCATTTCATCTAAGGTGTCCAGTTTGTTAGCATCTAGTTACTCATAGTATCCACTCATTATCTCCTTTATTTCTTCAGGGTCAGTAGTTATGTCCCATTTCCCATTTCTGAATGATTTATTTGAATTCACACCCTTTAATTTTGTTAGCTTAGCTAAATATCCATCAGATTTATTGATTCCCTCACAACATCTGATTTTGTTGATTCTCTCTATTGGTTGACTATTCTCAATTTCATTAATTTCTGCTTTAATCTTTGTTACTTCTATCCTTATTTTTACTTTGGGGTTAGTTTGCTTTTCTTTCTGTAGTTCATCCTGGTAAACAATTTATTCTTCAATTTTTTCTCATCCTTCTCTTTTAATATAGTTGTTTAGGGCAATAGATTTACCTCTAAGCAACACATTTTCTGCATAACATAAGATTTTATATATGGTATATTCATTTACATTTCCCTCAAGGTATTTACTAATTTCACTTGTCATTTCCTCCTTTACTCCCTGGTTGTTTAAGAGAGTATTGTTCAGCCTCCATGTATTTGTGTATTTTCTGACCTTCTTCCTGTTATTAGTTTCCAGCTTCATTTCATTATGGTTTGAGAAAGTGTTCTGTAAAGTATGTTTATTTTTAAATTTTTTGAGACTTGCTTTGTGACCCTATCTGTTGTCTATCCTAGGAATGATCCATGAGCACTTGAGAAAAATGTGTATCCTGCTCTTATGGGGCATAATGTTCTTCTATAAATATTTGTCAAGTCTAGTTCTGTTTCCTTACTGAGCCTCTGTCTAGATGTTCTATCCATTGATGACAGCAGTGTATTGAATTCTCCAACTATTATCATTGAGGAATCTGCTTCTCCCTTCAGTGCTGTTGGTTTTTCATCATGTATTTTGGACATTCTGGCTTGGTGTATAAACATTTATGATTTTTATATCATCTTGATGAATTGTGAATTTTATTAATATGTAGTGATCTTTTTGTTTCTTTTAATTGTTTTACATTGAAGAATAATTTGTCTGATATTAATATAGTATCCTGCTTTTTTTCCATTTGTTGTTTGCATGAGATATCTTTTTCCCAACTTTCACCTTGAACTTATTTTTGTCCTTGTGTCTAAAGTGAATTTCCTGTAGACAGTACATAGATGGTTCCTGTTTTTTAACCCATTCTGCCAGTCTATGTCTTTTTATTGGGGAGTATAATCCATTAATATTTAATGCTATTACTGTAAGGGCAGTACATTCTTTACAATTTTGTCTTTTGAATTTTATATGTCATATCATATTTTCTCTCTCTCCTTTTACCCTTTCTGATAGCCTTCATTTCCAAACTCTTTTACAAACTGTCTGTCCTGCCTTTCCAATGAGCCTGTAGCACTCCCATTATTTCTTGTAGTACAGGTCTGTTATTCAAAAATTCTCTCAGTGTCTTTTTGTCTAAAGTATTTTAATTTCTCCCTCATTTTTGAAGGACAGTTTTGCCAGGTATATATTTCTTGGTTGGTAGGTTTTTCTTTCAGTATCATGAATAAATCGTATCAATGTCTTCTTGCCTCTATTGTCTCTGTGGAGATATCCATACAGAATATTATTGAGCTTCCCTTGTATGTGATGGATTGCTTTTCTCTTGCTGCTTTCAGAATTCTCTCTTTGTCTTTGACAGTGGACAATCTGCTCAGTAATAGTATTGGAGTAGGTCTGCTAGGATTTATTCTCTTTGAAGTTATTCTGCAATTTTTTATTTGTAATTTTATGTCTTTCATAAGAGTTGGGTAATTATCAGTAGTTATTTCTTCCATTATTCTTTCTACCACTCTTCCCTTCTCTTCTACTTTGGGACACCCTTATTCATGCACTTCATTTTGTCATTCAGTTCCCTAAGACACTGTTCATATTTTTCCATTCTTTTCCCTATCTGTTCTTTTGTGTGCATGATTTAAGAGATCCTGTCTTCCAGTTCACTGATCATTTCTTCTGCCTATTCAAATCTACTATTGTATGCCTTCATTGTGTTTTTCATCTCTTCTTGTTTGCCTTTCATTCCCATAGGTTCTGTCATTTGTTTTGTTTTTTTTCAGTCTTATGATTTCTTCTTTATTGTCATCTGGTTTCTTATTTATATCCTTCTTCTGTTTTGCCACATGTTCTTTTGGTTCACTGATTTGATTTAGGAGATTTGATTGAATATCTTTAATTATTTGTTTCAATTCCTGTATCTCAGTTGAAGTTTTAGTTTTTTCCATTGGTCCATATTTTTGTGTTTCCTGTTATGGCTCATTATTTTTAGCTGCTTAGCATCTGATTTTCTTGATTACTTTACCCTGGAGCTTGTTTTCGCTCTTTTATCTAGTTTTCTTCTTGGTTGGCTTTGTTCTTTATTTGTTCTTCAGCATTAAGTTAAACTTATTCTAGACCTGTAACATAGCTTCTGTTTAGTTGATCAGAATTTTTCACCTTTTCTCTTTCTGTTTCTTGTCCTGCCTGTATGTAACCTTTATGTAAGAGGGTCATCCCAGATGTGATCAAACCCTATCAGATTTTCCAAGTCCAGAGAGGCATAGGTCTCAGGAGGAGGGTGTGTTCCATATCACATTTCCCTAAGAATGAGACCCCACAGTTTTTCAGACCATCCTCTGAAGCCTCCAGGTGGTCCTTGTCAGCTTCCATTTTCTCCTGTATAAAGAAGTGCAATGCCTTTAATTCTCTGCAGACCCTGTGCCTGCCATGGGCATGGCTGACTCAAGCTTTTCTGTTATCCAGCCCCTGGGGTTTGAGTACTCTGATTAAGGGCCACCACTTGAGCTGTAACCCACCCCCATAATCTTGTGGATGTTATGTCCTTTAGGGTATTATCTCCTCCACCAGACTTATTTCTTGTTTCTCAAACCTATCTTAGATCTTTCCTTTTTTAAGGTCCAGCTGCCAATTTCAAATATCTGAGGCTTTCTGTAATGAGCTACTTAGCATTGTTTAAGAAAAAAAGAAATCTTCTTTCAAATCCTTTCCCCAGCCACCATGTTCTGTCAGTCTCAGTATAGTCTGTTTAAAGATATGCCACTTAAGCTATTATCTCTATCACCTGAATAGTTTTTTTTTTTTTTTTTCAGAAAATTTAGTTCTTCCATTGCCTGGGGCACTGCTGAAGCAGGAGCTCTGATGAGGTATTAAAAAATTTAAAAAGTGTCAGGGAGCAAGAAAATAAAAGAAAGGAAGATGAAGAAGAAGAAGAGAAGGAGGAGGAGGAGGAGGAGGAGGAGGAGGAGGAGGAGGAGAAGAACCCTTTTCAGAGCTGGACCCCAGCTCCCTGGGTTTACAAGCAAGAGCCCAAATTGGTACCCATTTCTATGTTCCCCATTTTCCTGGAACCCAGACTTTTTCCAATATTCTGAACACATCCAACTCCAAAAGTCTCTGTTTTCTGTTGTTGTTGCTAGCCTTGCCTTCTCTCTGCCAGACTGATTCCTCCTGGTTCTTTTTATGCCTGCTCTTGGTTTATTTGTCCTTGGAGCTTTTATTCACCATTCTGCATCTGTTAATTTATTCTGCAATTCAGATTGGGTTGAGCCCTACTCCTTGCCCCCAACACTGATTATTTCTTTTTGCCTCAGGGAACCAGCTGCAATACATCTTCTGTGCCTGGTGGGGGGTGCTAGCCTCCTGACTGGGGAAACTTACAGGTATTTGCTGTGAACTTAGCCATTCCACCTATTCACAACTGATGTATGATGAATGTCCATACACAGAATTCCCCAAAACAGCTGTTCCATACAGGTTCTGGTTATTTACTAGGTGCCCTAGGGGAGTAACTAACTCCCACATCTCACCACTTTGCCATCTTCTCAATTCTTTCTTAACCTATATAAATATAATGCAAAGCTGGATGGGTGGACAAAGAGAGTCAGGCACACACATGGCAGGATGGCAAGAATTAGATCCATCAGTGATAGTTAAGTGTCAGCAGAAATATTCTTTTTCCCGAAGTTTTATTTCTTTCTTTCTAAATGCATGGTGTTCATTTGTTTCTTGCCTAAAATGGTGCTCTATAGAGTTTCTAATACAATATAAATAGCAATAAGAACTGACATCCTTGCCTTATATCCAACCTTAGCAGGAACACATTCAATATTTCACACTATGACATTAGTTACAGGTTTATGTTTTTCTTTATCATGGGTAGGAATTCCCCCTTTATTCCAAGATTTCTTACACTATTATTATGGATGGTGCTTAATTCTGTCAAATGTTTTTCTGCATGAATGGTATGATTAAATGATTTTCTTCATTTACTCTACTATCTTAGATTACATGCATTGATTTTGGAAAATTGACTGAGTATTGCTTAAATTGTCACTGTTTATTAATCTTTGTATGTATTGCTGAATTTTACTTGCTTGTATTTTGTAAATAATTTTTGCATCTATTTTCATTAGGGATATTGGTGTATAATATATTGCTTTTTACTGTGTATGGTTTTTGGTTGTTATATCAGAATACTATTGACTTAAAAAAATCAAGGAGGAACATACAGGCTTCAAGGATTTCATGCAGACTATCACAAGTAAATCAACCTGTATTGCAAATTCAAAACACAACCACACAGAAGGTGGTAAGAAAAATAGGAACCAACATAAGTGATGTTGAACATGCAAAAATGCAAGGCAATATTTTTCTCAAACAATAGAGTTTATCAGTTATGGAACTACTTGCATGTATACTAGGGTTGAACAAATAACTAAATAAACTGTAATAAAAAGTAGCTCAGCAAAGGGAAGGAAATTTCCAAGAACCCAAACTCGGAGGCTGTGCCCCAAACTTGCCTAGGATGCAGAAACTGGATATGAGGGAGGCTCACCATTAGAGACTGAGGGTAAATTTCAGACAGATGCTCAGAAGCCACAGTCAGGAAGCCTCCTCCTGAGTCTCAGAAACCCAACTGACCCACCACCCCCAGGGTGCATTTGTCAAGGCAAAAACGTACTTAGACAATATTTGTGACCTCATCATCACCCAGGGCAACAAGCATCATTCATAAAGAAACTTGAACGCATGACTCCCCTACTCCCAGAGCAGCAATCTCACATAAGGCAGTTCCCAGGACATCCTCCTCTCCCTGAACCCCCTTCCCACATAGCCAAAAAATGCTGTGCCTTTCTCTTTGAAGCATCTCTCCAATTTTTCAACATTCCCTTGGATACTGTCCCAATTCTGCCCCTCCCATGGCTCCCAGCCTCCATCGAAGTCCTTCCTGTTCAAGCCAGCATTGAACCATAAGGTACAAAGAGATGACAAGTCCCCTTCAGGAAGACTTTAAGCCTTGGCCAAGAAGCTCAGCTGAGGAGGAGGGCACCCAGTTGAGGAGTGCAGAAACCTCATATACTGAGCATCTGCAGGGGCACCTCATGATCCCTGTTCTATGTTCAGTGTCAATTCATCATCATCATAACCTGCATATGCCTACCTGGGTGGGGACCCAAGGCAAGGATGTGGTTGCAGGGTTGCAGGGGACCAGTACCTCCAAGCCTGGTTCCTGGAGACCCTTGAGCAGTCTGAAAGCTATTTGGCTGTGGGGTCCACAAAGAAGCAAATGTCAATCTCTGGGTCAAGGGGACTGGGGCTTAGGGGCCCAGACTCCACTATGAGGGAACAGATGCAATTTTGCTTCAAGTTGTGTAGGCCAGTGTCACATCAGGGATTTACCATGACAATGATAACACAACTGTCTGCCTCCACTAACATCCCACTCTGTGCCAGGAGATGCACAGAGCTCTTTCTGAGGATGACAGGGCCTTGTTGAGAGTTGGTACAGTACAGTTAGTATCCCCATGTACAGAGCAGTAAACTGAGGCTCAGAGCACTGGGCCACATGCCAAGACACATGCTTAGCAATGGAAAAGCTGGGGCTCAGGCTCAGATGTCTCCTTATCACTTCCTCTTCATCCCATGTTGGGTGTGCTCCTACTGGAGATGGGGCATCTGTGGTTCAGAAGGGTGGGCTTATCTGTGGCCTGTAGGCAGGAGTAGCTGGAGAATATTCTGTAAAGGTTACATCTCCTGAGCCACCACCCTTGATCAGAGGACTGTTTCTCCCACCAGTTGGAGAGAACAGCCTGAATGCTATAGTCATGCTCTTAAATGGGAACAAATGTCTGAGACCATCCTGTCCCTCACAGGAGGTGGTTGAATACAGAGCTGAGTCATCAAACCTCAGGCCTGAGTTACTTCCTATACTCACAGATGCCAGCATAGCCCTGGGAGCCTCTCCACCCCTACAGTTATTTTGTCCTAGGTGAAGTCCAGTGCCAAAGTTTGTCATAAGGGTAAGGGTCAAATTTGAATTCCCAAGGCTTTGCGTGGTTCCAGGGACCCTGATAACACTCACTGACTCTGCAGATTTATGACCTTCTGAATTCATCTCACTATCTTGGCACTGATTACAGCTCACTAGCAACTTCCAGGATGAGGAGTTGAGTCCAGGACACAGAAAGAGACCTATTTCCAGCAGATTCCCAGGAATCCAAAGAGAGGGGGGAAAGCTTGAATCTAAAGAGTAGTAGGATGTATGACACAAGATATTCTACAATGAAAGAGTAATGGGAGTGGGACCAAGGTTGAGGGGAGGGAAATATTCATTTAGGACTCTGACAGGTAAGAAGAAGAAGTTCTATTCTAATTATAGTATGGCAACAGAGTTTGAATGTACCTCATTAGGGAATTTTGTATATTCCTTTTCAGATTCACAGCACAAATACTTATTCTGAGTTCTCTTTGCTTGAATTCTTTATGGATACCCTTGATTTTGTGTCCATAAATCAATCTTGCTCTGCAACTATAATTATGGGTTTTTAAATTACTTCAATGATGAATATACTTTCTGAAGAAAATTCAGGGTAGAGTCTGAAAATGCTTGTGTACTTCTGGAGAAAATGCAACAGGTTTATTAAAATTAGGATTGTCTCAGCAGATCTATCCTGTTCAGTTTTTATACATAGCACTCCTTAGATCACATGCATTATTTCATGTTACTGAAGTCCAGTACTGTATGCTCTGCAGTATCCACTTGGGCCTGTCTTACTTAACATCCCCTTTCCTGGAATGCTCCACTGCATCTAAGAATGGCTATTCATTACATAGTTTCACAACCAGAAATTCCTCTGTGTTTTCTCAGCTAATTTTGTTGCTGTTAAATATCTACTTTTTCATGGTTTAATGATTTAATTAAAGTTTTAACAACTAATAATTTTGCATATATCACAAGTGAAGTTCTTCAAAATTTGTTGTGCATTGACATCTTTTTCCACCCCTTTCCCATGGCAAAACAGTTCTCTACAGAAAAAACAATGTCATTTTCTTTTTAATCTTTCCAGAGATATTTCATGCCACAGAAGGAAAAGAGAAACTATTTTTTAAAAAAGACTTTTGACTTTTAAATATATGTTCTATTATTTTCCATTATTTATCACTGCGTTGATTTTCTTAGGCTGGTAGCTTCATTCCCATTTTTACTTTTCATGCTAGATTACTAAAATGAGGTGGTCTACATTCCCTTAAATTTCAAAGTATCACTAAGAATAATTTTACCAAATTTAGCTAGTAAAAGAACATGATATGCCCATTTCTATTTGAAACTTTGTAAACAGTGAATAATATTTTAGTGCAGAATGTCCCCAATATTATATGAGAGAGAGGCACACATATGAGATGGAAATTTATAATATCTGTCTGTGCCAGTTTGAATGTATTATGTCCCCCCAAATGCCGTTATCTCTGATGTAATCTTGTGTGGGCAGACATTGTCAGTGTTGATTAGATTGTAATTCTTTGAGTTTTTTTTTTTTTTTGGAATGTGCCCAATCCAGCTGTTGGTAATAACTCTGATGAGATATTTCCATGGAGGCATGGCCCCACCCATACAGGGTGGGCCTTGATCAGTGGAGCTATATATAAATGAGCTGATTGGCAGAGGGAACTCAGTGCAGCTGTGAGTGATGTTTTGAAGAGGAGCTACAGCCAAGAGGAACACTTTGAAGAAAGCACAGGAGCTGCAGATGACACAGTTTGAAGGCGGCTGTTGAAAGCAGACTCTTGCTCCACAGAAGCTGAGAGAGGACAAACATCCCAAGTGCAACTAAGAGTGACATTTTTGAGGAATGGCAGCCTAAAGAGGAACATCCTGAAAGAAAGTCATTTTGAAACCAGAATTTTGGAGCAGATGCCAGCCATGTGTCTTCCTAGCTAACAGAGGTTTTCCAGACACCATTGGCCATCCTCCAGTGAAGGTACCCAATTGCTGATATGTTAACTTGGACACTTTATGGCCTTAAGACTGTAACTGTAACCATATAAACCCCCTTTTATAAAAGTCAATCCATCTCTGGTGCTTTGCATTCCAGCAGCCTTAGCCAACTAGAACAGATTTTGGTACCAGGAGTGGGGTGCTTTTGCTGCTGTGTTTGCAAATACCAAACATGTTGGAACAGCTTTTTAAATGGTTAAGGGGAAGATTCTGGAAGAATTGTGATGTGCTTGATAGAAAAGGCCTAAACTGCTTTGAAGAGACTGTGGAAATATGGACTCTAATGATACTTCTGATGAGGACTTGAACAGAAATGATGAATGTGTTGTTGCAAACTGGAAGAAAGGTGATCCCTGTTTTAAAGTGGCAGAGAATTTGGTAAAATTGAGTCCTGGTGTCAGATGGAAGAAAGAATTTGAAAGTGACAACCTGGAATACTTAGCTGAGGAGATCTCCAGACTATGTGTGGAGGATGTACCCTGGCTTCTCCTTGCAGCTTATAGTAAAATGCAAGCAGAGAGATAAACTTAGAACCGAACTCTTGGGTTCAAAGAAACCAGAAGCTGATGGCTTGGAGAATTATGAGCTTCCATGGGGTGGAACCCCAGAAGCTACAGCCCAATGTGAGGATGTTACCAAACATGGAACCCAGCCACCATTTCAGTACAAGCCAAGATTGGAAAAGGAGTTAAGCAGAAAGGATTTGTGGAAAGTCCTACTGTCTGATGGCTTTGACCCCGTGTGCTTCATGCAAAGCCAACAGTTTTTTTGAGATATCTTTATATAGAGAGCCATTGCCAGTCTGGACTGGAAGTGACAGACAAGGAACAAATTGAAGGAAAATTTTCTTCAAAGACAGAGCTATGGAGGTTGAGGTCTGGAGTCAAGAGGTCTTGAGCTGGTAGAGCGGAGAAGACCACATGCATGGAAAGGGTGAGTTTGCCCTGGAGTTCGAGGTTGGGCCTTCCACCTTGATGCTCAGGAAATATTCTACCACCTCAAGCCCCAAAGAGGGTGGAGCACATTCCCAGGGAATTGGGGAGAGCCTGGCTGCAACCCCACTGTTCTGAAGGAGTTGAGTGTGTGCCCTGGAGATGGAAGGAATCCAGGAGCTGCCCCAATGTTTGAGGAGGGTGGGGCCGAGAAGGTGATCTCCCCAATGTGTGGATATGTTGTAGTACTCATTCCAGCATTTAGAGAGGAAAGGGATGCCAAAAATGCCCTTAGGAAGGGTTAAATTCCTGCTCTCTCAAGCCCCAAGGGTACAACATCATTCTGTTAATGACTCTCAGAATTTGCAATCTAATGGAGTTTGTCCTGCGGGTTTTAGGAACTGTTTTGGTTTTGTTAACCCTGTTTTCCTTACTGTTTCTCCTTATGGCAATGGGAATGTTTATCCTATGAATGTCCCTCTTTTGTATATTGGAAGCACATAACTTGTTCTAAGTTCACAGATCCACAGCTAGAGGGGAATTATGCCTTAGGACTGACCACAGCTATAACTGATTTTGATGGAATTTTGTACTTAACTATTGTTATTGAAATGATTTAAGTTTCTGTGATATTGTGGGATGAATTATTTTGTATACAGAAAGATAATGTCATTTTGGGGTCCAGGTGGTGGAATGTGCCAGTTTGAATGTATTATGTCTCCCCAAATACCATTATCTTTGATGTAATCTTGTGTGGTCAGACATTATCAGTGTTCATTAGATTGTAATTCTTTGAGTGTTTCTTTGGAATGTGCCCCACCCGGCTGTGGGTGATAACTCTGATTAGATATTTCCATGGAGACATGGCACCACCCATTCAGGGTGGGCCTTAATCAGTGGAGCTATATATAAATGAGCTGATGGGCAGAGAGAACTCAGTGCAGCTTTGAATGACATTTTGAAGATGAGCTATAGCCAAGAGGAACACTTAGAAAAAAGCACAGGAGCTGCAGATGACAGTTTGAAGATGGCTGTTGAAAGCAGACTCTTGCTCCAGAGAAGCTGAGAGAGGACAAATATCCCAAGTGCAACTAAGAGTGACATTTTTGAGGAACTGCAGCCTAGAGAGGAATGCTCTGGGAGAAAGCCATGTTGAAAGCAGAACTTTGGAGCATATGCCAGCCACATGTCTTCCCAGCTAACAGAGGTTTTCTCGACACCATTGGCCATCCTCGAGTGAAGGTACCTGATGCTGATGTGTTACCTTGGACACTTTATGGCCTTAAGACTGTAACTTTTTAACCAAATAAACCCCCTTTTCTAAAAGCCAATCCAACTCTGTTGTTTTGCATTCTGGCAGCATTAGCAAACTAGAACACTATCTGAAATTCAAATTTAATTATGTGTCCTGTATTTTATCTGCAACTCCATCTAGAAATGTAAGCTATTAAGCTGTTATTAGCTATTCACCTCATAATAAAGAACACTGATTTTACAATAAAGAGACCTGAGTTTGAATCTTGGCTTCACCAACAAAACACTTCATTTCTCATTTTCACTGAAAGAGAAAAAAATACCGGAAATATTACTAAATCTGAAGTTTTGTTCCATTCCATTGCAATGTATGCTACTTAAACAATTCAACTTGAGGACCAAGGACTCAGGAAAGCCAGGAACTAGTTTCTGGGTACAGATTGTAAAATGTCTTGATCAATTTATAACAAAAGATATTCAAATAAATACTTTTCTGAATCAACATTTATTGAAAATATCTCGGTATTAAATGTCCTGGGAAAATTACAGTAAATGTAACAGATAAAACACTAGCAATGGAGTCAGCAAAAATTATTGCTTTGTCAAGTTTCCAGGGTCTCAAATTCTTTGCCAGACTGTTCTTTAATGGTCATTTTCTGAGCAAATGGTAAAAATGAGTTACTATTTTTTGAAAGGTCATGAACAAGGACAAAATGAACACCATCCAAATTTTGTATAAGCATTCCTTCTTATTTGAGAATATTATGTGTTAGGCTCTATCTCTTCATCCAAATTCAGCAAGAGTCATACCTAAGTAGATGGAATTTTAGGTATTTACTTCTGAAAAATCATGAGTGGTCTTTTTGTACACATAATTTTGTAGATGAATGTCAATGGTGATTCCAGATGAGCAAGCATTGCCTCCTCCCCTAGAAATAGATGGCATGGAAGCTCCATTTCTTTACTATGCTGAGGAACTAGGGATCCCATTGTCCCCTTTCCAGCACCAGCACACATGTGCACATTCTCTTGGGATGGGGTTCTTAGAGAGGAGTATCTTCTGGTAACACCCAAGCTCCCATCACTAGGGCAGGTCCCTAATAGTTGCCTTGCAAATGGAAGTGGTTAGGGCAGTCCTCAGATGGTGGTCCTGCCCTTCAGCCAATTTTCATTAAAAAACAGACTTAATAGATACAGTTCCTATTGATGGCACTACCCTTTTTTTGTCAAATGGTGAAACTACTACTCTTGGGGTGGTGACTTGTGCTGTGTTAGTCCTATTCCTGAGAAATGGCAAATGTTGCAGAACCATTCCAATTTATTGTTATTTTTTCATGGCCTAGGCCTAAAGTGAGGGGGGAATTTAAACAATGAAGATTAAACCTGAAAGCTTATTCTGTCAGAAGCAGACATAAATTTTGAATAACAGTAAAAACAGAGAAGATATTCTTCCATGTTTGAAAACCATTATCAAGGAAATACAGAGCTCATGTTGCTAAAGACTGAGGTAATTTCTTACATAAATGTTCATGTTTTCATTTCTGTATTAATTTTAACTTAAAAATATTGGTCAACATTCACATTCAAACTACACACATGGCAAAATTTGAGTAAATTTGCTGAATTGTATTATAATCATGCAGAGATTTGTAGTTTGATGTCAAATCATGAAGGAATTTGTGTTTGTGTATATATACACACACACATATATAAAATGAATTTGTATGTATGTGTGTGTTTGTGTGTGTGTATGTATGTGTGTATATATATATATATATATATATATATATTTATATATATATATATATATATATAACATATTTCCTTTAGAGAGAGCAGGCTAAAGCTAAACCTTTCCCTGCAGAGAACTCCATGTGTATTTGTGGCTGAAGGTTCTATTACATTTGTATTTTATAGAATAGAGGCCATGTACCTGGTGGAGTGTTTGCAATTTTAAGACCATGTATGTTCAACCATATGTTGTTAGGTATTGGGAATGTGTATTTGAGCATATGAGGAATTTTGTGCTTGATTTTGGAGTGGGAGAGTATTTGCTGTTTGTGTGTATATTATGGTTTTCTATGGAAAGAGCATCAAATTAAACTAGATTCTTGAAAGGGTGAAGTTGTATATTGCTGAGATGACTCCTGCTATGTAAACCTAATATGGTCGCATGAAACCCTTAAAACTTGGTGACATTTTAGTCAGACTATATGATTAAGCAGGAATAGTTATTAACTATCAATTTATTATTGAGAAAGGGAAATTTTGCCAAAGGCTACAGAGTAATCTGTAGTGTAATAAACAAATTATCTGATGCATGTGCCTGGTCCTGTGAGGCACCCTCCATATCCTTAGAATTTTCCATGTTATTCACATTGCTCATATGCTAAATATAAGACAGCATGGGGACAGCTCCAAGAATCATTTTGGGTGGGGTGCTAGTCACATCCAAAAGACCAATCAAGTGTTTATGGGCTTGAGACTTCCATGCACTACTTACCTTTCTTCTTAAGAGGGTTGTAGTGTGGGGCTGTAGATTGCCTTAAACACATGGCCTTGATTCCATCAATTATGCCTTTGTAATGAAACTCCATATAAATTCTAGATACACACATTCCCTTTCCCACACACCCTCTCTCACACATACTGTCTCTCTCTCTCACAGACGTATGCATAATGATATGGAACCAAAGAGTAGAACTAAATTCCAATAGCCTAGGGGAAAAATCATAAACCAGTGGTTGCAGGAAATTGTAATACCCTGTAATCTGTTAGGGACTGGTTGTCCTGACCCAGGAAACCTTGGTGATGAATGTTCTGTGAATAGAGCTTGTCACTGTTACTTAGGAGACCCTGGTCTGAGTCAATCCCCATTCATTTCCTGTAGATGCTCACTTTCTTCCTCTTCCCATATATATATGGTCTCCGCTGTCTAAGTTGGAAAGCTGCACCAGCATTTCCATGATGCCAACCTATCCTTCCATGGCTTCAGGTGGGATCTCTTTGGGACTCTTGTTTGCAGAACACACTGTGTACCTTGTAGTTGGCTGGGGAGCTGCCCCTTGGTAACTGCCTTCTTTGGAATTAAGAGTGGAGGGGTGGAAAGCAGGAAGTAAAACTGGCATGAAGCACCATATTTCATCTCTCAGCCCTATGTTGGAAATAGCACTAATTTAGGGATAATTAAATGGTTCCACATGGATCAGAAAATCCTGAAGCCAAATACATCATGAGAGGAGAATGTGGAAAAGTTGAAGGATATAAGAGAGATTCACTGCATGAGAAAGTTTAGAACCATAGATATCTCAAGAAACCCGTTCATCCCATCCCCACTTCTTAAGTAGATTATGTATTTGGACACATATAAAAACCCAGGTGAGAGAGTAGTTACAGTATTTGGCCAATGTTAATATCCAGTTCATGAGAAGAGGTACCTGAGAAACCAATTTGGTAACCTATTCCACTTGAAATACCAGAGGCCACTTTTTGAAGGAAAGGACCAGATGTGAGGACAATGGCCTTCTGCATTATCCCTCTGACCTTTGGTCCTAAACTTTTAATGGAAATTTGGGAACTATTCCTAGCTGTTGTCCTTCATCATTGTCTGGGGAACCCATAATATCAAACATAAGGGAGGTTGGAGAAGGCAGACCCTGAGGCCCTTTCATGTATTGTAAGTTCTGAATCTCCAGCTGCAGCTCAGCCTCAAACTCCATGAATCTTTTGCAGTGAAGGAGGCACAGGCAGTGCTGATGGTCATGCCCCACAACACAGGACATCATGCCAACTACAGGTAGAAGCAAATATCCTCAGTGGGCTAACAAGATCCTGTCTAAATCCTATCTCAAGAAGGGAGTTTCTCTCAGGGGAAGAACCACAGTTCTGGGGAAACAACATCATGAAGTCACCACAACATCCCTTCAGCTGAGGCAGAAGCCATCATTACTAAGGAAGTTTTTGAAGAAATTGAACCATCTCACTCTTGGATGCTTCTCCAGGACAGAGCCATAGCTTTCACATATTTTCCATCATCTCCCTTTCCTAGAACATAAGGGCCTCACTACATTGAGCTTGGTGAATTGAATCACGACTTTTTGGACACATGGCTGGACCCCACAGGTGGGCCTCTACTGTCCCTGCCTAAAATCATGCAGAACTGCTAACACCCAGAAACTGGGATCCTGGAAATGATTTGTTGAGGATAATGCCAGGGAACAGTGCCTACATCCAGAAGATTTAGGCTGGAATTTTGATCTCTGTAAAAATAAATCTAGGAGATATGGGTTCCAAGTTATCTTGAGAACAAAATGTAAGCTAATCTAAGAAGAAAGATTTCAATTTCTTCTGACTTTTTGCTTAAAGCAAGGGAATTATCTTGGAGGAAACTACCTTGCAGGAAGAAAAGTAAAGACAGAGACCAATCACCTGGTGTCAGTGATGTTTGCTTTTCCTAAGCAACCTCTTTCACCCCAGCAGTTTTTGAGATGCTGATTGAAGAATTTATGACCAGGATTTCATGAGAAGTGAAATGTCAATAGCGCCCAGCCATGCAGCCCCAAAGACAGGCAGAAAACAGGCTGGTGGATCCTGCTTTGTCCTTACAACAAATTCCCTACAAATTAGAAGATGATCCCCACTGGCATCAACAGTGTTTACTCCCTACCCCATCATGAGACAAACCTCCACATAAAGACACTACATATCAAACATCAGGGAAGATTGAGCTTCCAAATGAAGGGAGGGTAAAGCCCCATAATCTTTTGGTGCCAAAACAAAGAGCTCAATCCAACCCCTGCACTTCCAGCAAATTTCATTCATGCAAACTGGGTGGGAGCTTTTCCATGTTGTGTCAAAATACAAAACCTCCTGATACTCCCCATAAAATATCTAGCCATTTAGAAACAAAATAAAACAAGAATGATATAACATATATGGTAGAGAGCAAATGCCATAGGGCTCCATTCCCCCACATAAAGTCTAAGCTAAAAGGAAGAATTGACAGAAATATCTTTCTAAAAGTTCCAGAAAAAATTAAAAGGTGGCAGTAATGCCCAGGCACCAAATCAAAAAAGTCAACTTACAAGGGGTAGGAAAATTGTGTGCTCTTTTTTGCCTCTCCTCCATCTACCTGCTCAGAGTGGGCCAGCCCTTGCTCACAGAGGGGCCCAGGTCCCAGAGCCACAGGGAGCAGAGTAATCATTGGGTACATAATAGGGTGCATGTATATGTGTGGCAACTGCCTTGGAGACAGCTCGAATCACCAAATTCAGACATCCCTTGAAAGCTCGCCATGCCAAAATTGTCCTCTGCATAAAGACAACGTACAGAACTCTCCAGTAGAACACTGTAAGAGAGCAGTCATATTACCTGCCTGGGGCAGAGCATTGCTAACTAAATGGACATACAATGTAGTTTCAGGGACCTTGAGGAAACATATTTCCTATGGGAAAACAGATAGTTTCATCCATATAAAAAGTCAATTACTAGGGATATGCAAAAAGTCTCATGAAAATACATGTGCTCATGAAAGACAGGGAATTACCCTCTGAATTAAATTTGGGCTGTTCTTTAGACTATTTGTTAGGACAGGTAAACTTTGAAGGAGAGCACTCACACAGGCCCATAGGTGAAGTATAAGAAAGTTGTTTTGTTTGTGTGTCAGAGGTCAGGTTTTAGGACTTGCCATTCAAAGAAATCACTTTCTTAAGGAACATAGATATACCTCTGACACAATGGGGATGATTGGATCCTTCAGGGTTGACAGGAGCCAAGTGGAAACAATTTATCACCAAATGCTTTGTGGGCATGTTCAGCCATGACCAGGCAACCCATCAGCACAGCAGGAGTAACTCTTAAAGTGGCATGTGGTTATCCTCCCCATGGGCTCTGGGCTGGAAGAGTATGGGAGAGTATGGGAAGCCCCCTTGACCCCAGGTCTGGTAAATTTGCTCTGAATTCAATCCCTTATGTGCACAGCAGGATGGTCACAGACCTATGTTCACTACTCATAGCATGGCTGCAGCACCCATCCTTGTCTTCCCACCTGTTTGGAGGAGCAGCCTTGTGGGCAAGGGCAGAGCTCAGGAGCCTATGACCTGTGTGGAATCAGCTCTGAATACTCCTGCCTATGGGTTACCGAGAAGTCTACCCTTTCTGAGCCTCAGATACCCCTCTCTCCAGCAAAATCTGTACAACATGGTGATGAAGATCAAGGGAAAAATAGACAGATTTGGGCCTGAGCCCCAGCTTTGCCATTCCTAAGAATGACAAACATGATGCACTGTCCTGAGAATCAATTTACTGCTCTGTACATTAGAATAACAACTGGGCCAATTCCCAGTGAGGTCATGTCATGTTCAGAAAGGGCTTAGCACAGCTTCTGGCACAGAGTGGGAGCTCAATGAAGGCTCAGAAATGTGTTATCATAATTCCCTGATGCTACCCTGGCCTCCTCTTCTCCATGAGGCATAACTGCCTCTGCTCCCCCATAGTGCAGTCTGGACCCCTAAACCCCAGTTCCTTTGCCCCACAGGTATACATTTATCTCTTTATTGGAACCCACAGCCAAGTTACCTTCATACTTCTTAAGGGCCTACAGATCAAGGGCTGGGAGGTGTTGGCCCCATACCACCCTAAACCCACCCCCTTGTATGCGGGTCCCACTCTGACTGGCGCCTGAAGGTTGGGGAGATGAACTGAAATTGACCAGAATCACAGGGAGCAGGAGGTGGCCCGGCAGGGGCTCAGCTTATGAGACCACTGTACTACTCAGCTAGGTGCCTCATCCTTTTCTGAGCCCTTTGTCCTGGGCTTAAAATCTTCCTGAAGGGGACTTTCCATATCTTGACACCTTGTGGTTCAATGCTGGCTTGGAAAGGAAGGGCTGAGATGGAGGCCTGGAGTCCTTTGAAGGACAAAGTTGGGACAGCAGCCATGAGGGTGGGAGAGTCTGAAGAGATGCTTGAAAAGAAAAGCATAGCATTTGGGCATGCATAGGAAGGGGGTCCAGGGGTAAGAGCAGGGGGATGGAGTGTGGACTAGGTACTAGCCCAAGTGAGATGGTTGGTATGTGAGGTGTGCAGGTGCCCTTATGGGTTATGCTTTGTGCCTTGGTTGCTGATGAGTTCACAAATATGGGCTGAGTGTGTTTTTACCATGACAATCTCAGCCTAGCTGGGCTTATTGGATAACTGAGACCACAGGAGGAAGCTGTGTGACTGTGGCTACCAGGCATCTGTCTGAAAGGCCCTCCTTTGCAGTGCTTTGCCTCGCACCCAGCGGTACCAATCATAGCATACGCTAGAAGCATACTTTCGAGTTATATGCTGCTCCTGTAGGAGGGGGTTTCTTACCCGTAAGGGTGGGTAGCAGTCAGATGATCTGGATCCAAACCCTGGTCAGCGAGGTGAAGCCGGTGATAATGCACTTGAATAGGCTTGCTTAGGGCAGAGTCAAGTTGATCCTTAACTAGCTGTATTATTCTTTTTATGGCCCAAGGAGCAAAAGATATAAGGATTATGGTTATTAAGGGGCCTAGTATAGGGAGGAGGTAGGGGAGGATTCCATTAAGCCCCCAGGAGATACCCCCTTGGGTTTCTCGCTCACGTTTGCGATTTTCAATTCCTTCCCTAAGTTTGGTCATGGAATCCTTAACTATGCCAGAATGGTCAGCATAAAAGCAACATTCCTCGCCCAGCGCAGCACAAAGCCCTCCTTGCTTAAGGAAAAGCAGATCTAAGCCTCTCCTGTTTTGGAGAACAACCTCCGACAGGGACGTAAGGGATTTTTCAAGATGGGTAATGGAGGTTTCAATGCGGGCTAAATCTTCGTCTATAGCAGCTCTTAGGTGGGAGAAGCCTTGGTTTTGGAGAACGATAGAGGCAATTCCGGTGCCTAGGCCAGTAATACCTAAAAGAGAAGCAATAGTAACAACCGTAACAAGTTCTCTTTTCTTTCTCAGCGTGGCTGGAGATTGCGCGACCAAGTGGTGATAAAGGTCTTCCTCTGTATGAAAGAGGACATGGGGTAACACAGCCACTAAGAGGCACATTTCCCCTGTTTCAGTTAGGGCTTTTGCTGATACGCAAGGAGTAAGCCCCGTAGAAGAGCACAGCCATTTTGCCCCTGTTGGGGGGATATAGAATTTACCAGGCGATGGAAAGGACGACTGTGCACAGACTGTTTTTAAGGAGGCAGAAATATTACCAATACAATGCCCAGAGTGAAGAACGGATTGCATAGTGAGACCGATTTTTCTTGCATTCCAAGGGCATTGGGAAGGATTGTCTTCATTAGAAGTATTAAATGGAACATTAAGAGCTATAGCATCATAATAAGGAGGCTTGGCAGAGAAACACAGCCAACAACTATGAGTAAAATTAGGCTGGGAGGAGTTTAGAGAGAGAAAGGTGGCTTGGAGTAGTGGCCAAAGCAGGCTGTCAAATGATATGGACGGGCTTTAGGACGACAATATTGGAATGTTAGTTAAAGGGGGGGTAGTGGGGTGAATTTTGGAAAGATTTTTGCTTGGCGTGCTCGGGATAGGAGGGGTAGCTGGAGGCGTGGGGTCTATATTTGGTCCAATGGCAGAAGGTTTTTGCTGTACTGCTTCCTTCTTTATTAGAATAAGGCTTCCTGGGTCGGTCCCTTTCATGTAAATCTTAAAGCCCCAAGTTCGACCGAGGAGCCAAGAGGGATCAGCAGGGAGCTGCACGGTGAGATTTAAATGTGAGCAGCTACCTGTAGGTGCAATGTGGTGATGACTTCCATAGATACCCCAGGAAATGGGTTCTTCAGGTGGTTTGCAGTTCAAGGGGGCCCATTTTAGAGTTAGGTAATGATCAGTTGCATAAGGCTTCCAATGAGTGGCTAATGTTTCACATCCCCAATATGCACAGTAGTATTGGTTGGGAGCATTACAGTATGGTTTTCCGGGGTTTGAGGATGGGCACATGTAATATTGGGCTTGATTCCAACCAGTGGGGAGTACGGAAGGAGTGGGAAATAGATCAGTTGCGTTGACAAGAAAGGAAGGTCGCCCTGCTGTAACTTGGGTTTGTATAACTGTGGAATCTTCCCATCATGCCAAGGTCCATTTCCAAGGCTGATGGGGGTTGGAGTTGCCGAAGGTGGCATGCACACTTTGCAGGAGAAAATATAAGGCAGCAACTTTAAATGGCAGTAGGCATAACAAAGCCATACTAATAGAGGCTATAGGTTCTTCCCTGTTAAGGGAGACAAGCTAGCAAAGTAATACACCCTACAACGCGCAAATATGCTATAGCAAGCAGGGATCTTTCTAATGGATTCCAATTTTTTGGGGCAACGGTTGCTAATCCAGCTGCAAACAGCAAAGCCAGAAGACCAATTAAGAAAAGCCAATAGTAATTCAAGTGGTAATTCATGTAATTAGTGATGGAATAATCCTGTAAGCAGGACTTCTTTCCACTTCCGGTTGTGTGCGGACTGGTCGTCTCCGGATGGGTTATAGCAGGAGTTATTGATGCACTGGAAGAGAAAAGAAAGACATTTTTTCTCAGGGAGAGGCTTCTACCCTGGAAAGGTTATTATTAAGAGGAGGGGAAGGAAGTGTCTCAGGGGTTTGTTTCGGCAATGAAGAATTAATATGTTTTATCAGCCATTCTGGGAGCCAGCGAGGACCTTCCCTCTTTTGATCATATATGCAAGCAGAGCCTCATCCCCAAATAATCACGGGGTCAGGCCCATTCCATTCTGACGTTAAGGGGTCATGCCACATAACAGTGGCTTGTTGCGTTTGCATTTTGGGATGCCAATGTCTGTCAGCTGCAGATTGTCCTTCATCATCCAGAGTTAGGAAGTTAAGAACAAAAAGAGCGTGATGTAAAAGGTCTCGAGGTCTTTGTTTGGTGAGATTGAGAGTACTTTCAGCTAAACGGCACAGGGCATTTTTTAAGGTGCAATGTGCTCGTTCTACCATTCCTTGCCCCTGGGGGTTATATGGTATTCCCGTGATATGCTTAATTTGTAATTGTTGACAGAAGGTTTGAAATTTTTTTCCAGTATATCCAGGCCCATTGTCTGTTTTAATGATTTTAGGTTGGCCTAAAATAGCGAAGCAGTGTAGTAAATGAGAAATAACATGCTTCGAAGCTTCTCCTGTTTGCAAACTAGCTTGAATAAATCCACTATATGTGTCAATACAAACATGGATATATTTAAGTTGCCCAAAACCGGCAAAGTGGGTGACATCCATTTGCCAGATTTCATTTGGGATGAGTCCCTTTGGATTGACTCCTAAATGAGGGACTGGTAGTTGGGTTACACAGCTTTTGCAGGCTTTAACAACTTCCCTTGCTTGTTCCCTTGTAATATTGAATTTTAAGTGAAGGGTATTTGCATTTAGGTGGTGTTGAGCATGGGCTTGAGAAGCTAAAGTTAGAGAATTAGAAAAATTGGAACATATTAATTGGGTGGCAGCATCTGCCATTGCGTTGCCTTCCGTTAGAGCGCCTGGCAGGTTTTGGTGGGCACGGAGGTGTCCTATAAAAAAGGGATGCTGTCGTTTAAGAATTAGTTTTTGTAACGTTGAGAATAAGGGAACTGCATTGGTGGATGGTTTGATAAATGGAGTTGTTTCCAATAGCGGTACAGACTGAGCTATATATGTGCTATCAGTGTATAAATTAAAAGATTGGTTTTGGAGATGGGAAAAGACCTGCAGTACTGCATAGAGCTCCACAAGTTGAGCGGAGGTATAGGGAGAGGGCATGGAAAATGCCTGGCCTTGGATGACATATGCTGCGGTCCCATTTGCCGAACCGTCAGTAAAGACTAAAACAGCAGGGTTTATTGGTTTTGTTTTAGTGACTTTTGGGAAGGTGAATTGATGGATTTTAGCGAATTGGATTAACGGATCGCTGGGATAATGGTTATGAATATCACCCAGAAATGAAGAGCATGCGATAGCCCATTCGTCGTCGGTTTGGAAAAGCCAATGGATTTGATCTTGGGTGTACGGGACGATAAGGGAATCAGGGTCTTTTCCAAACAGCTGGTGACTAGTTTGTCGGCCTTTAGTTATAAGGGCAGCTATGAGAGAAATATACGGTGAGAGCACCTTTGTTGGAGTAGCAGGGAGGTAAACCCAGAGCAATGGGTGACCTCGCCCGTTTGGTGATTTTAAATTGGATTGTCAGAATACACCTGTAGGTGTGTAGGTTGTGGCAAAAACTATAAAGACTAAAGGCTGGTGGTAGCTTATTTGATAGCAAATTTGATTTTGGATAGCCTGATTTATGATGGTGAGCGCCTGCATTGCTTCTGGAGTTAGGTTTCTGGGAGAGGAGGGGTTTGCATCTCCTTTTAGAATATTATTGAGCGGCACAAGAGTTTCAGTGGGTAGCTTTAGATAAGGGCGAAGCCATTGAATATCTCCCAAAAGTTTTTGGAAGTCATTTAATGTTAAGAGATGGGAGATTCGCAGTTGAATGCGGGGTGTTAAAACTTGCTGGTGCCAAAGTTCAAATCCTAGATAGGAAAAGGGATCTGAAGTTTGTATCTTATTAGGGGCTATTTGAAGACCTTTTGCTGCTAGATGTTTAAGAAGGCTCTGAAAGCAACAATGCAGTTTAGATATGTCCTGGCCTGCTAATAGAATATCATCCATATAATGGAGAATATAAATTTGTGGCCATAGTTGTCTGACAGAGTTAATGGCATCAGCAACAAATTTTTGACATAAAGTTGGACTGTTGGCCATGCCTTGCGGTAAAACCTTCCATTGAAATCGAGGCATAGGGCCTTGAAAATTAATTTGAGGGACACTAAAGGCAAAATATTGTCTATCTCCTGGGTGAAGGGGTATGGAGAAAAAACAATCTTTTAAATCTATAACTAATTTGTGAAAATTGATAGGGATAGCAACTGGCAAAGGGAGGCCAGGTTGCAGTGCTCCCATAGGTACCATAGCTTTGTTTACGGCTCGCAAATCTTGCAACAACCTTCATTTACCTGATTTCTTTTTTATAACAAAAATAGGAGTGTTCCAAGGGGACTGAGTAGGTTCAATATGTCCAGCATTAAGCTGTTCCTGTACTAACTTTATAGCCGCTAGGGTCTTTTCCTGAGTCAGAGGCCATTGATCAACCCACACTGGTTCCATAAATTTCCAGGAAATTTTTTCAGCATGGGGTACAGGGATGTCAGTGGCTGTTAGGATAAATTTTGGGAGAACCCAAGTCCTGTTTTAGCTATATTAGGTGTTACAGAGATGAGCAGTTTTATCCCTTGATTAGTCTTGCCCAGGCCTTTGCCAGGGAGAAAATTCATTTTAAGCATTTGAGTAGTGATGGTATCACTAGGGCTGCACATAAAAACTTTCATTTGAGTTAGGATATCTCTACCCCATAGATTAGCGGGGAGATGGGGGATAACATATGGTATAACTGTACCAGTGTTTCCTTCCTCATCCTCCCATTTTAGGGTTTGTGAACTCTGTAAAGGATTTGCAGTTTCGCCTATTCCTTGTAAGTAGGTGGCAGCAGCTGTAAGAGGCCAGGATTTAGGCCAGTGATTTGAAGATATAATTGTGGCGTCAGCCCCTGTGTCTAAGATACCTTCAAATGATTTACCATTTAATTTTAATCATAAGATGGGCCGATTATGGGATATTGGCTGTGCCCAAAAGATATCGGAAGATCCAGGGGCCTCTGTAGGGCGCTGGAGTTTTTTGAAGTTCGAGTTAACATGCTGAGTGGGGAGTATGATAAGTTGCGCTATTCGAGTGCCAGAAGGAATAGAGATAATATTGTTTGAGGTGGCTGCGATTATTTGTATTTCACCTCTAAAGTCATTATTTAGCACACCTGGGATGATTTGAACTCCACGCAGGGTGACACTAGCTCTTCCTAGAATAAGACCAAAAGTATTAGGGGGTAAAGGTCCATAGACTCCTGTTGGTATGAGGAGAGGACTGTTTTCTGGGGTTAATATTGATTCGGAGGCGGTACAGAGGTCCATTCCTGTGCTCCCTGCTGTTGCTCTCCATAAGTCTGAGATATGGCAGCGTGGTTTATGATTGGGAGCACAGGTACTGCGACTGGGGATGGCTGAACAAACCGTACTGCCCCTGGGTTCGTTTTGGTTGGGGCCTGGGGCCGGCCCCATTGGAAGTTTCCCTGAGGCTTAGGCTTAAGGGGTTGGCCATTTATGTCTGTCTGAGAATGGCGTTCAGACGCCCAGTGAAACCCTCTTTTACAGCGGGGACGAATAGAGGGCGGCAATAGGGGTTTGTTGATAGTGGGTAAGGGGGAATTCGCGGCACAGGACAATTTTTTGAGAAATGACCAGGATGCTTACAATTATAGCATGTTGGAGGCTTTGCTTGTGCCGTGAAATTTTTGTGCTGCGCTGCAAAATTTTGAAGAGCGGCGCCAATAGCTATTCCAAGGGTTTGAGTGGGCCCGATGCCAGAACAGAGCTTTATGTAATTATTAAGGTTGGTATTACGAAAGGGACAGATTGCTGCTTGGCAGGCAGCGTTAGCATTCTCATAGGCCAGGTGTTTAATAAAATCACTTTCGTTTTCGCTAGCCCCAAATAAGCGCTCAGCCATGTTTTGCAGGCGGCTAAGGAAATCAGTATACGGCTCATCAGGCCCCTGTCTTAATTTAGCGAGAGAGGCAGTGGCGGCGCCCTTTTGCGGAAGTTTTTTCCATGCTCTAAGCGCGGCCATTTGTATTTGCGCTAAGAGACCTGGGGGGAATTGAGCCTGCTTATCATTTTTATGGTAGGGACTTTGACCTAAAAATTTATTTAAGGTCCAAGTTTTAGAAGTGGCCTTACGGGCATTGCGGGTGGCATATTTTTTACAATGCTCCTCATAATCAGATTTCCATAACAGGAAATCACCACCAGACAAGGCAGCTCTGGCTAGCTGGAACCAATCATTAGGAATAAGTTCCTTTTCACTAAGGCTTTCCAGCAGGGCGAGCGTGAAGGGAGCGGTAGCGCCATAATCACTCACTGCCTTTTTTAATTTCTCTAGATATGTTAGACTAAGTTTTTTATATTTAGCTGTTAAGGTGGAACTAGCTTCCTCCTGCTCTCCTTCACTAGAGTTGGGGGAATCTGATTTATTACTCTCCTCGCTATCGCTACCAGAATCGCCATTTTTGGAGCTGGTGACACCATGTTGAGAACCGGCAGCGCCATTTTGGGAGCCGGCGACGCCATTTTGGGAATCTCGAGTCTGACTACGCGTAACCGGAAAAGCATAGGCGTGGCGAGTACAATGGAGGCGCGATGAGCCGGCATTTTCTGGAAGCAAAAGGGCTGCAATGCTTTGAGTTGCCGACCGGAGGTCGGCGAGCAGATCAGCGGCATGCTGCTGCTCCTGTTTAAAAGTTTCTCTAAAATTATCGGCGTGTAGCCGGAGATTTTCTGTGGCTTCTTCTAAAGCGCAAAACTGAGATAAGGGTGTGACTGGATAAGAATGAGAATATGGTTTGAGAAAATCGGGTGCGTAAGGGGGTGGCCGAAATGGAGGAAGGGAGTTATTGTCTAAAGAGGGAGAAATTTTAACCTCCGGTTCCTCCAAAGAGGGAGAAATTTTAGCCTTTGGTTCGATTTCATGCTGATCGGGCAACAAACTGACTTGACTGGTTGGAGTATTTGGCCTATCCCTGTTAGAATTTTCATTTAAAGGATATTCAGGCATGTTAATGACTACTGAGCCGCATGCTGAAGCAGGGCGAGAGTGCTCTCTCAAAGCTTCCTCTCCTATTTTACAGAGATTTTGAACGTCTGGAGCTGAAGAGTGGACTTTTAGAATTTCATTAATTAGGTTCCAATAAGAAAAGGCAGTAACCGGGACCTTTTCAGGACCAAAGGTTCAAAAATAATCTTTTAAACAATCTCCAACTCTTAGCCAGCACTGGTGGTCTATAGTACCTTCTCGAGGGAACCAAGGGCAGGTTTGTAACAGGAAATTAAAAAAGCGCGTGAGATCTTTTTTCTTAACTCGTGTTCCTCGTGCCTTGAGTGATTGCTTAACTGGACTAACATATAATTTGTGTTGGGAAATTCCTTGTCCCATGATGAGGGTGGGGGCTTACCTTTCGTTGCTTTCTTTCCTTCTTCTTCTTTCCTTTCGCCGGCACTGATCGACTGCTGAACGGATCTGTCTCGCGAGCGCACTTCCCCGTGGCGATCCCGGGTGTGGTGAGTGTGAGAGGCCTCTCTCTCCTTGAGTGCGGCGTTCCATCTCTCACAGAACTTCGAGCCCCACGTTGGGCGCCAGTTTGTCCCGGCTGGCGGGACGTTCAACGGAAGCTCCAAATCCTGTGAGGGAGGAATGGTATGGGACAAGAGACGTGACGAACGACAGCAAGACAGGTTTCTGATCAAGCTGCAAAACTTTATTGAAGAGGCAGGGTATATATACTCTAAGGTAGAGGGAGTGGCTAGTACGAACGGGTGGCGGCCTAGGATTGGTGGCTGCAAAGGCGGGTGGCAGTCTAGGATTGGCTGCTGCTGTTGCTAGGGCGGATGGCAGATGTAAGGCTAGCACAGGATTGGTGGCTACTGTTGCTGGGGTAGAAGGCAGGTAGTAAAGCTAGCACTCTAGGTGCAAATCTTAGGCACGAACGGCTATCACTTCCGTAAAAGGCTGAGGGCAACTTAAGCCGCTATTGCATCAGCCCTAGTGGTCATGTTGCATATCTCCGGCATCGCTGAGGGTGGATTTTATACATGCTACCTTAATCGTCCCCAACAGTTCAACCCTAGTGTACATGTTATTAGTTTCATAGTGGATTATCTATATTCCTTTGATAAGAATAAATCAACAAAATATTGTCCTTATGTACAGACTTTTTTATTAGAGAAGTTTTGAGTTTAGAGAAATGTCATACGTTAAATACAGGATTCCCATATATCACACTATTAATCCTTTGAATTAATGTTTCACATTTGTTACAATTGATGAAAATGCATTTTTTAATTCTGTAGTCCATGGTTTACCTTAGGGGTCACCATGTACAGTTCTATTGATTTTTTTTTTAATTTTACTGTAGTGACATTGATACAACCTAATCTTCTCCCTTTCAACCACACACAAATATAAAATTGTGTTGTTAATTACATTCAAAATGTTCAGCTATCTTAACCACCATGCATTAATGGAACTTTTCTATCGTCCCAAGTAGAATCTCTGTACAATTTAAGCATTAAATCCCTATTCAATCACTCCACCACATCTCCTGGTAACCTACATTATAAATTTTTACTCTATGTGTTTCCTTATTCTAATTATTTCATATTAGTGAGATCATACAATATTTTTCATTTTGCCTAGCTTATTTCAATCAATGTGATGTCTTCAGGATTAACCCTGTTATTGCATCTATCAGAATTTCATTTTTTATGGCTGAATAATATGCCATCAATGTAGATTCCACATTTTATTAATCCATTTATCTGTTGATGGACACCTGGATCGCTTCCAACTTTTGGAAATTGTGAATAATGCCACTGGGAGCATCAGTGTGCAAATATCTCTTCAAGTCCCTCCTTTTAATTCTTTTGATTATATGCCTAGAAGTGGGATTGCTGGGTCATATGGTAATCCTATACCTGCCATCCAAAGTAGATGCACCATTGTATATTCCCACCAAAAATGAATGAGTATTATTTTTACTCCATATCGTCTCCAACACTGTAACTTTCCATTTTTTAATAGCAGCAATTCTAATGAATGTGAAATGGTATTACATACTGGTATTGATTTTTACTTCCATAATGGCTAAGGATTTTAAGCATATTTTCATGTGATTTCTGGTCATTTGTATATTTCCTTGCAGAAAAACCTATTCAAGTCTTTTGTCCATTTTTAATTGATTGTTTGGTTTTGTTGGTGAGTTGTAAGATTTCCTTATATATTCTGATATAAACCCTTATTGGATAAATGGCTTCCAAATATCTCCACCCATTGTGTATGTTTTTAGTTCACTTTCATGATAAAGTCCTTTGATATGCAAAACAATTTAATTTTGATAAGGTCCAATCTATTTTTATTTTCTTTCTTGTGCTTTGGGTAAAGTGTGTAAGGAAACATTGTCTGACAAAAGATCAAAAACATGCTTCCCTATGCTTTCTTTGAGGGGTTTTACAGTCCTGCTTCTTATATTTAGATCATTGGTTCATTTTGAATTGATGTTTATATGGTGTGAAGCAGGGGTCTACCTTCCTTCCTTTGCATATGCAGATTTAATTTTCCCACCACCAATTGTTGAAGAGATCCTACATTCCTATTTGAATGTTTTTGCCCATTGTCAAAAATAAAAGTAGGGTTGATTTCTGAACTCTCATTTTAATTCCAGTAATCAATATTTGTCCTTGTTCTAGTAACATGCTCTTTTGATTACTGTAGCTTTGAATTAGTTTTAAGATCAGGAGAGTTAGCCATCCAAATTTGCTCTTTTTCAAAATGGATTTGGCTAATTTGGGCCATTTATCATTCCATATAAAGTTTATGATTGGCTTTTCCATTTCTGCAAAATGGCTGTTTGAATTTTGATAGGATTACACAAAATCTATAAATAATTTGTTTAGAATTCACATCTTAAAAAATTTAGTCTTCTAACACATGAACAGAGAATGTACATCCATTTATTTGTCTTTGATTTCTATTAATAATGTCTTACAATTTAACATTTACAAGTCCTTTTCATATTTCATTAGATTTATTTTTAGGTATTTCTTTCCTTAACTGTCATTGTAAATGGATTTTTTTTTTTTTTAATTTCTTCTTCTGATTGTTCATTTCTGTGTATACAAACATTAGGGATTTTGGGGTATTGATCCTGATCTTTGTTGCTTTGCTGAATTCAATTATTAGACCCAATATTTTTGCAGATTTTTCAGTATTTCATGTATATAGGATCATGTCAGCTTTTGTCACATTTTTGTTAACTCAATGAATTGATTAAAAGATCTGTTTGAGCATCTTCAGTTACTTGTTTCATCTCCTGTATCTCAGTTGAAGAGTTATTTTGTTACTTTGACTGGGCCATATCTTCATTCTTCCTGGTGTGACTTTTGGGTTTTTGCAGTCTAGGCCTCTGATTTCCTTGATTAGTTTATTTTGGTGGTTGTTTACTCTCTTTTGCCTAGGGTTTTTATGTTGGCTGGCTTTGATCTCCATCTGCTCTATGTCTCTGTCACTGGCCAGTTGTCAGATTGGCTCTTCCCCCCAGTTTGTCCCCCCTAATTTAGGCACCAATAGTGGCCTGCATCAGGGATGGGGTATAGGCACTGGGCACCCCAGCAGTCACTCTATCTGGTGAAACAAGAATGCTGGTTCCCAATAATGCTCTGTTTTTCACTGGCCAGCAGGACATGGGTTTGTTTTAGGGCCCTGCATTAACAGTGGGTCATCTGGTTTTCTCAGCCAATACAGGGCTGAGTTTCCATGCAGAGGGTGTAGACCAGCCACAGTGGTCCTGTGATAAGGTCTGGAAAGTCTTTTAAAAGCCCTTAAATTCCCTTATACTTCCTGTTCTGTCCAGCAGAATGCACTGTTTGGTAACTTACTCATCAAAAGTTGTTTTGCCTCTGAGCACAGGATGTGCCTGAAGAGGTGGCACTGAAAATGCAGTATTCCTGTGTCCTCACTTTGCTAGTACAAATCTGGCTTAGTGTGGGCCTGTGTCCCCCAGTTTACTTGTGGCAGAGTACTCCCCTCACTGTACTGTTTGCCAGCTATCTCCCAGGCAAGGAAACAACTTCCCACTGCTGTTTCCTCAGTGGTTGGGAAGGGCTGTTGACACAGGGCTGGAAACACAGTCACACAGTCTTTGTCTAGGTTTTCTCAGACTCTTTGTCCCTCACTGACTTGGGCTTTGAAATGTCCTCCCCTGTGCACCAGGTCTCCAAAATGTGGAGCTCTCTCTCAATGCTGTGAGAGATTTTATGTTCTGTGTCCCTGGTGGGAGGGGTCACGACTGATATTTCTGCGCATTTCCCCATGCTGTGTGAGACCAAGTGTGGGGGAGGGGAAAGGACTGGCTGGTCCAAGATGGAAGATTCCAACCTAATATTTCTTCTGTTTCTTCAGTTCATCCTTTGTAGTGTCCTTCTCCAGTCCATATCTTACTCCAGATTTCTGAAAAATTCAGAATTGTCAGGTTAATTTCTTTGAATCTCTAGAGAGAAGTTTTCAATAGCTACTTATGTTGCAATGTTGATGAAATACAAGATTGTATATTACTGCTTCAAAAATGTATTGATCAGATTGTTGTAAGTATTTAGCATTATTCTAATATGTTTCATTTTGATGGTAATTGTATGCATTAAAATGTTCGCATAAAAATTGTTTTAAAAATCATTTTAGTAACTTATGTAAGGTATAAGGATTTTTTTTAAAGAAAGAGAGAGATAGTTTTGTCCTAAAATAAAATGATGATATATACAGAATGAGAAAAAAGAAAATATGGGACAAACACTGAATAAATATAGAAAGTCACAGAAGGATCACAGATAAAGTAATCATAGTCAAAGTTGGGAAAGTTTTGGTGGATCTATCCATAACATTTTTTAAAGCCTTAGTAAAAATTAATATACTGGTGCAAAGCTAAAGTTTGGTTTCTCTCCATTAAAGTGACAATATTTCCTTGGATTGGTCTGTTTCTTTTAAGAGATCATGAAGAATACTTTTTCTTAATAATTGGTGTAAAAGGCAGAAAGACTGTGTTTTACCAAAATATCTTTTTGTATTTCAGTTGACTTTATCTTGTCCCTGATTAGTTAAAAAAATCAAGTCTTCTCACTTTTAAAAAAGAACTAAGTGTTTTCATTAACTTTAGTTAAATAAGAAATCAAATACTATTTCATAACTCATTTTCTTAGTTAACATAATGTTTCAATCTGACAATTTTTAACATTATGCTTTCTAAAGTTCAAATCCTAAAGAACATCCTTTCATTTGAAACTGTTGCAAAGAGTTTATTTCACTTTGTAAGAAGTGAAGTGTCAACATAGATCACTTCTCTTAAAATGGTATGCATTACATGGGAGGTGTTTAAGAAGTGTTATAAAAATTAAAAAAATTATGACCTGCATTGTAAGAATATGAACAGGACTGATACAATTAGAACTAAATTGTATCAGAATACAAAGAAAATCATAATATATCTATATTTTAATAATTTAATTTCTATGTTAGACCAAGAAAGAAAGGTTTATTTTGCCCAAATTCTGAATTGTCTATGACATATTATCTGATTCAACCTGTTCACACAGTTACTTGAAAATCTAACTCAGCTTTTTATAATATAGAATCTAAACTAACATAAAAAATGAGACCTTAGTATTCTGTACAGGATGATGTAATACTTTGATGCATTTCAAAATGTCTTGGGCATAAAATTAAAAAGTATTTGTAAAGTCTCTTTAAGGGACTGGGGAAGAAAATCATGGAACTGTAAACTTTCACCTTTAGTGAATTCCTGATGTTTTAATGTTTACTGAAACTGTAATCAAAAAACTTTACAAGGTCTAAATTTAAGATCCTCTCCTGTTGTAATGCAAATTATCTTTATTTAAACTTATATAAGGAAACCTATGAAAATAAACTCTAAAAATATGAACCTAACATCATCAAAGAAAATACACTTATGATCCAATCCTTTGAACTTTAAGCTTGCACTTGTAACCCTTATTTCTGTAATGACAAATCTAAAACTAATTATAATTAATGCCTAAGTATTACCCCCAGGAAACACTTGTTACTTAATGTGGCCTCATTCAAACCCAAACCTTGCATATAAACTCACTACATTCACCCTCTATGTGGTAAGTGACTCCCAGGGATGAGCCTCCATGGCACCATGGATCAGCAATACTTTCAGAAGGAGATATTAATCAAAAGGGGAAATGTTAAAATAATTCAAATAGAGTTTCTATGCCTAAAATATTTCAAATTGAGTCAGAAGTTAACTATTGAGTATGCACAAGAGGCTTGTTTTATGTTTTACACTTTATAATGTTACAAGAAGAAAGGACAAATATAGAGTTTATATAAAGGCCTATACAGGGCCTAAGATCAAATACTTTTCCCTGTAAAAGAGAGTTTTTTTTTGACCTGAAGAGATTTGATCAGAAGGCTTTCACAAGTTCATATGAAGGAAAAGGGTATTTCATTCTGATATGTACATTGCAGATACTGGTCTGTTTATGATGTAAAAAATCTTTTCCTGAATTAGAACATTAAGATAGAATCCCGTATCCATATATTCTCATGTTTTCAGCAAGTGCCAAAGGAGGTGAGCTACCACAGCATATGTTATTGATAATGGGCCACAAGAGATAATTTTATATCAGAGAAAATGGAACAAAAATTACATCAATGAACAAGTGTCACAAAATGTAATATATACAAACAATGGAATATTGTGCATCTGTAATACAGAATAAAGTCATGATTCATGCAACAATGCAGATGAACCTTGAAGACATTATGTTGAGTGATATTAGCCAGTAGCAAAAGGACAAATACACTGTGTTCTCACTAATATGAACTAACTATAAAGAGGAAACTCTGAGAGATAAGGTTAAGAATATGGGTTGTCAGGAGGTAGAAAGAGGGCAGATATTGGGCATTTGATGCTGAAGAAGTACAGAATGTTCAAGAAGATTGATTGTAAATGTCCAGAAATGGATAGAACAATACTATCTGATGGTAGCAAAATATTGTAAGTTTAATGAACAAAGCTGAGTGTTGAAAGAGGAAGGCTAGGGGCAGGTGACACCAGAAGGAAAGATAGAGGTATAAAAACTGGGACTGTATAGCTTAGAAAAACCTAGAGTGGACAATGATGGTGATTAAATGTATAAATATAAGAAAGTTTTTACATGAGGGTGAACAAGTGAATGTCAACATCACAAAGTGTTGAAAATGGTATGGTATATGGGGAAAATATAATCAATGCAAATTAGGGTTTATAGTTAAAAATAGCATTATAATATTCCTCCATTAATTGTAACAAAACATAAATTGTAACAAATATACCAAACCTAAATTTCAATAGAGGGTGATAAAATGGAGGCCTCTCAATGTGGTCTCACTGAAACCCTAAATCACTACCTTCACCCTCTACATGGGAAGTGATTCCCAGGGATGAGCCTCTATGGCTCCATGGTATCAGCAACTTTCAGAAAGAGATAGTAAGCAAAAGGGGGGATTTTTTGTTGTTGTTTCGCCTTCTTATTTTTTCCTCTCCTTTTTTTGCAGAAGGAATGGAAAAAAATCTCATATAGATTTTGGTGGTGAATGCATAAGTATGTGATTATATCAGGAACCATTAATTGTTTATTTAGAATGGATGGCTTGGTGTGTGAATTAAATTGTTTAAAAAAATAAACAGAAAGATACAAGTGCTGGAGAAGATGTGGGAAGAGAAAGAAATACCTATTCACTCTTGTTAGGGAGGTAGAATGGTGCAATCCTTCTGGAGAGCAGTGTGGTGATTCCACAGGTTACTAAGTATAAGGTTGCCATATGATCCTCTAACCCCGTTATTTGGTATATACTTGGACAAACTGAAAGCAGAAACACGAAAAGGCATTTTCACACTGGTGTTTATGGTGACAATATTCATGATTTGCAATGGATGGAGGTGGCCAAAGGGTACATCAGTGGTTGAATGGAATGGCAAACTGTGGTATATACATACAACGCAATATTGAATGACTGAAAGAAGGAATTAAATTTTGAGGCATGCAACTATGTGAACAAACCTTGAGGGTATTATTTTGAATAAAATAAGCCAGAAATGAAAGGAAAATATTGTAGGCCTAACTAATATAAACTAACCAAAATGAGCAAATGCTGAAACTTGAATTCAAAAGCATAGGTTATCAGGGGATAGAAAATGAGCAGATATTGAGCAATCAACAATGCAGAAGTATGGAGTGTTCAATAAGGCTTATTGTAAAGGTTCCTAGACTGCAAGCTCCTACAGCAGTCACATCTATTCCTGAGTTTTAACTGTTATTTCAGAGATAGTTGTTGGCACAAAATTTATGTTCTCTGCAGAATACTATCTAATTTCACCTGTAAGTTCAGTTTATTTAAACAACATAATTAAATGAGAACTAGAATATTGAAAATATATTTCAAACTCTTTTTTATATTTAATAAGAATAAAGAGATTATATTAACTAAATAAAGCTTAAAGTACAATATAATCTGTTTTAATTTGCTTCAGTTCACATGGACTCCCTCACATATGGGGTTCTTTGGCATAAATTCAGGTATTGTCTTATCCTTCATTATGTATCATCAGTGTAAAAGTAAGGCATGATGGAATTTGAATGAGTAATTGGTATAGTTCCAACTGAGGGAACTTTTGGCAACATTAAAAAAAAAACTCACCTTTCTACTCTCACTGTCAATAAATACACAAACCCAGCCATGAGGATCCTGAACATAATGAAAAAGAATTATGGAGGATGTGAAGAGACTCTAATGATTATGCTCCTTCACTCTTAAAAGAAGAAATATATCCTCAGATTCAACCAGTGTGCAATTCTCCTAGAGTCCCCAAATGCTCGTAGAACCCAGGCCCAAGAGTCATCCACATGCAGCCCCCAGGAATGTTTGCAAAAAACAAAGAAATGTGTCCTCCATGCAGCAAAAATAGTTAAATCTTTCTGATTAAAAGCTATGTCTTGATGGTCATGATTTAATCTCCATCTCTTACATTGTCTAACAACATGATATTGTGCTTGTTTCATTATTGAAGGAAATGTTTGAATTGAAGGAAATTGTACATTTTAACAAATTTAATTATTAAGAAATTTCAAAGGTAAATATTAATAATAAAAAATCTGTAACCATATCACCATATTTAATTGTACCTCATTTGAAATCTGGATTCCTTAATGAAGATACAGTACCCTATGACTCACTGAACAAATGATATTTTTTAGAACAACTGCAGAATTCAAAGATATCTTTCTCTGAGTCATCACTTTATCTCATTGCCAGAATTTCTGTTTACAGTCCCAAATCCTGTTTATCATATCTCTATCTTTCATTTAGATTTTCCATTTTATCTCAGTGCAAATAGGAGTGTAAATGCCTCTTCTCTGATGGCTCTTCTCTGCTAAATGAAAGGTTAATGAAGTGGGAAAGATGCCTGTGGGACATCATAATGAAGGTCATGGTATGGTCCCACCAATGGCCTGGGACACACTTCAATATTGGCTGGACCCACTGCACTGAGCTCTGTGTTCACAGACTTGGGCAGGAGAAGCTTCCCTGACAAACCCCTGCAAGGAGGAATATTCAGCTCATTTTCCTGGTGTCAAAGGTTTCATCACACTGTGTAAAAAAAGGCACAAGCATTCAACTGAAATGTTTCCTCAGCATATTTTCTGATACTGCATTCTACTTCCCCAATGATGAGGTGGGATAGAGCTCTTCTTAGGAAGTGTTTCTTACTTTACCTTTCTGACTGATTTCTCTCCCTACTTCCAAGAGGGTCTTGCCTCTCTCACCTACTGCCTGGATAAAGCTAGTCTGCACCCATCAATATGTTTATGATCTTGAAATCAAAAATCACCACCTCCTTTCTGAACAACTTTGATATCATAATCATCATATTTCTCACTGATTTAGGATCTTAAAGATTCCAAATTATTTTATAGTTAAATGAAATCACATACCCTATAGCTCTCAGCATCCCACTCCAATGGTCCATGACTGTGACCCACCTGCTCTGGGCACTCAGAACAGAGCCCCCAGAGCAGATTCTGTCAACCTCACAAAAGAGCTCTTTTGCATCCCTGCATGTCCAACCATGAGTTCTGCTCATGGGAAGGTCGGCCTTTCTGCAAAGGAAAGCCAGCGTCTTCTGAAAGATAATGGTTTTGAAGTCTGCCTTCTCTTATGGTTCCCTGCACTCAAGACAACAGATTGGTTCTTGGTATTCTCCCAGCAGAGGCAGATACAGAGTCTGGAAAGGTTGTGGCCACAGTCTATGATGATGGGGTCTATGAAATAGTTCATGCAGATGGAGCATGTGAGTTCATGATGGAAGGCTTGCTGGGTGTCTGCATCCTTGTTTCTTAGAATAAAAAAATAATAAAAGTCACTCTTCTACCCTAATGAGGATAAAAAGGCTGTATATGGTTCTGCTTGGGCCCTGTCATATCTACCAATTGATTTAGCTAAAAAAAACCAGACATGATAAACAACAGATATGCTATGTTTTTCCCAAAACACAAGTGAGAATATGAAGCACCAAGAGCAGACTGTCTTGTCTTTTTTATTACTAAAACAGCAATGTTTTCAATTTTTCCTAAATTAATTTAATAAACTCTAAGATTAGCATAGAGAGTAAAAACAAGGATGACTTCAGAGTTATTTAAATTTAGCTGGTTGATATATAGGCACATAATAACAAACATTTTCTTTCACTCTTTTTATAATTCTATTTATTGGGAATTGAAAATGAGTGTAAGTTTTGTTAATGTCTCAAAAATTAGTTACTTGTTATAACTTTCATGTTGATTCAGGATTAATTTTAGTGACCAAACATTTACAAAAACCTTAGGCAGAGTATGGAATAATTACAGTGATAGAACAAACATCTACTGTTTTACTCTTAACATTAAGGGTATATACCTTTAAATGAGGTAATATAGAGGAAGAAAAATGACGTTAAATTTTCACAAAAATGAGAAGAGAAATGTCTCTCAATGGAAAAGTTGAAAGAAATACATAATAATTTGGAAGATTTGATAAGAAATAGGGTATGCCCCATTTGACATCTTCAATGTATGAAATTATTATTCCATTGAAGATCATAGGGCACAAAAGGGAACTTTACTTGATTGCATAGTGATTGGAAGCATAGTAGACAGAAACAGAAAAACCTGGAGATATATAGAGTTTCCAAGAGATTATTAGGTTTGAAAACTCAACTGAATTCCCTCATCATTCATAGACTTTCATTCACTCATTCAATTTTAGAGTAAAAAGCAGGAGTGGGATAAAAACTATAAGCTGTGGCCTGATCTTCTGAGTGTTAACTATATTCACCTATTTTAACATAGTTATATTTTTAAAAATAAGTTTCAGAAAATGTCATGGGTAGCTAATAAATTTGGCAGAAAACTATAGCTCTCTCTGAGAAAAAGAAGAAACCTGATTCTCTGTAGGACAGAGACTTAAACAGGAAAAATATCCTAGCCTTTCTGAGAGATATGAAAAATTATTAGTATTGATGGTTCAATTTTCCCATGTATGAACGTCAAAATCCTTCAACAGACACTAGAGTAAAATGCCAACCTGGAAAACAGAGACGATTTGGATGTGTTTTCATAACTCTGATAAAATTATTATGTATATGCCCTGAAGTTAGATCTGTTGTTGAATGCAAAAATTATTGCCCCAGCTCATATCACACATATGTACATATGGAACAGTTTAATCACAAAAATAATGTGTCATCCAGAAAGTTTCCTAGTAAACTAACAGTAAAAATTAATCATTTCCTATGAACAATCTCTGTATGAAAATTATAAAGCTACTCCACATTTGAAATACTGGTAAAATTGGTTTCTATGCTTCAAGCATATAGAATACATATAAGGGTAAGACACACAATAATGGTTCAATAAAATTTGGTTCTTATTATTAGCATTGATACATGATGGAACTGTGGCAAAATGATTGTGTTGATCTGTGCAAGGTCATGCTCCTAACTCTCACTGCTAGGTCTGATTGACAACATAGTGTGCCAAGGTATAAACACTTTTTCAAGTGCAGAAAGCACAAAAATTCAATTAACAAATCTTTATTAATTTCCACATTATATTGAGGAATTATATTTGATGGACAGAATACAATGATGAATACACAGTAAAGTGTGGTGGAAGAAAAACTAAATGTGTTTCAATGTACTTTGTATGATAATGAAATGGAAATAGGCAGTAAGGAGTGCTTGGCTGCAGTCTGTTCTTCTGTCCTCCAAGACCATCCTCCATCCATTCACTGCCACTCATGGCAGGTTGATGATGTTAAAATAACTTCCAGTTTAAAAAGCCATAATGGTGAGGAGGGGCAAGGTTGCAGCATAGAGAGTTGTGGAATTTAGTCTCCTGGAGCAACTAATAAACAACCAGGAACAGCTAACAAATGATCTGGAACAACTGCTGGGGGATAACTGTGACTGTCCACACATTGTACACCAACCTGGAATGGGTGAAATGGCTGAGATCACAGCATACAAGCTGTAATTAAAAACTGCTTACCCATACCAGGTCCCCCCTAACCCCATGGCAGGCTGAGTTGCAAGACCGCACTATGGGAGAAAGCACTCCCAGAGCAAGCTGATATAGCTCTACCTAGCTCCAACTAGGGTTTTGATTGGCAAATGTGGACTGCTGAATACAAGTTACAAACATAGACAAACTCCTGACAAGAAGCAAAATACCCTGGGTTTGCTCCTTGTTGGGGAAGGGGTTGGGCTGACATAAAAAAAGTACAATTTAAAAAATACAGAGGCTTTTGGAGACAGCTGATCTTTAAAAGCCAGAAAACTCCTGTGTCCCAAGAAAGGGAGCCCAGGGGACCAGGTGCTCTCTCTGGCTGATGGGTGGGGCTGGGGGTGCATGGATTATCTCTGAAGAGGGGCTTTCCTTCCCTTTTCTCTCTCAGCCTAAGTGGTTCAGTGGAGAAAGCCCCAGCCATTTTCACTTCCCAGTGATCTGATCCAGACAGGGGTGGAGTTGACAGAGTGAGAGAGACAAAGGAGTAATTCAAGTTCAGAGGATGACTCCCTGGGGGGGTGTATCTTCCCTAGGAGGAAGGATGTGGGGCCCAGCTCTAGTGTCTACTGTCCCTTCAGTACTCAGACCCCAGGGCCTGGGGGGAAAGAGTCAAAACAGAAACAACTTAAGCTGAGAATTGGGGGGCCTGAACCACTTTACACTGGTGCAGAGTGACAGGCTGATGGATGCCACCTGCTGGGAAGGTTAGGAAGTGTGCAGTAGCTGGAGGCCTCAAAGGAAAGTCTGTCAATCTTCTAAGACTCACCCTCATGGAAACCTGACATGGAATATAGACCCTTCTGAGAGCTGAGCCCATTTTGGACTGGGAGGGTCTTATTGGGGAGATTGAGATGGCCAGATGCCTATACAACAAAAACTTCAGGTCACAATGGTAGGAACAAGGATGTGGTGCAGTCAGTGGAATGGTCTTGCACCTCAATTGAGATACAGTTAAGATATTGTTTCACTTTAGTGAAGCAATCTATTGAAGATTTTGAATTAAATGTACTGCATCAATTCAGAAACCAGGTCAATGAGATTGGGCAGGATGTGGCAAAAGAGATGAGGGATATGGGGAGAAAACTGGGCAAACATAGGGTGGAAATTGAAGGTTTGAAGAAACAACTGGCAGAGTCTGTGGAATTGAAGGCACAACACAGGAGATGAAGGACACAGTGGAGATGTACAACAGCAGATTTCAAGAGGCAGAGAGAAATACTAAGGAGCTGGAGAGCAGGACATCTGAAGTCCTACACACAGGGGAATGGATATAGAGGAGAGTGGAAGGATGTGGGTCACATCTTGTGGAAATGGATGACAACATGGGGCACATAAGTGTGTGTGTTATGGGTGTCCTGAGGGGAAGAGAGTGGAGGAGGCAGAGGAAATGATAGAAAAGGTGATCACTGGGGGTTTCCTGTCTCTTACAAAAGACATAGGGTTATGGATTTAGGAGGCACAGCATACCCTGGGCAGGGTGGATCTGAATGGACCTATGCCAGGTTGCTTGGTGATAAGATTATCAAATGTCAAGGATGGGGAGAGGATCCTGGGGCCACCCATCACATATAGGGGAGGCTTGATGATACCCTATACAGACATCTTGGTGGAGACCAAGGAGGCAAGAAGGAAGTGGTGTGATATATTTAAGGTGCTGTGGGAGAGAAGCCACCAGCCAGGAATCCTGTGTCCAGCAGAACTGTCCTTAAAATATTAGGGAGATTTTGAAATATTCTCTGACAAGTGGACAATGGGAGATTTTGTGGGCAGGAGGTCTGCTCTACAGGAAATGCTGGTGTAGCACTGCAGACAGATGGGAGGAGATGGGAGTGAGAAGTTTAGAACACAATTTAGGGTGATGGCAGCACAAAAATGTAGGTACACTGGATGGGGATGTCTGTGAGTGTGGTTTTGGGAGGAGGTTATGGGACTTTCACCAGAAGTAAGGACGGAAAATAAAGACTGGGACTATATAACTTAGTGAAACCTAGAGTGCTCAACAATTGTAATAAAATGTACAAGTGTGTTTTTGCATGAGGGAGAACAGATGAGAGTCATCCTTGCAGGGTGTTGAAAGTAGGGTGGCATCAGGGAAAGAAATGAAATCAATGCAAACTAGAGACTATGGTTGGCAGAAACGTCATATTATACTTCCTTTGATGTGGCAAGGGCAGTGTGCTGGAGCTGGATGCCTGTGAGAGGGGGATAAGGGGAAGGGTTGTGGGATTCTTGGCATTGGTGATGTTGTCTGACTCTTTTATTATACTTTATTTTAATTCTCTCTTTCCTATTGTTGCTTTTACCTGTCAGTTTTTTTCATTTTTTTTTCTTTTTCTTTTGTCTCTCCATCTTCTTTGACTCTTCCTCTTTCTGTGTGGAAAAAATGGAGCCCTTATATAGATAGTGGTGATGGTGGTGAATGCATAAACACATGATTATGCAGGGAATCGTCAGTTGTTTTTTTAGGATAGACTGTATGGTGTGTGCACAAAACCGTCTTAAAAATGGGTTGGTGAAGAAATCTTGAGGACATTATATTGAGTGAAATAAGTCAGACACAGGAAGGCAGGTATTGTGTGGTTTCACTGATATGAACTAATTATAATATGTAAATTCATAGACATGAAATATAGGTTACTAGGATACAGAACAAGGTTAATGAATGGGGAGTGGTTGCTTATTATGAGCAGAATATTTAACTATGTTGAACTTAAGTGTTTGGAAGTGAACAGAGGTGATGTTAGCATGTTATTGTAAGAATAACTAATGGTGCTGAATGGTGTGTGAGTGTGGTGGGAAAGGGAAGTTTAGAGTCATGAATGTCACCAGAATGAAAGTTGGAGGTTAAAATATGGGAATGTATAAAACAGTGAATCTTATGGTGGACAACGTCCATGATTAGCTGTACAAATATTAGAAATATCTTTTGTGAACTAGAACAAATATACACTATAAATAGAAGTTAATAATAGAGGAGTATATATGGAAAAATATACTTATTGCAGATTACTGCAGTTAGCAGTATTTTAACATTCTTTCATCAACAGTAGCAAATATATTATACAAATACTATGAGTCAATAATTGAGGGGTGGTTAGGGGTATGGGAGTATTTGAGTTTTCTTTTTGTTTTTATTTATTTTCTGGGGTAATGAATATATTCTAAAAATTGAAAAAATGTGGTGAAGAATGCACAATTATATAATGGTACTGTAAACAATTGATTTTACACTTTGGATGATTCTATGGTATGTGAACAATCTCAATAAAATTTAATTTAAAAAATAATAATTCCTGACTACCATGATTGTAATACACACACAAACTCAGTCTCTATGCTCATACCATCTCTACTCACACAGCCCCCAACACAGATGCGCTTTTCTGAAGACAATTACACATGAATTGCTTTAAACTGAACTCGTGTTGTTTAATCAGTTTTTGATACTAACTTTCAAGTCCTGAAATTTTAAACATTTGAATTTAAGCCCTTATCCTTTTGAGAACTGAAATGTTAAAATGATATTATTTCCCCATCAGGAAATAAAACATTCATATTCAGTTCTAACTCTCAGAACATCTTCATAGTTTGAAATACTGAAAGTTCAAACTACATTGAAAATCAACAAAATTTCTTAATTGTCCTTTAAGAAAGAGAAATTGACCTAAACACTAAGTTTTCTCTCTACACTAGAGAGAAAGGAGGGATCCATCTGAAGGAATAAAGCTCATTTGCCCTTATGAGAATTCTCTATACCCATAAATGTCAATTCTTGGGGAACTTTACTTTTAATTGTATATATCATGAACATCTTTCAAATGTAATCTTTACATGGAAAGTTTTAAAGGGACAGCTATTAGGCCTTGTACAGTTAAGGTTTTCCAAATAATTCAACACCTTTAACTTTTATATTGTGTATAAAAATAGTATGTGATACAATATATTGAACACATTTTAGATGTGTGGTGGATTTCATCATTCCATTGCTGAGATATCTCTTTTAATCACCAACAATATTGCAACAAATAATATATGAAATAAATAAGGTACCATAACATAGTATACAGTCATGCATTACAATAAACTTCACAGTTATTTTAAGTATTGATATAATTTAAAATAATTAAGAAAACTACTTATTCAGTTAGACAAGCTCCAGTGTGCTCTAGGTAACTTTAATGCAAAGAAGGCAGGTTGGTGTTTAAACTAAATTCCATACATATCTGAGTCTACTACGAATTGTCTCACCTATATTAGGTCTGGAAGATTTGTTGAAATTAGAGTAGGTAGTAGGTCTGAGTCCACAATGTCTCCGAGTGCTCCAAAGCCAAAGCAGATGTAATTCCAGTCAGTCTCCCTTGAAGATGTCTTCTCTTGGACATTTGGGCTTTTTATATGTTTAAACTGACCTAAAACCCACCATTTTTTTCTGGATTGGCTGCTGTCTTCCAATAAATGAGGATGTGGATGATTAGATAACAAACAGAAGAGACTAGAAGCTGGATCATTGGTTTAACAAAGGTATTAAATTACACTTGAGGGACTAACAGTCTGCCTCTTTGGGATATGTGATTCAGGAAAATTGACCAAAAAAACAGATAAAGATGGATTTTTCTGAAACTTTATTTCATTGAATTTTGTCTACCCTAAATAACATCAAGGTTCTTAAAATTTGTTTGAAATTCCAAAATGTTCAGTCTGTAGCTGATAGTTACCTAAATATCTCCAACAAAGTATGTTATATAGCCTGTTCCAGTTTGATAGAGCTTCTGTTATGCAAAATACCAGAAATGGGTTGGTTATTATAAAAGGTGTTTATTATTTTACAAATTTACAGTTCTCTGTCCATAAAAGTGTCCAAACTAAGGCATCACCAAGAGGATACCTTCACTGAAGAAATGTTGATGGTGTCTGGTACATCTCTGTCAGCTGTGAATGCATGTCACTGGCATTTGCTGGTCCTTTGGTCCTGGGTTATGTTTCAAAATGACTATGTCCAAAATGTCTCTGGGCTTCTGTCTCTCTTACCTTCTCTCAGTTCTCTGCTTGGTTATGCTGGGACATTTCTCTCTAAGTATTTGGGAGTCTTTTCTTAGCTTCTCCAGGGAAAAATTTGGGCTTCATCTTTTAGCTTAGCCTCTCCATATATCCTTCTGTCTGTGTCTCCCAGCATCTCCAAGCATCTGGGTCTGTGTGGGCCCTAAGCTCTTTTAAGGAACTCAGTGGTCTAATTAAGACCTACCATGAATGGGTGGGGCCACACCTCCATGGAAATATCTAATGAAAAGGTCTTACTTACAGTGTGTGGGTCACATCTCCTTGGAAACAACCTAATCAATAAGTCCCAACCTAATCAAAAGACTAATAAGTCTGCCCCCACAAGACTGATTTAAAAGGCATGGTTTTTCTGGGGGACATCATGGATCCAAACTGGCACAGAGCCCAACCAACCTTTGAAAATTGTATAATTATCTTTTTAAAAAGTGCACTTATGATATGACTCAATTCCATTTTAAATAATCACAAACATATAGATATATATAAAGTGTGCAGGTGAGGGCTGACACTTCAAAAATTATTTATGAGACAATATTCACTTCCAAAAATTGACCTAGTTATGTACATATACAGTGCAAGAATCCTCAGAAAATGAATTACATTTTCCAGATTTAGGAAATCTCATTCGTGGGATGAATATCTCTATATTTGACAATCAGTGCTTAGGGGAAAACACCATCTCCACTGCTTGTTTTGTGCTCATTCATCTCTTATTCCCCACCTTCTCCATACTTTGCCATCTGAAATCTACAATATTTATTCCTCTAAAGTCAAATTTATAGACCTTTGCAGGAGAAAACCTTGACATGATTGAGATATATTTCTTGAAAAGAAACAGAAACTTCAGATAAGCCTAAATAAATACACCACCATAAGAAGCATATTGAAGGTAAGCCAGAGGCCCCTGTACCATCAGCACCAGTGTGGGTAGAAATTATGGCAACTTACAGTGGATGAACTTGAGTGAAATCAGGTCTGTGAGTAATGTGATTAGAAAAGAAGTTTACATTTTTCTGCTCTGGGCATTATGCCACTTAGCACATGATATTTTGCTAAACATAAAAATAATTCTGAGTAAAAAAACTCTTCTAAAAAGGCACATATGAATTTTGTCTTTGTTGCTTAAGTGTTTTAGGCTTCACATCTTAGGGAATGTAGTTACTATTGAGCTCTGACTGTAAAAATAATTATCAAGTTTTAAATATTTTTAGTTATATAAATTGTGATTGTAATTCTGATTTATTGGCAGATTAATAAGAAGGCTCAGGGGATTTGAATGCCACAATGAACTCTGAAATTTCAGTGGGCTAGAGAAAGTAACAAGCAAGAATTTGGCCTTATCATTCTTCTGTATTTATACTCACAATTTTATTTCATCAATTTCTCTGTTATGAAATTTGATGATTTGCTGATGGACAAGACACACTTGTTGCTCAGCTTCCTTATTTCCACTGATGCACACTGTATAAAGTTTTAACCTTGTGATAAAGTGGTATGCTGGAGCCAGCTAATACTTCCCACTGAGAGCATATTGATATGTTTTCTGGAATTTTGTGAGAAATTGATAATAGTTTGTAGCTAGAAATGGGCAGTGGTCCCAAAAAAACACAAACATTTTTTTCAAAGGTTGGCTTTTTAAACATTTGTCAGCCCCCATTGCAATTGTCCCTCAGAAGTTTAATTATATTCTTTGTATTGCATGTTTTATTTTAACTCTCCTGTATATTATATCAGATAATAAGGCAACCATTACTCAGAAGTGGATGAGGCAAAATTTTGAAAATTGTTTTACAGGACTCTGGAATTTGATTCCAGGAATCCTGGACAAAGGGGAACAATCTGTTACTTGACTCTGAGGGTAAATTTCCACTTCTGTGTATCTAGGTAAATGGTCATTTCAGTCCCTTCTCAGGACTGGGAATGGGTATTCTTGGATTAGGAGTGGGGTGAGGCCAGCTTTTAAAATGTTTCCAAATGTCCCATCCTTTGAAGTTTCCTCTAAGTTGGCTTTTCTTCCTGTCTCACACCTTTTGTTACCTATTTACCCACCTGATGAGGAACAAGGAAGAAATGAACAACCTCTAGCAACCTTGAGGAAGCCTGTATGTTGTTGATGTCTATAAGTGGCAAAGCAGTTATACTTCTCTATTTTAAACTTCATTTTAACTTCATGGGATAATTCAATGTATTATTTTTATAAGCTGGACAAAATTAGAAGTTTGTATATTTGTGGTCTAATTTTTAAAATAAAAGACTGTATATTATTATATTGTATAGGGTATATGCTCTTTTTAAATGCCTCCTGTACTTGCTACAGGATGAGGAATATATGGATTTACAAATACACCCAAATGCACCAGTGATAATGTAGGGAACTTTCTCCTGCCAGAAATCATCTGTTTTCAAAATCCAATGTCAACCATCACTTCTCTTCTCCCTCCATTCATCTTGCTAAATCCAATTGGTCATTCAGACATCAGCTTCCTGAACTACATATATAATATGAACCTTTTAAAATTAACTGAACATCTTACACCTTTCTCTGTAATACCCATAGCAGACTTTGGGTCCTAATTTGTTTGGAAATTACAAAAGGGAAGATACATGGAGATCCCTTCACAGTCATACTTCATGACTGTAACACAGGGCATAATGCATGGAAGACATTTAGGAAATGTTTGCATATATAAATGAATGTATGAGTAGGAACATTATTAAAGAAAAATCCATACATCAAATTACAACACAACAAAAAATACCAACATATTACCCTAATCAATTGAACAAGAAGTTCTAAGAAATATTATTCAAAAGATATGAATTCACCAAGAAACCACAAATATCTCAACTTAAAAATGGGCAAAGAATTTGAACAAATATGCTTCCAGAGAGGATATATAAAGTGTCAGTAAGTATATGAAAAATGCTCAAACTCATTAAATGGGTTAATAAGAGTCATCCACAATGATGACACTTATTAAAACAAACAAAAAATAAAAGTGCTGGAGAGGTTGCAGAGAAAATGGAATTTGAGCACATTTTTGGTAGGAATGTAAAATGGTGCAGACACTAAGAAAAGAAATATGGTTATTCTCCATAATGTTAAATATTGATTACCATATGACTTGTCAATTCCACTCCTAGGTATAGACACATAGAAACTAAAAGCAGGGACACAAACAGGTACTTGTACATGAATGCTTATAGCAGAATTATACACAATAGCTAAAAGGTGGAAATGATGCAAGTATCCATGAACACATACATGGAATATCACTTTCTCTTCAGAAGAAATGAATTTCTGAGACATTCTGCAAGATGAATGAACCTTGAAATCATTATGCTGAGTCGAATAAGCAAGTCACAAAATGACAAATATAATATGATATCCTTTAGATGAAATACCTAGAATTAGCAAATTAGTAGACACAAAGTAGATTAAAGGTAACCAGGGGATGGAGGGAGTGACAATAGGGGTAGTTTTTGCTGGTTGGATAAAGAATGTCTGTTAATAAAAATAATTTTAAAAATTCCACCTGAATAGGTTATAGAATTTTGCAAGGTAGTCAAATTCTAAAATGTCCTGCTACCCATCACCCTCTCTTTCCCTGTGTCTCTCCCAATCCACTACCCTTGAACCCATCTTCCTGCTCCACAAAGTATTGACAGGTAACCTTGGGATTAAATTCACATACTGTAGGTGTAGAGAATACAAATGCACTTAGATTTTTAGATCTTATTTACTTTGGAGTTCTGTAAAGCTAGCTGATAAGGCTTTCTCTTATTGAAGGAATCCACATGTTGCTTTGCATTTAATAGAACTGTGCTGACTTACTCCTGCACCAGAAATACTTAAAGTGGAGTAAAGAATACCAAAAGCAGCTATATGAAGACTGAAAATGTAACATTAGCCATGGAATTTGGGATGGATGCTAAGAGATGAATCCTAATGGATGTTTTGTTTTGTTCAAGTATTGTCCCTCTTATCTTCCTTTCTCTGATCCTAGGACCAAGGGAGGCAGATGGGGTAGTATTTTATTTATTGGGGGAATAGTCACTTAGAATTGATCAGAATTAGTTAAGCTGGATTGTAAATGTGAGTCCAGGGGGGGAGGTCAGCTGTGAGACAAAGGCAAAACAAGTTCATAAAGGTTGAGAATAGATAGTGTCTTACTCACAGGTCTGAGAGAGAGGGATGCATGAGGGATTCCTAGAAAGCATGATTACCTCTGGTAACTCAAACATCAGGTGGTGAGCACAAAAGAAGATCTGAAGGGATCCATGGGCTTGAGCCTTATTTGTGGTTTATGGGTGGAGTTTAATTGATTACCTCTTTGGGTCAAAGATTGGTTAGTTTAAGGCAAATTCACACAAAAGGAAAAGGATGAGGGACCTGAGAGCAGTTGGATGGTAGGCTTATAATTTGGGTCCAGTTGTGGCTTTTGGCTGAGGTATATGTGTGGTGTAGTTGGTGGGTACAGATGCAGGTTTGGGTTCTGGGGGAGTTTATGCCTCAGGACTGGAATGCTGCTTATTAGCTAGGCCAAAGTACAGCCCTGAGGCAAGTGGCCTAGGCCAGGTAGGATGGACGCTGAGGCAGTACAAAGTAAGGTGTGATATTTATAACAATCCATCCCTTTATATCTCAAAACCATATATTTCATGCATTGTGGTGGTTTAGGTGACTAATATTTTTACTGCTGGGGCATAACATAATTGAGTGAGCATATCAGATACTTGTGGATAGTGGTCATTATACAAATGTCAACATATAGCAAAACTAGGAACTGGAGGTCTTTGTGTATCCATTTCCATCATCCTTGAGTTGATAGCTAGTAGGAAATGGTGCAGGATTTTTAGGAACTGAGATATCTGTTGAAACACTTTGGTTGTATTGAGACGGACCTTAATCTCTTGAGCCATCTTATATATGTTCATTTTTATCAGTTCTGATTTATTAACATATATACAGCATGAGGTGTTTCTTACAGAACAGACACATCCTCTTTTTTGTCCAATGGGTAGTCAGAGGCTAGGCAGTTATCTAACACAATCTGGGCCAGGGAATCTATTTGCTCCCCTGTTAGCCCTTATGAGCATGTGAAGGGAAAGGATCTTAAGCAAAGGAACTGAGATCAAACATTTGGGAATCTAGGTATTGGATGATTTTCTCTGCCATGTGATATTGAAGATACAATATTTTCCATGCCAGTAGGAGGTGGTAGCATGAGGTTGCTTTAAAATTCTATGGGATATGGCTCATGTGATAGCATATTTTAAGGCAACGGACCCATGGCTAAGCAGATTGCCATTTTAGTCACTCTGGTGTTTTGAGTTATTTTCCCATTTCTTAAGGTAGCATTTGTATATCAGCTTTCTCAAGCATAGTGGTGGCTCTGGTTTAAGGTGACCTGTGTAGCAGTGTACATTATTCAGGGTTCTCTAAGGAAACAGAACTAACAGGAGATATCTGTAAATATAAGATTTTGTAAAAGTGTCTCATGCCACTGTAGGGATGCATAAGTCCAAATTCCATAGGGCAGGCTGAAAGCTGGCAACTTAAAGAAGCTTTTTGATGAGTTCTCCAGGAGAAGCTGGCTGACTGAATTAGAGTTCTCTCTTCTGACTGCTGAAGTCATCTCTTCCTCTTTTAAGCCTTCAACTGATTGAATTAAATGTCTCTCATTACTGAAGTCACTCTCCTTAGTTGATTGTAAATGTAATCAGCAATAGATGCAATCAACCTACTGAAGATTTAAGTCTGTGAAATGTCCTTGCAGTTACAAGTCAGTGCTTGCTTGACTGGACAACTGGGCTCCATTACCCAGCCAAGTTGACGTATGAACCTAACCATCACACAATGGATGACTGTCAGTGGTGGTCTTAGCTGGTGTCCTTTCCATCAATGAACAGCTGGGCTATTCTGATGCCTTATGAGGGGCCTATCTGGGGATGAGTGCCCTTCCTAACTAGAGATCCGAAAAGGATGGGGAATTTTGTCACTTTTTTTAAATACAAATGGGAAGCTCTTATCATTATATCTCTGTAGTTTTCTGCAAAACATTTGTCATCAAAGTGCCCCAAGGCTTTTAGGGGGTTTTATAGTACACACCTAGAAAAGGCTTTGGTTGCACACTATCATGTTGTACTCTGCACTTTCCTCACTGGGAGAATGTGCTTTTTCCACACATATTTTCTGAGTGTTGATTCTTTGTAGGCCCTATTTGCAATCAAAGATCTTATCTTAGAATAACATGTCCTGTCATCTACGGTATAGGACAGGTAGCCATGAAGGTTTGGTTTCATTATATTAATGAGGCCATTGGTGCTGTATGAGATCTTATTTAGGTTATGTCTAGGTTGAGAATTATGTATGCATCAGGGTCAGTGCACCCATTTAATACATAGGTTGGAAAACTTTGGATCATCAGCCATGCTTGTTGCAATGCTGGATGCAGATGACTGAGGAGCAATCACCAGTGTTCTCCTGTCACATTCCTAGATAAAATTTTAGGATTATTCAAACAATGTTTCTGCGTTCATGACCATGTATATTGAAGCTTTATGTGTAAGTAAGAAAGCCTATGACCCATGCACCAAACTAAAATATTAAACCAGATGCAGGAAGAATATTGACATTGTGCTAGTTGGTGAGAAACAGTTTCTGTTTCTATTTTTTATTACAGAACAACTAGACCTGGTGGTGTTCTTCCATTTCTGAGAGAGTGTAATGACTTTCCCTCAGGGCTTGCTCTATGGCATGTTTGACAGGCCAGGTGTTGTGCCTTAAGGGGGTAATGAACACTTCTGGCAGGACAAAATGTGGTCAGTTTATATGTGGCAAGCGTCTGCTGCATAGCTATCCTTCAACAATAACATGACCTGGACTGTATAACTATGCAGTTTGTGAGGGATTTCTACTGCTTGGTGGCTCAATCAGTGATGGGAAGTGGTCTTATGTATCAATATGGCAATTAGAGAAGGATTTAACCCCACAGCATGGAATACTCTCCCCACTTACAGGGTTCTAATTTTTGGTTTGGAACCCAAGTCACAACCAATAGTACATTTTTTGGCAGTAATGAGCCTAGAGTAATACATTTTTATGTGACTATTCCAACGGGTCATGGGAGCATCTGAAGTGTAAGATACAATGAGCCCAAATCACTAGATTTTAGGCAATGCTTGGGGGTCTGAGTGGCTGTCTGTGTGACTGACAGGATGTGCAGTGTATGAATGCCTTTTAGGTGTTTTATCTACAGTGTAACATCAGTTCCCAGTAGGAACTGGGTCATGGTTTGGGAAACAGCTTATTGTGCCAATTAAAGGAATATTGCTGGAACTCTCTTCAGTGGAAAGCAACAGATATACATGTAGTTTTATTTTATGGTCTGTAATGAGAGTGAGAAATGTGATGTGTTAATTCAGGAACATGAATAATCCCAATAAGTATAGTGCATATTTTCGTGTCTTAGTTGGGTTTATATTGGATGGTGGGAGGAATATGTCTGCCCTCAGAAGACCAAATGATCCACAGGAATTTAGCACCATTTGATTGCTCTTGTATTTTATGGAGTTCCATTGCCTAGCCTTAATTTTTAACTGATATATGTGCATGAATAGTTACTCTCAGAGACCACCTTAGGGTCCCCCCTTAATTATATTTTGGACATGCAGAGTCAGTGATGAGAGCTTATTTATTTTATTTTTATGATTTTTTAACCAAACCATCCCATAACTCTTATCCTCCTCTTCTGGTTTGCTAATGCTGCTGTTTTGCCAAACACCAGAAATGGACTGGCTTTTAATAAGGGGGTTTATTTGGTGACAAAGTTAAAGTCTTAAGGCCATAAATTGTCCAAGGTAAGGCATCAACCATAGGGCACCATTGCTGGAGAAAGGCCATTGGAATCTGGAAAATCTCTGTTAGCTGGTAAGGAATGTGGCTGGTGTTTGCTTGTTCCCTGGCTGCATTTCAAAATGGTGCTCTCCAAAACATCAGCATCATCTTTCAAAGGCCATCTTCAAAATGTCTCTCTAAGCTGCAGCCAACAACATTCCAATCATCTCTGAGCAAAACCAGCTAGCATCTGGGTTTGTGCCAACATTTTTCACTTGTTTTTTTTTTAATTCAATTTTATAGAGATTGTTCACAAAACAAGCAATCATCCAATATGCAGAATCAATTGCCCACAATACCATAATACAGCTGTGTATCCATGATTCCAGAAGAAATAAAAACAAAAATGAAAGCTCAAATCCTCACATACTCCTAACTATCCCCCTCTATTATTGACTCATGGCACTGTTGTAGTACATTTGTTACCATTGATAAAAGAATGTTAAAATACTACTAACTGTAGTACATAGTTTGTAATAATACATTTCCCTATATACCCTGTGTGCCAGTTTGAATGTATTATGACCCCCAAATGCCATTATCTTTGATGTAATCTTGTGTGGGCAGACCTATCAGTGTTTTAATTAGATTGTAATTATTTGAGTGTTTCCATGGAGTTGTGGCCCACCCAACTGTGGGTGATGACTCTGATTGGATAATTTCCATGGAGGTATTGGCCCACCCATTCAGTGTGGGTCTGAATTAAATTACTGGAGCACTATATAAGATCAGACAGAAGGAGCAAGCTGCCACAGCCAAGGGGGACACTTTGAAGAAAGTACAGGAACTGCAGATGAGAGACAGTTTGAAGACGGCCATTGAAAGCAGACTCTTGCTCCAGAAAAGCTAAGAGAGGATAAATACCCCAAATGCAAGTAAGAGTGAAATTTTTGAGGAACTGCAGCCTAGACAGGAATGTCCTGGGAGAAAGCCATTTTGAAACCAGAACTTTGGAGCAGACACCAGCCACATGCCTTCCCAGCTAACAGGTTTCCCAGATACCATTGGCCATCCTGCAGGAAAGGTGCCTGATTGTTGATGTGTTACCTTGAACACTTTATGGCCTTAAGACTGTAACTGTGTAACCAAATAAATCCCCTTTTATAAAAGCCAATCCATTTCTGGGGTTTTGCTTTCTGGTAGCATTAACAAACTAGAACAGATTTTGGTACCAGAGGTGGGGTGCTTTTGCTGCTGAGTTTGCAAACACCAAACATGTTGGAATGGCTTTTTAAATAGATAAGTGTAAGATTATGGAAGAATTGTGAGGAGCTTGATAGAAAAGGCCTAAACTTCTTTGAAGAGATTGTTTGTGGAATTATGGACTCTAAAGATACTTCTGACAAGGCCTTGAACAGATATGATGAATGTGTTGTAAACTGGAAGGAAGGAGATCCTCATATTAAACTGGCAGAGAATTTGGCAAAATTGAGTCCTGGTGTTGGAAGGAAGGCAGAATTTGAAAGTGATGACCTGGAATATTTAGCTGATGAGATCTCCAAGCAAAATATAGAAGTTGTAGCCTGGCTTTTACTTGCAGCTTATAGTAAAATGTGAGAGGACTGAGATAAGCTGAGAAATGAACTCTTAGTTTCAAAGAAACCAGAAATTGATGGCCTGAAAAACTCTGAGCTTCCAGGGGCTGAAACCACAGGAGCTGCAGGCTGACATGAGGATGTAACCAAACATGAAACCCAGATGCCATTTCAGTACAAGCCAAGATTGGAAAAGGAGTTAAGCAGAAAGGATTAGTGGAAAGTCCTATTTTATGACAGCTTTGACCCATGTGTGCTTCATGTAAAGCCAACAGAATTTTTGTGTGTTCTTTATAGATAGAGCCATTGCCAGTCTGGACTGGAGGAGACAGACAAGGAACAAATTGAAGGAAAAATTTCTTCAAAGACAGAGCCATGGAGGTTGAAGTCTGGAGTCAAGAGGCCTTGGATGGGGAGAGTGTAGTGACCCACATGCATGGAAAGGGTGAGTTTGCCCTAGAGGTTGAGGGTGGGCATTCTGCCTCGATGCTCTAGAGGATTTTTGCCACCCCAGGCTCCAAAGAGGGTGGAGCACATTCCCAGGGAATTGGGGAGAGCCTGGCCACAACCCCACTGTTCTGAAGGGTTTGAGTGTGTGCACCAGAGATGGAAGAGAATTTGGGTGCTGGCCCAATGTTTGAGGAGGGTGGGGCTGAAAAGTTGTTCTCCCCAATGTGTGGATATGTTGGAGAACTCAACCCAGCATTTGGAGAGGAAAGGGCTTCTGCAAAGGCCCTTAGGAAGTGTTAGACACCTGCTTTCTCAAACCCCAAGTATGCAACATCATTCTGTAAATTACTCTTAGACTTTGAAATCTAATGGAGTTTGTCCTGCAGGTTTTAGGAACCATTTTGGTCCTATTAACCCTGTTTTCTTTACTCTTCCACCTTATGGCAATGTTAATGTTTATCCTATGAATGACCCTCTTCTGTATATTGGAAGCACATTACTTGCCCTAAGTTCACAGACCCACAGGTAAAGGAAAATTATGCCTTAGGACTGGCCACACCTATAAATGATTTTGATGGAATCTTGTACTTAACTATGGTTACTGAAATGATGTAAGTTTCTGTGATATTGTTATGGGATGAATGTATACAAACTAAGAGATGTTAGTTTGTATTTTGTATAAGGAAAGATAACGTCATTTTGGGGTCCAGGGGGTGGAATGTGCCAGTTTGAATGTGTTATGTCCCGCAAAATGCCATTATCTTTGATGTAATCTTGTGTGGGCAGACCTATCAGTGTTAATTAGTTCGTAATTCTTTAAGTGTTTCCATGGAATTGTGCCCCACTCAACTGTGGGTGATGACTCTGATTGGAAAATTTCCATGGAGTTGTTGGCCCACCCATTCAGGGTGGGTCTGAATTAAATTACTGGAGCACTATATAAGATCAGACAGAAGGAGCAAGCTGCCACAGCCAAGAGGGACGCTTTGAAGAAAGTACAGGAACTGCAGATGAGAGACAGTTTGAAGCTGGCCATTGAAAGCAGACTCTTGCTGCAGAGAAGCTAAGAGAGGATAAATACCCCAAGTGCAAGTGAGAGTGAAATTTTTGAGGAACTGCAGCCTAGAGAGGAATGTCCTGGGAGAAAGCCGTTTTGAAACCAGAACTTTGGAGCAGACACCAGCCACATGCCTTCCCAGCTAACAGAGGGTTTCAGGATGCCATTGATCATCCTGCAGGGAAGGTGCCCAATTTTTGATTTGTTACACTGGACACTTTATGGCTTTAAGACTGTAACTGTGTAACCAAATAAACCCCCTTTCATAAAAGCTAATCCATTTCTGGTGTTTTGCTTTCTGGCAGCATTAGCAAATTAGAACACCCTCTATTATTAATTTCTAGTTATAATGTCATACATTTGTTCTGGTTCACAAAAGATATTTCTAATATTTGTACAGTTAATCATGGACATTGTCCACCACAAGATTCACTGTTTTACACACTCCCATATTTTAACCTCCAACATTCCTTCCAGTGACATACATTACTATAAGCTTCCCCTTTCCACCACATTCACACACCTTTCACCACTGTTATTTATTCTCATAACATGCAACCATCACCTCTGTTCATTTCAAAACACTTAAGTTCAACCTAGTTAAACATTCTGTTCATAATGTGCAACCATTTCCCATTCTTTAGCCTCATTCTATACCCTGGTAACTTATATTTCATGTCTGTGGGTTTACATATTACAATTATTCCATATCAGTGAGACTATACAAAATTTGTCCTTTTGCATCTGATATTTCACTCTATAAAGTGACCACATGGTTTATTCTTTTTGTTTTTTTCTTTTAGATGGTTTTGTTCACCCACCATACATACTGTCCTTAGTAAACAATTGATGGCTACCTGTATAATCATGTATTTATGCATTCACCACCATCACCACTATCTATATAAGAACACCTCCATTTCTTCCACAAAGGAGGATGAAGACTCAAAGAATAAGGGAGACAAAAGAAAAAGAAAAAGGAAAAGAAAGAAAAAATGACAGCTAAAAGGCAAGAAAAGAAAGATAGACTTAAACTAAAGTACAATAGAAGAGTCAGACAACATCACCAATTCCAAGATCCCCATACCCTTCCCTTTTATCCCCCTCTTAAAGGCATTTAGCGCTGGTATATTGCCTTTGTTACATTAAAGGAAACATAATACAATGTTTCTGTTATCTATAGTCTCTACATTGCATTGGTTGTAGTTTTTCCCCAATACTACCCATTTTTAACATCTTGGAATGTTGACATTCATTTGTTCTCCCACATGAAGAAACATATTTGTGCATTTTATCACAACTGTTGACCACTCCAGGTTTCACTGAGTTATACAGTCCCAGTTTTTATCTTTCCTCTTTCCTTCTAGTGTCCCACATGCTTCTAACCTTCCTCTTTCAACCATACTCACAGTCATCTTAGTTCAGTGTACTTAAGTTGTTGTGCTACCATCACCCAAAATTATGTCCAAACCTCTCACTTCTGTCTTTTCCTGTAAGTAGTGTTCCCTTTAGTATTTCCTGTATAGAAGGTATCTTGTTCACAAATTCTCCCATTGTCTGTTTGCCAGAGAATATTTTAAACTTTCTCTCATATTTGAAGGACAGTTTTGCCAGATACAGGATTCTTGGTTGGTGGTTTTTCTTTTTCAGTATCTTAAATATATCTTAAATATATGACACCACTACCTTATTCCCTCTATGGTTTTTGCATTTCTACTGAGAAATCCACATATAGTCTTATCAAGTTTCCCTTTTATGTGGTGGATCATTTTTCTCTTGCTGCTTTCAAGATTGTCTCTTCATCTTTGGTGTTTGATAATCTGATTATTAAGTGCCATGGGATAGGTCTATTCATATTTATTCTGTTTGGGGTATGCTGTGCTTCTTGAATCTGTAATTTTATGTCTTCTATAAGAGATGGGAAATTTTCATTGATTATTTCCTCTATTATTGCTTCTGCCTCTTTTTCCTTCTCTTCTCCTTCTGGAACACCCATGAAACCTATATTCATGTTCTTCATGTTGTTATTCAATTCCCTGAGACATTGCTCATATTTTTCCATTATTTTCTCTATCTGTTCTTATGTGTGTAGGATTTCAGGTGTCTTGTTCTCCAGTACCTGAGTGGTTTCTTCTGCCTCTTGAACTCTGCTGTTGTATGTCTCCTTTGTGTTTTTCCTCTTTTATTGTGTGTTTCATTTTCATAGATTCTGCCAGTTGTTTCATCAAACTTTCAATATCTACCTCATGTTCACCCAGAGTTTTCTTTATATCCTTCATCTCTTTTGCCATATCTTTCCTCAACACATTGATTTGTTTTTTTATTTGATTTAGCAAATTTCTTTGATAATATTTTATTGATTGGATTGTTTCATTAATGTGAAACAATATCTCAACTGTATCTTGATTGAGATGTAATTTTTTTCCTTTGGCTGGGCCATGTCTCTGCCCTTCCCAGTGTATTTGCAGCCCTCTGTTGTCTAGGCATCTGGCTTCCCTGGTTACCCCAATCAGATTTTCCCATACCAGAATTGGTTGAGATCTCAGAGTGGGGTTATGTTCAGTTTTCAGTCACCCTGAGGGTGTTTTAGAGTTTGACAGACTTTTCTGTGAGTTCTCTAGCCTCTGTACTTTTCCTAACATGCCAGCATGTGGTGCCTGTCAGCCTGTTGGTCCCAACTGGTGTAGAGAGGTGTGACCCCTTTAATTCTTAACTTAGATTGTTCCTATTTTGAGCATTTTCCCCAGGCCCTGGGGACTGAGTTCTGATGGGAGGGAAGGCCCTTGAGATAGGTGCCCCCTCCTTCCCCAAGGGAAGATACACTCTTGGGAGATATATTTTGCCCTTGAATTGTTCTTTCTCTCTCTGACTCTGTCAACTCCACCCTGTCTGTGTAAAATTGCTGCAAACTGAAAATGGCTAAGGCTCCACTGAGCCACACAGGTTGAGAGAGAGAAAAAAGGGAAAGAAAGCCACCTTTCAGAGCCAGTTGACAGCCTGCCAATTTTGTCCATTAGTCAGATAGAGCACCTGGTCTTCTGGGCTCCTCCTTCTGGGGCACAGGTGTTTTCCAACTCTCTATGTTCAGTCTCTAAAAGTCTTTGCATTTTTTTTTTTCTTAATTAATTTATTTCCCTCTACATCAGCTCCACCTCCTCTCCACTGGGAGCAACCTCAAGATATTTGCTGCTTGTCTATGTTTGTAGCTTGTATTCAGCAGTCCACATTTGTTATTTAAAACTCCAGTTGGAGCTGGACTGAGCTATATCCACTTGCCCTGGGAATGTTGCTCTCTCCTACAGTGAAATCCTGCAGTTTAGCCCGCTATGGGGGGGGATGAGTCTTCCAGCCTGTTTCTGCATTTTACTTACTGATTTTATGCTGCGATCTCAGTCTTTCTACCCAATCCAGGTTGGTGTACAATGAGTGGATAGTCATGGTTGACCTTAAGCAGTTTTTCCAGTTTATTTACCAGTTGCTCCTGGTTATTTGTTAGTTGTTATAGGGGACCAACTAAATTCTACAACTCTCTATGCTGCCATCTTAGCTCCTCCTGTGCCAGCATTTTTAAAGGGCTCCAGTGAATAAATCAAGATTCCCACTGAATGGGCAGGACCACACTTCCATGGAAATATTTCAAAGTTATCACCTACAGTTGGGTAGGTCATATCTCCATGGAAACAACTGAATCCAAACTTTCCAACCTACTCAACACTAATATGTCTTCCCTCACAAGATTGCATCAAATAACATGGCATTTTGGGAGACATAATACATCCAAACGGGCACACTGCCTTGTTATTTATATATTTGCTGCAATTATTTTATTGCTTATCTGCCAATACATTGCTTAAAGGGATTGTCAGTCAACAGGTTTTCACTAACACATGGTAACATGATAAAAGCTATATAGTTACATGATTATCAAAAAGAATCAAGTCTACTGGGTTACCATTCAATGGATTCAGGTATTTCCTTCTATTTATTCTAATACATTAGAAAGCAAAAAATGAATTTACATAGTACATAAGAATAAACTCCAGATTAACCTTTCAACTCTATTTGAGATCTCTCAGCCACTGGAAGTTTATTTTGTTTCATTTTTTTTTCCATTTTTGTCAGTATTGCATTCTCAATTCCATGATGCAAGAGACAGGCTTATACCCAAGAGGCTTGTCCCTCATTGCTGGGGAGATTTACACCCCTAGGCATCATGTCCCATTGGGGGCTAGTGAGTTTTTGCAGAGTTGACTGAGAGAAAGAAACCAAATCTAAACAACAAAAGAGGTTCTCTTGGTGTGACTGTTAGGCATAATGAGGAGTAGACTTAGCTTTTACTTTGCAAGAATATTTCATAAGGGCAAGCCCAAAGATTGAGGGCTTTACTTATTAAATGGGGTTTCCCTAATGATTTCAGAAATACTAGGTTCTCCCCTGGTGAGGAAGTTTAATATTTCCACACTTTGCTCCAGTCCCTCAAGGGGAGTATGCAAATATTTCTATTATTTTCTACCCAACATACTCTGGGGTGCATTGGGCTATTCATAACCTGTACATAACAATAACAAGATATCATTCTCCATTTCGGGTTTCATGCAAATACATTGTTTAAATAAACTTACCATATGGGTTATATTAGAAAGTGTACTGCAAAGAATATAAATTTTGAACCAAATAATCATCTCTTAAATAACAACCAAAATGCATGAATACATGTGACTGCTGTAAGATCTAACAATCTACAAACCTTTACAACAAGCCTCATTGAACACTCTGCAGTCCTGTATCATTGATTGCCCAACCTCTGTCCACATTGTATCCCCTGGTACCTATGCTTTTGGATTAAATTCTCAGCATTTGCTTATTATAGAAAGTTTATATTAATGCAGACTTAAATATGTGTCTTTACATTTCTGACTTATTTCACTCAGTGTAATGTCCTCAAGGTTCATTCACCTAGTTTCATGCCTCACAACTTCATTTCTTCTTTTCCTTGCAGCCATTCAATATTCTATTGTATGCATGCATCATATTTCACCCTTCTTTCACCTGTCAATGTTACACTTAGGACACCACCATTCATTGCAAATCATAAATAGTGTTGCCATGAACACCAGTGAGTAAATGTCTACTCATGTTCCTGCTTTCGGTTCTTCCAAGTGTATGACTGCACCATTCAACTTACCTACCAAGAGTGAATAGGTGTATCTCTCTCTTGACATCTTCTCCACCACTTATAAGTTTTCTGTTTATTTTTAAACAGTTTTATTCTCACACCATGGAATCCATCCTGAGTGAATAATTAATATCTCCCAGTATAATCATGAAATTATGCAAAAATTACCGACAATTATTCAACACCACAATCTATATGAGAACATTTCAGTTTATTCCACAAAAAATAAGAGGAAGAGAGAAAAAGAAAAAAAATGCAAAAGAATAAAAATAAAATAAAATAAAATAAAATAAAATAAAATAAAATAAAAAAAAGAGAAACAACAGCAAGAATCCCCTATCCTCCCTATAATACCACTCTGTTGATATTAGCTTTGGTGTATTACCTTTGTTACAATTAATGGAAGAATATTACAAAGTTGTTTTTAGCTACAGACCCTGGTTTTCATTGAATTTTTCTGCATTTATCATCCTATTTTCAACACCTTTCAATGTTGACATTTACTTGTTCTCTCTAATGTAAAAACTTTACTATATTTCTGTTTTTAATCAACTCCATTGTTCACTTTAGAATTGCTAAGTTATACAGGCCCTGTTTTATCCTCTATCTTTCCTTCTGGTCATAAATGACCCTAGCCATTCTCTTCCAACAATATCACACTCAGTTTTATTCATTATACTTACAATATTGTGCTACCATCAAATATTACTGTGTTATCTGTTTCTGTATCTTTAAAATCGGTCCTCTTGAATAGTCTATACTCCTTCAGCATCAAATGAACATTTTTACCTTCTTTATACCTCCTTATAACCTGTGTTCTTAACTTGAACTCTCAAAGTTCACTCATTGTTATTAGTTCATATTAGTGAGACCATATAATATTTGTCCTTTTTTCTGGCTAATATCAATCAACATAATTTCCTCATGTTTCATTCAAGTTGTTATGTGTCATGACTTTATTTTGTCTTATAGCTGCATAATATTCCATCATAGGTATATACCACTATTTTTTTTTATCAGTTCATCCATTGATGGACATTTGGGCTGTTTCCATCTCTTGGCAGTCATGAAAAATGCTACTATAAATTTTGGTTAAAAAATGTATGTTCACATCCTTGTCTTCTGTTCCTCTGGCTATATACTTAGTAATCAAATTGCTGTACCATATGACAATTCAATACTTAGCTTCCTGAAGAAGCACCAAATTGACTTCCAGAGTGGTATCACCATTCCACATTTCCACCAACAGTGAATAAGTGTACATATTTCCCACATACTCTCAGAAACTTGTAGTTTTATGTTTTTTGATAATGGCAGTTCTAGTAGGTGTGAGATGATATCTCATTGTGGTGTTGATTTGCATTTCCCAAATAGATAGTGAAGTTGAGAATACTTTAATATGTATTTATACAATTTTATTGAGATATATTCACATATCATACAATATCCAAAGTATAAAATCAGTTGTTCACAGTACTATCATATAGTTGTGCATTCACCACCACAATCAATTTTTAATATTTTTATTAGTTCAAAAAATAAAAATAAGAATAAAAATAAAAGTAGAGAACACCCCAAACATCTCAGAATCCTGATACCCCTATTTTTCATTTAATTTTGTCCCAATTTTTCTAATTATCTGTCTGTGCAATGGGTAAAGGGAGTGTGAGCCACATGGATTTCACAATCATACAGTCACTTCATGAAGTTACATGGTTACACAATCATCCTCAAGTAGCAATGCTACTGGATTGCAGTTTAACTGTTTCAGATATTTCCTTCTAGCTATTCCATTACATTTTAACTACAAAGTGATATCTACATTACTCATAAGAAAAATCCCCAGAATAAACTTTAGTTTCAGTCTGAAATCTCAGAGCCTCTGAATTATTTTTTGGTTTAAAATTTCTCTTCCCTCTTTTGGTCATGAAGGCTTTCTGAATCCCACAATGCTAGATCCATTTTCAATACTGGGAGTCATGACCCAGATAGCCAGGGAGATATACACCCCTGGGAGTCATTTCCCATATAGTTGGAAGTGCAGTGAGTTTACCTGTAGAGATGGCTGAGAGAGAGAGGTGATATCTGAGCAACAATAGAGGTTCCCTTGGGGAGACACTTAAGCATAATTATAAATAGGCTTAGCCTCTCCTTTTCAGTAACAAGTTTCATAAAGGCAACCACAAGTTTGAGGGCTCAGCCTTCTAAACTGGTAGTCCCGTATGCTTGTGACAATATTAGAAATTTCTTAGGTGGGAAAGTTTAAGTTTTCCCCATTTCCCCCCAGTCCCTCAAGGGGGATTTGCAAAAACATGCCCATTCTCTGTTCAAATTTCTCTGGCATGTATTGGGCCTTCCCACTAACCTGTAAAAACCAACCAGATATCACTACCTATTCAAAGTTCCGTGTAATTATGGTGTTTGTATAAACTGACCAATCAAATTAAATTATATTGTGTGCTACAGAAAATACAGATTTTTCATTACATAAGACTCTCTTCCTTTGGTCTCATACAGAAGTTGAAGTTTTAAAGCACAGTCAATCTCATCCTTTACACTTTGGTCTGATTTGTCTTAGTCCTAACCGAGTCCATTCCATTCAAATCTCTAATTGAGGTCTTATCTGTTTTTCAGCTTTTTAACAGTTGCTGAATGGGGTAATGCTAACATACATATCTTCCAAAATCTGACTGTGAGTCTCAGATGTCTCACAGATACCCAGAATTCCAGGGACTGAACAGGTTATACACAGGGAGCTCAGCATCTCAGAATATAGAGATAACTATTACAAATCAGGAATATATGTGACTGCTGTAAGAGTTTACAGTCTTATATAATAGATGTGACTGCTGTAAGGAAACTTTGCCATAAGCCTTCCCATGATAACCTGTGCTCCAGATTCAATTCTTAGAGTGTGCACAAAATAGTCAATATTAGTGGGGCATTATAACATTTAACTTTTCATTTCAGGTTTATTTCACTCAATATATTTTCCTCTAGGTCCATTCAGAAGGCTGCATGCCTTATAACTTAATTCCATCTTATAGACACTCAATATTTCATAGTGTGTATACACCAGGGTTTGCCATTCTATTCAGTGGCTGTACCCTACATCCATTGAAAATTCTGAATATTGCTACCATAAATACCAGTGTGCAAACCTCCATTCATGTTTCGTCTCTCCATTCTTCTAATATGTACCCAATAAAGGGGTGGGAAGATGATATGCAACCCCAAACTTAGCTTCCCGTGGAACCTCCACAGGATGGGCTGCATCATTCTACTTCCACCACCACAGTGGTTAGTTACATCCCTCTCTCCACATTTTCTCCAGCACTTGTATCCCTCCATTTATTTTTAAACAGTTTTATTCACACACCATACATCCCATTCCTTGTAAACTTTCAATGGTTCTTAATATAAACATATAATTGAGCATTCACCACCACATTCTATATAAGGACATTCCCATTTCTTCCTCGAAGAAAGAGGAAGAGAAGAAAAATTTAAAAAGAAATAGAAAAAAATGAAGAAAGAAAAATAAAAGAAAAAATAAAAGAAAATAATATAGAATAAAAAGGTAAGACAATACCACTTATATGAATCCCATATCCCTCCCTAATATCCCCTCTTATAGATACATCATTTGGTATTTTACTTTTGTTATAGTTAATGGAATCATATTACAGTGTTGCTATTAATTATAGTGTCTGGTTTGCATACATTGTATTTTTCCCAAATACCATCCCATTCTCTATCCCTTGCAGAGTTCACATTCATTGGTTCTCCCTCATGTATAAACAATTTTTATATTTGTACATGTAATCAACATCACTGAACATTCTAGGTTTTGCCAAGTAATACAATCCCAGTATTTTTCTTCTATCTTTGCTTCTGGGTTCATACATGTCCATAGTCTTCTCCTTTCAACAGTACTCACCCTCATCTTTGTAGAGTTTACTTGCAATATTGTGCCTCCATTACACAGTACTGTGCTGTCTATTTCTGGAATTATACAAACATTCTTGTTGAACATTATGTGCTTCTACTGCATCAAATGCCTGATCTCTACCCTCCTTCAATCTCTTTTATAACCTGTGCTGTCACCTTTAACTGTCAATGTTTGCTCAATAATATTGTTTCACATTAGTAAAACAATACAGTGTTTGTCCTTTTGTTTCTGGCTAAATTCAGTCAATATACTGTCCTCAACATTAATCCAGGTTTTAATATGTTCCATGACTTTACTGTCTTAGAGCTGTGTAGTATTCCATTTTATTTATATACCATTTATGTATATCCCATTTTATGTATATACAACAGTTTGTCTATCCACTCATCCACTGATGGACATTTGGGCTGTTTCCATCTTTTGGCAATCATGAATAATGACACTATAAATATTGGTTTTCAAATGTCCATTCATTTTCTACCTTTTAGTTCATCTGAGTATATACTTAGTAATGAGATTGCTGGATCTTACTGCAATTCTCTACTTAGCTTCCTGAGGAACATCCACACTGCCTTCCAGAGTCATTGCACCATTCTTCATTACCACCAAAAATGAATAGTTGTGTCATTCTCTACACATCCTCTTCAGCCCTTGAAATTTTCTGTATTTTGGTAATGGCCATTCTGGTAGAAAAAAGATATCTTAATCATGGTTTTGATTTGTATTTCCCTGATGGACAGTGAAGTTGAGCATTTTTACATATGTTTTTGAGCCATTTGTGTTTCCTCTTCAGAAAGGTGTCTGTCCCTTTTGCCCATTTTTGTTTTGTTGTTTGCTTTTTATTGTTGAGTTGTAGGGTTGCTTTACATATTCTTCATATTAAACACTTACTGACATGTGGTTTCTAAACATTGTCTCCCATTTTGTAGTTTGCCTTTTTACTGTTCTCAGAAAGTCCTTTGATGCACAAAATTGTTCAATTTTGAAGAGATCCCATTCATCTATTTCTTCTTTCATTGCTCACACTTTGGATGTAAGGCCTAGTAAACCACCTCCTATCATAATAGCTTTAAGATTTTTCCCTAAGCTTCTTCTAAAAGTTTTATTGTCTTTGCTCTGATATTTAGGTCTTTGAAATATTTTGAATTAATTTTTGTGTAAAGCATGAGATGATTCCTCTTTAGTTCTCTTGGATATGGATACACAGTTCTCCAAACACCATTTATTGAAGAGGCTGCTTTGTAGGAGTTGCATTGGCTTGACTGCCTTATCACAGATCAACTGTCTGTGTGACAGGATCTATTTCTGAACACTCAATTCAATTCCTTTGGTCAGTATATCTATTTTGATGACAGTACTATACTGTTTTGACCAACATAGCTCTGTAAGGTGCTGTCAAGTCAGGTAGTGTGAGGCCTCCCTCTTCATCCCTCTTTCTGAAGATATTTTTGGCTATTTGGGCACCCTGTCCTTCCGAATAAATTTGGTTATTGGATTTTCTATTTCTGCAAATAAGTTGTTTGCATTTTAATTGGTATTGCATTGACTCCATAAATCAATTTTGGTAGAATTACCATCTTAACTATATTTAGTCTTCCAATCCATGTACATAGTATGTCCATCTATTTATTTAGATTTTCCTTGATTCTTTTAGCAATTTTTTTCTTGTTTTCTGGGCCTGGGACATTTATGCCCTTGGTTAAGTTTATTCATAAATATTTGTTTCTTTTGGCTGCTATTGTAAATGGATTTTTTTCTTGAGTTCCTCCTCAGATTGCTCCTTACTAGTATATAGAAACACTACTGAATCTGAAAATTCATCCTTTATCCTGTTACTTTGCTATACTTGTTTATTAGTTCTAGATTTACTGCAAACTTTTCAGGATTTTCTACATATAGGATTCTTTCATCTGCAAAGACTCAAAATTTTATTTCTTCCTTTCCAGTTTGGATGACTTTGTTTTTCTTGCCTAATTGCTCTTGCAAGAACTTCCAGGACAAGGTTGAATAACAATGCTGACATTGGGCTTCCTTGTCTTGTTCATTGTCTTAGAGGGAAAACTTCCTTTTTTTCTCCATTAACTTCTATGGTAGCTGTGGGTTTTCCATATATTGCCTTTATCATATTGAGGAAGGTCACTTCAATACCTACCTTTGAAGGGTTTTCATCAAGGAAAGATGCTGTATTTTGTCAAATGCTTTTTATGCAGCAACTGAGAATATTGTGTGATTTTTCTTACTTTTTTATTTTTGCTTTTTTAACAGAGGTTTTCCAGATGGCATTGGCCATCCTCCGGTGAAGGTACCCAATTGCTGAAGTGTTACCTTGGATGCTTTGTGGCCTTAAGACTGTAACTGTGTAGCGAAATAAACCCCCATTTTATGAAAGCCTATCCATCTCTGATGTTTTGCATTCTGCAGCATTAGCAAACTAGAACAGATTTTGGTACCAGAGAAGTGGGGCACTTTTGCTGCTGTGCTTGCAAATACCAAACATTTTGGAAGGGCTTTTTAAATGGATAAGGGGAAGATTCTGGAAGAATTGTGAGGAGCTTGATAGAAAAGGCCAAAACTTCTTTAAAGAGACTGTTTATGGAAATATGGACTCTAAAGATACTTCTGATGAGGACTTGAGCAGAAATGATGAATGTGCTGTTGCAAACTGGAAGAAAGGCAATCCTTGTTTTAAAGTGGCAGAGAATTTGGCAAAATTGAGTCCTGGTGTCAGATGGAAGGAAGAATTTGAAAGCGACAACCTGGAATACTTAGCTGAGGAGATCTGCAGACAATGTGTGGAGGATGTAACCTGGCTTCTCCTTGCAGCTTATAGTAAAATGCGAGCAGAAAGAGATAAACTTAGAACTGAACTCTTGGGTACAAAGAGACCAGAAGCTGATCGCTTGGAAAATTACGAGCTTCCAGGGGGTGGAATCCCTGAAGCTAAAGCCCAACATGAGGATGTAACCAAACATGGAACCCAGCCGCCATTTCAGTACAAGCCAAGATTGGAGATGGAATTATCCAGAAAGGATCTGTGGAAAGTCCTATTGTCTGATAGCTTTGACCCCTGTGTGCTTCATGCAGAGCCAACAGAATTTTTGTGAGATCTTTATAGACAGAGCCATTGCCGGTCTGGACTGGAGGAGACAGACAAGGAAAAAATTAAAGGAAAAATCTCTTCAAAGACAGAGCCATGGAGGTTGAGGTCTGGAGTCAAGAGGTCTCGGGCTGGGAGAGCAGAGCAGCCCACATGCATGCAAAGGGTGAGTTTCCCTTAGAGGTTGAGGGTGGGCTTTCCTCCTTGATGCTCTGGAAGAGTTTTGCCATCTGAGGTCCCAAAGAGGGCGGAGCACATTCCCAGGGAATTGGAGAGAGCCTGGCTGCCACCACACTGTTCTGAAGGGGTTGAGCATGTGCCCTGGAGATGGAAAGGAATCCAGGAGCTGCCCTGATGTTTGAGGAGGGTGGGGCTGAGAAGGTGGTCTCCCCAATGTGTGGATATGTTAGAGCACTCACTCAAGCATTTGGAGAGGAAACAGCTGCCAAAAAGGCCCTTGGGAAGGGTTAGGCTCCTGCTCTCTCAAGTCCCATGGATGCAACCTCATTCTGTAAATGACTCTCAGACTTTGAAATCTAATGGAGTTTGTCCTGTGGGTTTTAGGAACTGTTTTGCTCCTGTTAACCCTGTTTTCCTTACTCTTTCTCCTTATGGCAATGGAAATGTTTATTCTATGAATGTCTCTCCTTTGTACATTGGGAGCACATAACTTGTTCTAAGTTCACAGATCCACAGCTAAAGAAAAATTATGGCTTAGGACTGGCCATGCCTATAATTGATTTTGATGAGATCTTGTACTTAACTTTTGTTACTGAAATGATTTAAGTTTTGGTGATATTGTGATGGAATGAATGTATTTTGTATTTGGAAAGATAATGTCATTTTGGGGTCCCGGGGGTGGAATATGCCAGTTTGAGTATATTGTGTCCCCCAAATGCCATTATATTTGTGGGCTTGTGGGAGAGACGTTTTGGTGCTGGTTGGATTTGCTTGGAACATGCCCCACCCAGCTGTGGGAGATGATTCTGATGAGATGTTCCCATTGAGGCATAGCCCCACCCTTTCAGGGTGGGCCTTGATCAGTGGAGCTATATAAATGAGCTGACTCAAAGAGAGGGAAGGGAGTGCAGCTGGGAGTGATGTTTTGAAGAGGAGCAAGCTTGCTAGAGAGGAACCTCCTGGGAGAAAGCCGTTTTGAGGCCAGAGCTTTGGAGCAGATGCCAGCTGCCTTCCTAGCTAACAGAGGTTTTCTGGACACCATTGGCCATCCTCCGGTGAAGGTACCCAATTGCTGAGGTGTTACCTTGGATGCTTTGTGGCCTTAAGACTGTAACTGTGTAGTGAAATAAACCCCCATTTTATAAAAGCCTATCCATCTCTGGTGTTTTCCATTCTGCAGCATTAGCAAACTAGAACATAATGTTAAGCAAGTTTATTTCTCTTTGTACTTGGCTATTCATTATTTTTTTAAACCATGAAGTGAGTTAAATTTTCATGGGCTCTTTTTTTTTTACTTTATATGATTTCACATAGATAATTTATTAATATAATATAGTATATTGAATGAAATTCTGATGCCCCATGTCAATTCAACATAGAAAAATAAACTAAATATCCATATAACAAAGATAACTCAAGCCTAATGATAAAAATTATTTCAAAATGGATTGTTTATATATAAAACCAAGGGCTAGGACCTTAAAAGTTCTCAAAAATAGGAAAGTGTATTCACACACATAAAAAATGCAAAGACAAAGTTCCTTCTTTTGCTGCTCTCCTAAAACATATGGCAGGGTTTTTTTTTTGTACCTTTCATTTCTGTTAAGAACATATTGTAAAATCATGTGAACCTTGTGTTGGCTGCTGTGGGATAGTTCAACTAATTATTTTAAAAGTGATTGGATCATTTTTGTTTTCCATTTCATCTTGAGTATATTTTGTATTTTTTAAAATTTTATACAAATGCTATCCATTTATTTGGTTTTAAGATCTTTAGCAAAAATTGTTGAGAAAATCTCTTATGATGTTTAAGAAAACACTCTTTGAAATTTTAAAGCAATTAACTTTTGATTTGTGTGTGTGTGTGTGTGTGTGTGTGTGTGTGCCAGTGTAGTTTATATTTCCTTGAATTGTTTCATTGTTTTTACTAGATGTATATTTCCATTGCTAACATTTAATAAAAACTATATTTTAACAATGATGATCCCATCTATTCTTTTCTGTTTTATTAATTTTTATTCTTATCTCTAGCATTTTAATTTTAAAATACTCATCTTTAAATGCTTAGCAAATTGTAATTTTCTTCTGAAAATACGAATTATTTAGCATTGTACTTTCACATTTCTAATCCCTTAACAAGTTTTTTTGAAGTTTTTTATTATAGATTTTAATTATACTGTTATCAGAAAATATCTGCATTTATCAATTACTTGACATTTGCTGCTGTTTATTTGTGATTTTTTTCAAATTGTGCATTTTATCTGTGAATTTGAAAATAAGTTTACTATGTTTATTTACTATATATTTATGGGTGTTTTCTAAGATTTTTATTTTTGGTTCAATACATTTAAAAATATTTTCAGCTTAACCTGACAAATTGTTTTTATTGTCACTGTGAATTTATTATTTCCAATATAATTAGTTAAGATTTTAATAAATATGTTATACAAGAATCATTAGGCAAGGAAAATAAATAAAATCTATTGAAATGAGAAAAGAAAAGTTAAAGTATCTCTCTTTGAAGGCAACATGATCATATACATAAAAAATCCAAAGGAATCCAAAAGAAAATCATTAGTGCTAATAAACGAATTCAGCAAAGTTGTGTGAAACAAGACCAACACCAAAAATCAATATATTATTACACAATAGCAGAGAAAATCCAAAGAGTTGATTAAAGGGAAAAAATCCATTAACAATAGCATCTAAAAGAAAATATCTAGGAATAAATGTATAAAATAATAGAGAAGATTTTATGCTGAAAACTACAAAACACTGCAGAAAGAAAAACTAAATAAATGGGAAGATATATCAGGCTCATGGATGGGAAAATCTAACCTTGATAATATGTCAATATTACTCAAAGTGACATTGAAATTCAATGCAATCCCTATAAAATTTCCAGCAGCCTTTTATGGTTGTTTTATTTATTGTTTTGTTTTTGTTTTTTTTTTTTTTTTTTTTTTGCCAAAATTGGGAAACTGATCCTCAAATTCTTTTGAAAGTGATTGGGCAATGAATGGCCCTAATAATTTTGAGAAAGAAGAACAGGGTTGGAGGTCTCACACTTCCTGATTTCAAGTTGTTTCACAAAGCAACAGTAATCAAAACAGTGGTACCATCCTAAAGATAGACAAACATATCAATGGAACAGTATTTAGTGTGCTGAAATAGACCCACACATCTATGACTAATTGACAAAGGTCAATACATGTGGTAGGTAATGAATGGCCTCTTCAAGAAATAGTATTGGGGAAACTGGATATCTATATGCAGAAAAATGAAGGTAGACCCCCATCTCACAAGATGCTCCAAATCAACTCCAAATGTGTGAAGGACCTAATACAAAAGCTAAAACTATAAAACTCTTAAAAGGTATTATAGGATCTGCCCAATGAGCTGGCAGCCCAGCTGTGGCAGAGTAATCAATGCCAGGTGGGAACCAACTATCCCCCCTCCACCACTTCCTCTAGGGTTTCAAGCCTCTTATCTTGTCCACTCAGCACTGTTTACCCTGAAGAGCTTCCCAGAGCTTCTGGGAGCTGAAGGTGGTGAATGCTTATTCTGCTGCAAAGTAAAAGAATAATTTGTGGTTAAAACAACTGCTTCCCATGTTCAAGCACCACCTCAATTATGATGATGCTAGTTCTGTGAAAAGTGAGAGAAGGAATCTTTTGGATGTTGATTAAGATGAAGAGGAGGAGTTTTTTTGAAGGGAACATTCTGTACCAGGACTTGAACCTAGAAATGATAAAATTAAGCATGTTAGCAATCAGGTGGATGGAGATATTGAGGTCATGCAAGAAAATAATACAAAGGCAATTGAAAGAGGGGAAAGACTTGAAATACAGGACAAATCAGAAAGATTATTTGATAATGCAACTGATTTTATCAATAGATCCAAACAGCTTTCAGGGCAAATATGGTGGCATGGATGCAAAATAAAAGCTATCATGGGTTTGGTTGTTTTTATCATTTTGCTAGAAATTTTCACTCTTATAGTTGTGAAATACAGATATCTTCATTAAACATGACCATGGACAATAATAATAAAAGATGGCTGCATAATTTAAATGAAACCCAGGTATATAACTTTCTAAAGTTTTTCAAGAAGCTGAGAGTCAAGTATTGCTTCGAATTGGAACATTGAGAATGTCCAATTATCTTCTACACTTTGTACAAAACATGACTTTGCCAATTTATGTTTAAGGCAAAAATAACCAGCCTCTATTTTGCCGTATTCCAAGTATCTAATTTGAAACTAGATACTTGCCAATTAATTGTGTACATATCTAAAAACTGATATACATATTAAAAACTGATAATACTTCATACTATTATTTTAATGGCATAAGGATTTAAATTATTAGCATCAGGATGGCAGGTCATGGTGGACATGAGGGAATGAATGTAGAGCACCAAATCCTTGTGCTAAATGAGATACACAGCTATTCAGTCAATATTTGCAAGTATATCATTATTCTTTTGTTAGTTACTCTGCAAGCAATTTCCACAATGTTTATAGGTATAACAAAAGCTAAATGTAAATATTGCTGTCTTTATCTCTAACTAAAAAGATTCCAGTAATCCTGTTTTTGACTCTATAAAGGAAGGGCTAGACTTTTTTGGCATTTGGATTATGGAAATGGGAAATATGAACAGTGTGGAAAGTATAGTATGACACCATAAAACTGGAGATAATGAAATTAATGAAGAATATCATTGTAGTGTTTGAAAATGACTTAATATAAATGCAAACAATGATCTGAAAGGTTTTCATTTAATCTCCAATAAGGAGGGACCAGTCATAATATGAGTAAATGAAATTCACAGGTAACTTATTCCCTAAATTTATTTTAATTAACAGCTTTCCTCTTTAACATCAATTAGCCCATTCACTAGAAGCATGAAGGCAGCAAAATCATATGATTCAAATGTGATACTTTTGTTTCCCTTGGTCATCCACTGGGAGATGTATATTGTGTCAAATCAGTCAACATTAATAAGGAGTCAAAAGTCAGTAGCCTAGATAATCTATATTCATGGTGAGAAGTAACTAAGTAACAAAATGTTGGGTGGCCATGTTAATTTCAGCCACTTTTTATAAACATAAGATGTTTTCTAAAGTTAATTTTAAAATGTGACAATCTCCTTCTCTTGTTTAAGAAAGTCAGAGTAAAAATACATAGTTCACAGCTGTATGTAGGGAGGAAGCTTTGTATTAAAGTTAGAAATTCTACAAAAATTTTTATACATAGACATCTTGAGAATATATGTAATACCCTAAATTTGAAATAAAGTTAGTAGAAAATAGCATTATTTAAATAGGAAAAATTGATCCTATATAGGTTCTTTTCCTTTGTTCATGTTAATTCAAAGTGTATGAAATGTAGAATCATTTTTTTTTAATTCTACAGGATTAGTACTAAGAGTCAAAATGTTCCATGTAGAATGGGAAGAAATTTGAAGGGAGAAATCCAATAAGAGGTACTCAAGTAACAGGCAAATTATGACCCTCTTAATATAATCACTAAATTTTATAGTTTTGCTAAGAGTATTAAAAATATTTCTGCTCTCATCACTCTGTAGTTGTCAATTAATATAAACAACTGCACTGTTCATAAATATTTAACAAAATAGTATTAGATCCCAGAGAAATGAGCATGCTTATAATTTCAGTAACTAAACTTGAACAACAGAAATGTTTTAACTGAGTGATTAGAATCAATCCTAATGTATGTATGTATGTCCTTTATTTGAGATTGGAACTAGACTTATAAATGCTCAGTTTTCTATTAGTTGGTGTAGAAATCATATATTAGTGAAGGTGAAGAATATTTCTCAAAAATAGTTTGGGAGGGTGAGGCAAGAGGGCAGAGTGGTGACGTGTGGGTGTTAGTTACTCCTCTGGAGCAGCTGGTAGATAGTCAGGAACTGCATGGAACATACATCTCAGGGAAATATGAGTTTGTACATGTGTCATACAACAGTCTCCAGTGAGTGAAGCAGCTGAGATCAGTGAAATCTCTAAGTTCTCACAGCCAGGGGTCCCACACTCCACCCTGCCAGGCAAAATGGACTGTTTTGCAGCTGGATACCTGAGGGAGGAAGGGCCATTGATGCTGTGAACCAGGACAGAGACTCATCCTGGCCCTAGTTGCAGAATTGATTAACAAACTCAGACTGCTAGACAAAAACTCCAACCAAATATAAACTGAGACCAGATACTGGAGATTCTGGGAGCAGTCAGCCCAGCAGAGAGGAGATAGGTCTACCAAAGCAGCAAAAACAAAATCAAAAACAAAAATAAAAACAAAAACAGAGATTTTTGGAGTTGGGGGTGAACATAATAGGAGAAGGACTGGGCCCAAACAGAATCAACCCTGGAGGCCAGGGCCCTTCTCTGAAAAACCACTTTTTCTGGTTTCCTGTTTGCTCCTCAATTGCTCTCCAACTCCTTGCCTTTTTGCATTTCAGTAGTCCATCAGCACTGGAGGGACAGAATTAAAGTGTTTTTTAAAATAGTCTGTACTGGGCATTTCTTTTTTGTTTTTTTTTTTTATCCTTTCTCTCTTCTTTAAAATATTTATTCTAGGTAGTCAATTACAGAAAGCCCCAAAGACATGCAATTTGCACCCAGGAAAGAACAGAGCTAATAGCTCTGAGAGACAAAGTCATAGTGTAGTATGGGAGACAATTTCCTAAAAGGCACCACTACCTCATGTAAAGGTGGGTACAGTCCAGCTCAAGTGGCAGCCCTCCTTTGGGGATCTCAGACCCCAGGGGCTAGAATTCAGAAACCAGCTTCAGTCAGCCATGCTCCCAAAAGGATCAGCATCACCAGGAGAAATAAAGGCTCCACAACTCCTTACAATGGTAGAAAAGCTGCAGGATGGTGAGTGCCACTTGCTGGGCAGGATAGGAAAAGCACACAGAATCTAAGGTCTCACAGGAGGATATCTACCTCAAGGAAACTCCACACACTCCTTCTGAGACCTGGACCTATCTGAACTGGGAAAATCTTACAGGAGTTGACCATATGTGAAGACACCCTCATGCAAAGTGGCTATTACAGAGGCAGGGCAAAACACAGAAAAAAAAGAGGTGAAAAACCCTGATCATCTAAATAGAACCTAAGTTAGAGGTCTAGAAGAAGCTGAACTTAACACCAAAGTTTAGAGAACAAAGCAAACCAACAAGAAAACCCTATGTAAAAGAGGGAAAATGAGCTCCAGAATAAACAAATGAAGAAAGTCAGGTGCCTAGACAGTTTAAGATAATAAGTCATACTGGGAAACACAAAATATGTACCAGCTAAAGAAACAAACTAATAGTTCAACCAAGATACAGGAGTTGAGGCAACTAATGCTAAATCAATTCAATGAAATGAAGGAAGAACTAATTAAAGATATTCAAACAAATCTCTTAAATCAATTAAAAAATCAAGTCAATGTACTGAGGGAAGATATAGCAAAAAATATGAAGGCTATAAGAAAGACATTGGATGACCACAAAGAAGAATTCATAAACTTTAAAAAACAAATGGCAGAACTTATGGGACTGAAGGGCATAATGGAGGAGATGAAAAAGACAATGGAGAGATAAAACAATAGATTTAAAAAGGCAAAAGAAAGGATCAGAGGAATGGAAGTCAAGACATTTGAATTCATAAACACAAAAGAACAGATGGTGAAAAGAATGGAAAAATACAAGCAGGGTCTTAGGGAGCTGAGTGACAAGATTAAGTTCACAAATATATATGTTAGGTGTGTCCCAGAGGGAGAATAGACAGTAACAGGGGCAGAAGGAATAATACCAGAAATATTCACTGAAAATTTACAACACTTTTGAATGGCAGAAAATTACACATTCAAGAAGTACAGTGTACCCCAAACAGAACAGATCCCAATAGACCAACTCCAAGATACTTACTGATCAAATTTTAAAATGTCAAAGACAGAGAATTCTGAAAGCAGCAAGAGAAAAGCAATCCATCATATACAAGGGAAGCTCAATAAGATGAACTACAGATTTCTCTGCAGAAACCACAGAGGTAAGAAGACAGTGGCATGATATATTTAAGATACTGAAGGAGAACTGCCGACCAAGAATTCTAAACCCAGCAAAACTGTCCTTCAAAAATAAGGGAGAGATTAAAATATTTTCAGACAAACAGACACTGAGAGTTTGTGAATAAGAGACTGGTGCTACAAGAAATACTAAAGGGAGTACTACAGGCTGATAGGAAAACACAGGAAAGAGTGGTTTGGACTGTGTAGAAATAAAGATTATCAGGAAGGGTAAAGGAGTGAGAGGAAAGATAAGACATCACATATAAAATCTAAAAGACAAAATGGTAGAAGAAACTACTGGCCTTACAGTACTAACAAAATATGCTAATGGATTAAATTCTCCAATAAAAAGACTCAGACTGGCAGAATGACTTAAACAAACAGGACCTATCTGCAAGAAACTCACTTTAGACACAGGGGCAAAAATAGACTGAAAGAGAAAGGTTGGAAAAAGATATTCCATGCAAATAGCAACCAGAGAAAAGTAGGAGTAGCTTTATTAATATAAGACAAATTAGACTTCAAAGGTAAAACAATTAAAAGAGACAATGAAATACACTATATATTGATAAAGGGGTCAATTCATCAAAAAAGCATAACAATCATACATATTTATGCACCAAGCCAGAGTGCCCAAAAATTCATGAGGCAAACACTGAGAAAACAGAAAGGAGAAATAGATACCTCTACAAAAATAGTTGGAGACTTCAATACTCTGCTCTCTTCAGGGGATAGAATATCTAGATAGCAGATCAAAAAGGAAAAAGATGTAGAATTGTATGATAAATTAACTAAACTTGACAGACATTTATAGAATGCTAAACCCCACCACAGCAAGATATACATTTTTCTCAAGTGCTCACGGAATATTTTCTAAGATAACCACAAATTGTGTCACAAAGCAAATCTCAACAAATTTAAAACAATTAATATTAAAATAAAACACTCTGTCAGATCCTCATGGAATGAAGTTAGAAATAAATAACAGGCAGAATATTGTAAAATTCACAAACATGTGGAGGCCAAACAACACCCTCTTAGAAAACCAGTGGGTAAGAGAAGAAATTACAAGAGAAATTAGTAAACACCCTGAGGCAAATGACAATGAAAACACAACATATCAAAACTCTATGGGATGAAACAAAGGCAGTGCTGAGAGGGAAATTTATTGCCTTAAATACCTATATTAAAAGAGAAGAGAATGGAAAAATTGAAGAATTAACTCTTCACCTGGAGGAAATGTAGAAAGAACATCAAACTAACCCCAAAGCAAACAGAAGGATAGAAAGAACAATTAGAGCAGAAATAAATGACTTTGAGAACAGGAAAACAATAGAGAGAATTAACAAAACCAGAAGTTGGTTCTTGGAGAAATTCAACAAAATTGATGGTCCCCTAGCTTGGCAAACAACAAAAAAGACAGACCATATGCAAATAAATGCAATCAAATTGGGAAAGGAAACATAACTGCAAACCAACCAGAAATAAAGGAGATAATGAGAAGATACTATGAGCATCTATACACTAATAAACTGGACAACTTACACAAAATGGACAACTTCCTAGAAAAGCATAAACAACCAACATTGACCTGAGAAGAAATAGAGGACCTCAACAAACCAATCACAAGCAGAGATTGAGTCAGTCATCAAAAAGTTCCCAAAAAAGAAAAGTTCAGGACCAGATGGCTCCACATGTGAATTCTATCAAGCATTCAAGAAAGAATTAGTACCAATCCTGTTCAAACCCTTCCAAAATTGAAGAGGAGGGAAATGTGACCAACTCATTCTGTGAAGCCAAAATCACCCTTATACCAAAATCAGACAAAGATACTACAAAAAAGAAAACTATAGACCAATCTATTTAATGAATATAAATGCAAAAATCATCAGCATAATACTTGCAAATCAAATCCAGCAGCACATTAAAAGAATTATTCATCACAACCAGGAGGGGTTTATTTGAGGGATTCAAGGCTGGTTCAACTGAAGAAAATCAATTAATGTAATATGTCACATCAATAAATCACAGCAGAAGAACTATGTGATCATCTTGAATTATGCAGAAAAAGCATTTGACTAAATTCAACATCCTTTCTTCATGTAAACACTTCACGGGATAGGATTAGAGGGGAATTATCTCTGTATGATAAAGTCAATATATGAAAAACACACAGCTAATGTTATACTTAATGGGGAGAGACTGAAAGCTTTTCCTCTAAGATCAGGAAAGTGATAGTGATGTCAACTGTAACCATTGTTATTCAACATTGTGCTGGAAGTTCTACCTAGGGCAATTATGCAAGACAAAGAGATAGAATGCATCTAAATTGGAGAAGTAAAACTTTCACTCTTTGCAGCTGACATGATTCTATATGTAGGAAATACAGAAAAATCTACAGCAGAACTATTAGAACTAAACAATGAATACAGCAAAATGGCAAGCTACTAGATCAACATGCAAAAATCTTTAGTGTTCTTATACACAAGTAATGTGCAACAAGAGGAAGAAATCAAGAAAAAAATTCCGTTTACAATAGCAACCAAAAGAATCAAGTATTTAGGAATAAACTTAACAAAGGACACAAAAGATATACAAAGAAAACTACAAGGAACTGCTAAACAAATTTGAACAGGACCTAAAAAATGGAAGAACATACTGTGTTCATGGATTGGAAGACTAAATATAATTAACATGCCCATTTTACCTAAATTGATTTATAGTTTCAATGCAATGCCAGTTAAAATCCCAACAACTTACAGTGCAGCAACAGAAAAACCTATAACCAAGTTTATTTGGAAGGGTAAGGTGCCCTGAATAGCCAAAATTATCTTAAGAGGAAAGAAGTGGGAGGTCTCTCACTACCTGACTTTGAAGCCTATTACAAAGCTACAATGCTCAAAAGATCATGGTTCTGGAATAAGGATAGATATACCAACCAATGGAATCAAATTGAGTGTTCCAAAATAGACTCTAGCATTTAAGGAGAATTGATTTTTCATAAGGCTTTCAAGCCATAGAAACTGGGACAGAGCAACCTCTTCAATGAATGGTGTTTGGAGAATTGGATATCCATTTCCAAAAGAATGAAAGAGGACCCCTAACTCACACTTTATACAAAAATTAACTCAAAATGCATCAAAGAACATAAGACTCTCAGAAGAAATTGTAGGGCAATTTCTTAAATATCTTGTGTTAGGAGGTGGTTTCCTAGACCTTACACCCAAAGTGTGAGCAACCAAAGAACAAATAGACAAATGAGATCTCAAAATTAAACACTTTTGAACATCAAAGGACTTTGTCAGAAAGGTAAAAAGGCAGCCTACACAATGGGAGATGATATTTGGAAACCACAAATCAGATAATGGTTTAATATCCTGAATATATAAAGCAATCCTACAACTCAAAAACCAATAGTCAAACAACCTATCAAAAATGAGCAAAAGATATGGACAATTTTCTGAAGAAAATATGTATATGAAAAATATGCAACTTCAATGGCTATTAGGGAAATGCAAATCAAAACAGCAATGAGATATCATCTCACCTACCAGAATGGTCATTATCCAAAAAACAGAAAATTACAAGAGCTAGAGAGTGTGTGGAGAAAGAGGCAAACTTATTTGCTGTTGGTTGGAAGGTAGAATGGTGCAAACACTCTGGAAGACAGTGTGTTGTTCCTCAGGAAACTGAGTATAGATTTGCCATATAACACAGCTATTCCATTACTTGTTATATACTCAGAAGAAGTGAAAGTTAAGACATGAATGGACATTTGTAAAGTGATGCTTATCATGGCATTATGCACAATAGGCAAGAGATAGAAACAGCCCAAATGTCCACCACTAAATGAATGGATAAACAAACTGTAGCACATACACACAGTGGAATATTACAAAGCTGTAGGACAGAACAAAGACATGAAATATATAATAATGTGGATGAATGTTGAGGACATTATGTTGAATGATGTTAGACAGAAAGAAAAAGACAAATACTGTATGGTCTCACTAATATGAACTAACATTAATGAGCAAACTTTGAGAGTTAAAAACTGATAACATAAGGGTAGAACTTGGTTATTTGACATTGAAAGACTGCAGAATGTTGAGCAGAATAAATTGTATAGATCCAAAAATAGATAGCATAATACAGTGTTATGGTAGCACAATATTGTAAGTACACTGAACAAAGATGCCAATAAGTAAAACTGAAAGTGGTAGGCTAGAGGCATGAATGACACCTGAGGTAAAGACAGAAGATAAAATCTGGGACTGTTTAACTTAGCAAAAACTGGAGTCATCAATGATTGTGACTAAATGTACAAATAAAAAACTGTTCTTGCATGTGTGAGAACAAATGGATGTCAACCATGCAGAGTGTTGGAAAGGGGATGGTATTTGGGAAAAATATAGACAAAGTAAACTGGAATATATGGTCAACAGTAACATTGTAATATGCTTCAATTAAATGTAACAAAGGCAATATACCAAAGCTAAATGTATATGAGAGGGGGATATAAGGGGGGGATATGGGATCCTTCATAGTGGTGGTGTTGTCTGACCCTACTATTATATTGAATAGTATGATGATTTATTTTTCTTTTTATTATCTTTTTTATTATTCATTAAAAATCTTTTTTTGTAGCAATCAATATGTTCAAGTACTGAATGTGGTGATAAATGCAAATTGTGTGATACCATGAACACCTGATTGTATACTCTGGATAATTATATATTGTATCCAGATTGTACATCTGGATAATGAATATAGCTCTATAAAATTGTATGGAAAAATATAAGCAGGTTTAAAAGTGCTAGAGAAATAATGGAGACAGGCATGTACACATTTACTCTTAGGAAAAATTTTGTAGCCTTTCTGGAGGACAGCGGGGTGGTTCCACACTAAGCTAAATATGTGAGTGCCTTAAGATCCTGCAACCTCATTAGGTGGCATGTACTAGGAGGATCTGAGAGCAGGGACATGGATTGGCATTTGCACACTGGTATTTATGGAGACATTATATTTGATTGCAATTGATGTAGGTGGCCTAAAGATACATCGACTGAGGAACAGATTGGTGAACTCGTGTGTGCATACAATGGAATATTGAGCAACTATGAGGAGTGAATCTGTGAGACACACAATGATGTGAATGGATCCTGTAGACAGTATTTGAGTGAACTATGCCAGAAACAAAAGCAAATGCTGTAATACCTCACCAATATGGAATAACTACAATGTGTAATCTCAGAATTTACCTAAGAACACAGCTTATCAGAGGAATGCTTATTGTAATGGTCCCGAAGTGGTATGTCCTTACAACAGTCACATCTATTTCTGAATTTTAATGGCTATCTCCAGATTCTGAGATGCTGATCACTTTGTGTATAACCTGATTAATCCCAGGAATTTTGGGTATCTATGTGAAACCTGAAACTGGGAGATAGAACTCAGCAGATGTGAATGTCAGTATTAGCACAAATAGCAGCTGTTTACAAAGCTGAAAAAAGAGTCCAGACCTCAACTAGAGATATTAATGAAGCAGATGTGTTTAGGACTAGGGCAACTTGGGCCAAAGGGTAAAGGACAATAATGATTGCAATTTAAAACTTCAGATTCCATTTGAAACAAAAGGAGGAGATATTTAGTTGGTGCAAGATGTATGTTTCCTAAGCAATTTAACTCATACAGTTTGTTCAAATACCATAAATACATATGACTTTTAATAGGAATTGAGAACTGGTAGGTTTGCATATGTTAGTGGGAAATAGCAACACATTCCATAGTAATTTGGACAGAGAATAAAAATATATATGCAGTGTCTCCCTGAGGAGCAGGGTGAAAATGCAGAGTTGTTGGGCTTCCTCACCTGGATTTTTGCTGATGTCCTCACAAACATTGAGGATGGGTGGTTTGATGTGCTGAGCCCTCTATCATGGGACATGCCCTTATGAAGCTCATTACTGCAAAGGAGAGGCTACAATTGCTTATAATTTTGCCTAAGGGTCTCCCCCTGAGTACCTCTTTGTTTCTCAGATGTGACCTTCTCTCTCTAGCTAAGCAAACTCTGCAGGTGAACTCACTGCCTTCTCCCCTACATAAGATCTGACTCTCAGGGTTGTAAATCTCCCTGGCAATGCAGGATATGACTCCCATGTATTAATCTGCACTGACATAATGAGATTGAGAACACCTTCTTGACCAAAACGTTCATGTGAGATGAAACAAATTCAAGTTTCAGTGGCTGAGAGATTCCAAATGTAGTTGAGAGGTCACTAGTGGGCATTCTTTTGCACTACATAGATAACTCTTTTTAGGTTTTAATGCCTTGGGATAGCTAGAAGTAAATATCTGCAGCTACCAAGCTGTATCCCAGTAGCCTTGACTGTTGAAGATGATTGTATAGTAATGTAGCTTATGAGAGGTGGCAGTGTGATTGTGAAAGCCTTGTGGATCACACTCCCATTATCCAGTGTATGCATGGATGAGTAGAAAAATGAGTACCAAAAACTAAATGAAAAATGGAGTGGGATGGGAGGAATGATTTGGGTGTTCTTTTCTATGTTTAATTTTACTCTTATTTTACTTTTTCTGGTAAAAGAAAATGCTCAAAAATAGATAGGAGTGATGAATGCAAAACTATATGATGGTACTGTGGACAATTGATTGTAAACTTTGGATGATTTTGTGGAATGTGGCTATTTCTCAATAAAATTGAATTTAAAAAATCCGTGGAACTGTGCAACAAAGTGAACACTTAATTAAACCTTGGTCTATAGTTAATACATGGATAAGAATATGATCTCATCAATTTTGAAAAATGTAAGGTTTTAATAATAAGGTGGTATATGTGAACCCAATATATGTATGATTTTTCTGTACACATCTTTTCCAATTAAAAGTGCAGGCAAACTATAATGGAAAACTACAAAACATACAAACACCAAAAAACCAAACTATTTCAGCCAGAATCCACATTTCTAGAGTGTCTGTAAATGAAGTACATCACTTTTCAAGAATTATAAAAAATCAAGGAATTTATAAAATTACTTTACAAATCATTGTCCTAAAAACAAAGGAAATTTTTAATTAAAAAAATATAGGGGTAAAACTTTATGACCTGTTATTCTTACATATGCCTTCAAAAGTAGAAGCAACAGAAGAAACAATACATAAATGCAATGCAATAAAAATTTAAATCTGTTATGCATAGAAAGAAATGATCAGGAAATTGAGAAAAACAACCTTCAGAATGGGAGAAAATAGTTTCAAACCATACATCAGATAATAAGGACTTAATAGCCAGAGTATATAAAGAACTTTTACAATGGAACCACAACAGCAAAAAAAACAAAACAAAACAAAACAAAAAAAACTCATCCCAATTTAAAAATGGGGAAAAAACTTGAATATACATTTCTCCAAAGAGGATATGAAAATTTCCAATGAACATATGAAAAGTTTTTCAACATCATTAGTCAAACAGAAAATTCAAATTAAAACCATGAGATACCACTTCACACCCATAAGTATGGCTATTAATAAAGAAAATGGTAACCCAAATGTAAGCCATGGATTATAGTTAGTAGTAAAATTATAAAAATATTTCATCAACTGTAACATATCACACTAAGGTAAGAAGTCAATAATAGTGCTTTTATGGGAATTCTGCATTTTATGAATAATTTTCTGTAAATCTATAACTTCTCCAAAGAGTGAATAAAAATGGAAAATAAGTTTTGGAGAGGATGCAGAGAAACTGATACTCTAGAGCATTTTGAGTGGGAAGGTAAAATAGTGCAGCCTGTGAAGAAATCAGTATAGTGATTCCTCAAAAAGTTGAATATAGAATTACTATTTGTTCCAGCAATTCCATATCTATGCATATACCCAAACAGGTTTACATAGAGACATTTGTACATCCATGTTTATAGCAGCATTATTCACAATAGTCAAACTTGGAAACAACACAAATATCTATCAACAAATGACTGGATAACCAAAATGTGGTGCATACACACAATGGTATATTTTTTGGTCATAATGAAAAATGAAGTTATGAGACATGATGCAACTTGGAAGAAACTTGAAAACATTATGCTCAATGAAATAAGCAAGACTCATAAGGACAAAAATTGTATATCACTTTGATGAAGAGGAAGTGCACATTCACAGAAACAGAAAACAGATTATAGGTTATAAATATTTTAAAATTAGATAGAATAAGTAGGTGAAATATGGGAGTGGGTTATGGGTGGGAAAATAGCCCAGCCAGTTTACAAAAATCTTCTGCAAGCACCAATCCATGAACAATAAAGAGTAACTTCCCTAAGATTCCCAGGTGAAATAGGAAATAGAGTGGGGTGGGTGAGGTCACCACTATAAAGCATAGCAAAGTTGTCACCTCCAAACTATTTAAAAATTATCTGTACACAAATGTTTGCAATATTCTACCATTTGTTCCAGAAAAATACATGTGTTATTGGAGACCAGAGGTGTGGTTTCTATTCAGTAGGAATGACCGTCTTTCCATACAATTGATCATCATAATGTAACAAGCACAATATTTTAGTTTTCTAGCTGCTAAAGCAAATGCCATAAAATTGGTGTTCTCAACAAAAGTAATTTATTGGCTTAGAGTTATGGAGGCTAGAAAGCTTGCTTCCTTCTGGGGTAGGTATCACCTGGATGGTCATCAATTTTTTGGGTTTCCTTGGCTTTTCCAACACATGGCAATGCACATGGCTGTGTTATCTCATTTCTCTTTGGTTTTATGCTCACTTCCATCTTCTTGCTGCTCCCTGTGGCTTCTTGTCTTGTGTCCAATTTCCTTTGCTAAGGAGGACTTCAATAATATTGGATTAAGGGCCACCTTTATTCATTTCCAGCACACCTTAACTAATAATATTTCAAAGGTTCTATTCTAAGATGGTTTCACACCCACAGGATCAGCAGTCTGAACATGAATGACTTTTGTGGAGGACACGATTGAGTCACCATGCATATAGCAAATAATAATAATAAATATAAAGTATAAATCCAAGTTGAATCACAAGATTCAGATTTACATACAGAATATAGGTATTATTATTTTCAGTCTCTAAGAAAATTTAAGACAATTTGCATCAATTTCCATATTCACAATTCTTTTTCCATCTCCCATGCCTGTACTTTGAATTCATATTTCTTCTTAATGAAGTTAGATTCCTCTCATTCTCTGTAATGAGAATCTGTGAATGTGAAAATCATGCAGTATTTTTATTTACAAAAAATATGCCTTTATACCCATATTCTACATGAACATACACATGGATATTATTTTCCCTCAGCAATTGGAATGTGATACTCTAATTTATAGGTGCCATTTCATATTGTTAAATCTGTCTCCTTCCTCCTACACTTTTTCATCTTTCATTGTTTCACCTCTTTCTCTGAAAGTAGATTTATTTTTTCATTTTATGTAAGTTCAATATATATTTTGTTTAAATTATATATTGTGTTTTTACCACATGCACATGCAGTTATTAACTTTCAGAAAATTTTCACATTCATTATACTTATTAAGCAAATGTATATATATACTGTTGGGCTCCAATTGGCAAACCTAACACTCATATTTTCTCTTATTTAGCCTAATCATGAAAATACAACTGATAGCTGAGTAGGGGAAAATGCTCAATATTATCCTTTAGCTGGAAAATGCTAAGTGTAGACTTTGGTAGCTAGAAATGTTTATTATAACAATTTCACTCAAGAAGATTTGATTCATTTCAAGCTTAAAAGACCTCATTGGCAGAGTTTGCTATAGTTAATCTAAGAAATTCACTCTCTGTTCCTGGTTACATTAATGAAGCCTTCCATCTCTCCTTTCAGGAATAAAGATAACATCCAAAGCGGGATAAAAACACCATGTGGGCTAATATCAACAACTTCCTCCCTGCAAAGAATGAGGTCAAAGCCTGAATGAGGGGAGGACCTCTAATATAACAGGATATGACCAAACAGTATTTCATTTCCTATTTTTTCTTTTTCTTTTTTTGTCTTCTTTCTTCTGGATCCCAGCCATTTCTTTATCTCTTTGGGCTATGAAAGCCCAAATTTCCCTTCTCACTCTGAACTGGTTTGGAAAGTTGTCTCCTCCGGTTCCTTACATATACACCTGTAATAAAACTCACTTTGTTATCAAACAAAAGGACTTATTTCTCTGCTTGATGGGGGTTCAAGTGGGCCTAAATATTGAAGACTACCGTTTTCTGATTGTAACTTAAAAACATAAGTGATTCTTTATATGTGTTTTTAATACATGTGATTGTTCAACTTGTGCCTTCTAAAGAGTTCCCTGACCCATATTGAGAATGCCTATAATCAAATAATGTTAATAAAAATTCTGGTAAAGTAAATGAAACAGGAGTTCTAGTAAAATATTTCATGATAACATCTTTAATTCACATATCAAAAGTATACATATTTCCATTTAGTACCAATTATCTAGTAAAGGATGAAATGTATACCTATATGAAAATATTTAACATCAACAATATATTCCTAAATGTTTGCACATATGAATTATCAGTTATTAAATAAAATATCATTTTTAGGTAAAACATTTTCCCATAATATTTGATAACCTCTTGGGAGTTTTCTGCTATACTCCCAGTATGAAAATAAAGATTTCTCAGCATTCTGCATGTTGAAAGGGATTCTACTTAGGGTGAATTCTTTGATGTTTCATTAAATTAGTATTCTCTTGAATGGTTTTTCCATATACATTATACTCATAGGATTTCTCTTTACTGTGTGTTCTCAATGAGTTGTGAAGAATAATCCCTGATGGAAGGTTTGTCTACATTCATAACATTCATGGAATTTCTTTCCTTTGTAGATAAGCTGATGTTCTCTGGGTTTTTACTTCACTGAAAATTTTCCACATTCGTTATATTAACAGGATTTTTCCTCCTCTTTGAGTTCTCTGAAGACTAATCATTGATATCTGAGATGATGTTTTCTCACATTCATTTTACTTTTAGGGCTTCTCCCTATTAACCTAGCAAGGTATCACTGCCCAACATGAACACAAGTCAATGCCATGATGCTGTGATTTTGAGAAAAGACAGAGGTTTAATGCAAGGTTCACTGACCAAGAAGCTCTGAATAACTCACAAAAGCCAGCTGGGATAAGCATTTGGTTACAGGTTACAACAGAATTGTAAATCACTCAATTAACATAAGATAAGAAGTATAGGAATGGAAATGAGCAAAACAAACAGGCTGTAAATGAGGGTTAAGTAAGGCATCTGGTTAAAAAAATTTATATATACTTCAGTTAACATAAATTATAAGAAGAAAATTAGCTGTAGTCAGTGGTAAAATATCTCCACAAACCAGTTTTTTCTGCCAATGGTTTCATTCCCAATTATATTCTCTGGTGTACTGTGAGAGCTGACCTATGACTAACGTTCCTTTTAAAATCATAGGATTTCTCCCCTGTGTGTGAAGACTGACATATAATTAGAGGCTAAACTATATTCCATTAGGCCCCAGAAGAAGAACTAACATGTAGAAGGAGTTTCTGACCAAGGGGCCCCACAGCTTATCTCACAGAAAACAGGTGCCCCATAAACTAAAGAATGGAGGCTGCTCAAAGATGTTCCAGACAGTGGTGCCTCAAAGGTGGGCAAGGCAAGGTCAGATATGTCCATAAAATGAACAACCAGAAAGGTCTGCTCCCCTAGACAGATAACACAGCTACATTTCAAAGAAGAATAATGCTCAGAACCCTAGCAACCTGTCAGCCCAGGAACTGATAGGCACTCACCCAATCAAGGCACAGGACACACTCAGCAGGTACCCTTCCCCCCCCAACACCCTCCCATCCCAACATGGGTTTTTCCTTTAAAAAATGCTGCTCTCAGATAGAGAGCTGGAGCCATTTTCTTTCTTTCTTTTTGCTGGCTCCCACCTGGTTTCTTCCTGTAATAAACTTTAAACTCTCTACTTAAACCATGACTCACTGCATTGTGTGGATTCCTGAATGACTCCAACCTAACTTATTCTATATTTTAATAAGGTTTCTTCCCTCTGTGAATCCTCTGATGTAAGGTGAGGTATAATTTGTGGCTGAAGGTTTTCCCACAGGCAGTGTATTCATAGAGTTGTCTCCAACACCAATTTTCTAGTGGAAGGTCTGGCTTATTGCAAAATGAGCCTACATGTTGATTTTCAAAGGCTCCTTTACCTATGTGTATTTAGCTGAGTGAAATGTTGCTTCTTGAGGAATACTTCCCATCTTTGTTACATTCAAATGATTTTTTTCTCTCCTATGAGTTCTTAGAGAGTAAGTGAGTAGTGACATCTTGCTGAATACATTCTTTTACACTCAAGATTTTTTCACCCATGTGTACTCCATTGTGTTTTATTAGAACTTCTACCCAACAGACTTCCTCCTACATTCACTAGATCATAGAGATTCTCCCTCAAGTGAATTTCCTGACATTGATAAAATAGAAAAGATTTTCTTATATTTCATAAATTAATTATATGCATAAGATTTCTCTCTTTATGGGTAAAAAAGAATTTGTCCTCCTAAAAGTCTTTCCTACATTAATTATGTTCAAAATTTGTTTCAAAATTTGAATATTCATATGCTGAAATAGATATTTTAAAGCTTCTTATTGTAGTAATAGATACAGCAAACTTTTCCCATTTTAACCACTTTCAAGAGTACAATTCAGTGATATTAGTTATTCAAAATATTATGCTACCATTGGTACCATCAATTATCCACAATTTTCAATCATCTGTTTCAAATACTCTGAATCCGTTAAACAATAGCACCCTCCTCCACAAGTCCCTGTAACTTCTAATATGTTGTCTCTGAAATTTTCTTATTTTAGGTAGTTCATATAAGTAAGACCATACAATATTTACCTTTTTGCATCTGACTTTTTTTCACTTAAAATTATATCTTCCAGTTTCATTAATGTTCTGTTGATTTTCTCTTTTTAATATATGCAAAAGATTTCTGGAAAGAGGATTCTTATGCTATGTACAGAGGTCCAATTTTGTTATTGATGAAATCAAATTTCCACTAATGCTGGTATCATTTTTCTGGGCTCTTCTCAATAAAGTTATGTACTTTGCAGAATTCTGTCTCTTCACAATTAACAGTAGAAAATGAAAAATTCTGAATTCTTTTTACCATCTTTAATGAAAGATCTTTCTAAACTGTTATTTTATAACATGCACTAAACACTCTGGCCTTGTGTCCTTAGCACATGGCATAATATCTGTTTGGGGAGTCCCACTTGGAAAACCACCTTTCAAAATCCATGGCTTTTCTTCTCATTCCAACTTGATTACCTTTGGCTTAGTAATGCAATATCCTATTTGGAAAATGTTGTCATAGATATCAAGTCTCCCATCCCTGTACAGAGGTAAGTAGGGCTCAGCTGCTGCCAGTTTCTAGAGTGAAGCCAATAGTCCTTTCCCTGAATGGCAGTGATTCCTGAACCTCTACCTTCTTTAGCTCTAGAAAATTAACAGAACTATGAAAGTATTGCTCTGTCTTCTGAAACTTGGCTCAAACCTTCCATTGTGTTACAATTGGAGTGTCTTCCTGATGCTTCCTGTTCCAGTTTGCTAATGCTGCCATTGTGCAAAATACCAGAAATGGATTGGATTTTATAAAGGGGATTATTTGTTTACAAATTTACAGTCAGAAGGCCATGGACAAGTCCAAATTAAGGTATCAACATAAGTATACCTTCACCAAAGGAAGGCCAATGGCATCCAGAAAATTCTGTTAGCTGCAAAGACATGTGGCTGACATCTGCTCATCCCAGGTTGTGTTACAGTGACTCTCTCATCTGCTCTCCAAAATGTCACTCTCAGCTGCTCTGAGATCTTTCTGTTTATCAGCTCTTTTATAGGACTCCATTGATTAATTCAAGACCCACCCTGAATGGGTGGGGTCCATAACTCCATGGGAATAATTTAATCAAAATATTTCACCCACAGTGGATTCAGTCACATCTCCATGGAAACACTCAATCAAAAGATTCCAATCTAATCAACTCTAATACATCTGTCCCCCACAAGATTGAGTCAAAGAACATGATGCTTTGGGGGAGACATAATACATCCAAACTGACACACTATCCAAAATGCCTGTGGACATAAAATCAAGGATCTGCTCTTTGTTGACCTCTTCCTTTTTCACTCTGAGTCTCCTGTAAGGATTCTTAGTTCAGTTGCCTGATTTTCCTTGTGGGATTCTTTTTCATTATGTTCCCTGCTTATCTCACAAAAGCTGCTCATTTCCCTAGGAAACATAACCTGTGCTAATTCTCTGTCAAGCCCTTGGTTTTACAGTTCACACTCACTGAGTCTTCCTAGTGTAGAGAGAACACATAGACTAGTACTGTCACTAAGGAAGAAATGCCCAACCCACTTCTACCACTCTCACATAGTTAGCCAGTCACTGAGTATAGACATATGGCAAATCTTTAATTAAATTTAATCCTGATGTTTTATATTTCAGAATTCTATTATAAATGGATTTTTTTCATTTCTGATGTTTGTCCCTAATAGAAATACAATTTTTACATTGATCAGCTATCATGCCAATTGTCTAAATTAATTTATTCTGTGTTGTAATTTCTGTAGGTTTTGCTGACTGTGTAATATTTTCTATACTCTACTATTTTATGTTTTTATTTTTCCCTTCATTATATTTAGACATTTGTGCCAGTTTGGATATATTTTGTCCCCTGAAAAGCCATGTTTCAATCCAATCTTGTGGAATATGTGGAATAGGTTTTCTTCCATGGAGATGTGACTTACCCAATTGTAGGTGATAAATCTGATTGAATTATTTCCATGGAGAAATGACCCTGCCCATTCAGCATGGGTCTCTATTCATGTACTGTGTTCCTAAAAGAGCCAAAAAGACCCAGACATTGATGATGCTGACAACTCAAGATGCTTGGAAATGCAGACTTAAGGGCATTTGAAGATATTAAGCTAAGAGGTGAGTCCCTGAGTTTGCCCTGCAGAAGTTAAGAGATACCAAGGGTCATTTTGGAGAATGTCATTTTGAAATACAACCTGGGGGAAATGGAATAGCAGATACCAGCCATGTAACTTCCCAGCCAGCAGGGGTGTTCTGGACATCATCAACCATTTCTTCAATGAAGGTATTCTCTTGTTGATGCCTTAATTTGGGCATTTCAGGTCATCAATTTCTGGTTTCATTGTTTTAAAGGGGCAGAGAATTTGGTGTTGAATGGAAGACAGAATTTGTACAAGCAACAATCTGAGCTACTTAGCTGAAGAGATCTCCAAACTACACATGACAGATGTAGCCTGATTTCTCCTTGCAGCTTACTGTAAAATGTGTGAGGAAAGAGATAAGCTAAGATCTTGGGTTCAAAGAAACCAGAAATTGATGATCTGAAATTCTGGACTTCCAGAAAGTGAAACCCCAGAAGCTAAAGCCCCACATGAGGTTTTAATGAAACCTGCAACCAGCCAGCCATTTCCATACAAACTAGGAGTGAAAATGGAGTTACCCAGAAAGGATTTGTGAAAAGTTATATTTGACAGTTTTGATCCCTGTAAGTTGCATGTGAAGCCAACAGATTTTTTTGTGAGATCTGTGTAGACAAACCACTGTCAGTCTGGACTGGAGGGGTCAGAGAAGGAACAAATTGGGGGAAAAATTTCATCACAGACATAACCCTTGGAAACTGAGATCTAGAGTCAAGAAATCTTAGGTGAGGAGAGCAGCACAACCTATGCACATGCAAAGCATGAGTTTGCCCCAGTGGCAGAGGCCATACTTTCCAACTAAATGCTCAGGAAGAGTACTGTCATACAAGTCCTCAGGGAGAGAGGAGCAAATTCCCTGGTGATTTGGGAGAATGTGGCCCCCTCCCCACTCTTCTAAAGGGGTTGAACATGTGCCCAGGAGATGGAAGAGATTCCAAGTGCCACCCTTGGGGATAGCAAGAAGGTCATCTCCCCAATGCATGGATATGTTGGAGCACACATCCCAGTGTTCAGAGAGAAAAGGGCTGCTGTAAAGGCCCTGGGAAAGGGTTGGACTACTGGTCTCTCAAGCCCAAGGATAAAACATCTTTCTATAAATGACTCTCAGACTTTGAAATCTAATGGTGCTTGTTTTGTGGATTTTAGGGATTGTTTTTGTCCTGTGAACCCTGCTTAACTTTCAGTTTCTCCCTATGGCAATTGAAATATTTATTTTATGTCAGTACCTCCTTTGTATATTGGCATCAGATAACTTTTTCTAAGTTTAAAAGGTCTATAACTAATGGGGACTTTTTCTTTAGGACAGACCACTTCTGTACCAGATTTTGAAAAGATCTTGTACTTACATATTGTTACTGAAATGATTTAAGTTTTTGTGACATTGTGAAGGAAAGAATGTACTTTGGCATTTGGAAGAAACATGTATTTTTGGAGTCCAGGGATTGGAATTCACCAGTTTGTGTATATTATAGCCCCTCAAAAGACATTCTTTAATCCAGTCTTGTGAGACATTTGGATTAGGTTGTTTCCATGGAGATGCAACTCACCCAACTCAGGACTAAATATTTCCATGGATATGTGGCCCTGCACATTCAACATGTATCTTGATTAGTTTGCTGGAATCCTTTAAAAAGAACCACATAGGACCAAAATTTTATCATGCCGATGCCTAGAGATGCTTTGAGATGTGTACTGAAGAACACTGGAGATGCTAACCTAAGAAATGTGTCCCAGAGTTTGCCTAAGAGAAGTTAAAAGAGGCCTAGAGACATTTTGGAGAATGGCATTTTGAAATGCAACCTGGAAGTAAAGGAAGAGCCAACACAAGCCACATGCCTTCCCAACAAACATAGGTGTTTTGGATACCATTGACCATTTCTTCAGTGAAGGTATTCTCTTGTTGATTCCTTAATTTTGACATTTTCATGTCTTTGGATTGTTAATCTGTAACCTAATAAAACCCATTTATAAAAGCCAATCTATTTTGGGTATTTTGCATAACAGCAGATCTAGCAAACTGGGACAGCCTTTATTTTGATTTTGCATTTTCCTTCACTTTACCCTAGAAAGCATCTACAATGCAATGCTGAAGATAAATGATGTACTGGCCATATGTGTTAATATTAGGAAGACCACATTAAGTCTTTCATTATGAAGTTTTAATTTTTTTCTTAAACTGGCTTTATCAGATTGAGGAAATTACCTTATATTCCAAGTTTATCAAGTTTTTTCATGAAATTGTTTGGTATTTTGTCAAATATATTTTTGGAATGTACTCATCAAAGAATATGGCTTTCCTCTTGTATTCAGGTAATATGGTGAGTTGTAAACATTCACTGATGATATAAAATAACTGACATGCATGCATAACTCTCAATTGGTAATAAACTATTATCTTTTTATAAATTGTTAGATTCTGTTTGCTAACATTTGCTAAAGATATTTTGACATATAAATGAGGGATATTGCTCTGTAAATTTCATTATTTTGATGACTGACTATATTTGATATCAGGTATGCTTGCCTCTTTCAACTTTGATTTTGGTAATCTGTGTTATCTCTCTTTTTAATATTCATCAGACTTGCTGGGGGTTATTTATTTGTATTTCTTTAAGGATAAAAAAAATTACAAGTTGAGATGGACTTCCAGGAAGATGGTGGAATAGCAGTGGTAGAGCAAACTTCTACTCCATGAAAAAAAAAATTGAGGAAGGGCAGAAAACACCTAGAACAATGGCTCCAAGGGTGAAAGGTGAGAATGGGACCTCTACAACACATATTGGGGATGTGGATGAAAATGTGGAGAAATTGTTTCTCTAAGGATGAGTTGAGTTTATTCAACTTGGACTGCTGCTGAAGGCTGGTATTTGCACCTTGCTGCAAAGCACGGAGAGGGAGCAGTTATCCACTCCATGTGCATGCATTTAGCAGTTAACTGGGGAAACAATCCTTCAGAGTCCTGCAACTGGAGCCCTCATAAGAGAATTTTGGATTCAGAAGACTTGTGGTGCCTGCATTTACTTGTTCTGCATGGAAGCTTGCAGTGTGCAAAGGTGAGTGGCAGGGAGAAGCAAGTGTGCTTCATGGACGTGTCAGGAGCCCCTACCCAGGCCCAGAGGCCATGGGTACATGGAAGACAGGGAATCCAGTGCTTTTGAGCTGGAGGCTGAGCTTTGCAGACCCACAGACTGACAGTTGTCCACTCAGAGTCCCAGAAAACATCAGACCCACTGTGCCATTGAGTGGAATCTCTGGGGAAATGCACAGAACCCAACTCCCAACCATATGGGTGGCAGTCCCCCACTTACAGGGAGAATGGGTGTGCTGATTATATTTTCACCTGGTTTGGATCCTGCAGAATGCAGAGGCAAATTGGGAGAAAGATGACCTGAAGATAGGTGGTTGAAGAGCACCATCTGCATAGAAGAGAGGTAAAGTGCCCTCCAGCAAGCCATAGTTCTGCCAATTTATAGATAAATGTTCAGATAATCCTGCATATCCTAAAATAACCTTATCAAGATAGCAAATACCTGAATCCAACAGAAAATCACAAAGCACATGAAGACAAAAGTAGATATGGACAAGCCAAGTGATCAAGTTAAAAGCCCAGAAAGACACAGAATCTGGACAAATTAAACAAAGAAGTATATAAAAATCTGCAAAATAAACTGAATTGGTTGACTAAAGACATAAAAGACACCCAGGATACTTTAGAAGAGAATAAAGAAGAATTTTAAAGAGTAAATTAAAAATAGATCTTATGGAAATAAAATATACTGTGGATCAAATTAAATGTATTCTAGAGGTACACATCAGCAGATTTGAAGAGGCTGAAGAAAGAATAACTGAATAATGAAAATTGCAATTGAATGTGAATGCACAAAAAACAAATGGTGAAAAAAATGAAAAATGTAAAATGGATATAAGAGAAATGAAGGACAACATGAAGCTCACAAAAGTGAGAATCATTGGTATTCCAAAAGGAGAAGAGAAGAGTAAAGGGCTAGGAAGAGTATTTGAGGACATAGTTGGGGAAAATTTCCCAAGACTTATAAATGACACAAATATGAATATAAAAGCAGAATAAAATCAAATAGAATTTATCAAAATAGACCACCTGGAGACATACTAATCAGATTTTCAAATGCTGAAGAGAAGGAAAAAGTCCTGAAAGCAGCAAAAGCTGTTCATCCCATACAAGGAAAACCAAATAAGACTATTGACTGCTCAGTGGGCACCATAGAGGCAAGAATGCAGTGACATGATATTTTTAAGATTCTGAAAGAGAAAAATTGCCAGAAAAAAGATTACTTTATCCAACAAAGCTCTCCTTTAAAATTGAGGAAGAGATCTAAAATTTCCCAAACAAATGGTGAAAGAATTTCTTAACAAGAGACCTGCCCTGCAAGAAATATTACAGGGATTTCTGTAGTTTGAGAGAAAACAACACAGGTAAAGTTCTGTATAAGTGCAAAGAATTGGAGAGTATTAGTATTCTAGTTTGCTAATGCTGCCAGGATGCAAAACACCAGAAATGAATTGGCTTTTATAAAGGGGTTTTTTTGGTTACACAGTTACAGTCTTAAGACCATAAAGTGTTCAAGGTAATGCAACAACAATTGAGTACCTTCACTGGAGGATGGCCAATGGCATCCAGAAAACTCTGTTAGATGGAAAGGCGTGTGGCTGGCATCTGCTCTGGAGATCTGCTTTCAAAATGGCTTACTCCCCAGATATTTCTTTCTAGGCTTCATCTCCTCAAAAATGTTATTCATAGTTGCTCTTGGGGTATTTGTCCTCTATTAGCTTTTCAGAGTTAGAGTCTGCTTTCAATGGCCATCTTCAAACTGTCTCTCATCTGCAACTCCTCTCTTCTCAGCTTCTGTGCATTCTTCACAAGTGTCCCTCTTGGCGGTAGCAAGCTTATTCCTTCTGTCTGAGCTTATATGGTGCTCCAATAATTTAATTCAGACCCACCCTGAGTGGGTGGGGCAATACCTCCATGGAAATATTCAACCAAATCTCTTGTCCACAGTTGATTGAATCATATCTCCATGGAAACACTAAAAGGATTACAAAATCTAATCCACACATATGTCTGCCCACACAAGATTGCATCAAGGATAATGGCATTTTGGGGGACATAATGCATTCAAACTGGCACAATTATTAAGGGTAATGCAGGGAAAGAAAGAGAGAGAGAGGGAAAAACAGATATGGCAAAGAAAAACCAAAGGATAAGATGGCTGGTTCAAGAACTACCTTCACAGTAATAATATTGAATGTGAATGGATTCAGCTGCCCAGTTAAATGATAGAGGCTGGCAGAATGGATTAAAGAGTATGATCCATCAATATGGTTTTTACAAGAGACTCATCTTAGACCCTGAGATTGAAACTGAAAGTATGGAGAAAAATATTCCATGTAGGCTGCAACTGAATCAGTCTACATATCCTGAAAGAACCCTATCAAGTTAAGCAAATGCCAAAAGGCCAAAAACAACAGAAAATTTTAAAGCATCTTAAAAAACCAGATGATATGGATAACCCAAGCCCAAACACCCAAACCTAAAGATGAGAGGAGACAGTACTTGGAGCAATTACTCAAAGAACTAAAGATGAACAATGAAAGCATGGCACAGGATATAAAGAACATGAAGAGGAGCATGGCACAGGATATAAAGGACATGAAGGAAACCCTGGAAGAGCATAAAGAGGAAATTGCAAGAGGAAATAATAAAAGATGATCTTATGGAAATATAAGAAACTGTTGACTAAACTTAAAAGATTCTGCATACCCATAGAACAAGACGAGAGGAAGCTGAACAGCAAATTACTGACCTGGAGGATGACAGAATGGAAAATGAAAGAACAAAAGAAAGAATGGTGAACAATATAAAACATCAAAATGGACCTCAGGGATATGATAGATAATATAAAATGTCCAAAGATAAGACTCATTGGTGTTCCAGAAGAGGAAGAGAAAGGTAATGGTCTAAATCTTCTAAAATTTTCTAAACACCATAAATACACAAACCATAAATGTCCAGTGGATCCAAATAGAATAAAGCCAAATAAACCCACTCAGGGACATATTCTGATCAGACTCTCAAATACTGATGAGAAGGAGCAAGTTCTGAAAGCAGGAAGAGAAAAGCAATTCACCACATACAAAGAAAACAGCATAAGACTAAGTAGTGACTACTCAGCAGCCACCATGGAGGCGAGAAGGCAGTGGCACAACATATTTAAAATTCTTAGTGAGAAAAATTTCCAACCAAGAATACTTTATCCAGCAAAGCTCTCCTTCAAATTTGAGGGAGAGCTTAAATTTTTCACAGACACACAAATGCTGAGAGAATTTGATAACAAGAGACCTTCCCTACTGAAGATTCTAAAGGGAGACCTACAGACAGAGAAACAAAGAAAGGAGAGAGACATGGAGAAAGTTAAGTACTAAAGAGATTTAGTATGGGTACATTAAAGGACATTAAGACAGAGAGGGAATAAAATACATCTGATATACATAAACCAAAGGATAAGATGGCTGATTCAAGAAATGCCTTCACAGTAATAATGATAAATGCAAATGGATTAAACTCCTCAATCAAAAGATATAGATTGGCAGAATGGATAAAAAAAAATGAAACATCAATATGTTGTATACAAGAGACTCAGACACAGGGACAGAAAGAAATTGAAAGTGAAAAGATGGAAAAAATACTTCATGCAATCTACAGCCAAAAGAAAGCAGGAGTAGCAATATTAATCTCAGGTAAAATAGACTTTAAATGCAAGGATGTTACGAGAGACAAAGAAGGGCACTACATACTAATGAAAGTGGCAATACAACAAGAAGAAATAACAATCATAAATGTTTATGCACCCAGTCACGGTGCCACAAAATACATGAGACAAACACTGGCAAAACTAAAGGAAGCAATTAAATGTTTCCACAATAACTGTGGGAGACTTCAACACATCACTCTCTCCTATAGATAGATCAACCAGACAGAAGACCAATAAGGAAATTGAAAACCTAAACAGTCTGATAAATGAATGTGATTTAACAGACATGTATAGAACATTACATCACAAAACACCAGGATACACATTCTTCCCTAGTGCTTAAGGAATACATCATATGCTAGAACATAAAAAAGCACTGACAAATTTAAAAAAAAAATTGAAATTATTCAAAGCACATACTCTGACCACAATGGAATACAGTAAGAAGTCAATAGCCACCAGAGACTTAGAAACTTCACAAAAACCTGGAGGATAGACAACACACTCCTAAACAATCAGTGGGTTAAAGAAGAAATAGCAAGAGATATTACTAAATACACAGAGAAGAATGAAAATGAGAACACAACATACCAAAACCTATGGGAAGCATCAAAAGTGGTACTGAAGGGGAAATTTATAGCACTAAATGCATACAATAAAAAGGAAGAAAGAACTAAAATCAAAGAACTAATGGATCAACTGAAGAAGCTAGAAAATGAACAGCAAACCAATCCTAAACCAAGTAGAAGAAAAGAATTAACAAGGATTAAAGCAGAAATAAATGAAATAGATATAAAAAGAGAGAATAAATAATACCAAAAGTTGGTTCTTTGAGAAGATCAACAAGATTGGCAAGCCCCTAGCTAGACTGACAAAATCAAAAACATAGAAGACCCATATAAACAAAAGAATGAATGAGAAAGTGACATTACTGTGGAGCCCAAAGAAATCAAAAAATTATGAGGATACTATGAACAACTGTATGCCAAAAAACAGGATAATGTAGAGGAAATTGACAATTTCCTGGAAACATAGGAACAACCTACACTGACCAGAGAATAAAAATACAAGTCCTCAACGAACCAATCACAATCAAAGAGATCCAATCAGTAATCAAAAATCTTCTCACAAATAAATGCCCAGGGCCAGATAGCTTCACAGGTGAACTCTACCAAAATTTCCAAAAAGAGCTTACTTAAACTCTTGCAAAACATCAAAGAAAATGGAACCCTACCTAACTCATTCTATGACGGTAACATCAACATAACACCAAAACCAGGCAAAGATACTACAAAAAAAGGAAAACTACAGGTCTATCTCCCTAATGAATATAGATGCAAAAATTCTCAACAAAATACTTGCAAATTGAATCCAAAGACACACTAAAAAATCATACACCATGACCAAGTGGGGTTCATTCCATGCATGCAAGGATGGTTCAACATAAGAAAATCAATGTATTACAACACGTTAACAAACCAAAAGAGAAAAAACAAATGATCATCTCTATAGATGCTGAAAAAGCATTTGACAAAATCCAACATCCCTTTTTGATAAAAACACTTCAAAAGTTAGGAATTGAAGGAATCTTCCTCAGTATGATAAAGAGAATATATGAAAAACCCACAACCAGCATATTACTCAATGGTGACAGACTGAAAGTCTTCCCTCTGAATCAGTAATGAGACAAGGATGCCCACTGCCATCAGTGTTATTTGTTATTGAACATTGTACTGGAAGTACTAGCCAGGGCAATCCAGCAAAACAAAGAAATAAAGTGCATCTGAATTGGAAAGGAAGAAGTAAAACTGTCATTGTTTGCAGATGATATGATCTTATATATGGAAAACCCTGAGAAATTTTCAATACAGATACTAGAGCTAATAAACAAATTTAACAAAGTAGCAGGATACAAGATTAATGCACATAAGACAGTAATGTTTCTATATGCTGCAAATGAACAAATTGAAGTGACACTCAAGAAAAAGATACCATTTTCAACAGCAACTAAAAAAATCAAGTACCTAGTAATAAACTTAACCAAAGATGTAAAAGACCTATACAAAGAAAACTACTACATAACTCTACTAAAATAAATAGAAGGGGAACTTAAAAGATGGAAAATATTCCATGTTCATGAATAAGAAGGTTAAACATCATTAAGATGTCAATTCTACCCAAACTCATCTACAGATTTAATGCAATCCCAATCAAATTTCCAACAACCTACTTTGCAGACTTGGAAACCCTAGTTATCAAATTTATTTGGAAAGGGAAGATGCCTCAAATTGCTAAAGGCACTCTAAGAAAGAAAAATGAAGTGGGAGGACTTACACTCCCCAACTTTGAAGATTACTAAACAGCCACAGTTGTCAAAACAGCATGGTACTTGTTCAAGATAGAAATATTGATCAATGGAACTGAATTCTCAGTTCTACAGCCAACTGATCTTTTATAAGGCCCCCAAAACCCCTGAACTGGGACTTAACTGTCTTTTCAACAAATGGGGCTGGGCTAGTTGGACATCCATATCCAAAAGAATGACAGAGGACCACTACCTCACACCCTACACAAAAGTTAACTCAAAGTGGATAAAAGATTTCAATATAAGAGACAGTATCATAAAACTCCTAGAAGATAATTTCAGGAAACATCAAGACCTTGTATTAGGTGATGATTTCCTAGACTTTACACCCAAAGCACAAGCAACAAAACAAAAAATAAAAAAAAATGGGAACTACTCAAGATTAGAAGTTTCTGCACATCAAAGAAATTTGTCAAAAAGATGAAGAGGCAGCCAACTCAATGGGAAAATTTTTTGGAAACCATGTATCTGACAAAAGACTGATATCTTGCATATATAAAGAAATCCTACAACTCAATGATGGTGGTAGAGACAGCCCAATTATAATATGGGCAAAATATATGAAAAGACAGTTCTCTGAAGAGGAAACACAAATGGCCAAGAAACACATGAAAAAATGTTCAGCTTCACTAGCTATTGGAGAGAAGCAAATTAAGACAAAGAGTTACCACGTCACACCAATTAGAATGGCTGCCATTAAACAAACAGGACATTGCAAATGCTGAAGGGGATGTGGAGAAATTCGAAATCTTATTCATTGTTGGTGGAACTGAATAATGGTTCAGCCACTCTGGAAGTCAGTCTGGCACTTCCTTAGAAAACTAGCTATAGACTTACCTTTTTATACAGTGATTGCACTTCTCAGTATATACCTGGAAGATCTGAAAGCAGTGATGCGAACAGATATCTCCATGCCAATGTTCTTAGCAGCATTATTCACAATTGCCAAGAGATGGAAACAACCCAAATGTCCTTCAACAGATGAGTGAATAATTAAAATGTGCTACATACACATGATGGAATACTACACAACTGTAAGAAGGAATGATGTTATGAAACATATGACAACATGGATGAAACTTGAAGACATAATGCTGAGTGAAATAAGCTAGGAACAAAAGGGAAACATTATATGCTACCACTAATGTGAGCATTGAAAAATGTAAAACAACTTGTTTCTAATGCAGAATGTAGGGGAACTAGCGATAAACAGCAATTAAGGAAGGGGGAATGATATCCCAATACAATCAGGTAAGCTATCATGGGTAAATTTAACATTCTGAGAATGCCCAGGAATGACTATGGTCTATTAATTTCTCATGAGTATGGTAGGAACAAATTCACAGAAATGTTGCTATTTTAGGTTATTTTCTTGGGGTAGAGTAGGAGCATGTGGGAAGTAAAATATTTGTCTTAGGTTAGTTGTCTTTTTCTTACTCCCTTGTTACAGTGTGTTTGAAATGTTTTTTTAATTGTATGTTCATTTAATTTTTTATATAGTTGATTTAAAAAAATAGTTAAAAAAACAATGAAAAAAATATGCAGAGCCCACTTGAGGAGCTGGTGGAGAATGCGGGGTTGTTGGGCTCCCCCACCTTGATGGTTGCTGATGTGTTTACAGACATAGGGTGGTTTGATGGGCTGAGCCCTCTACCACAGGACTTGCCCTTGGGAAGACTGTTGCTGCAAAGGAGAGTCTGGGCCTCCCTATAATTCTGCCTAAGTGCCTCCTCCTGAATGCCTCTTTGTTGCTCAGATGTGGCCCTCTCTCTCTAGCTAAGCCAACTTGGCCAGTGAAATCACTGCCCTCCCCCCTACATGGGATCTGATACCCAGGGAGTGAATCTCCCTGGAAACATGGAATATGACTCCTGGGGAGGAATCTAGACCTGGCATCATGGGATGGAGAACATCTTCTTGACAAAAAAGGGGATGTGAAAGGAAATGAAATAAGCTTCAGTGGCAGATTCCAGAAGGAGCTGAGAGGTCACTCTGGTGGGCACTCTTAGGCACAATATAGACAACCCTTTTTAGGTTCTAATGAACTGGAGTAGCTAGCAGTAAATACCTGAAACTATCAAACTACAACCCAAAAACCATGAATCTTGAAGACAATTATATAAAATGTAGTTTATGAGGGGTAACAATGTGATTGAGAAAGCCATATGGACCACAGTCCCCTTTGTCTAGTTTATGGATGGATGAGCAGAAAAATGGGGGAAGAAAAGGTTCTTTTTCTTTTAATTGTTCTTTTTCACTTTAATTTTTATTCTTATTCTTTTTGTGTGTGTGGTAAGGAAAATGTCAAGAATTAATTTTGGTGATGAACGCACAACTATATAATGGTACTGTAAACAATAGAATGTATGCTTTGTTTGGCATGACTGCATGGTATATGAATATACCTCAATAAAATGAAAAAAAAAAAAAGAAGCTGGTGAATGACTTCGTTCATTCACCATATATCATAACCCCTTACTGTGTACTACATACTGTGTTAGGTACTGGTGATACAGTTTTCATTCCTTTATTCAGCAAATATAACTGTAGCTAAGGACTGGAATAATTCTTGTGGGAAAGCATAATGCCTAGTATACTGTTGAATTGGTCATCTTGAAATCTTCCTTCCCAAAGTTTCAAGTCTATTTAGGGATTTCCCCCCTGGGTATTTAATCATCATGAATAGAAAGTATTTGATTTACAAAATTTTGTTTTACTATGCAATTTTGATTTACTGTCTCCATAAACCTCAGGATACTTATTTTCCATATTTGTGCAGTTTTTCCCCCTAGGTTATGTAGCTGTTTAAAGAAGTGTAATGATCTTTGAAGATTAATGTATTAGTTAGGGTTCTATAGGGAAGCAGAATCAACAGAGGTATCTATAAATATAAGATTTATAAAAGTGTCTCATACAATTGTGGAGATGCACAAGTCCAACTTCCATAGGACAGACAGCAAACTGACAATTCCAATTTACATATCTGATGAAATCCTCATTCAGGGAACTAGCAACTTTGACAAACGTGTTCAATGAACTCCTCAGGAAACAAACTGGCAGCTTCAACAAACTCCTCAGGAACTGCTTCACTAAATCAGCCAAAGAAGTGAAGGACCTCTATCTGTCTCACTTAAAAGTCTTCAACTGGATTAAATCCAGTTGACTGCATTCTCTCATTGTGGAAGACACTCCCTTTGTTGACTTCATCAGTCACAGCTTCAGCCAATTGACTTATAAGTTAACAAACCATCCTTCTTGATTGACCAGATTCCTGAGTATCATCACCTGGCCAAGTTGACACATGAACCTAACCACCACAATTAATTTATGGGTTTTTTACTCTCTTGCATGGGAAAACCTCCCATTTCCATAAAAACAATAAATTTGACCACACAAAGCAGTTAAGAGGCATGGGCTTTGGGATCAGAGAGACATGACTTTAAGTTCCCCCACTTAACAAATGTGAAATCAGGAATAAATTTTTACTCCTTTAAAAAAATAGATTACCATTAAGTATAGGTACAAAAACCCATAAAAATCAACAAAAGTCCATAGACTATTTAGTAGGCATGGTTTTACAAAACAAATAAGACTTAAATATTCTTGCAGCTAAAACAGGAGGACCTGTGCTTTGCTTTATAAAGCTTGCTGGATTTACATGAATATAACTGGCCAGGTAGTTGAAACTCTAAAAACTTTAAAATAAACTATAGACATTATAAGACAAGCCAAAAAAAAAATGCAGCAAATAATCCATCTTGGCTTAAACATTTCTTTCTTACTTCCCTTTGGTGCTCAATGCTATCCTTGTACCCTTTTCAACAACTTTAGTACTAATCTTGTTTTTATTTGCTTGTGGGGTCCTGCCTCATATGGCTCACAGTAAATTTCTTTCACACAGCTTTCCAGACAACAACAAATCAAATTGTTGGGAACAGACTCCTTGTGCAACAAGCTCATCACTACCAGACTCTGCCACAAGATCTCTATGCCCCTTGTCATCATGAAGCAGATATAGAAGATGTATCCTTGATCCAGACCCCCAGCAAAATATAATAAAAGTAGTTTGGAATGTTGGGTCTGGCCCTGGGCCCCTCCCCATCCCCTGTTTTACAAAACCAGGCTGCAGCTCAGACCATGACACATGTTGCTGCCCCCTCTCTTTTCCCCATTTTCCTGCCACTTTCTTTATTCTCATCCATCACCACCCCTCCCTTCCCCTCACAAAATTATTCCCCCCACCTCTCCTGTTCAAATTCACAAACCAGACATTGCCAAAGTTACAAGATAAACTATGTGTAACCTCCTATTGGCCAAAGTTTGCATACCTTGCCCTGTGTAACCTGCTGATTGGCAAAAGGCTCTATAAAAAGGAATCCCACCACTCAACTGCACACTTTCCCCTCCAAGCAGCCTTTCTGCTGGCAGGGGCCACCCTGAGGCTTCTCTCAAATAAGACTTTTCTTTAATACCTGGCTATTTGGCTTCATTGCTGTGCTGGTTTGACTGTATTATGTCCCCCAGAAAAAGCCATATTCTTTGATGCAATCTTGTGGGGCAGACAGAATAGTGGGGATTAAGCTGGAACGTTTGAATTAGGTTGTTTGCATGGAGATGTGCCCCACCCAGCTGTGGGTGGTGACTTTGGTGGGATACTCCCATGGAGGTGTGACCCCACCCATTCAGGGTGGGCCTGGATCAGTGGAGCCATATAAAACATGCTGACTCAAGGAGACTGAACAGAGTGCAGCTGTGAGTGACATTTTGAAGAGGAGCAAGCTTGCTAGAGAGGAACGTCCTGGGAGAAAGCCACTTTGAAACCAGAACTTTGGAGGAGACGCCAGCCACGTGCCTTCCCAGCTAACAGAGGTTTTCTGGATGCCATTGGCCATCCTCCAGTGAAGGTACCTGATCACTGATGTGTTACCTTGGACACTTTATGGCCTTAAGACTGTAACTGTGTAGCCAAATAAACCCCCTTTTTATAAAAGCCAGTCCATCTCTGGTGTTTTGCATTCTGCAGCATTAGCAAACTAGAACAATTGCCCACCTTTCAAACCAAACTACTCTACAATCTGATGCTGAATTCTTTTAATTCATCAACTAAACCTGTTTTCTTACATAAGTTTTGAGGGTACTGCTTTCATGCCCTGATCTCACGCTATACTTAGTCAAAAGTCCAGTATGATCATTGAAAATCTCTTACACTTACAAAATATCTTCCCTGGAGCAATACCACTTAAATGGCAATTTGCCTTTGGCAAAGAAGAAAGGATTCAACTGTTTCTTAAGGTGTGAGTAATTGCAATGAGATAATTTACTCCTCAGGCTTTGATAAAAACTAAAGCAATGAGTGGGAAGATGAAAAGATAATGGCAAAGGGAAGGAAATGCAAAGAACAGGCTGGAATTAATGAAGGCAAAAATTGGAATTCTGCTCATAGGTATTCCTTGAACTGACCACATGAGACCTAATTGCCTGAAATAAATATTGTTCTTATTCTGAAAATATCTGATAAGAACAACAGATATTATTTATTGAGAATTCCCACATTAGTGAATGTGCTCAGCATTTTACATGCATTATTTTAGTTAAGATTCAGAGTCCTTTGATCAGTGAACATCTACATTTTACAGGAAAGTAAACATTGTTAAATATTTAATGTTACATGCCTTGATTTAACAGTTTTGAAGTAGCAGTTAGAATAATTTTGAGGTTTAAATGACCTTAGATTTGTCATTTCCAGATGCTGAAGAACATGGGAATCATCCAGAGGTCTTGTTTAACACAGGGTGGAAAACACAATAAGTTCCTTATTGTGTTTGTTCTAAGGTGAGCTTCTAATGCCCACTCTCTAATTCTTTGATGGTGGCAGTTTTGGCCTGATGGCCCCCTGATAGATTATACTGAAATATTGCCACAGTACATCTGGGTGAAAACATGTTTTGATCAGGAGCTATTGCTAGGGTGGTGAGAGCTGCCATGCCATCTTCCCTTACTTTGGGATCAGGGCATTGAATTTGGTCTGTCTTAAGCTTTTGTTGGACCAAAGGATGAGCCGGCTTACTTTCCTCAGTTTTGCTTTGCCAGACAGTGGCTCATCATCTTTTGATGAAGAATCAACAGGGTCCCACACTTTAGGGTCCCAGTCAGGAGAAGCTAGGATATGCCTAACTTGCCCATTGGGCAGCTTATGCCCCCTTTCTCTAGTGTACTGGCATGCCAGTGCGGGACAGTGATTACGTGCTTCAACTTGGCGGGCCTGGGCTGGGGGACCTGATCAGCCCCTGGGGAGGGTGGTGGGCACGGGCGACAGCGCCCTCCGCAGCCCCCCGGGCCTGGGGAAGTTGCGGTCGCTGTTGACTCATCTGGGGGGGGGAGGTGGCGGCCGGTTGCCAAATTCCAGGCTCTCAGGACTGCCTGGAGGGCACCAGCGGCGGGGGCTCTTTCCCGGAGGCGAGGGCGAGGCGGGGGACTGGGCCCGGTCCCCAGCGTAGGCGTGCAAAGTATGGAGGGCGGCGAGAAAGGAACAGGCGGGACACGGTTCTTTTAGGGTGAAGAAGCCAAGAGAGTTTATTAGGGGAGAGTACAAGCTTATATCGGGCGTTTAGAGGGCGGGGTAGCTGTAGAGGTTAAAGGCTTGGATTGGTTCTGAGAGGGCGCGGAGGTTGATTGAAAAGGGGCGAGAGTTGCTCCGGTAACGGTGTCTGGCAACAATGTATGCGCACTGGTGGTGATGTGAGTTGCACTGGCAACGGGGAGTGTCCGGGCAAGATAAGGGGGTGGGGAAAAGGCGGTTCCCTCCGGCAAGCCTCCCCTAACAGTGGTATTTTGGGTGAGGAAATGGGGCCTGCCTCCGGCCTCACTTTCCCAGGCCCGGGGGGCCGCGGAGGGCGCTGTCGCCCGTGCCCACCACCCTCCCCAGGGGCTGATCAGGTCCCCCAGCCCAGGCCCGCCAAGTTGAAGCACGTAATCAGTGTCCCGCATTTCCCCCTTCTTTTCTAATTAAAGGAAGAAGCTTACCGGAGAGGCCCGCTAAGGGATGAGGGAAGGGGGAGGCCGGGGAGGGGAAAAAGGGGTTGATGGTGGCTCAGCGAGGCTGGAGCTCGGCGTTGGTGTGGCGCCCGGGTGCTCGACAGGGGCCTTGCTGCTTGCGGGATGGACGAGGGTGGGGGGTTTAAAGTTGGAGGTTCAGAGAAGCTGGAGCTCGAGGTTGGTGCGATGTTCAGGCGATCGAGAAGGGCCTCGCAGTCGGCGGGTTGACCGGTGGCGGTGAGGTCGTGGAGGGTTGGTTGTCATCTCGGAGTAGGGAGCGTCAGAGGTGGCGAGTCGCTGGTACTGGACTTGCACGAACGAGGAGAAAATAGCATCCGTTTGTTTCCTTACAAGCTGGACAATTTTGCGGATAATGCAGGGTCCTAAGGTGAGAGCTAGAATAATCATTAGTAGGGGGCTGAGGAGAGGGAGGAGGTAAGGGAGGAGGGGGGTAAAGATGTGGGACCAATAGCTGGTGGCTTCACGGTCTCTTTTGCGTTGTTCCAGTCCCTCTCGGACCTTCTTTAGGCTGTCCTCGGCGAGACCTGTGGAATTGGCATATACACAGCACTCTTCTCCTAGGGCGGCGCAAAGGCCTCCTTCTTTGAGGAGGAGAAGGTCAAGACCTCGGCGGTTTTGGAGCACTACCTCAGAGAGGGAATTGACAGAATTTTTAAGATGGGAAATAGCGTCTTGTAGGTGACGAATGTCCTCGTCAACAGCCGCCCGGAGGTGAGTTAGGGCGGAGCCTTGACTGGCTAATGCAGCGATTCTGGTGCCAGCGCCTGCAAGACCTAGGAGGGAGGCAATCGTGAGGACGGTGATGGGCTCTCGCTTTTGCAGTGGGGCAGAAGCTGCAGTTGTTTCCAGGCGGAGGAAGAAGTCTTCCTCGCTATGGTATAGGACCCTAGGGATGAGGACAATTAGGAGGCAAGTTTCATTAGTTGTATTGAGGGTCAGTACGTTAAGGCAGGGGGTAAGTCCTGTAGAGGAGCAGAGCCATTGGGAGGAGTTATGAGGAATGAGAAATTTGGCAGAGCTGCTGGGAGATGAGTAGTTGGCACAAGCTGTGAGGTTGGGAGAGTTACTTGAGTGAGGGCGGATGCACTTTCCTGTAAAGGAGACTGAATGAAAGGTTAGGGGGACGGCAGAGGTATTCCAATTGCATTCCGAGGGGCTGTCCTCTGTGTTTTCTGAAAAGGAGAGGTTGGAGGCAACTGGCTCATACAGGGGGGAGGAAGTGGAGAGGCAAAGCCAACAAGAGGAGGTAAGATTGGGATAGGAGACATTTAGTGAGGTGAAGGTTGCTTGGATAAGGCTGAAGAGGGGAGAGGAGTAATGAGAGGGGGGTAGAAAAGTTTGGGGTGGTGGGGTTGGCGATGCGCTGTTTGTAGCTGAGGTGCGGTTTCCGGATGCGCTGCTTGTACTTGAAGTGCGGCTGGAGGGCTGTGGAAAAAGGGGGTTAATGACTTGGTTGGGACCTATGCCAGAGGGTGTTCTTAATGCAGTATTTTGGCCTGGTTGGTTTACAGCCTCCTTTTTTATAAGAATAAGTGATCCTCGGTCGGCTCCTTTCTCATAGATTCTGAAGCCCCAAGTTTGACTGAGTAACCAGGAGGGATCAGTGGGGAGCTGCACTGTAAGATTAAGATGTGTGCAGGATTCCTCGCTTTCTTGGCCGAGCCAGTTAACTGTAGGGAGTTTGCACCCTGTAGGGGCCCACTTTAAGGTAAGGTAATGATTAGGAACAGGAGGCTTCCAATTAGTGGCTAATGTTTTACACCCCCAGTATGCACAGTAGTACTCGTTGGGGGAATTACAGTACGATTTTTTAGGATTTGAGGATGGGCACATGTAATATTGGGCCTGGGGATCACTTACCTTTCGAGCGCAGGTTTCTTCGACTCTGGAGACAAAGGTGGCGAAAGGCTTACTCGGCTCCTGGAAGAGCTTGGTGAATTTATTAGCCGACAGGCAGAGCAGTTGGCAAACGCTCGCAAGGCGATTCCCCAAAGGATAGGCCAAAAGGTGGCAGGTGCATTAATATAGGCAGATGCATTTATAAACGCTCCCATGCCTAGATAGGCTTCGGGGTGATGATAGACTCCAGTGGCTGCGTCTTGCTCACTTTGCTTAGCTGCTTTCGCCTGGAAGTGAGCACGCCAATCAACAAACTGGCCGGGGTTAAGAATGGAATGGGCAAGCGAGGCCCAGTCTTGGGGGGATGCAAAAGTCCATGCCGAGATCCTGCAGTATTTGGGAAGCATATGGGCTACCTAACCCGTCCTCCTTGACGGCCCTGCGAAGCTGCTTAATAGTATCAGAGTCAATGGGATACCAGTCATACGGTTTCTGTGGTGTGGGGGTAAGGTTAAGAGGAAAGCAGTGAAAAGCACGAGAGAAAGGAGGACGCGCTTGCAGAGGGCTTGGCGCAGGAGTGGGGATAGGGGGAGCGTTGCCCCAAGGGTTGCCTTGAGGTGTAGAAGGCAGCCAGGGGTTGTTAGTCGGCAGGGTGGGAGGAGCGGCGGCAGCTGCCGGTAGTGGCTCCGAGGGGGAGCTCGCCGGAGGGGGAGGCGGAAGTGGGAGACCCCAAGCGTCGCAAGACGGCGGCGTGGTGGGAGTGGCTAAGGCATAAGATGGTGGACTAGTTCCGCCCTGTGAAAGGGCGGGGTAAAGCGCTTGCGGTTTCCGGCCCAGCTTAGGGCTGACGTCATCGCCGGAGCACTTCCTCCCCTCGATGGAAGAAGAAGGAGGAGGAGGAAGTTCGCCATCTTGGCGAGGCTCAGTGTTATTTTGTTTTTTGGGAGTCACTTCGAGCGCGTTGTTAATCTGCTCGACTAAGGACTCTGTGTCCGAATCATGGTCTACATTAGTATCGCTGTCTGAATCTGTTGACTGGGTTGATAGGGCCTCCTTGGATTTAATGGGGCCTCGATCAGGGGGGAGGGAGCCTTGAAGGCAGGAGCGGACGGTTATTAAGGTGGGGAGCAAGCCGGGAGGGAAGCGCTTGCTCTCATGTTCCATGGCGTTGGTGACCCGATCAATGAGGCGATCATAAGTAACAGGGTCCCAAAGATGGCAAGTGGTGGGCCATGGGTTAAAGGGCAGCAGGAGGTCCCAGTATACTTGCAGCTGCCAGACAGACACCTTACAGCGATGTGTGTCTAGGAGACCAGCCAGAGCACGAACTTGGGGTGCTTGGCGTGCAGATAGATGATTACCCATAGCGGAGTGAGAAAAGAAAAAAGGGGGGTTGATTATTGAGTAAAGAAAATGAGGTAAACCGAGGAAACGGCGAGAATAGAAGGCAGGAGCCTCTAGTAGCGAGAGCAGTTTGGGGGGGGGGGCGGTCGCAAAGAGGCACACCGCGCGAAACAAAGAAACAAAGACACAAAGGACCACAGCAAAGTAATGGAGGGGAAGAGGGAAAGCTACTGGAGGAAGAGTGTTAGGAGGAATGGGGGGACATAGGAAGAGAAGACGAAAGGTAGTCGGGGGTAAGAGTTAGGTTAACGCGGGAAAGGAAGAGCGGCCCGGGCGCAGAGCGGCGTGGGAGAGGCGGCTCCGCGGGGCGGCGAGGGAGAGGCGGCCCTTACTTTGCAGGTAAGGAGAAGGGGAGCTGGAGAGGCGTCCAGGCGAGCGGGTGGTTTTACTGGACCGCTGCGTGGAGAGGACTTTTAATTCCAGGGGCCCCACGTTGGGCACCAGTTGCGGTCGCAGTTGACTCGTCTGGGGGGTGGGGTGGCGGCCGGTTGCCAAATTCCAGGCTCTCAGGACTGCCTGGAGGGCACCGGCGGCGGGGGCTCTTTCCCGGAGGCGAGGGCGAGGCGGGGGACTTGGCCAGGTCCCCGGCGGGGTGGCGTGCAAAGTATGGAGGGCGGCGAGAAAGGAACAGGCGGGACACGGTTCTTTTAGGGTGAAGAAGCCAAGAGAGTTTATTAGGGGAGAGTACAAGCTTATATCGGGCGTTTAGAGGGCGGGGTAGCTGTAGAGGTTAAAGGCTTGGATTGGTTCTGAGAGGGCGCGGAGGTTGATTGAAAAGGGGCGAGAGTTGCTCCGGTAACGGTGTCTGGCAACAATGTATGCACACTGGTGGTGATGGGAGTTGCACTGGCAACGGGGAGTGTCCGGGCAAGATAAGGGGGTGGGGAAAAGGCGGTTCCCTCCGGCAAGCCTCCCCTAACAGTGGTATTTTGGGTGAGGAAATGGGGCCTGCCTCCGGCCTCACTTTCCCAGCCCTGGGGGGCTGCGGAGGGCGCTGTCGCCCGTGCCCACCACCCTCCCCAGGGGCTGATCAGGTCCCCCAGCCCAGGCCCGCCAAGTTGAAGCACGTAATCAGTGTCCCGCATGCCAGTATTTCTAATCTTTTATCAAGATTGTCTTTCAATTCTGCTTGGGTCAATTGCACATCCTTTTCTAACTTAAATTATTTTTCTAAGTGGCATACTGCCACATCAGCCATTAAGATCATTTCTGTAGTTGCATACACAGCCTTCAAGGGTGGCCAGGCTGTTGCTACAGCAGCCCTGCAGCTTTTCTTTTCCTCATGAAATCCTATTAGTCCTATGTCCTGTTGCATGTGGGCTATTAGTCCAGCCAGAGAGTTAGTAAGATTTTAATACTCACTTGGCAGATTTCCTTCATCTAGGAGGGTAGCCATCCCTACCCAAATAGACGTCACAGGTCACCCCAGTATCCCATTCAGGGACTATCCATTTCCCTTCCCCAAATTCATGATGTAAGTGCCTGAGGTTTCTTTAGTCTCCAGGCTGGTGGCTTGCCAAATGTCATGGCCCAAGGGGAGCTTTTCAGCTAAAGGACCAAAGAAGGTACCTGGCAAAGTTTGAGACAGGAGCTTTTATTCAGGGTTCACTTACAAGGAAATGAAAGTCAGTTACACTGCTCTGAATGGCAGAAAGTTCAGAGCTTAGTGTATAGATAATCTGAAGTTTGGGGGACTGATAAGACCAGATTTAAGGGCTTGAGACAAAGACAGTCCAAGGTTATGAGAGCATAAACATTGGAGTGGGGGTCCTGCAGATTATCTTTAGTGCCAGAGACCCAATTTTACAAGGATATTAGGTCAAACCTTAATTGAACTAGGTCATGCAAACTGCTTGTACACAGTCTTTAAAGGCTCTTAGGGAAGACCCTGGGCCCGGGGCTCCCATATCCATCTTATACAGTGTGTTTAGGGCAGGTAAGCTTTATTTTGAATTGGGCCAAAGGTAATGAATTCAGGGCTTGATTTACTATCTGCATCAGCTGTCAGTGGTGATTTCAAATTTCAAAAGATAAACAGGAAATTGAATATGGCATGTTTTTTGGTTATTTTTCCCCTTCGTTAAGGACTTGACCAAAAATGTTTATAATGTCTCATTCACTATTAAATGTGTCTTATCTTCTATTACTGATTTTGTGGGTTGATTGAAATTAGAGATTTTCATTGTCCCATTCACAATGGTTTTTATCCTCCAGTTGTATCATTTATCCAGATAATGGCTGTGCAGTTGCATTTAAGAGTCAAGAGATCAGGTAATGACTGTGGAGTGTTATCAGTGTGATTAAGAGGAAAAAAAGGGCCTCTAATCAGACATCTCTGAGCCAAGGTACCCATGAACCTAGAAGTCAACCAAAAGGAACTCAGATCAATGAGATTCAGTAGAAGACATATCTTCTAACTAGATGTTCCATCCATTATTGTGTAATTTTTTGGCATACATCTGTTTAGAGTATCCTGTTCATGTCATTTTTTATTCCAGAGGTAATTGTAGTAACATCCCCCATTTCACTAATGATTTCTATTATTTGTATACTCTGTCTTTTCTCTTTGTTAGTGTAGCTAAAAGATTTTCAATTTTATTAATATTTTCAAAGAAGCAAATTTTAATTTTATTGATGCACTATTTTTTGTTTACTTCTTTTCTATTTCATTTATCTCCACTCTAATATTTGTTATTTCCTTTTTTCCTACTTGTTTTGGGTTTAGTTTGCTCTTCTTTTTCTAGTTCTGTCAGTTTCATGGGTTGGTCTCTCATTTGTAGTCTACCTTTTCTTTTCCTAATGTAAACATTTAGAGCTATAAACTTCCCTCTCAGAATGGCCTTTGCTGTATTCCATAAATTTTGGTATGTTTCATTTTCATTTTTATTCCCCTCAAGGTATTTTCTAATTTTTCTTCCAATTTACTCTCTAACCCAATAGTTATTTAAAATTATGTTTGTTAATTTACACATACTTGTGAATTTTTCCTTTCTCTCTCTGTTATTCATTTCTAGTTTCATTCATTCATGGTTGGAGAATATACCAGTATAAATTCAATATTTTTTAAAATTTATTGAGACTTGTTTTGTGACTCAACATATGATGTATCCTGTAGAATGATCCAAGTGCCCTCAAGAAGAATGTGTATTCCATTTTGGTTGTTGCAGTGTCGGGTGTGTGTGTGTGTATGTGTGTGTGACAGAGAGAGAGAGTTCAAGCTGGTTTAGTGTTATTATTCAAGTTCTGTACTTCCTTATTGATCTTCTGACTAGATGTTCTATCTATTATTCAGAGTGGTGTGTTCAAGACCCCTAATATTAATGTAGAACCATCAATTTCTTCCTTCAAATATATCAATATCTGCTTTGCAATTAGGTGCATATTTATTTATACTTGTTATATCTTCCTGTTGAATTGTCCACTTTATCAATATATAATGACCATCTTTGTCTTTCATAAGAACTTTTGAATTTGAATATATCTTATCTGCTATTAGTATAGCCACCCCAGCTCTTTCTTGGTTACTATTTGTGTGGTAAATTTTTTCCATCCTTTCACACTCAACCTACATGTCTCTTTGAATTCAAGGTGAGTCTCTTGCAGGTAGCTTATAGTTGGGTGATATTTATATCCAATCTTTCCAATATCTGGCTTTTGGCTGGAGACTTTAATCCACTTACCTTTAATGTCATAGTGACAATATGTGACTTTCTTCTGCCATTTTACTATGTGGCCTTTGTATGTTGCATATTTTTGTCCCTCAATTCCATTAATCCCTACTTTGTGGGATTGGTCTAGTTGTGATGAACAACCTCAGCTTTTGTTAATCTGAGAATGTCTTATTTTTTGAAAGACAGCCTCCCTGGATACAAAATTCTTGGCTGGCAATTGTTTTCTTTCAGCACTTTAAGTATTTCAACCCAATGCTTCTTGCCTCTACTGTTTCTGGTGAGAAATCAGCACAGTCTAACTGGGACTTCCTTGTATGTACACAATGCTTTACTTGTGCAGCTTTCAGAACTTTGTCCCCTTGCATTCAATAGTGTAATCAATATATATGGGGCCTGTTTCCCAGACTGCCTGCCTCTATAGATTTTTTTTATGTTAATTGTCTCAAGTTGCCTTTGCCTGTAGAGCAAATTCTGGGAGGAGTGTCACTACATACAGGACTTGCCCAGATTTGTCTTTTGAAACAAAAATAGGTTCAGGGACCCACAGATGGGGTACACACTGACTCCAAAGTGCACTGAGGAAGGGATCAGGAAAGATGGAAAAATCTTGCCTCATGGATCACCTACACTGAGCTCTCCTGGCCTGCCCAGCAATTGCAGAATTCAGTTAACTGTCCCCTGTAGCTCTGAGGAAGAACTGGATCTTTAAATCTCCACAGCCTTCCTCCCCCTACCTCTGTCCTGGGCAGGGTTGAAACAATGGATACTGAAACCATTGTCTAGGTAGTATTAAAAGAAGAACTGCCCTAAGAGCCAGGACCCCAGCAATCCAAATTCATTAATCAAATGCCATGATCAGTGATCAGCTGTGCCCACCCTTGTTATGGGGGAAGAGGTTTGTTACATTCCTTTTTATTATCAGAGAGCCAGCCAGGGAATGGATTTCAAGGTGGTCTGCCATGAGAGTGGGGGATGGGCACTGGTAACTACTGCATGGACAGAATAATTATCCTTTACCATAGTTTATCAGACTCTTCCTCCAGCTCTTCCCTGGATGCTGTGTAGTGTTCTCCTTGCCTCTAGTTTCAAAATCATTCTTTCAGACAGTTCCTGTGTGTTTAATAGTTGACCAAGTCCTTCAACTACATGACCTCCTCTGGATGTGACCTCATTTTTTGTCCCATAGTATATTCATTTTTTATAAATTGAATGTTCATAGCATCAACGGTATTTATATCAATTTGACTAGAATTTTGTCACTGGTTTCTGTTAAATAATAATTTATTGAAATTCAGTTAGATTTCAGGGTTTTATTAAATCAATTCATGAATTGGGGAAATTTCAATCACAATGAGATGGAGAGAAATTCCACTGAAAAAAGAGAACAGGGAGCTTTAATGGATAGAATGAGGGAGTTCATTGGGAGGAAATCTTACTGGTTAATAAAGACTACATTTCCTAACATAGTGAAAAGGGTTGCTTAGCAATGAGGTTAGCTGTTGTAGGAATATGGAGTTGGAGATAGCTGATTGACTGATTTAGTTGATCTATCCCGACATAACAGACATTTACAGTGGATAAAAACTTACTTAGATTTTGGTTTTTATGACATGAGGCTTAATACAGGTGCCTGCAGTTGAGCCTTTTAGATTTTATTTATCATTTCTAAGAAAGTCAAATCAATGGAAACTGCTTTTCTTGGATTCTACATTTGGCTGCATGTAACAAAAAACCACACAGTGGCTTAAATGTTTAAGAGGATCTTTATTCTCATGTAACTACATGTCTTGAGGCTGGCATATTTTCCTTTGGTTCCACAGCTAAGGGATGTGTATTGGCAGGTCTGTTTTATACTCACCTTTATTTCATTTCTTGAAATAAAATATCACTTCAAATGTCTTATCTGCATTTCCTCAAGGCAAGTTCAGGCTATTCAGGTTCCTTTATAGAAGGTTCATGTTTTAGTTTGCTGGAGAGTCTATTTCTGAACACTCAGTTTGAGCCCATGGTCAGAATATCTATCTTTAGGCCAGTACCAAGCTGTTTTAGCCACTGTAGCTTTGCAATATGCTTCAAAGTCAGGTAGTCTGAGGCCTCCCAATTCATTCCTCTTTCTCAAGATATTTTTTTGGGTATTCAGTGCATCCTGCCTTTCAAAATAAATTTAATTATTGTTTTCTTTATTATTACTGCAAAGTAAGTTTTTGGAGTTTTAACTGATATTGTGTTGAATCTGTACATCACTTTAGATAGAATTGACATCTTAATATTTAGTGTTCCATTACATGAAAGTGGTATGTCCTTCCATTTATTTAGGCCCTCTGTGATTTCTTTATCAGCTTTTTGTAGCTTCTGTGTATAGGTCATTTTTGTCCTTTGTTAAATTTATTCCTAAATATTTGATTCTTTGGGTTGTCATTGTAAATGGAATTTTTTTCTTGATTTCCTCCTCAGGTTACTGATTTTTCCTTGTTGATCTTGTACCCTATCACATTTCTATATTCATTTATTAGTTCTAGTAGCTTTGCTGTATATTTTCCAGGATTTTCTATATATAGGATCATGTCACCTGCAAACAGTGAATGTTATAGTTCTTCCCCCCAATTTGGGTGCATTTTGTTTCTTTTTATTTCATAATTGCTCTAGCCAAAACCTGTAGCTCAATGTTGAATAACACTGGTGACAGTGGGCATCCTTGTCTTATTTCTGTTCTTAGAGGGAATGCTTTTAGTCTTTCCCCATTAAGAATGATTTTGGCTGTGGGTTTTTCATATATTGTCTTTATCATACTGAGGAAGGTCCCTTCTCTTCCTATCCTTTTGGGTGTTCTTATCAATGATGGTTGTTGAATTTTTTCAAATGCCTTTTCTGCATCTACTGAGATGTTCTTGTGTTTTTCTACTTTGATTTACTGATGTGGTGCATTACATTAACGGATTTTCTTGTGTTGAACCAGTGTTGCACACCTGGAATAAATCCCACTTGGTCATGGTTTATAATTCTTTTAATGTACTGCTGAATTTGATTTGTAAGTATTTTTTCAGGATTTTTGTGTCTATATTTATTAAAGAGATTAGTGTATTTTATTTTCTTGTAATATCTTTCTGTGGCCTTTGGTATCAGGGTGATGTTGGAGTCATGGAATGAGTTAGGAAGCTTTCCCTCCTCTTCAGTCTTTTAAGAGTTTGAGAATGATTTGTACTAATTTTTTTCTTGAATGTTTGGTAAAATTCAAATTTTAATCCGTTTCTAAACTTTTCATTTTGAGGAGTTTGTTGATGATTGATTCAATCTATTTAAGGTTGATTTTTTGAGGTCCTCTAATTCTTCTCAAGTCAATTTTGGTTGTTTAATCTTTTCTAGAAAATTGTTCATTTCATCTAAGTTGTCTAGTTTATTAATATATAGTTGCTCATAATATCCTTTATCACATTTATTTCTGAAGGGTCAGGTGTTATGTCCCCTATCTCAGTTGTGATATTATTTATTTGCACACTCTCTCTTTTTTCCTAAAGTTCCATTGATTTTATTGCTTTTCTCAAAGAACCAACTTCTGTTTTTGTTGATTCTATTGTTTTCATATTCTCAGTTTCATATATTTATGCTCTAATCTTTGTTACATCTTTCCTTCTCTTTGCTTTGAGGTTAGTTTACTGTTCTTCCTCTAATTCCTCCAGGTGAGCAGTTAATTCCTCAACTTTTGCTCTTTCTTCCTTTTTCATATATGCATTTAATATAGGCATTGAAAGCAATGGATTTCTCACATCACCATCTTTGCTGCATCCCGTAAGTTTGATTTGTTGTGTTTTCATTTTCTTTTGTCTTGATATCTTTACTAACTTCTCTTGTAATTCCTTCCTTGACCCACTGGTTGTTTGCATGTGTTGCTCAACCTTCATATATTTGTGAATTTTCTGGCCTTCAATCTATTACTATTTACCAGCTTGATTCCAGTGTGATCTGATAAACTGTTTTGTAAAATATCAACATTTTTAAATTTACTTAGACTTACTTTGTGACCCAAAATATGGTCTATCTTGGGGAATGTTTCAAATGCATTTGGGAAAAATGGTTATTCTTTTTTTTTTTTTTTTTGGTGTAGTGTTTTATAGCTCTCTGTTATGTCTAGTTCATTTATCATAACATTCAACATTTCTGTTTTGTATTGATCCTCTGTCTAGGTGTTCTATCCATTGATGACAGATGACAGTGGTATATTGAAGTATCCAACTATTTGTTTAGATGTGAATAGTCCTCTCTTCAATGTTGTCTATGTGTGCCTAATATATTTTTATGTGCTCTGGATTGGTGCATAAATATTTATGATTATTATGTCTTCTTGATGAATGATGTAGTGTCTTTCTTTATCTCTTTATCTCTTTATCTCTTCTAATTGTTGTACATTACATGCCTAATTTGTCTGATGTTTATATAGTTATTCCCACCCTTTTTTGGTTGCTGTTTGCATGAAATATCTTCTCCAACCTTTCTCTTTCAACCTATTTTTGTCTTGTGTGTAAAATGAATTTTGTGTAGGCAGCATATATCTGGATCCTATTTTTTTTAATCCATTCTGCCACTCTATATCCTTTTATCAGGGAGTTTAATTCACTAACATCTAATGTTATTATCATAAGGGCAGTATTTTCTTCTGCCATTTTGTGTTTTGAATTTTATGTGTCATATCTTATTTTCTCTTTCTTTTTACCCTTCTTGATAACTTGAATTTCTACACTCTTCTTCAAACCTCTCTCTTGTCTTTGCCTATCAACTTGTAGCCCTCCCTTTAGTATTTCTTGTAAAGCAGGTCTCTTGTTCACAAACTCTCCCAGTGATTGCTTGTTTGAAAATATTTTATTCTCCCCCATATTTTTGAAGGACATTTTTGCTGGATATAGAATTTTTGGTGGCAGTTTTTCTCTTTCAGAATCTTAAATATATCATATCATTACCTTCTCACCTCCATGTTTTATTGCAGAGAAATCTGCATATGGATGTATGATTAGTCATAGTCATGTAATTAAGAAATGAGCATAGTTATTCATCATAATCATAATAAGCATAGTTAATAATCATAATTAATAATCATATACTCACAATCATAATAATTGATCATATTAATCATAACAGTCATATTAAATCATAATCATGATAATAAATATAATTTATAATGATTATATTATAATCATAATTAAGTATAATTAATAATTAATTGGTGTGATTATTACTCAGAATTAATAATTAATCATAGTCTAATCACAATTAATAATTATCCATAGTCTTATGATTAATCATATTCTCATGTTTAGTAATTGTCTTGGAGTTTGTTTATTTGGATGTATTCTGTTTAGGCCTTGGTGCACTTCTTGGATCTGCAATTATATGTCTTTCATAAGAAATGGGAAATTATTCAATGATTATTTTCTCCATTATTTTTTCTGCTGCTTTCCCTTCTTTTCTCCTTCTGGGAACTGCATGTCATGTATATTCATGTGCTTCATGTTGTCATTGGATTCCCTGAGACCCTGCTCATATTTTTTCCATTCTTTTCCCAATCTGTTCCTTTGCATGTAGGATTCCAGTCATCCTGTCCTCTACTTCACTAGTCCTTTCTTCTGTCTCTTCAAATCTGTTGTTGTAAATCTCCATTGTGCTTTTAACCATATTTCTAATTGTATAATACAACAGATATACATAGAATTAATAAATTTCCACATGAAATTGAACACATAGAGGGCAAATTTCAAAGAATATTATGGATTACACTTCCACTCTTTCAGTTACTTCCATATTGTGAAATATAACATATATACAAAAAGAAAATATCTTTCAAAGTAAGATTATGCAAGTAGTTATATAGGAAATTTCCAAAGTTGTTATGAGTTATGGTACCATCATTTCAGTAATTTCCTTGTTATGAATACAGCATATATACAAAAATGCGATAGCCTTCAAATTACAATATAACAAGTAGTTATGGAACAAATTTCAAAGGATGCTGTTGGTTAGAGTCCCACCATTTCAATTCTTTCCTTCTAACAATTCTAATACCCTAGCAACTAAGATAAAGATAATTATTTAGAGATTCAGTATTCATAATCCTTTGTTAAATTCCATCTTATCTATTACTATCCCTGTTTTTCTTCTCTTCTGTTGTGCCTTTCTTTCTCATAAGTTCTGCCATTTAGTTTTCAATCTTTTTAGTTCTTCCTCATGTTCATCCAATGTCTTCTTTATGTACTTCATCTCTTTATGCATATCTTCCCTCAACTCATTGATTTGATTTTTGAATTCATTTAGCACATTTGTTTGAACAAATTTAATTACTTGTTTCGACTCCTATATATCATTTGAAGTGTTAGTTTGTTCTTTTGACTGGTTCATAACTTTGTTTTTCCTAGTGTAACTCATAATACATTTTTTGATGTCTATACATATGGTTTCCTTGATTAGTTTATTTTAGAGGTCATTTTCACTCTTACTTTGGGTCTTCTTGTTGGTTCACTTTGTTCTCTTTCTGTTCTTTGTTGTTTAGTTCAACTTATTCAAGACCTCTAACATAGCTTCTATTTAGTTGATCATAATTTTTCAGCTCTTGTTATTCTGGTTCTTGCCCTGCATGTATGTCATTCTTGCTGGCCAGTTATCATATTATCTCTGCTCCCCCCAGTCCCCTCTATTACCAGACATGCACAGCAGTCTGCTCTGGGGGGATAGGCACTGGGCACCACAGCAAGTTCTATGTGTTGTTAAAACAAGTCTGCTGGAACACATTGGTTTTCTATTTTTCACTGGCCAGCAAGCCTTGTGTTCATTTTAGATAACTGCTTTAACTATTGTGTCATCTATATTTCTCAACTTAAACAGAGCTGGTTTCCCATGCATGGGGTGTAGAACAGCTACACTGGGCCTGGGATAAGGTCTGGAGAGTTTCTGAAAAGTCTGAAAATTTCTTTGCATTTTCTTGTTTGCCCAGCCAGTGACACTGTTCGGTTACTTAATTGTCCAGAAAAGGTGTTACCTTCTGGATCCAGGGCTGTTTCTGACCAGATGAGATTAAATTACCTCTTGGAGCACAGCTGAGACTAAACAGGTGGGGTGAATTACCTCTTGCAGGTCAGCTGAGTCTGGCTGGGTGGGGTTGAATTATTTGCTTTAGCCTTGCTGAGTCTGGTTAGATAGGGCTGGATTACACCTTGGAGCCTGAGTCTGGCTGGGAAGTGATGAGTTACCTCTTAGAGCCCAGCTGAGTCTGGCAGGATGGGGCTCAATTGTCCCTTGGAGCCTGGCTCACTTGGGTTGTGTGGTGCTGAATTGCCTCTTTATGTCCCTGTTGGACTGGACAGGGTTGAAGCTGTGGGTTTCCTACACCCTCACATTGCTGGGTAAAGTCTGACCCAATGTGGGGCTGTGCCTACCATTCTCTCTGTTGCAGAGGACTCCCCCAGCTGCCACAGTTTTCAGCCTTACAACAGGCAAGTATTTGGCTACTGGCTACTATTTCCTTGAAGAGTGGAGAAAGGGCTTTCAGACCCAGGGCTGGAAACAGTCTCTGCCCACATTTTCTCAGGTTCTTCATCCCTCACTCCTCTGAGCCTTGAAATGTCCTCCCCTATATTCCTCATTTCTAAAGGATTGTGATGTGTCTCACCACAGTGAATAAATTTTTATTCTGTGTGCCCAGTGGGAGGTGAGAGTAATCCTAACTGCTGATTCTGTGTTCCTTCTGTGCTGTGCAAGACCAAGTGTTGAGAGGTAAAAGATCTGACAAACTCTAATAGAGTTCTCTGACTTATATCTTTTTGTTCTTCAATTTGACATCTGTAGGGGGCGCTTCTCCCATCCATACCCTCCTTCATAGTTCTTAACAGGTCAAGGCTATCCCCCTCTTCAGCTGAATATCTGAGGAGAAGGTATTGGCAGCTGTTTACATCACTATGTTGATAAAGTCTCTCCCCAAGACATATTTTTGAGTCTAAATATTCACATCTTTACTTCTGCCCTTGTGCTATGCATCCACTCCTGAAAAATTATACTGAGATTGAGATAATTTGCAGTATTGAGTCTTGTGTGAAAGGCAACAGTTTTCATTTCATTGTTTTCTATTAGGCTTTTTCCAATTTTGCACATATATTCTAATAGAAAGTTTCCAAAATTATTTGTTTTATCACTTAAAGTGTTTCAATAGGTTTTATAGCCACATTGATGTCAGGATTGAGTTATGTTTGATTCTCCTGGCTTTTCATTTTATAACCATATATCTGCTATATTTCCAGATATTATAACCACATACAAGAAAAAGACATGGGGAATGTGGGGATTGTTAAAGAGGGAGGCTTCAATTTTAATCAAACTTCTGTCATTCAGTTAAAGCCATACAAAAGATTTCTGTGGCATCTTATTGACATCTTACTGAGAGGCAGCTGTAGCATAATTATGCAGAAAGGAGATACTGTAATTATTGATTCAAATCCTGACCCTCCCATTTCTGGCTGATGTCCTTCAAAAATTGTTTAAGATCTCTGTTCTTCAGTTCTTGTATGAGATTGAGTCTCTTGAGAAAACAGAATCAGCACAATCAAATTGGGAAAATTTGAGGAGCACATAATAAAGGGATTATAATGATGTTGGGAGATCAAGATAATAAAGGATTGTGCAGATCCTGGGCCTGGTATTGGGGAAATATTTATTACTAGATGATGTTAAAATGCTAGGACATAATAGCTATTGGGAATCTTGAGATGACTTTAGAATAGCAGGGCCCTCCTGACACACAAGGTACAATCTTTCATTAAGCATACAAGAAGCCTGAAACAAGCTGATGGAGAGAGATGGTCATATGACTCTTACTGTTCAGCTTCCCCCCCACCAAACCTCCTATAGTGCTCACTCTGGCTAACCCCAACTTTAAATAGCACATCTGGGGAACCCATTGTGATGCACATTCAGAGAAGCCTTCAGTAGCACAGATTAGGGTAGGGTAGATGGAATATCTGGATGTGTAAACAGAAAATATTGATATACAGTCCACCCAACATTTGAAGAGGTGAACTTTGTAACACAGATTTGATATAAATTCTGTCCTACTGCTGGATAAAAATAAAATCAAAACCCACCATAACTATTCTTCATGGTTAGGGGAGAAGAGAAGAGTAAAACAATTAATATAAAATATGTGTGCCACAGATACTGATTCTGTAGCTAAATTATAAGACTAAAGAAAAAATTTGCAGCCTTTTTCACCACAGATTCTACTTTCCTCTTACCATCTGCTAATCAGCATTTTGGTTGAACAGATTTCTTTCTCTAGTAGGGTAACACAAAATTTCATTTCTCTGGTATTTGTCTTCATTGAAATTATGTAATTTTCATTTTCTAAGACCATTGGGCAAGGAATCTCCAGTAAGTCACTTAGCTTCAAAGGAAGGTACTCCTTTACCCTGGGGTAACAACAAGACACTTTTCCCATGGGAATTTAAATTACGTATCCTGCCCAATATAGTTACCATTTTCAACCTGTTTCTTCAGCAGCATGAGAAGCATGACCAGGTTCAGTCTCAGATTCTAGTTGATTGTAACTGTGACTGCATACTGTGGTGTATGTATTTCTCCCTTGAATATTAGGACTGTTGGGCTCACCAAAATCAAGATCACACTGACAGAAAGCAAAACATATTGAAATGGGGGTATAATGTATAGTAAGGAAATCAGCCACTCCCATTTACAATCTTTGGTGATGTACTTGAGCACGAAAGAGACATTACCACATATTGGTGACTGCTTTAATTCATAAACTGCAACCTGCAGAAAACACCTTGTTGAGTGTTTTTCCCAGGAGGTACTGTAGCAGCCTTCAGCATTAATTTCCTCTGTTGTGTCAAGACAGAAATACCTGGGTAATAGTTTGTGTGATAAGACTAGTGGATTCCATAGATATGAGTCCAATTCTATATTATTTTTCATAAAAACCTGTCTGCTGACCAGAAGCTATATAGTATGAGATACCATATGTATGACATTATGTAAATGTATGAATGGTAAAATAGTGGAGAGATTTATTGTCTGGAAATGTCAAATATGGGTCTTTATAAACTATAAAGCCACAACAAACACAGATTCACAAATACTGCACCATGCTCCTAGGGAAAATATGGGTTCATTGTGTACAAGCCTCTGGCCACATTTTCATCAACCAATCATACATACCCTTGTTTAACATGTGTTCCTGCTTAAAGATACCCTATTAAATATAAATTATTATTTCATGAGCATTGAACCCATTGCCAATAGCACAACTCATGGCTGAATGAAGCTTATATAACACAGGCATATTCTCCATAAGGCTCAATACAGCTTCTTATGCTTAAGAACACTAGAAGCCACTTCAGCACTGTGCTTGAAGATCATTTTAAACAGTGAACTCACCAACACAAAGCACAAAAATGTTAAAAACATGGCACTAAATATAGTGCAGAAAGGAAATTTTTTTTTAGAGCAGAAAAGATGAAACAAGAAGGCAAAATATAACATTTTTTCCTCCTAACCTGGGAATATGCACATAGTGAGGCTTAATTTTTCTACCTTTCTGTACATGTCTTCAAATGATTGCAAATGCAGTGCAAGTATGATTTGGGGTTACAAATACATTTTAATGAGTGAATTAATTCACAAATACAGAATCTGGCAGTAATAAAGATCAACTTTTCATACCTAAAACATGTGTCCATCTTTTAGAGAATAAATAGTCTCCTCATTCAGCAAAGGAGAGTCCAATAAAATCAGCTTGATCTCAGATGCCTAATTAATTCCCTAAGTGAATGATCAGTCAGTTACCTTTGGCTTATCCTGTTGACCAGTTGGCCATTAACCAAAGCATCTTTTGTGAGGCCAAGTTCATGTTGCTGAACCCATGTAGAGTCTTTATCCAAGCCACCACAGACACTTTGCAAATGGTTCCATGAAGTAAGCACCAGGGTAGTTGAAAACAGAGGCTAATACATCCCAGGAAGAATCAATGTCTCCACCAGATTATTGGGATCCTTCTCCAAAGTAATGCCACTCTGAAGCAAGGACTTACAACAATTTTCAATCTGTTTCAAAGAAGTTGCCCCTCTTACCATTTTCTTCTCAGCCCCTGCCAAGCCATCTGTCCATTCAACCATCTATGAATACTGTAGAGCCATAACTCAGGGTTTCTTTTCATTCACTGGACAAAAGTTCCTTTAACTGGAATATTTCCCTTCACCACACTCTTTTAGGGCCATCCTGAATGGGGCTTACATCAGCAGTTGTCCATTTCTGACTGTGGCAGAATGCTGAGCACTTTCATACTAAACCAGGCGTACAAGATTTGTCTGCTCTGATAAGTGGTTATGAAAAATTCCCCATAAGACAATGGATGTGGATTGAGGGAAGGGAGCTTAAGTAGCAGAAACAGATGTATTGGGAGTCTGAACAACCTGCTAAGTCACCTCAGTTGAGCTTCTGTTCTTGGGTCATTCTAATATATGACATTTCCATAGTGTGTGTGCATATGTGTATTTGCATTCATGGATGTTAATGAAATTCTTCTGTGTATATTCAATTCTGAGGTGTGGTGGACTTGATATCATTCAGTTTATATTACAAAAAGACAAAGGATGACCTGTGTGGATAGGATTTCTGATTGAAGCACAGAGGGTGCTTGATGTAAATACATCAGGTAATATATATGCCAGCTTCACTCCCTTCCCCTTTCTGATCTTCTAATTGGCTTCACTAATTGGTGTGGACAAACCTCCTCACTGGGTGATGAAACAGGTGAAAGAAGAATGTGAGGAATCTGGGGACAGAATGTACACTTAGCACAGTTCCTCATATATGAAATAATGATGTTAGCACTTTTGTATAAGGTTACTCTGAGGATAAAGCCAAATGATTTGTGTAAAGAGTTTAGAACTGCAGCCATTGACAGTTGCTTTCAGTCATCATTCTCAGTACACTATAAACATGGGGATTGGGAGAGTTTTATTTGTTCACTACGATGTCTTCAGGTTTTAGAAAATTTTCTGGCATATCTTTGTAAATTAATTAATGAATTTGATATTTCTATTTACAAAGATGCTTGGGAAAGTTAGATTTTCACTGGGCTCATTGTTATCCTCAATTATGTGTAGGTAATCTTAGTGAAAAAACAAAAGCAAAGATTGTATGTGTTCCCACCACCTCTTCCATAATGAGCTTTCTCAATAACCTGAAACCACTACAGGAAACCAAAGTAAGAATATGCTGGGTGCATAATTTTAGGATATAAAAATGAGTATGTGAATATTTTTTGGACTAAAATAAAAATATTGAAACATTACCTAGAAAAAAGATTAAGTCAGTGTGCATGATCTGTTTGAATGATATAATGGGTTTGGGAATCAATATATTCCATGCATTATAATGCTTTAAAGTATCAGTTTTTCCTTTTACTTATCAATATTAAATCTGGAAACTTGTGATAAAATATGCACTTCTAGTTTAACATTCTGGTCCATATTAATTTCCAAATAGTCTCTGTTGGAATGTCATTGGTGATGTTTTCAATTTTTCCAATTAATGGGATGTTCAGATTTCTTCTTCCTTAGCACAAAATATAATGGAGGCTGGGGTGGATTCTGAGAATTTCAATGAAAAGGAAAGAAATTGCCAATGAGAGTGAAAGTAGCATATTTTGCAAGTTTGGCTTTGGCTTCCAGAGCCCTGATATTAGAAAGTTTCACTAGTTTAAAAAACTTGCACTATATTGGTAGTAATCTCAAGAAAGTAAAAACAGATGTACAATAATAATCTCATCTATTTTGACCCTTTATCAGTAAAACCCTTCTCCCTGCCCTTCCATATTTCCACAAATTTCCACTCTATTCTCTTAAACACTCTCACATCTCCAAGTTTCCCTGTATGCAGAAATCTTCTCAGAAGGATCTCCTCACTTTGGGATAAACTTACATTTGGTTATTCTTTAAATGACACTGAAGACAAAAAAAATTGCAGCAGTGCAGACAAGAACATGAGATAAAGGACAGAAAGTGCTTGAGAACATCAGTTCCAGGTTTCCACTAGCTGGACAGAAACTTCTACACCCATAGTGACTGTGTGATTGGAGAAATGAGTGGCTGTGTTTGGGTAAGTGTTCAGCCTGGAACACAAAGGGGAAAGGACAGCTAGAGCTGCAAACACCACAAGGGAAAAGGCAGCCAGAGCCACATATGAGCACAGTGGGGAGAACACTGCCACTCCCTGGGCATCCTTCTCAGTAACTGGCATGTGTGAGAACCTTTCACACACCCATGGCCAAGAGCACACAAACAAAGGACTTACCATGGTATCAGGCAGATGACCATGGAAAGGGGTATCTTTTCATTCCCTATGCAGCCATCTTTGCAGCTAGCTGGGAGACAACCCTTCACAGTGTCATGGCCAAGAGTTCCTTTAAGGGAATTTGGGATTTGGTGGGCTTGTGATGACATCCTCTCTTCCTCCACAGAAACCCATTACATGCACAGTATAGAGGCTACTATGCCTCATGGAAGTGCCAGGAAACCTCCCCCAATCCCAGGGACACATGTGTGCCCTGCAGAGAGGGATTGTGGGATATTTGAACTGGAGGGGGAGATGCACAGGTCTTCAGCCCCAGAGTACATCACCTGCAGACCCAGGAAAGGCTGGGGCAACTGTGACTTGGAGTGGTCTCCTTGCCAAACTGCATAGAGTATACCACCTCCAACAGGGCTGGAAGTCCCTACCACACATTGAAAATGGGTGCACTGATTGAACTTCTGTATGGTTGGGTCTCTCAGTGCATAGACAAAGTTGGGGAGAACTGGGTTGAAGATAAGAGGCTGCTCAGGACCACCATCTGCTGATAGTTCAGAGAAAGTGCACTTCACCAAGCTGTAGTTCTGTCAAATTGTAGAGAAGTGTTTAAATAAGCCTGCATATTCTAAAAGAACCCTAACAAGACAAGCAAATGACAAGAAGCCAAAAACTGCAGAAAAGAAAAAATCTATGAATAAATGGGAAGATATGGATAATCCAAATGCCCAAATTTAAAAGAGAGAGAAAGAGAGAGAGAGAGAGGAAACAGAATTTGGAGAAATTAATCAAAGAATTACTCACAAACATCAATATCATAGTTCAGGATATAAAAGATATGAATACCACAGAAGAGCATAAAGAAGAATTTGCAAGAGTAAATAAAAAATAGTGGATCTTATGGAAATAAAATATTCTGTTGATCAAATTAAAAAGATTTTTGAGACAAATATGAGATTTGAAGAGGTAGAGGAAACAATTAGCAAACTTTTAGATAGTGTGGTGGAAAGTGAAAACATAAAAGAGCAAATAGTGAAAAATAAAGAAAAATTGAAGAAGATCTCAGGAAAATGATGTGCAACATGAAGCACACAAATATAAGAATCATTGGCATTCCAGAAAGGGAAGAGAAGAGGGCTAGGAAGAGTACTCAAAGGCATTGTTGGGGAAAACTTCCCAAACATTATAAATGACATAAATATGCAAATCATAGATGCCCAATGATCTTCAAATAGAATAAATCCAAATAAACCTCCTCTGAGACATATTCTGATCAGATTGTCAAATGGTGAAAAGAAGGAGAAAGTTCTGAAAGCAGCAAGAGAGAAGCAACTCACCACATACAAGGGAAACAACATAGACTAAGTAGTGACTACTCAGCATACACCATGGATGGGAGAAGGCAGAGGTGTGACATATTTAAAATTCTGAAAGAGAAAAATTGCCAGCCAAGAATTCTTTATCCAGCAAAGCTCTCCATCAAGATTGAAGGAGAGCTTAACATTTTCACAAACAAATGTTGAGAGAATTTACTAAACCAAGTAAATTCTGACCTACAAGACCTACAAGACCTGACCTACAAGAAATACTAAAGAGAGATATAGTGGCTGAGAAAAAAATGAAAGGAGAGGTAGGTATGGAGAAGGGCACAGAACTGAAGATTTTCAGTAAGGATGCCTTAAAGGAAATAAAGAGAGAGAGGAAAATATATATGACACATAAAAACTGAAGGATAGGGAGAAACTTAGATGGTGGTTAGGAGAGACAGAACAAAAAAACACCTCCGTGAAAAATACTAGATAAAAGCCAGAAAGTGACTCAGAGCACCAGTTCCAGTGATGCACCAGCTGGACAAGTTCTGATGAATCTACAGAGACCATGGCCTTGGTGAAATCAGGAGTCTGCATTCTGAAATGAGTGAGTGAGCCTTCTGAATATCTGGCAGCCATGCTGCAGTGTGAGGAAACCATGGGTTGGCATTTGGAGGTGGCTAGTTCTTTTTAAAAAACCCAAAGGTGGATGCAGATATGGCAGTGAGAACTGCACAGTGAAACAAAGCAGGAAAGGGCTGTGCAAATGCCTCAATATCTGGCATGGATGATAGCTTTTCACACACTTGCTGCTAATTGTCTCAGAACAAGGAAGAGAGAGGTCAGCCAAAAAGGGAAAAACACACCCCTTGTAGCCACCTTCCCAGCAGGCTGGGAAAACTCCTACCCAGCTCAGGCACCACAGCCCAGAGCCACACCAAAAAACTCAGTGTGCAAGGAAGAGTTTCCAGCAACATGCACACAAGCCACAATATCTGACATGGACAGTAGCATTTCACACACCCACAGCTAATTGTCCCAGAGCTTGGAAGGTGGAGCTGTATGAAAATGGGGAAATTAACCTGCCCCATTCAGCCATCCTTGAGCAGGCTGGGAATGCCTCTTCACAGCCCAGTGGCCCAGAACTTCTCTTGAGGAATGACAGACAATTGTGACATAGCACAACCTTCCCTCAGGAGAAGCCGTAGAAAGGAATGGCTTGGAAGAGGGACCCACTCAGAAATCCCAGGGACCATATGCCAATACCAAGGACTTGTGGGCCAGTGGCAGAGACAATCTGTGGCATGACTGAAATGAAGGTTTAGACTCTTGGAACAGCCTTAAATCTCCAGGAACACCTGGGAGGTTTTATTATTAAAGCTTCCCTCCCTCCCTAACCTCTCAGACACATGCCCCACATTCAGGGTGGAGAGCACCAAAAGCACACCCAAACTTGGTGCACCAAGTGGACATCAAAAGAATCAGACCCCCACACACCAGAAAGACAAAGTTGGGGAGAAATGATTTGAGGGGAATAGGTGACTCACAGACACCATCTGCAGGTTAAAGTGTATGCCAACAAGCTGTAGTTCTGACAAATTAGAGATTAGTCTTTGAATATTCCTACATATCCTAAAAGAACTCTATCAAGTAAAGCAAATGCGAAGAGGCCAAAAACAACAGAAAATTTTAAAGCATATGAAAACACCAGATGATATGGATAACCCAAACCCAAATGCCCAAATCAAAAGTTCAGAGAGACACAATACTTGGAGCAATTAATGAAAGAACAAAAGACAAAAAATGAGAGCATGGCACAGAATATAAAGGACATGAAGAAGACCCTAGAAGAGCAAAAAGAAGAAATTGCAAGAGTAAATTTAAAAAAAATAGATGATCTTATGGAAATAAAAGAAACTGTTGACCAAACTAGAAAGATTCTGGATACTCACAGTACAAGACTAGAGGAAGCTGAACAATGAATCAGTGACCTCAAGGACCACAGAATGGAAAATGAAAGAACAAAAGAAAGAATGGGGAAAAAGTTGAAAAATTGAAATGGACCTCAGGAAATGATAGATAAAACAAAATGTCCAAATATAAGCCTCCTGGGTGTCCCAGAAGGGGAAAGGTCTAGAAAGAGTATTCAAAAAAATTGTTGTGAAAACCTTCCCAAACCTTTTACACAATATAAATACACAAAGCATAAATACCCAGTGAACCCCAGATAGAGTAAATCCAAATAAACCCACTCCAAGACATATTCTGACCAGACTGTCAAATACTGAAGAGAAGGAGCAAGTTCTGAAACCAGCAAGATAAAAGCAATTCACCACATGCAAAGGAAACAGCATAAGACTAAGTACTGACTACTCAGCAGCCACCATGGAGGCAAGAAGGCAGTGGCATGACATATTTAAAATTCTGAGGGAGAAAAATTGCCAATCAAGAATAATTTATCCAGCAAAGCTCTCCTTTAAATGTGAGGGAGAGCTTAAATTTTTCACAGACAAAAAAATGCTGAGAGGTTTAGCTAATAAAAGACCTGCCCTACTTCAGATATTAAAGGGAGCCCTACCAACAGAGAAACAAAGAAAGGGGAGATCAATATAGAAAAGGCTCAGTACTAAACAGATTCAATATTGGCTCATTAAAGGGCAATAAGAGAGAGAGGGAAAAAATACATCTGACAAACATAAACCAAAGGATAGGATGGCTGATTCAAGAAATGCCTTCACAGTAATAACATTGAATGTAAATGGATTAAACCCACCAATTAAAAGATATAGATTGGCTGAATGAATCAAAAAATATGAACCATCAATATGCTGCATGTAAGATTCTCATCATAGACATAGGGATACAAAGAAATTGAAAGTGGAAGGATGAAAAAAACATTTCATGAAATCTACAGCCAAAAAAAAGCAGGAGTAGCAATATTAATCTCAGATAAAATAGACTTTACATTCAAAGATGTTATGAGAGACAAAGAAGGCCACTACATACAAATACAAGGGGAAATTCAACAAGAAGAAATAACAATCATAAATGTTTATGCATACAATCATGGTGCCACAAAATACATGAGACAAACACTGGCAAAACCAAAGGAAGCAATGGATGTTTCAACAATTGTGGTAGACTTCAACACATCACTCTCTCCTATAGAGAGATCAACCAAAGAGAAGACCAATAAGGAAATTGAAAACCTAAGCAATCTGATAAATGAATTTGATTTGACAGACATATACAGAACATTATATCCCAAAGCACCAGGATACACATTCTTCTCTAGTGATCACGGAACTCTCTCCAGAATAGATCATATGCTGGGACATAAAACAAGCCTCAATAAATTAAAAAAAAAATTGACATTATTCAAAGCACATTCTCTAAACACAATGGAATACAATTTGAGTTCAATAACCATCAGAGACTTAGAAAATTCACAAACACCTGGAGGTTAAAAATGAGGGGGAGATGAAATCATTCCCAGATAATTAAAAGCTGAGGAACTTCAACACCAGTAGATTTGTCCCATATGAAATGCTAAAGGGACTTGTGCAGGCTGAAAGGAAGGAACACTAAACAATTGACTGAAACCACATGAAGAAATACAGATTTCCAGTAAAGATCACGTGGTAAATATAAATACCAATACTACTGTATTTTTGATTTGTAACTCCAGTATTTACTTCCTACAGGATCTAAAATACATAAAGTATAATGATAAATCAGTGGTTTTGGACTCAATATAAAATATGTAATTTTTGACAAGAACTACATAAAAGTGGGGGATTGGAGGAGTATAGGAACATAGTTTATGTGTCCTATTGAAGTTAATTTGGTATCAAAGAAAACAATATTGTTATAGATTTAGGATGTTAAATTTAAGCCCTATGGTAAACACATAGAAAATATCAGAGAATGTGATCATCGAGATGAAAAGTGGAGGATGGGTTATGAGAAGTGGGGAAAGGGCAATGGGGAGTTAATAAGAAATGAGTGTAGGGTTTCCATTTGGGGTGAATGGAAATTTCCAGTAATGGATAGTGGGAAGGTGATGACATTGTAACACTGTGAATGTGATTAATCCCAATAAATGGAATGCTTGGGGGGGGTGGATTGGGAAGATTTATGCTGTATATATGTTTCCACAATTGAAAAAAAAGACAGTCTAAATAGATAATGACAATTAAATGCCATAGATGATCTGGGATGAGATCTAAGAATAGAGGAGAAAAGTCTCAAAAGGGTACAATTGGGACATAAGAAAAAATTAAATATAGAATGTAAGCTTTATATCAGTGTTAAATTTCTTGAACTTGTTAACTACACTTAATGTGATTACATAAATGAATATACTTATTCATAAGAAATGTATATGTGAATTATATTATTTGTTCAAGGATGTGTGGAACTTGCTCTCATATGTTCAGAAGACAGCAATAGATGATGTATGATGAACAGGGAAGGGTGAGGGAGGGAGAGAAAGATAGAAATGGTAAAGTGACAAAATATTAAAGGTGGTAGATCTCGGTATAGGTGGAGTGGGGTTGGGGTATGCTGGAGTTCTGTGTCTAGGGTTTGTATTATTTTTGCAACTGTCCTGTAAGCTTGAATTTATTTCAAAATAAAAAGTAAAAAAAAACAAAAAAACAAACAAACAAAAAAACTGAAGGATAAGATGGCCGATTCAAGAACTGCCTTCATAATAATAACACTGAACATGAATGGATTAAATTCCCCAATTAAAAATACAGATTTGTAGAATGTATTAAAAATATGTACCATCAAATTTTTGCTTAAAAGAGATTCATCTTAGCCCCAGAGCCCCAAAAACCTAGAAGTGAAAGGAAGGAAAAAATATTACCTGAAAGCTATAGCCAAAAAAAGCAGGTGTAGCAATATTAATCTCAGATAAAATAGACTTTGAATGCAATGATGTCATAAGAGACAAGAAGTAAACTATATACTAATAAAAGGGACAAGTCAACAAGAAGAAAAATGTTCATGCACCCAATCAAGGTGCCCCAAAATACATAAGACAAACATTTATAAAACTAAAGGAAGCAATAGATATTTACAGAATAATTGTGGGAAATTTAATACATCACTCTCTTCTATAGCTAGACGAACCAGACAGATGACAAATAAGGAAATTGAGGATGTAAACAATGTGATAAATGAATTAGACTTAACAGACATATATAGAACATTACATCCCAAATCACAAGGATACACATTTTTCTCTAGTGCTCATGGAACTTTTTCCAGGATAGATCATATGCTGGAGCATAAAACAAGCCTCAGTAAATTTAAGAAGTTTGAAATTATTCAAAGCACATTCTCTGATCACAATGGATTAAAACTAGAAATCAATAACAATCAAAGATCTAGGACATTCACAAATCTCTGGAGATTAAAAAACACACTTAAATAATCAGTGGGTTAAAGAAGAAATTGCAAAAGAAATTGCTAAATATCTAGAGATGAATGAAAATGAGAACACAACATATAAAAACTTATGGGATGCAGCAGAATTTATAACTCCAAATGCATACATTAAAAAGGAAGAAACAGATAAAATGAAAAAGCTAATGGAACAATGGAAGAAGCTATATATTGAACAGCAAACTAATCCTAAATCAAGTAGAAGAAAAGAAACAACAGGGGTTAAAGCAGAAATAAATGATATATAGGAAAAATCAATAGAGAGAATAGATAAAACCAAAAGCTGGTTCTTTGATAGGATCAACAATATTGACAAGCCCTTAGCTAGACTGACACAATAAAAAAGAGAGAAGACCTAAATAAATAAAATAATAAATGAGAGAGGGGTAATTACTTCAGATCCCACAGAAATTTAAAAAAAAATCATAAAAGGAAACTATCAACAATTTTACACCAACAAACTAGACAATTCAGAGGAAATGGATAATTCCATGGAAACACATGAACAATCTAGACTGACCAGAGAAGAAATAGAAGACCTCAACAAACCAGTCACAAGCAAAGCATTCCAATCAATAATCAAGTAGCTTCCCACAAATAAAACCCCAGGGCCAGATGGCTTCACAGGGGGATTCTACCAAATTTCCAAAAAGAACTCACACTAATCTTACTTAAACTTTTTACAAAAAAAAATGAAGAAAATGGAACACTACCTATCTCATTTTATGAAGCAAAAATCACTCCAATACCAAAACCAAGTAAAGATTCTATAAGAAAGGAAAACTACAGGCCAGTCTCCCTCATGAATATACTTGCAAAAATTCTCAACAAAATGCTTGCAAATTGAATCCAAAAACATTAAAAAATCATGCACCATGTCCAAGTGGGGTTTTTCCAGGCATGCAATGACGTTTCATCATAAGGAAATCAATCAATGTAATACAAAACATTAATAAATTAAAAGAGAAAATCAAATGATCACCTCAATACATACCAAAGAAACACTTGACAAAATTCAGCATCCTTTTTTGATAAAAACACTTCAAAAGGTAGGAATTGAAGGAAACTTCCTTAATGTGATAAAGGGTATACATGAGAAACCCACAGCAAACATATTACTCAATGGCATGAGGCTTAAAGCCCTTTCCCTACTATCAGGAACAAGAAAAGGATGCCAAATGTCACCAGTGTTATTCAACATTGTGTTAGAATTTCTAGGCAGAGCAATTCAGCAAGACAAAGAAATAAAAGTTATCCAAAAAGGAAAGAAGTAAAACTGTCATTATTTGCAGATGATATGATCTTATATTTGGGAAACCCTGAGAAATTGACTTGAGCTGATAAAAAAAATTAGCAAATTGGTGGGATACAAGATTAATGCACATAAGTTAGTAATGTTCCTATACACTAATAATGACCTAACTGAAGAGACACACAAGAAAAATATTACATTCTCAATGGCAAAAAAAATAAACAGGTACCTAGGAAAAAACTTAACCAGGGATGTTGTAAAAGACCTATGCATAGAGAATTACATAACTTTACTAAAAGAAATAGAAGGGGACCTAAAGAGATGGAAAAATATTCCATTTTCATGGATAGGAAGGCTAAATGTCATGAAGATGTCAATCCTACCCAAACTCATCTACAGATTCAATGAAATTCCCAATCAAAATTCTAGCAATCTAATTTGCAGCCTTGGAATAGCTAGTTGTCAAATTTATTTGGAAGGGAAAGATGCCTTGAATTGTTAAAAACATTGTAAAAAATGAAAAATTAAATGGGCGGGCTTACAATTACTGACTTTGTAGCTTACTATAAAGCATGAGTAGACAAAATACATTGTTATTGGCACAAAGATAGACATATTGATCAATGGAACCAGATTGAGAATTTGGAAACAGACCACCAGATCTATGGTTGACTTATCTTTAATAAGGCCCCCTAATCCATTGGACTGGTACATAACAGTCTCTTCAACAAATGAGGCTGGGAGAACAGGATATCCATATTAAAAGGAATATAAGAGGACACCTAACTCACACCCTACCCAAAATTTAACTCAAAATGAATCAAAGACCTCAATAAAGAGGAAGTACCATAAAACTCCTAGAAGATAATATGGGAAACATCTTCAAGACTTAGTATTAGGAGGTTGCTTCTTAGACCTTACACCCAAAACACAAGCAATAAAAGAAATAATAGATAAATGGGAACTCCTCAAAATTAAAAGTATCTGCATATCAAGTGTATTTGTCAAAAAAGGTGAAGAGGCAGCAAAGTCAATTGGAAAAAAATTTGGAAACCATGTATCTGATAAAAGACTGATATCTGGCATATATGAAGAAATCTACAACTCAATGAAAATAGTACAAGTAATCCAGTTATACAATGGACAGAAAATACGAAAAGACATTTCTCTTAGGAGGAAATAGAAATGGCTAAAAAACACATGAAAAATTATTCATTTCCACTAGCTATTAGGGAGATGCAAATCAAGACCACAATGAAATATTGCACACCAATTAGAATGGCTACCATTAAACAGAGGAAACTACAAATGGTGGAGAGGATGTGGAAAAATAGGAATTCTTATTCATTACTGTTGGGACTGTACAGTGGTACAGCCACTCTGCAGGATATTCTGGTGGTTCATTAGAAAACTAGATATTGAGTTACTCTGTAACCTAGCAAATTCTCTTCTCAGTATATACCCAGAAAATCTGAAAGCAGTATCACAAACAGATATTTGCATACCAATATTCATTGTGGCATTGTTCACAATTGTCAAGAGATGGAAACAATCCAAATGTCCTTGAACAGATGAGTGGATAAACAGTGTGGTATATACATATAGTGGAATACTACATGGCAGTAAGAAAGAATGTGGTCATGAATCATATGAAAACATGGATGAGACTTGAGGACATAATGATGAGTGAAATATGTCAGACACAAAAAGAGACTATTGTATGTTACCACTAATGTGAACTCCATGAAAAATGTAAAATAAGTGTCTTATATTGTAGAATATAGGGACCTAGAGAAAGACAGCATCTGGTGAAGGGGAAACAATAATCTAATAAGAACAGATAAGACATTGAGGGCAATGTTAATAAAATGGGAATGCTCAGGAATGACTATGGTTTGTTAAGTTCCTTGGGGTGTGGTAGGAACATATTGGAAGCAAAGTAGTTATGTTAGAGTAATTGTTTTACTTATTCCTTTGTTTGTTTTGTTTGAAATGCTTTTTCAAAATTTTTTCATAAATAAAGATAAAAAATGACACTGAAGTATCTCTAATTTCATTCTAAAACCCCAGAATTCATGTAAAATAGAAATACCATCATGTCATAATTCATTTAACCCTGTTTTCTCTCATTGGTAGCAGCATGGAAATCTCTTATCCATAACACCCACTAATGCTTCCATGTTAATAATGAGAAACTTTCATATCTTTGGTATTAAAGAGACACCCAATCTCTGGTCAGGGTCTCCATTTATTATATTCATTTGAAGAGCATGATCTCAATCCATGATGACCACATTTACTCCTCTAAACAATGTGCTGGTGAAGATGATCCAGCACAGAAGGAGATAGTGACAGAAGATGTTGAGTGGGGTTGAGCCCATGTATACGTAGAGGAGTGGGTTTAGACAGAAGCAAGAGAATATTATGCATATCACAGTAAGAAACACACACACACACACACACACACAGAATCTGTGGACATGGGCTGACATATTTGGTCCCAGGAGAATAAGATTTCTGACTGATTGAATTTTGTCAGTCAATTTATTGTGGTTTCACAGCTGAATGTAAGAAAATTGGAAATGTGTTGGAGCTATGGGGAGAGAGGAGGAGGCATGGATTTATAGTTTGGAGAAAGTCTAGGGTAGAAGGATGTATAGTGATATTTGTGAGTGTTTAACTTGCTGTTTATTAAAAATATGCTCATATGTTTAAAGTGAGATCAATCAACAAGGTTTGGACTTTTTCCAGCAATATTTTATTGATCCTTATAGAGTTTTCAGGCATGGCAAATATGATGATTAGCTTGGTTGGATTTCTGCCAGGCCAATGCAGAAACATCACACTCATGGGAGAAATCCCTAGAAGATATCAATAAGTTGCTAACAACAACAATTAAAAAAACTGTATCTGTATATGCTCATAATTTATGCTCTCTCAAAACTGAAAATAATGGATCTTGTTCACTTTATATTTCATTACTTTTTCATTTTATATATAGAGAGATGAGAAAGAGAGAGAGAGAGAGAGAAAACACGAATATTCATTGAGTAAAGTATTGTTAAATTTTATTCAGTCATATTTTCCTAGGATAAGTGATCTCATTTTAAATAAAAGCCAGACTCCAAAATTTAGAGTCTAAGTTACTTTAAATGTTTGTTTTATTTTCCTAAATGCTAAAACAAATACCATAAAATGGGTTGACTTAAAACAGGATGTTTTCAGAGAATAGACTATAGAGGCTAGACTGTTTGTTTCCTCCCGAGATGGGTATCTTCTGCCTGGATGGCAATTCATGGGGTTCCTTGGCTTTTTTGTCAAGTCAACGCACATGGCAACATCTTCTTTCCCTTTTCTGGTGACTTCCAGCTTCTGTTTCTCATGGCTTCTCTGTCTGACTTTCATTCTGTTTATAAAGGATTTCAATAATCCAGAGTAAATCCCAACCTGATTCAGTTGTGCCACAACTTAACTGAATTAACAATTAAGAAATCCTATTTACAATGGGTCAATCCACACCCACCAGAATGCTGGTCAAGACCATCAGCAGGTCCAAACTGGGTGTAAAGTTCAATCTACCACAGTACACTTCTCTCTGCTTGCACGTTTGTTGTTTGAATGGGATAATAAGACACCCTAAAATTCATTGAGCCCCTTTCCTGAAGCAGTGTATATACCATTTTGTTTAATTCTTAGGCTGCCCCTTACAGAAGTCCAGCTTTACAGATTTGGAAACAAGCTGGAATTTTAAGTGATGTGCCCATGTCAACTCCCTAATTAATAGTGATTCTGGCACTTATACTCTTTTTTCTGAGTACAATGCTCATTTTATTACAGTGCCTATAATGTTCTACTTGCTGCCTCAGTAAGATTATATGCTAATAAATTGTCTCTTCCTCCTCAAACAGAAGAAGAAAGTGCCTTTTTCATAGCATTATTTGGTCACACTCATAAATAATTCCCTATGGAAACTCACTTTGCTGTAAACAGTAAACTGTCAATGATAAGAGTTGCACTATTATTAAGCTGACTACACATGAGTCATCTTTTGCATGCTCAGTTATTTCAATTACAAAATGAGGAAGTGTTAGTATATAGTTAACAACAGATTTTATATCTTTTAAATTATATTTTGGGATAAACAGCCCCATCCTCTTTTGCATAATTCTAAGTAGCAGACAAATGCACCAGAGTTCTGAATGTTGATTAGTTTGCTTTATTTAAGTACAGATACGAGTTAACCTCAAATAATCAAAGTTGAGGGAAATGACCAGGGTTTTGCCCCCATGGACTTGGACTTTGGGGAGCAATCACAAAAGAAAAAGGAATATCTAAGTCTTGATGATGTAAGGTTCTACATATAAAATATAGCCATTCATTCTTCTCTCTTCTAACAGTAGAAGCTTAGGCAATTGTGAAAGATTAGGTGTGAGATGACTTATCCTTTCATTGGAACAAATTAATAGGAAAGGAATATGTTAGAACTAATCACTAGGTATGTAAATAGAAAAATACCTTACAAGAGAAGGTGAAGTTGTTTTCTGTTTCCAACACATCCTAAACAACAGAATCTTCTAATCTCTTCATGAGTTTTATGCTAAAGAGACTGAAGAGTAACAGGAACAGTGAGGAATGGATGCTCTGGAGTAGTCTGTGGGGGTTTATTTCTCATAAATTTTACCATATAATGTAGAGATTCTCCTTTCAGATAGAGGCTTTCAGTTTGATACAGGGCACATTGACTGGTGATACAATTTCATTTGGTTCTTAGAATTTTAAATAACTCAATGTACTCTCAGAAGAAAATGGTGTCATAATGGTATGTATTCACCCAAAATATAAATTCATGGACAAGGTGAGTCATGGTGATATTGAATTGAGTGAATTTGGGTTAGATTTAATCTTTTAATTTGGAGATGTAGTTTTTATCTCATCAGAAAAGTCTTTTTGCTTCATGTGGATTAGGCAGGTCCATATCAAATTTGAAAAGCCAAGAATGACCTTAAAACATGGAAAGAGGCAACGTGAACTTATGAGGATTCTATATGTGCTACTCTAGAGTATTAAGATACTTACTTTCTCTGGGTCTGAGGCCCATTAACAGTTAAATGAATAGAATAAAGGAAATCAATTCCTATTGAAAACTTACTATATGCTGAATGAAAAGGGTTCACTTAATTCCATCTTCACAGCTGTCCTAGAACATTTTTAATTAGCTGAGGCTCAGACAAAAAACAGTGTGCTAATCAATTTTGGGCTGTTTATCTACGAGATATTTAAAAAGTGCACCTTATCTGTCCCTTTTGTAAACAAATGCAGAAAACTGCAATTGGTCCTGTTACATATGTTTTGTCTTCTAGATTTTTTTGTTTTCAATATAAATTTCAGCCATATGTGTCTTGTGAAGTTCAAGAGAAACACTCATTTTAGGTCCACCTCTGACCACAGGGAAAACATTCTCCAAGTTATAATGTAACCCAGCAGCAATACTTCATGTAATTCCAGTGCATTTTATATGATCCCATACACAATAAAGAAAGCTGATGAATGTCAATGAATATTGATCCAAAGCTCTAAAACAACTGTCTAAAAGTTTCAAGTCCCAGGTTTCCAGATACTGGTAATGATTTTCTTCCATAGTTTGACAACATACCAGTTTCCAATACAGAAAACCGAATAATCATTGTAACTTTCATCAAGCAATAAGTATGATACTCTGAGCAACAGAGAATCAAAGTATAAATATGTGTCTCCCTTCAAAAATATTGGCCCATGACATATGGAAACTTAGAGCTGGCTCTATTTGATTAGTGTTTGGCTTATCCTTTTCTCCTCCAGAATTTAAGACTGGATTAAGCAAGGAATGAGGAAAGAACCTCAAGATCTGCATCTCTCCTAATTTTCTTGCAAGGTATGCTAAAAGACTAACTTTTTAGTTGAACTGACCACTTTATATCCAGGTGAATATCATGTTAATTTCCTACTAAGGCAAATATTTTGACTCATTTCATGTCACAAACAACATGTTGTAAGTCTAGTATTGGTCCATTCTGCTAGAAATAGAAGCATGCATTAGATACAGATATAGCCCTTTTCCCAAACATGGTGGCTGTCTGCCTGGATTTGCCTGGGTGTGAAGTGGTTTCAGGGAAGTGGGACTTCAGTTTAAACCAGAACAGTCTCCAGAATACAGGGACAAAATGGTGATCCTACTCTTTAAACTCAAGTAAGGGGGGTCAGGCATAATAAAGACATGATTGATGATGATGATGATGATTGACAGGCTTCCCAGGGAACCCACCATGTGTCAGTGTCTATGACAGGGGCTGTGTATTTATTATTTAAATTAATTTTCACAAAAGACCAATTGACATCAAATATGTATGTAATCTGACAGCTGTGACGGTGATAACAAACCTGCTAGAAACACCACCCATTTAGTCTCTTACCAGGGATCCTAACTAGTCTCCTGCATGCTCACAACTGTCAATTCATCCAAATAATCCATCACGATACCTAGAAGTGTGCTTAATATCCTTATTCTTCCATATTCAATGGCTTCATATCTCACAGAACAAAATCTAAGTCCTTGAAGTGGCCTGGCATTTCCTACAAAAAATGTCTTCATATCATTTTCATTTCACCCATGCATACTAAGTTTCAGGAACACCATGATCAGAGTACTTCAGAGAAACTAAGTCTGTTCTCACTCTAAGGTTTTTCCTTGCCATTCACTCTGGGTAGGGTATTCTTTAACCAGACCTTCTGAAACATTACCTTTTCAAACAGGCTTATGCTAATACTGTTATCTGTCTGAAAGCACCATCTCTTTATCCCCTTACCCTCCTTCATTCTTCTTTATTATATCAATCACCATTTAATACATGATTGTCTGTTTGAATTTATTGGTTTATGTGTATCTACTAAATTTTAACCACTTGATTGAAGAACCTTGTACGTTTCAATCACCAATACATCTCAGTACTTAATGGCACTGCTATATAATATACAATTAATGAAAATTTTTGCATGCATTAATGTATCATGATGATCACACTCTTTTTCTCTTATGTCCTCAGTTTTGGTTTCTAAAATTTTGTAAGCAGATGGTGTCCTGATCCCATCTACAGTCCCATTGAAAAATGCACCTGCCATGCTCCATGTTGATGCACTTTTCATTGTTAGCATTTGGAAATGAGATAGCTATTAAAATGTGTTTCCACTTTTCTATGACAGCAATACTTCACAGTTGTATTCATGCTTACCAATGTTATATGAAATAGCAGTTTATTTTAATTTACTGAATGTGAATAACTGCAGAAAACACTAACTGTAGACTTTTACTGTTTAAAATCAATAATCCAAAATTATTATCCAAATTAATATCATGGATCATATATAGCATATGTGTCTCCTCAGAAAGACACATATAGAGCAGGATTTCTCACATAAAGACTGTGTAAAAGAAAAAAAGAAGCAAACATGATAAAAACATATGAAATGTTACAATCACAGTTTATGAATGCCTGGGAGACTGAGTAGAGGAAAGAACAAATTGCCTAAATTGAGGTAACATAAAGAAAAAAATGAGAGGCTCTAGAAGGTTAAGTTACAAATAAAAATTCCCAAGAAAAGCCTTGGCCAAAAAGCTAGAAAAATTTTCCAGAAAGGAAAATTCCTTCATTTATATCTGTTCTTGATATATTTAATTTTAATTTTAATCCTTGTTAAACAAGAAAATCTGAAGAGGGTTAAGTACAAATACAGGTAACCTATGAATGATGGTGGAAGCCAGAGCCTCTTGCCATATGCCTGCTCTTCTAGTTGAACAGCTTTCCAACTGCTTGATTCTGCTTCAAAATATTGTTTATATGCTAAACTATAGAAAGAGAAAATAATTGTTTTCTAATCTCAACATACTTTAATCTAGCCTGAAATATGGACTAAGCCTTGATATATTGTAAAATAATAATGTAACACTGCACATTTTAAGGTGAAATGAATTAGGTATTTTACACAGAATAAGTCATTTATCAAATAAGTGGGAAACTTAGAATAATGAAGCATCTAGAAATTCGAAGCAGGCACACAAGTTCAAAATCTGATTTTATAATTATCTGTATTTGAGAAAGTAATTTTTCCAAACTATGAATACTACTTTTTACATATGGTAAAATTGAGGTAATATGAAGAATACCTCACATGCAATGCATGAGGTAATATGAAGAATACCTCACATAATTTATGGGCTCTCAATGACTGCAATATATACTAGCTATTGTCTATTTTCTCCTGTTACATTTCTATAATTATAGCAGTTATTGCTAGAGACAGTGGAAGATAGAATAAAGAAATGTATATTATATAATCTGTGATACTATATGGTCATGTAATTGACCTATATAAAGAAGAGAAGATTACATGGGAAAATCTGTGCATTTGATTTTGAGTCTTGTGGCACTTCAGAAAATGGAAACCTCATGGAAGAGAGAATACTCAAATAATATTTTGTAAATAGGTGGATGTATATGGGCATGTAATATCTTCACAATACAAGAACAACAATTTTGAATGATAAATGCATTTTTAAGAAAGGTAAAAAGTGATGAAGAGCATGAGAGGTGGGTTAATGGCAGTTAGACATAGAAGATCAGAAATTTAAGATTTAAAAGACTTTGCTCATAGAGAATGTAGAGATTGACGTATTTTAGTTAACACTGTGAACATTTGTGTTAAATTGACAGACACTGGTTGAATGCAGGTGGTTTCTATGACTTACTGAAAAATTCTGAGTGATGTATCTCCCCAGGGAACATTCTAGAGAAGGGAATGTCATAGTTATCTTATTTATCTTTGCTGCCAATAGTTTTGTATTTTATGCTTAAAAAACACATGCATTCCCATGAATTACCAAGTTGTTTTTCAGAGAAAAATGGGAAGGCAGACATTCAATTCAGACATTTACATCAGTTCAACAAAAGCTGAAGTATTGGAGGAAGCACAATTGGTTGCAAACAAGCATTAGTTGACTCAATGTTCCTTTTTATGCTCTTGTTTCATTTTGTTTCATGCTTTTTTACTTTGTTTTTTTGTTTTCATTTTTCTCTCAAGGAAGTTAAAGCAGTAAGCTTTCATGGAGAAATGGAATGAAACTTCAAATGATTTCATTTTGTTGGGTTTATTTCCACCAAATCAAACTGGCCTACTTCTCTTGACCCTCATCATTCTCATATTTTTCCTTGCCTCCATGGGAAACTCAGCCATGATTCACCTCATACGATTGGATCCCCATCTCCACAAACCTATGTACTTTCTACTCAGCCAACTCTCCCTCATGGACCTGATGTACATCTCCAGCACTATCCCCAAGATGGTGTTCAACTTCCTTTCTGGACAGAAAGGCATCTCCTTCCTGGGATGTGGTGTACAAATCTTCTTCTTTTCAACAATGGCATGTTCTGAAGGTTTACTGCTGGCTTCCATGGCCTATGACCGTTACATGGCCATTTGTCACCCTCTTCATTATCCCATCCATATGAGTAAAGGGATGTGTGTCCGGCTGATCATAGGATCTTGGATCTTGGGGTCCATCAATTCCTTGGCACACACAGCCTATGTCCTCCACATTCCTTACTGCCAGTCAAGGGCCATTAATCATTTCTTTTGTGACATTCCAGCCTTGTTGCCTCTTGCATGTATGGACACCTGGGTCTATGAGTACATGGTTTTTGTGAGCACAATCCTCTTTCTCCTCCTTCCTTTTCTTGGCATCACAGCTTCATATGGTCGGGTCCTTTATGCTGTCTACCATATGCACTCAAAAGAGGGAAGAAAAAAGGCTTTCACTACCTGTTCAACACATTTAACTGTAGTGACATTTTACTATGTTCCTTTCGTATACACATATCTTCGGCCCAGGAAGCTTCGCTCACCTAGGGAAGATAAGATGTTGGCAGTCTTCTACACCATCCTCACCCCCATGCTCAATCCCATTATCTACAGCCTGAGGAATAAGGAAGTGCTGGGTGCCGTGAAAAGAGTGTTTGGGGTTTTCTCTTGCATGAAAGAATAGTCACTGCCATCCTTGTGTTCTCTTTATTCCCCCTTTCAAGTTGATTAGAACATCCTGGAGTAAGCTATCTAAAAGATATATAATGTGAGCTGTATATGTAATTTTATATTTTCTAGTACCTATGTTAAAAAAGTCAAATGAAAATGATATTAATATAAATACATTTCTTTTACCAAAAACATTAATATTATAATCAATATCAATGTTATCAACATTGACATGTTTCTTATTAATTACTGAAATATTACATTTGTGCATATTTTAATCTTAATATGTTTTACTCTTTATTTAAATATTTTCACTGTAACTGATATAAATTAATTTTTAGTTTACTTTTTACATGCTCAGTCTTCAAAATCTCTTGTGTATTTTACATTTAGAGTAAATTTTACTTTTGATGATATAGATTTCAAGTGGCCAATAGTCCCATGCCTAAAACAGTGGATACCATATTGGACAGTACAGCTTTACAGCACACAGGAAAATGTGGGAAATATACATATATGGCATATAAAATATAACATGGTACATAAAATATGGATAGTGGGTTTTGAAGTGCCAAGGAAAATAAGTGTGCTTAAATGATATTTTCAAGAATTCACTTATCTGTTCTCTTTTCTAGCACGTGTATCTTGGTTATAATTGACATCTGGACACTATCCAATTTGATATCCATTTTAAAAACTATTTGAAGGGAATTTGTATGATTTAGGATTTTTTGGATTGCAATAAAAATATTGAAATTAGTTACCTGCATTGGGGTATTAGAATATTAAACAATTTTTTCTACATTGAAATTAACAAAATTTTAAATTTTAATGAACTCAAAGAAATGATATATACCTAATGAAGCTTTTTGCTTAGATTCAGGGGGACAAGTGATTGGGTGACTAAACATGAAAGATTTAAAATCAAAATAGGGATTTTTTTCAGCTACAACATGTAAATTCTAAATAGAACCCCATACAGGATGAATTGTAGGGTAATAAATCATAGTGTTGCATTTATCCAAAGTTTTATCATTGTTATTCTATTAATACACTTATGTTTGTTCAAGCCAGTCTATGAAGGGGATTATGTAAATGTTCTAAGGATTGTAGGGAAAAATGGGGACTTAGAAGAGTCCACCTCACCCTGCTTCTCTAGTCACTGCTAAAGGTCACTTTCCCAATATCTTTCCCTAGACTCATTTAATACACTACTAAGTGTTAAGAATGACTCCAGGTCATTTCAATCTTTAAATTTTTTTCCTACACTTTGCCACCCAAATTATTTTCCTAACATACTGCTGTACTCTTTTCATTTCACAATGATTTTGTAATGTATTCACAAAAATTCCCATACTTAAATTCATATTCAAATGTTTCTAAAAGCTACATTGTGTCTTCCTTTTCCTGTTTCAACCACCCTATCCCCATACCTACTGCTGTGATTACACTAGGCTCCTAGCATATCCATAGTGCAATCCAGAAAATTTCTGTATACAAAGCCAAATATTAATTGCTTAGAATTTCTCTCTGTCTCTTCAAATTTGTTTAGGAGCCAGCTTTCTCAGTCTATGGTACAGCTCAGTAATTTACTATACTTCTTCTTGAATTATATATTTATATATACACACCCATATATATACATATACACAAGAAAATTAAAAATATAATCTTAGAGCACAAAAAACCTTTAAAACATGACAAAAAATCCATAATTTATAAAAGGTGTAATGATTAATATGACTATTTATAAACATCTCTAGATGGCAATAAGGATTTTAAAGAAAAAGCAATGATAAATAAAACTTACAATGACGTAGAATTATATAACACAGACACGGGGACACTTGATACATAAAGGGTTCCAAAAACCAATAAAGGGAATAAATAAAACTTACATTTAAATTTAAAAAATGGCTAAATATTTGTAGAACAGATAGTATAAATGGTTGTAAGACACATGGGACTTTCAGTATCATGTGCAAATTAAAAATACAGGGTAGAATCAATATTTACCTATAAGTTTGGAAAGGATAAAAATGCTTTATTTTAGAGCATAATTTTTTCCATTCATAATGGATGGAAGAAACACATTCTCACACTATTGGGATGTAAATTTGTATAACATCTGGAGTGAACAATTTTACTGTTGTCATCATTTTTAAAAATTTCCCTTTGGCCTAGTATTATAATGTCTACAGATATCTTTTACAGATATACCTACTGTAATATATGAAATATCTGTGTAAGCTAATATTTATTGCAATGTGTATTGTTGTCTAAAGCAAACATTTAGAAACAAACTATATTGATAGGAAACTTAGTAAGTAAATCATAATGTGTATTTCTAATGGAATAATGTATATTAGTGAGATAAATGAAATCAGCTCTATATGTATTTTATGGAGAAACCTTTTGGTACATTATTAAATGAAAAGGCAAGATGGGGACACATAATTTTATTAATTGCAAATTAGTTAATTCCTATTAACTTTTCATCTGAAGGAAAATAAAAAGTTTATTTGAAATGTTATAATCTAATCTGCATAAAAGTATTACAGCCTAATACACTGTGTGTAATTACCGAGCTAATATCCCAGAAAAGATGGAACTCAGATAAGATAAGCCTTGACTTGGGGCTAATCAGGAAGAAGGCATTGAGAAGCAATCTGAAAGTTACTTTTTATGTAAGTTTATTGAGATATAATCACATAACATAAAATCATTCAAAGTGTACCTTCAGTTGTTCACAGTATCATCATATAGTTGTGCATTCATCACTGCAAAGTTTGAACATTTTCCGAAAAAAATGAAATAAAGATTAAAATTAAAAAGATCCAAACATTGCATTCCCCTCCTAACCCCGCTGTTCATTTACTTCTTAAAATACAGTTTAATTGAAACATATTCACACACCATATAATCACTCATCCATATTGTGCAATTACTCATCCACAGTGTACAATTATTCACAGCACCATCATACATTTGTGCATTCATCACCACAATCAATTTTTGAAACTTTTCCTTACTCCAAAGTAATAATAAAAGCAAAATGAACACCTAAATCTTTCCAACCCCTCCATCCCACCCTATTCTTCATCTAATTTTAGTCCCCATTTTCCCATGCATCTATCCATACACTGGATAAAGTGTGTGTGAATCACACTTTTTAAATCCTTTGGGAAAGTTTCAGAAGGAGAGGAAAGAAAAACATGTGACAGAAATAATATTTCAAGATATGACCTTTGAGAATCTTTTAGAATTGAAGAAAAAAATTTATTAACATCTTACCAAATTCCAATGCATCACAGAAAGGATTTTAAAAAATTTACACCCCCAAGTACATAGAAAATGAGCAGGAATGCAATGGTCATTGCAATACATCTGTGGGGATGTAAGTTACAAGCTACAAGCTGCGAACTCTGATGAAGGTTTTTGTTGAATTCCCCAGGAAAAGTTGGCTGTCACAAGTATAGATGGAAATTCTCTCCTCTTACTGTTGAAATCATCAGTTCTACTTGTAAGGCCTACAACTGATTGGGTGAAACCTTTCTCATTGTTCAAAGCAATCTCTTTAGTTGAATGTATATGTAATCATTCATAGATGCAATCAACTTATTGACGATTTATATCCATGCAATATTCCCACAGTAGCAATTTGGCCACTGTTTGCTTGATCAAATGACTGGATACCATAATCTAACTGAGTTGACACATGAACTTTACCTTCACAGTTAATGCCTTTCCAACCTGGCACTCATACAAATCTCCTTACTCTGTAACTAAAAACAATAACAGTCATGTTTTCACTTAGCAATATTCAACTGCCCTCCATACAACCAGAAATGCACTGACTTTCCCCAGAAGGTGGTGCAAGTCCTTGGATAATACTCTTAAACTTAACATCCTATGGCTTAAACACTATGACATAATTTAATAAAATGTGTATATCATAAAGGGTTAAGATAGGAAAGAAAATAAAGATATTTAGTTATATATATATTTATTCATGACAAAACAAGGAAGGAAAACTCAAAATCACTAGACTTCATTTCTGTAATTTGTTACATGGCCATAGCTTGTATTTATAGCTACCTTCTTATATTACCTATTCCATATCCTTTTTTCCTTCTTTATATCACCATCTCATACACATTTAGCTTTGGCATATTGCCTTTGCTACATTTAATGGAACCTGTTTTTTTTTTGTTGTTTTTGTTTTTGTTTTTATTCATTTTATTGTGATATATTCACATACCATGCAGTCATGCAAAACAGTGTGCATTCAATTGTTTACAGTAAAATTATATAGTTGTGCATTTGTCACCAAAATTAATTTTTGACATTTTCATTATCACACACAAAAAAATACTTAGAATAATAATTAAAGTGAAAAACAGTAATTAAAATAAAAAAGAATACTAGGTGCCTTTTTTTAGTCTTTTATTTTCCTTCCCCCATTTTTCAACTCATCCATCCATAAACTAGACAAAGGGGAGTGTGGTCCATATGGCTTTCCCAATCACATTGTCACCCCTCATAGGCTACATTTTTATATGATCATCTTCAAGATTCATGTGTTCTGGGTTGTAGTTTGATAGTTTCAGGTATTTAATACTAGCTATTCCAATTCATTAGAACCTAAAAATGATTGTCTATATTGTGCATAAGAGTGCCCACCACAGTGACCTCTCAGCTACTTTTGGAATTTCTCTGCCACTGAAGCTTATTTCATTTCCTTTCACATCCCCCTTTTGGTCAAGAAGATGTTCTCCATCCCACGATGCTGGGTCTAGATTCCTCCCTGGGAGTCATATTCCACATTGCCAGGGAGTCCATATTCTCTTTACCCACAGCAAGCACTTCAGCTGTACACAGTTCTTTGCAGATGGGGTGACACACACTTCATTCCTAACATTTCTTTGTCATTATTAGTCCTGCTGGTTTGGGTTGTTGCAGTTTTCCATTTACTTTAATAACAGGGCATGGTAGTACTAAGAGATGCCCTAGGGGATCTCCTGTATTGCAGACCTACACTTTTATATGCCCATTATAGAGTATCAGCCATATTTCCCCCTGATAATCAGTATCAATCACCACAGCCATTATAGTAATTCCCTTCTCTGTTGTTTCAGAGGCACAAGGGACCCAAAGTGGCCCAGTGGCAGTCTTAACTTCCAATTCAATAGGATCATTCCTTTATCTACTGGTGGAAGCACTCCTTCTTTAGGAACTTACCCTTGCAGAACAAAAGAGCTAAAGGTTGAAGTGACAGGATTCAATTTTTTAGTGGATTAATATAGCTAATAGTGAATTGTAACACTCCTGTTTCCATCCTTTGATTCCTCAACCCATGAATTCTTGCTATGAGAGAAACAGCACCATAGAGTGGACACTAATTTATAACATATACTGTCATCTACAGAATGGTGCCCCAGCACTGCCTGGTATTGCCAATAGTTGACATTATAATTGATTTTTAAAAAGGCCATTCTACCATTCTATCAATCCAAATGCTTTAGGATGATAGAAATATTGTAAGACAAGTGAATTCCATGACCATGTGTCCATTTCTGCACTTCATTTGCCATGAAGTAGGCTCCTTGTTCAGAAGCAATGCTGTTTGGAATAATATGCCTGTGGATAAGGCATTCTGTAAGTACATAGATAGTGGTTTTGGAAGAAGCATTGCATGCAGGGAAGGCAAACCCATATTGAGAGTATGTTTTTATTGCAGTTAGAACAAAATATTGCCCCTCTCATGATGAAAGTGATCCAATGTAATCAACCTGCCATCCGAGAGCTGGCTGATAATTCCAGAGAATGATGCCATATTAGGCTTCAGTCTAGTGCTTGCTTGACCAAACAAGAGGTAACATAAACTAGACAAGTTGACACGTGTTAAACATCACTGGTTTGTTACAATTCAAAATCACACAAGTTTCCATCAAGTTTTGTGATAATTGACTGGATGCATTATGATGATCAGTTATTACAAACTACCAAAACTACTGTAAAATTCTTCAGAATATATGATACTGAACTGATCAAATTCAATTAAATTTTCAGGCATTGTCTTAGGCTGGTAAGGATATAGCAATATAGCAATTCAAAGAAATATATGGTGGTTTGAGGCAAACAAAAAATAAACATATCGCATACATATATTTTACTTTAATGGATGAATACTATGAAAACATAAAATAAGTCAAGGACTTAGTAAATTAGGGGTGTGACCAAAACTTGAAGTAGGCTGTTCAGAGGAAGACTCACTGAGAAGGTAAAATTATTCCTAAACTAGTTGTGGTAGCCAGTCTTTAAGTTATTTTGTGTAAGGTCATCCCCAGCAGAAAAAAATAAACTATAAGTGTGAGGACATTGCAAGTGGACCACACCTGGCTGACCCAAAGAGCATTAGTGCATCTAATGGAAAATGAGAATGGAGCAGTTAGATAGTGGATGAGATGAGGTTAAGGAGTTGGCAATAAAGGATGGAAGGGCACAGTCTATAATGTATGTTTCCCATTGCACAGACTTGTTTTTCCCTAACTTTAATGTAGTTGATGAAAATCACTGTTTTGATATTTATTTTTAAGGTGAAATCATTTATTTTCTTATTTGTATTTATTAGTTTTCTTTGCCTATTCCTGTCCTTTGCCCATTTTTACACTTATATATTTGGACATCATTATGCATTCATTAAAGCAAAAGACCTCTTGTTTTTCTTTTCTATGGAAACATTTTCTTTTATATCTATACAAATATTTACCAGTATTCAAAAGCTAGAAAGTTATATTTCTAGATGTCTAAATATAATATGATGCAGAATGTGTAAAATAAAACCTGCATTAATATTACCCCATTCCTCTAATTGTTTATACATGTATATAAAATTACATCAAAAACCAAACCAAAATAAATGACACAAATGAGTAAAAGAGAAGAATAAGAAAAAATTCAAATAATTAGCCACATCTGACTATAGGCATTGTAGTCATATCATTTGATAAATTTGATCATTAACAATGAAAACATAGATTCTCATGTACTTGTACAACTATATTTAAAATTCTCCGTGGTCAGAAGGTGTGGAATTGAAGACTATTATTTTTTTAAAGCCATGAGGAAACAAAATGGTGCAAACTCCCTGTTGAGCAAGAAAACATGGAAAAAGGAGTCTTCCTTTGCACTTGAATAATTTTGGAGAAAGAGGGAACATAAAACAACATTCAATTTGTTTTGTATGACTGCGTGGTATGTGAATATATCTCAATAAAATGAAGATTAAAAAAAACATTCAGCCATGTAAGTCCTTTATTCATACTCTATGCTGTTAGTTACAAGATTTGCTTATAAGTATAGTTAAGTTGGAAAATGGTTACCATTCAGAGGCTAAACATTGAGTGTGCCCACTAAATCATGTATTGAGAAAGCAGTAAGATTAAAACAAATTCTTATGAAATTATGTACATATACCTACATGTATATACAAATATACATTCACAAAAATACACATTAGTTTGCCAATGTCTCATAACCTGTGTCCCATTCAACAACCTCTCTTGCCTGGACTTCTGCTGGAGCCACCTAACTGATGACCCTGTGAACACTTTACCCCATTTGCCTCATTCTCCACAGAGGGAAGCAGAGCAAAACTTTTGAAATACAAATTAAGAAGTTCTGGATGTTGATAGGAGACTTTAGATCACCTGAAAATCTCAATCTTTACACTTTTATTCTTAGAATACATAATAAACCATCAGAAAAATATTGATAAAGGAAAGCAAAAATGATACTTTCATTGAAAGAGAAGACAAAGCAGACCCATCAACTACAAATGACATGAAAAGGAGAAAAAAAGACAATTCAATTCAGATAATTATGAGCAGACAAAGAGAGGTGATGTCCAGACAACAGAAATATGTGAAATGAGAATTGAATTGTGAAGAAAGAATATGAAGAATACAAGAGAGAATAAGCTGTATAGTTCCTTCATAGTTTGTAGGTGGCAATGAAATCATATTTAAAGTTGATAACTCAAATAATAAAAGTTTAGACTTAAAGATACAGGAATAAACAGTAATAAAAAAATACTGACCAAAACTGATGATGAAAGAATGAAAAGAAATGGAATACTCTAGAAGCTATGCTATTCTTGCTTATGTCATGGAACCAATGGAGACTTGGTAAAGTTAAAGGCACTAAGGGTATATTATTAAAGTATTGTTCTAAAGATAATAGAACAAACATACAAATTTTCTTAAATATAAGAAAATAATTTTTAAAAGTATACCACATAGTGAAGGATTTTTTTAAATAAAGAAAAAGTGACCAGAAAATTTAAAAAAATGCACAATGGAATGAAATTAAACTTATGCCACATATCAACAAAAATAAATGTGCTTAAAACACTTATTCAAAGGAATCATTACTGTTGTTTTTCCCCTGACAACCTCTTTCCCCAGATATGGCCCATTTTCTTAATTTATTCAGGTCTCTTCTCCAGTATTTTATTATCAGAGAAGGTTTTCCTAACCAATAAATGTACAATAACAATATATCCCTTATCCTGCTTTATTTTCCTTCATAATATTAGCCACCATTGGCAGTTTCTACATTTACTTGTTCATTTCTATTTTCCCCACAAAATATAAAGGACATGAGATGAGATACGTTATCTATATTTTCCCCCATTAGTGTTTATCCAATGCCTAGGACAATGCCTACCTAACATAGATGATGAAAAAGAAATCTTAAATATATACACTTAGTCCTTTATTGGGAAGAGAGAATGGAGCAAAGCAAGAGTGTTTAGGACTCAAAATACTTACAATGAGAATGATGACTAAAATAAAACAAGCATCATATTAATGGTACATTAAATAAATAAATACATCAATATAGAAAATATTTGTAAGTTCTAGTTCAAAAGAGACATAATAATAACATGTACTCACAATTCTTTAGAAATTTGAATTTCTTGATAATTTGATTTCTAGGTAAAAAAATTAAAACTTTTTATTTATAATTCCTTACATTTGTCAATAAACATTTTGAAGAATGTACATAGGTATTTCTCTATGTTAGTAAACAGAATGAATGAAAGTAATTCCTCCATTTTATATTGAGGTGCTTTGGCTGCAAATATTTCATAAACTGCAGCCAAATTTCCAACCCTCTGTTGTCTTTATACCTTTTGCCATATCAGAGAGGTAGCTTTAAGCAGAATTTCTGTATCCCTTAACATCTCTCTCTCTTTCTCTCTCTGTCACACACACACACATGAATTCACACAGAAATGTTTCCCAAGGCTTAAAAAACGGAAACAAAAAATCTGATTGCAAGTGTATTATTCTTACTCTTAGAGGTTGTAATATTCAAAACCATTAATATATGACTTACAGGAAATTCTATACAAGTTATTTTGTAAAAATACATGAACATTTTCATTTTCACACAATTGTTATTTTGTATCTCTGCCTCTGTTCTGGTAAGTGAAATGTTACTTCACTTCATCATTGCACTTTCTTTTGTTTGTATTTATCATTAGTATATTTCCAATTTTGATTTTAAAAGAACTTTTAAATATAAGCATTCTCATTTATACCTATTTTATATTTTGTGTGATGTAAAGCTATGTCATTTGCTCTGGGCAAGAGTTTAATAACCAGAATTGAAAAAAACAATAATCTTCCTACTTTCCCAAACCATTCTTTTACCCTGCCCATTCTTCAAGAGCTGCTAGACCTTTGAACTTTATGCTTTTCATCTGTTGCTGAATGCAAAGCTTTTGTTAATCTTAATAATATTAGAAGAGTGGATGGAATAATACTAGGATGGCATGGTTGTTTCTTTATCCATGAGCCTTGAAGTCATCAGGTCTCTGGAAGACTATTTGGTCTGCAACCAGTTAGCTTCATGGGTTACATCTGTGACCTCAGGAGGTGAATTTAGCGAATATACTCAGAGGTGAACAAGTTTTCTTTTGCCCAAACTAGTTTTACCTGTAAGTATTATGTCCTGTAATATTCATCAATGTGAATGAAATCTTACTGTTTCTAATATCTTTATGTTTGTCACAGTCTGATCTTTAAAATAAGGAATCATTGTCAAATCATTTAGATGAGCTTTGGGGGAGGCAATTACATTACAATTCTTCAGAAAGCTGTAGGACCATGAGCAGAGATTTACCTGTAATTGGAGATGGGTCAAGCTTATGATATTTGTACATTCTATTATTTGTTTTTGTTATCCAGATCATACAATTCATATCCAGATCCTGGTTACAAGTCCTTTTTTCCAAAATAGTTGACATATGTTTGGAAATTGTTACATGCAGTGCACTGTGTTTAGTGATTTAAAAACCATACAATTCACATGTAACATTTTTGAGAATACCTGATGTTGTGGGAGCTCACAGCCTCTTCTTTGATGGTTTTTTGCTTGTTCTGTGCTTTTTTGCATGATCCCCATTATAAACCTTGGATAGCCTAAATAGAAAAGAAAAGAAAAAAAAAAGACTGAAATATAAAACTGCCAATTGGGATAATATATTAGCAGATGTTCCCTTAATAATAAGCAGGATTCTGGATGCATTACATGCTTTCTCTGTGCTGCTGCATATTTGGAGATAAGGAGAGTAAAACCTATATAGTGGTCATATACTAAAATTATTGAACCTCAAATAAGGTGGATCTGTGAGGGAATGGAAATAGAAGCTCCTTATAGAGATAAAGGACATAGATTTATGAAATGGCTTGTTTACACTAGTAACCAACCCCACAAGGACTAAGGTCCCAGCATACCAATTAGATTTTGAGAAATAGAATGTAGTCTATGGTCCTGAGATCACTCTCTCAGGTGTGGACAGGGTGGTGACGGGGCACCAAAAGTAGTAGTCATGCTATTCTGTTTGACCTAACTACCATGGCAGAATCCTAAATGAAATGAATAGATATGATTTAATTCATATATCTGAGCTTATTTTAATGTTTAATAAAATATTACTACAAAAATTAGCCACTTCAACTATTGTGAAATGGATACCCTTTTTAAATTAAATTGATTTAATACAAGGAAAGAATACAATATAAAGGGAGGATGAAAATTGGAAACAAGAAGGAAGAATAAAGTTCAGATGAAAGAAAATAACATTCAAGGGAATTAAAAGTCAAATTATACAAGAATGTTTAAAAAGAGAGTTATTAATCTGTGGCTATGGTATGATTAGATTATATTCTTCAAGTAGATGAAAGGATTGTAGAAATCTTTTAACCTCAGATATAATGTGTATTTATAAAATAACTGTGATGTATCCATTATTTTCATCATTTTATGAAGATTAAAAATCAGTTCAATAATCAACTGCAAAGGCTTTTCTTTAAAGAATCATGGGAACTCATGTAGTTAAGTAGTTGGGTATTATCTTAGATGACTACTCACTAGACTAGGATCTTCCCTTTACATATAAGAAACTACAGTTTCCTAGAGTTTTCATACATTATCAAAGACATCACTAAAATTTTGACTTTAATACAGATGTCCAAAATCATTGTGTCCAGGTTATATAATGCTAAGGACATACAGATCCACCTAGCAATAAAACAGAATGAATAATGCATGCATGGGTGGTATATGAGAGAAAGTATCAGATTGGGGGATAACTTGAGTGTTAACTGGCAATAAAGAATGGCTCCATTAATTGAGGAAGAGAGATAAGCAGGGGGCAATATTGTTCATTTTTCAAAACATAACTTCTATTTATCTCAAGCTTTTATTAAGAAATATGAATACTTTAATTCCACAATTTGTGTTCATTAACAACATATAAGGGTCTTTGGACAAGGTTATGAATTGATTTAGTCTTTGAATTAAGTATTAAATGAACACTATTAAATAATTTTTAGCTGTAATTTCCAAATACAAATGTATTATCTGAGTTTCTCATTAGCAAGAAAAACTGACCCTGCCTTCATGGGATGAACAATCTGTTGAATGAATTTAAAGTAGTTAGATAATATATAATTCTGATGACATTTAAAAGAACAAGTACAGCTAAGGATAATAGGGAGGTGTCATAGGGGCTTTCAGGTAAGAAGAGTTTCCTTGGGGAAATTACATTAAAGTTGGATATTCAGGAATAATTTTCATTATCCAGGGGAGAAGAAGAAATGACATCACTTTCTTTAAATACATTGTTTCCTAGCTTATGCTGACTGACACACATTTGATTATTTCCTTGGCTCAGCCGCTATCCTGAAGACCAGTTGGTGCCACAAAATGTAGACAGCTCTGCCATGTGCAGTTTCAGGAAAAGTAGAGGAGCAATGAACTCATGACATCTCTCATATTGATTTTATCTGTATCTGTAATTTCTACCATCTACATTATTCACATAATGTATTGATATCCAATAATTTTCTAGTATATTTTATCCATCTACTCTATTCTGGTTTAGCTTAAACTAGTACTTTCAAGTTTACTAAACTGACCTGGAATTGAATCTTATATTTTCAATCACATTTGTGCTTTAGAGGAGAGAAAATTCCAAAAGCATTAATTGCAATATGAATTTTAAATGCTGTGCATCCTTAGAGAATTATAAGGGAAATGGAATTGGAATATAAGAAGAAACAATTAACCTTCTGTGAGATTCATTTTGGGTGAATGTTGTCTCCAAGACCCTACTTAACTGTAATGCATGTTACCTTAAAAGTTAAACATTTGCAAAAAAATATTCATTGAGTTAGGATTTTGTCATGTGATTTGCTGTCAGATATTCAGAACTCAGAAATCAAATCTCTTAAAGAAATGGATGAATGAAAAGGAATAGTAACAAAAGAAAACTAATGGTAGGATTGAGAAATTTGGGGCAAGAATTAGCATAAAGGTGTGGCAAGTTTAACAGCAGTATTTTCAAAAGTGAAATTGGCACATGAGTGAACAATATGGAATGATATGGAAACAGTATGTGATATGTTTAAACTGGCAACTGGGAAGAGGAGAGACAGAAATTATATAGGGCTGAATAGGGACATTTAATGAATTTGGCATTTGATCTTGGTGGCATAGTGTGTCAACTGTAGAAGACAAAAGCTCACAATGGCAAATGGGTTGAAGACCCACTACCAGAGGAGAAATGAGAAATTAGGGAGACCATGTTGAAAACTTACAACAATCAGAGTAATAGGTTGTCATGTCTTGAAGCAGAGTATAAACACTAGAATGGTTGAAAAGTGGTTATATTTTGATAACAATAAAACAAGAAATTTTCTGAAGCTTTGGATGTGAAAAAAGAGAGGAAGAAAAATGTTTAGGTTTACTTGACATTTGAAATTTCTGAGATGAGGAATCTATTAGAGAAGCTAGTAAATAAGTTATTGTAGGTGGAGTAACCAGGGACAGTTTTGTGCATTTTAGTTTAATACACCATTTAGACACTCAAGTGTAGAGAGCAAGTAGGTAGTTGTATTTGAGTAAAGAGATTAGAGTCAATGTCTGGGTCAGAGCTATTTATACCTAGGAATCTAGCTATTTATGGTAGGTTATGTATTGTGAGTAAATGAGAAATGAAGAAGAGAGAAAATATTCATATTCTGAAAAGTATTATGCATCAAGGGAGAAAACATGATGGAACAGAGAGAGAGGAGGATTGAAGAAGTCACCCTTGAGTAGTTGAGAACAGTGAGAACTAGTGTGGCTGAGAAGTTAGGATTTAAGGGAAGATTATGATTAATGAATCATTAAATAAATATTCCTCTATTTTCTGATATATTAGAGTAGACAGAGGGAAATAACTGAAATCTCTGAACTGCATTCCAGCTGCCTTGATCTTGGATAGTGATTGCATAGCCTTTCTATTGTGCCTTTTTGATTGTGAAAACCATCTGCTAACCTTTGCTTGTATCCATCTTATCAGGTTCTTCAACTTTAGTATCTTATGATCACTAAAGACAACCCCTAATGTTTATTAAAGAAGGGTCTGGGGTCAGTCCACAACTAAGCCACCCCAATTCCAAAGTTATCTTGATAACTGGAACTAGATCTAGCCAAAATGGGCCCACCTGACATGCACAGTAGCTTAGACTTTAACCTATGTCACCTGCACCTCATTATAATACTAAACAAACATCCCATCATTATATTAAGGCTGCCATTTTCTTACATACATTCTGTAACTAAGTGTGTAATCAATCTGCACATGCTCAATAATTAGATCACCACTAATTACATCATCTGGAGTCATTGTGCTCATTATCCTAAAACCAGCCAATCCTTTAGTATTATAAAACTCTCAGATTTACTACAGTTTGAGGAAGCATATTTTTGAGCTGGTAGGCTATCCAATCTCTTTCTTTGCACCTAGAAATAAACATTTTCTCTCTTTGAAAGCCCAGTATCTCAGGGATTGGTCCTTTGAGTACATTGGGCAAAGAATCCACTGCCTTTTTCTTGGAACACTAGTGCAAAAGTATAGGATTGTGGTACAGGCAGTTCCTCTATTGTAATAAGAGATGAGATAGAATATATGGGCACACATATAATGAGTTGACAATGAGGAAATCTAAAGTTATTTTATTAAAGAACATCTAACATCTCTCAGAGAAATGAGAATTAAGGTCAATTGCTCAGAATAAGGATGGGGGAGATTATTTTGATTTAATATTAAAGCAAGGGAAAGTAGCTCAATGAAGCTGTAAATTTTAATTAACAAATTTGGACTACTGAATACAAGTTATGAGCACAGATAAACCTGGAGCAATTAGGAAAAGAACCCTAATGTCTCTCTTGGCAGAGAGGAGGCAGGTCTGATGAAAAATAAAAAATAAAAACCAAGGGATTTGGACTCAGCCAAACACAGAATACTGGAAAAGGGCTGTGACCCAATAAAAAGAGCAGTAGAGTCAAGTACCAAATCCAGCTCTTGACTGTTGAAACTGGGGGACTGGATATTAAAACAGGATATCTTATTTTGTCTCTTTTTTTAAACTACTTTCAGTATCTCATTAGAGAAAGCCACAGGTGTTTTCAATTTTCATTCTGACTCAGGCAAGGGGGGAGTTAAGGTATGTCTGACAGACAAAGTAAGGAGTCAAGTGAAGGAGATATAATTCCCTAAAGGGCATATCATTCCCAAATAAAGGGGGTGGGATGGGTCCCCGATCAAGTGGTGGCCCTCCTTCAGAGAATTCAGACCCCAGGGACTTGAAAAATAAACAGAAATCACTTAAGCTTGGATTCTGACACATCACTTGGAATCAACAACACGCCTGGCAGGGACCAGGTCTGCTGAAAATTAAAAGCATCACAACTCTTTCCACCACTGGTGTGGGATGCAGGCTGACAAGCACCACCTGCTGGACAGGATAGGAAAAGCACAGACTCTAGAGGCCTCACAGGAAATTCTGACAACTTACTGGGTCTCATTCCCAGAGAAAACTTGATACTAATTACACACCCTTCATGAGAACTGTGCTTGACTTGTCTGAGAAAATCTGTTTGAGTAGACCTTCCTGAAAAAAAGTTCCATATAAGCAGGGCAAGAACCACAATAACAAGAGCTGAAAAATTAATCAGTTAAACAGAAGCGATGCTAGTGGCTAGAATAAGTTGAACTCAGCACCAAAGATCAGATAGAGAACAAATCCAACCAACAATAAAACCCTAGGTGAAAGAGTGTAAATGCCCTCTAGAATAAAGTAATCAAGGAAATAAGATGCATAGACATCAAAAAAAATTACTGGTAACACTAGGAAAAATAAAGATTTGGTCCTGTCAAAAGAACAAACTAACACTTCAAATGAGATACAGGATTTGGGGAAACTAATTAATGATGATCAAGCAAACATGCTAAATCACATCAGAAATCAATTAAATGTGTTGAGGGAAGATATAAAAGTGATGAAGAATATTAAGAAGGCATTGGGCAAACATAAGAAAGAAATCAAAAGTTTGAAATAATAATTGGCAGAACTAATGGGAATGAAAGGCACAATAGAAGACATAAAAACAAAATGGAGACATACAACAGAAGATTAGAAGAGGCAGAAGAAAGAATTGGTGAAGTAGAGGACAGAACATCTGAAGTCCTACACACAAAGGAACAGATAAGAAAAAGAATGGGAAAAAATGAGCAGGGTGTCAAGGAATTGAATGACAAAATGGAGCACATGAATACACATCTTAAGTTTATCCTGGAAGGAGAAGAGAAGAGAAAAGGGGAAGAAAGAATAATGGAGGAAACAATTGCTGAAAATTTCCCATCTCTAATGAAAGACATAAAATTACAACTCCAAGAAGCACAGCATACCCCAAACAGAATAGATCTGAATAGACCTATTCTAAGATACTTACTATTCAGTTTTCAAATATCCAGAACAAAAAGAAAGTTCTGAAAGGAGGAAGAGAAAAGTGATCTATCACAAACAAAGGAAGCTCCATATAACTATGTATAGATCTCTCAGCAGAAACCAAGGAGGTCAGAAGGCAGTTTGATTCCCTGATATATCCCAGGGTAGTTTGGGCAGAGAAATAAAAAAAGTGTTTACAAAGCTCCCTTGTGGAATGAAGAAAAATGTGGAAATATTAAACTTCCCCACCTGGAGAATTCCTGATATTCTTTCAAGCATTGAAGACAAAAAAATTAATAGACCACACCTTCAGTGGTGGAACTTGTGCTTATGAAATCTATTTCTACAAAGGAGAAGCTAAGCTTAGTTACAATTATGCCTAAAAGCCACCCCCAGAGAATATCTCTTATTGATAAGATGTGGTATCTCTCCCTAAGGCAACTGTACAAGTAAACTCACTGCCCTGCCCCCTACATGGGACATGATTCTTAGGGGTTTAAATCTCCCTGGCAATGTGGGATATGACTCCTGAGGATAAGCCTGGCCCTGGCATTGTGGGATTGAGAAAGCTTTTTTGGACCAAAGGGGGAAGATATATGACAGCAAATAGAGATTCAGCGGCTGAGAAATTTTAAAGAGTTGAGAGTTCATCATGGAGGTTATTCTTATGAATTATATAGATATCTCTTTTTACTTTTTAGTGTAATGGAATAGCTAGAAAGAAATATCTGAAACTGTTGAATTGTAATCCAGTAGCCTTCATTCTTGAAGATGATTGCATAACTAATTGGAATATCTTGGGACTGACACTCCCTTTATCAGTGTATATACAGATGAGTAAGAAAACAAAGACGAATAAATAAATAAACAAATAAAAGAAGCTAAGGGTTATGGGATGTTTTTGGTGTTCTTTTTAAATTTTAATTTTTATTCTTATCTTTGTTTTTCTTTGCAGTAATGAAATTGTTTAAAAATTGATTTCGGAGATGAATGTACAACTCTTTGATGATACTGTGGACCTCTGTATACTTTGGATGATTATCTGGTATGTGAATATATCTCAATAAAAGTGCATTAAAAAGTAATGCCATGAGATGGAAACAGCCCAGATGTCCATCAATGGATGAGTGGATGAAGAAGCACACAATAGAATATTATGAAGCTGTAACACAGAACAAAGTCATGGAACATATAATAACGTGGATGAACCTTGAGAATGTTAAGATGGGTGAAATCCAGAAAAAAACAACAAATACTGTATGGTCTCACTAATATGAACTAAGATTAATGAACAAACTTTGAGAGTTAAAGCTGAGAACACAGGTTATCAGGAAATAGAAAGATGGTAGAGATTAGGCATTTGATACTGAAGGATTATAGAATGTTCAACAGTATTGACTGTGTAGATCCAGAAATGGAGAGTGCAGAGCTCTGTGAAGGTAGCACAGTATTGTAGGTACACTGACCAAAGTTGTCTGTGAGTAAAGTTGAAAGAGAAGGGCTGAGGGCATGTATGATACCAGATGAAAGGATAGCCAATAAAATCTGGAACTGTGTAAGTTAGTGAAACCTAGAGTGGTCAGTGATGATGACAAATGTAAAAATGTTTTTACATGTGGTAGTTTTTACAGTTAACTCTGTAACATTGTAATATGCTCCCATTAAATGTAACAAAAGAAATATACCAATGCTAAAAGTCTGTGAGAGAGGGTTGTAAGGGAGAGGTGTGTGATTCTGGGTAGTGGTGTTGTCTGACCTTATTGCTGTATTTTATTTTACTTTTACTTTTTCTTTTATTCTTTTTATTATTCTTTTGTTTCACTTCTTTTTTTGAGTAATAATACATATGCTAATGGTGTTGAGGAATGCACAACTATATGGTGATACTGTAAATGAGTGTACACTGTGGATAATTGTATGGTATTTGAATACATCCCAATAAAATTGCAGGGAAAAATAGGGGGAAACAAGTACGGGAGAGAATTTGGAGAGAGAGAGAGAGATGTATGTATTCACTGATGGTGGGGAAGTAGAATGGTATAGCCTATCTAGAGGACAGTGTGGTGGCTCCACAAGAAGCTAGGTATGTGGGTGCCATAATGTCCTACTGCCTCATTATGAGGTATATGCTTCTAAGATCCAAGAACAGGGACACAAATGTACATTTGCACACTGGTGTTTATGGAGGTGGTATGCAAGATTTGCAATGGATAGAGGTGGCCTAAGGGTACATCAACTGATGAACAGAATGGTGAACTGTGATGTATGCATACAATAGAATATTGAATGACTACAAGAAGGAATGAAGCTGTGAAACACACAGCTGGGTGAATGGATCTTGAGTACAGCATTTTGAGTGAGGTAAACCATAGATGGGAGGATATGGACAAACTATCGTGTGGGCACTCTGAGGATTTTATCTTGGAGCACAACTTATCAGGGGAACAATTATTGTAGTGGTCCCTGAATTGTGGGATCTTGCAGTGGTCATGACTATTCCTGAGTTGTGGTGGTTTTCTCCAGGTTTGGAGATGCTGAGCACCTTGTGTGTTACCTGGTTGGCCTCTGGAGCTTTGGGTGTCTGTGTGGCACCTGGGATTCAGAACTAGACCTTAGCAGCTATCAATATCAGCATTGCCCCATATGGCAACTGTTGAAGGACCTGAGGGAGAGTTTGGACTTCAACTGAACTCTCTAGCTGAGGTGGATTGGGCCAGGTGTTGGGGCACAATACTGACTGGGTTTTGGAAATACAGCTTTTGTGCAGGACTGGGTGATGAAATGTTTGTTTGGTGTGTAATCTGTATTTTCTGTAGCACACTAGATAGTTTGACTTGTACAATTCATTTGTTTGGGTACCATTGGTGCATGGAGCTTTGAATGGGAGGTGGGATTTTGTGAGTTTGTGTGGGTTGGGCTGGGATCCTGGTGCATCCAAGAGTTATGTGTTCAGAGAGTACAGGTGTGTTTGTGCCTCCCTGCTCTGAGGAACTGGGGGCAAGTGTGGATGTGTTGGACTTCCACATCTGTGTTTTTGTTGATTTTCTGGCAAACATTGTGGACTGCAAATTTGGTGGGATAAGCCCTCAGTCTGGAGCTTTCCCTTGTGGACCTTGTTGCTCTGGCATAGAGGGCAAGCTTACTTATGGTTGTGCCTAGGAGTCTCCCCTGGGGATCTGCTTTTTTGCTCAGATGTGTCCCCACTTTCTTGTGGCCCAATTGGTGGGTGAACTGGCTGCCCTAACCACCTTCATGGGATGTGACACCCAGGGATGTGACTCCTCCTGAGAATGTAGGAGATGGCCCCTGTGGATGAGTCTGGATCCAGCACTGTGGAATTGGGATGTCTTCTTGATCAAAATGGGGAGGAGATATGGGGCAAGGTAAGGATTCAGTGGCTAGGAGATTTTCAGTGGAGTGAAGAGGTTACTCTGGAGGATATTCTTGTGTGCTATACAGATGTCACTTTTTGGTTTTTAGTTGGGATGGCTGTAGGCACATACCTGGGGCTGCTGAATGGCAGCCCAGTGACCTTGATTCTTGAAGACTGTTATGTAACTGTGTACCTGGCATGGTGTGACTGTGTGATTGTGAAGGCCTTGTGGCTCACACTCCCTTTTTCACGTGTATGGACAGATGGGTGGAAATATGGGGATAGAGATTGTATGAAGATTGGGGTGGGATGAGAGATGGGAAGTGTGATGGTTATGTTCATGTGTCAACTTGGTCAGATGATGATACCAAGCTGTCTTGTGAAGTAAGTAATGGCCAAACCATTGCTGTGAGGATGTTTGTGACTGATTAATAAACCAACAGGCTGGTTTAGTAAATCATCAGTAAATTGGCTGCGGCTGTGACTGATGACTCAGCAAAGGCAGTGTCTTCCACAATGAGAGAATGCAGTTGGCTTGATTTAATCCAAGCAATCAGTTGAAGATTTTTAAGCAAGACAGATAGAGGACCTTCACTTCTTCTTCAACTGCCCAGTGAAACATTTCCTGAGGAGTTCATCTAACACATTTGTTGAAGATCCCAGTTCATTTCCTGAGGAGTTCATTGAAGTTGCCAGTTTGTTTCCTGAGTTCATCAAACATCTTCATTGGAGTTGCCAGTTTGCTGACTGCCCTACAGAATTTTGACTCATGCATACCCACAGTTGTGTGAGTCACTTTTATAAATCTTATATTCATAGATGTCTCTCCTTGATTCTGTTTCCCTAGAGAACCCTAATTGATACAACTTGGTACCGGGAGTGGTTCTTGAGAAACAGAATCTTAAAATGGACTTTTACAATTTGTTTTCTACTCTGATTAGATTCAAAGGCACTAATGCCCCCATTTCCAGTAATCAAGTCGGCACTGACAGTCCATGGCATGAGTTGGCAAAGGAGATATGCAAAATAGCACCATTTGATTCTCTTAATCATACTCTTGTATGAAACAAGGCTCTGGGTGACAGTGTTTTCAATGCCTTAATAGAGTTTTGCAGAATTAAGAGATACAGTGATGTTGGCTGGCTGCTTTTAGATACACTGCATAAAGTTGTAAGGGAAAGAGATGAGCTAAAGGCATCAAATTGAAAACTTAAATACTGTATGACATGTAAATGTTTCTATGTGTGCCTTGAAAGAAAATCTTATTTCCTGTGCCTGCAGACTTGAAATTTCTGAAAACTGGATGCGGACTCTCATTGTGTGCCTAGAAAATTTACAACATAAACTAAAATATCAACCTTGCAGGGTGTCTGCTGTTAAAGAAAGGCATTGCTTGGAAAAGAATGGGATCCTGAAACTTGGGATGGGGATGTATGGATTGATAATAATGCCAGTGAGGACATTGGAAACCTGGATTCTGCTGAGTCATTTTTAGATTTACCTGTAGAGGGCTGTCCTGAGGAAATAGCTTCCCCACCTCCAGTCTGCCCTAAGGAGCTTGCCATCCAACCTCCACCTAAAGAGATTAACCCTTCAGTTCCTGTTAATCATGTAATCACCTCCCCAAGGAAGCAGCCCTCACTCCTCTGTCTGGAGAGATTAATCCTCTTTTAAGAGATGAAAATGCAACAGAATGTCCTGAGGTAAATGACTTGAAGGATAATTCTAACTCTTTTCATGACCCACCCCAACCACCAGTCTTTGCTTCAAGACCTATAACTAGACTCAAGTCCCAACAGGCCCCAAAGGGTGAGGTAGAAAATGTGACCCCTGAGGAAGTATGCTATACTCCAAAAGAACAGTATGAGTTTTCCAACTTATACAAACAGAAATGAGGGGAATGCATGTGGGAATGGATATTAAGGGTATAGGATAATGGTGGAAGGAATATAAGGTTGGATGAGGCTGATTTTACAGTTATGGGCCCATTAAGCAGAGACTCTGCATTCAGTGTTGTAGCTCAAGGGGTTAGAAAGGGCATTAACTGGGTGATTGGCTGAAACATGGATCAAAAGGTGGCTGGCATTACCAGAGGTTGAAATGCCAGAATTGCCCTGGTATAATATGGAGGAGGGGATTCAAAGGCTTAGAGAGATTGGAATCTTAGAGTGGATTTAACATGGAAGATCTGCTCACACACCCCTGGAATGTCCAGAGGACACACCTTTTACTAGGACTGTGAGGAATAAATTTGTGAGACTAGTTCCACCATCTCTTAAGAGCTCTGTAGTCACCTTCTCTATAGGTCAGATATTACTGTAGGAACTGCAGTCACTGAGCTGGAATCCTTAAACACAATGGGGATAATTGGGTTCTGAGTCATCAGAAGCCAAGTGACTGCAGTTAATCACCACAGACAAGGTGGGCATGACTACCATAATGGAAAACAGGCTCAAAGCAACAATAAAAATTATATGGCTCACAGAGACCTATGGCATTGGCTAGTAGATCATGGAGTACCAAGTAGTAAAATACATGGGCAATCAACTAAATTCTATATAGGCAGAAGAATTCTAGGTGAAGCAAACAAAAGTCTCCCTTGAATTACAAAAACAGAGAGTCATGTCCCCTTAATCAATTCCCAGCATTGAGACAGTTTACAGATACAGAGCCCCTTGAATGAAAGGAAGGCTGGGTACACTTGAGCAAGGACTCTGTTACAATGCCCAAAATTTATACTGTTAATCTTCCTCTCAGCCTTCTGCAGGGGGATTTATGGCCTTTTACCAGGGTAACTGTTCATTGGGGAAAAGGAAAGGATCAGATATTTAACAGATTATTAGACACTGGTTCAGAAGTGACATTAATTCCAGGAGACTTAAACATCACTCTGGTCCACCAGTCAGAGTTGGGGCTTATGGAGGGCAGGTGATGGAGTTTTAGCTTGGATACACCTCACAGTGGGTCCAGTGGGTCCCTGGACCCATTCTGTTATTTCCCCAGTGCCAGAATGCATAATTTGAAAAGCAATACTAAGCAACTGGCAGCATCCTCACATTGGTTCCCTGACTCATGGAGTGAGGACAATGGTGAGAAAGGCCAAGTGGAAACCACTAGAAATGCTCCTGTCTTAGCAAAATAGAAACCAGAAGCAATACTGGATTCCTTGAGGGATTGTAGTGATTAATGCCACTCTTAAGGACTTGAAGGATGCAGGGGTGGTGATTCCCACCACATTGCCATTCAATTCTCCTATTTGTCCTGTGCAGAAAACAGATGGGTCTTGGAGAATGACAGTGGAATATTGTAAGCTTAACCAGGTGGTGACACCAATTGTAGCTGCTGTTCCAGATGGGGCATTATTGCTTGAGCAAATCAACACATTTCCTGGTACCTAGTATGCAGCTATTGATCTGGCAAATGATTTTTTCTCAATTGCTTTTGGTAAGGACCACCAGAAACAGTTTGCATTCAGCTGCTAAGGCCATCAGTTTACATTCACTGTGCCACCTCAGGGTAATATCAACGATCCAGCTCTATGTCATAATATTGTCTGCAGAGATCTTGATCATTTCTCCCTCCCACAAGACATCACACTGGTCCATTATATTGATGATATCATGATGATTGGGCCTAGTTAGCAAGAAGTAGCAACTACTCTACATTTCTTGGTAAGGTATTTGCATGGCAGAGGGTGGGAGATAAATCCAACAAAAATACAGGGGCCTTCTGCCTCAGTAAAATTTCTAGGTGTCCAGTGGTGTGGGGCCTGTCAAGATATTCCTTCTAAGGTGAAGGATAAACTGTTGCATATGGCCCCTCCTATGACCAAAAAAGAGGCACAATGCTTAGTTGGTCTCTTTGGATTTTGGAGACAATATATTCCTCATTTGGGTGTGCTACTCTGGCCCATTTACTGAGTGACCAGAAAAGCTTCTAGTTTTGAGTGGGGACCAGAAAATCTTGAGGGTCTGTGACAGGTCCAGGCTGCTCTGCAAGCTGCTCTGCCACTTAGACTGTATGATCCAGCTGACCCAATGGTGCTGGAAGAGTCAGTGTTGAATAGAGATGCTGTTTGGAGCCTTTGGCAAGCTCCTATAGGAAAATCACAATGCAGGCCCTTAGGATTTTGGAGTAAAGCTTTACCATCCCCTGCAGATAACTACTCTCCATTTGAAAAACAGCTGTTGGCCTGCTAACCATGGCCACCAAGTTACCATAAGAACTGAGTTACCTATCATGAGCTGGGTGTTGTCCAACCCACAAAGCCATAAACTTGGGCATGCACAGCAGCACACCATCATAAAATGGAAATGGTATATATGAGACAGAGTTTGAGCACATCCTGAAGGTACAAGTTACATGAGGAAGTGGACCAAATGCCCATGGCCCCTACTACTTCCACCTAACCTTCTCTTTCCCAGCCCATAGCCATGGCATCTTGGGGAGTTCCTTACAATCAATTGACTGAGGAAGAGAAAACTCAGGCCTGGTTTACAGATGGCGCTGCATGATATGCAGGCACCATCCAAAAGTGGACAGCTGCAGCACTGCCGCCCCTTTCTGCAATGTCCTTAAAGGACAGTGGTGAAGGGAAATCCTCCCAGTGGGCAGAACTTCTAGCAGTGCAACTGGTTGTTCACTTTGCTTGGAAGGAGAAATGCCAGAAGTGCATTTGTATATTGATTCATGGGGTGTTGCTAATGGTTTTGCTGGATGGTCAGGGACTTGGAAAGAACATGATTGTAAGATTGCTGACAAAGAAGTCTGGGGAAGGGGTATGTGGATAAACCTTTCTGAGTGAGCAAAAACATGAAGATTTTTGTGTCCCATGTGAATGCTCACCAGAGGGTGACTTCTTCAGAAGATTTTAATAACCAAGTGGATAAAATCACTCATTTTGTGGATACCAATCAGCCTCTTTCCCCAGCAACTCCTATCATTGCTCAATGGGCTCATAAAGAAAAGTGGTCATGGTGGTAGGGATGGAGGTTATGCATGGGCTCAGCAACATGGACTTCTACTCACCAAGGCTAACCAGGCCACAGACACTTCTGAGTGCCCAAACTGCCAGCAGCAGAGACCCACATTCAGACCCTGATATTGCACCATTCCCCAAGGTGATCAGCCTGCTACCTGGTGGCAAGTTGATTACATTGGACCACTTCCATCATGGAAGGGGCAATGATTTGCTCTTACTGGAATAGACACATACTCTGGATATGGGTTTGCCTTCCCTGCATGAAATACTTCTGCCAAAACTACCATCCATGGACTTACAGAATGTCTTATCCACCATCATGGTATTCCACACAGCATTGCTTCTGACCAAGGAACCCACATCACAGCAAATGATGTAAGGGAATGGGCACATGCTCATGGAATTCTGTGGTCTTACCATGTTCCCCATCATCCAGAGGCAGCCGGGTTGATAGAACAATTGAATGGCCTGTTGAAGACTCAATTATGGTGCCCACCATTGGGCAATACCTTTCTGGGCTGGGGCAGTGTTCTCCAGGAGGTTGTGTATGCTCTGAATCAGCATCCACTCTATGGTGCTGTTTCTCCCATAGCCAGGATTCATGGGTCCAGGAATCAAGGGGTGGAAACAAGAGTGGCATCACTCACTATCACCCCTAGTGATCCACAAGGTAAATTTTTTCTTCCCGTCCCTGCAAGCTTAAGCTCTGCTGGTCTACAAGTCTTTGTTCCAAAATGAGGAGTGCTTCCACCAGGAAAAACAAAAATAATCCCACTGAACTAGGAGTTAAGAGTGCCACCTGGCCTCTTTGGGCTTCTTATGCCTCTGAATCAACAGGCAAGTAAGGGGATTACTGTACTGCCTGGGGTTATTGATCCTGACTATCAGGGGGAAATAGCACTGCAACTATATAAAGGAAGTAAAGAAGAGCTTTCCTGGAATACAGGAAATCCCCTGGGGCATCTCTTAGTACTACCATGTCCTGTGATTAAAGTCAATGGAAAACTGCAACAACCCAATCCAGGCATGACTACCAATGGCCAAGAAACTTCAGGAATGAAGATTTGGGTCACCCCACCAGGCAAAGAACCATGGCCAGCTGGATGGCTTGCTGAGGGCAAAGGGAACATGTAATGAGTAATGGAAGAAGGTAGTGATAAATATGAACTATGGCCACGTGTCCAGTTACAGAAATGAGGATTGTGATGGCATGAATATTTACTCCTTGTTTTGTTATGAGTATGTTTGTATTTGTCTGTAAAGCAAATATCTTTGCTTTTTTCTATGACTTATCCTCTTATATGACATAAGCTGTACTGTTCATATTTAAGCTAAAGGAAATCAATTTTAAGAGTTAATGTCACCCAAGGACTTGTACCCTCTTCTGGAGAAATTTAGTGCATTTCCTGATGTATGCTTTACAGTGGAGTATTGTCATGCAAAATATATGTCTGTTATTGTTCTCCATTTAGAGGTAAAGTATGGTTTTAGCTGATGTGTATAACTGCCAAGTTGACAAGGGGTGGACTGTGATGGTTAGGTTCATGGGTTAACTTGGCAAGGTGATGATACCCAGCTGTCTGGTCAAGCAAGCACTGGCCTAACAATTGCTGTGAGCACATTTGTGGCTGGTTAATAAACCAATAGACTGGTTTATTAAATCATGTCAATTGGCTGCAGCTGTGACTGATGACTCAGTGAAGGGCATGTCTTCCACAATGAGAAAATGCAGTTGGCTGGATTTAATCTAATCAGTTGAAGACTTTTAAGCAAGACAGATAGAGGACTTTCACTTCTTCTTCAGCTGTCCAGTGAAGCATTTCCTAAGGAGTTCATCAAAGTTGCCAGTTCATTTCCTGAGGAGTTCATCAAACACATTCATCAAAGATCCCAGTTCATTTCTGAGGAGTTCATTGAAGTTGCCAGTTCATTTCCTGAGTTCATCAAACATCTTCATTTGAGTTGCCAGTTTGCTGACTGCCCAACAGAATTTGGACTAATGCTTATCCACAGTTGCATGAATCACTTTTATAAATCTTATATTCATAGATATCTCTCCTTGATTCTGTTTCCCTAGAGAACCCTAAGTAATACAGAGTGTTTTGGGTGCTCTTTTTTTTGCTTCCATTTTTATTTTGGAGTGAGGAAGAGGTTCAAAAATTGATTCTGGTGATGAAGGCATAACTGTGTGGTGGTGCTGTGAATGGCTGATTGTACACTGTGGATGACTGTGGGGTATGTGATTATATCCCAATAAAAGCATATTTAAAATGTAGGTGAACAGTGAGGAGGATGGGAGGTTTTGGATGTTCATTTTAATTTTATTTTTTATTTTTTTGGAGTGGACAAAGTGTTCAGGGATTGATTGTGGTGATGGATGCACAACTATGTGGTGGTGCTGTGGACAGCTGGTTTTATGCTTTGGATGTTTGTGTGTTGTGTGAATATATCTCAATAAAATTGCATTTAAGAAACTAAGTGTAGTCTTTTGAGAGCATCTGATAACTTAGTGACCACTTATCTTTATTCAGATTCTATTTTGTCATCCAATAATGATAAGTATTAATATTATAGTTTAATTCTGAGTTGTGATGCATAGAAACCACCTACATTATGTCAATTATTTCTCCAGGAAATCTCTGAACTGAAATATATCAATTTTACAGATAGTAAATGATATAAATATATGAAAACATGAACACAAGCTCTTAAAGATTATATCTTACTGAAACCAATATCTGGGAATAAGTTACACAGGAAGAAAGACTAAGAAAGCATGAAGGAATATTGTTTTATTTTCTACTAGCCATTACCAAAAGAAAAAATAGTATGAATGAGTCAATAAACATGTTTATGCTAATCTCTTTCCTCATGTTGATTCTCCATGTTTTTTGGGAATACTTGACTCCATCTCTCCATGACGAAAGCATATTATTGATCTACTGCAGTGACTGAATTCCTGCTTAATTTAATTCTGATGTGTCAGAGCTCAGAGGCATGCAGGCCATACTATCCATAATGATGAAATATGATGGGAATATTTCTCATCATAATAGTAACCAACCTTCACCAGTCTTTACACACCCATGAAATATTTCCTAAGGAATCATACATGTACTACATTTCTCTCATTTTACCCATGTCATGTGTCATCTTCCTGTTTGGCAACAGGATGATATCCTTTGAATTTGTTCATTTAGTCTAGGTTATCTAGTTTATTGGTAAATAGTTGCTCATAGTATCCTATTAAATTCTTTTTATTTCAGCAGGGTAGATATTAAGGCCCTCCTTTTCAGTTCTGATTTTCATTATTTTATCCTCTCTTTTTTTTTCTTTGTCTGTATAGCTTTATATTTGTCAGTTTTATTAATATTTTTATAAAATCAACATTGGTTTATGTTGATTATCTCTACACCAATCTTTGTTATTCCCTTCTTTCTGCTCACTTTGGATTTAGTTTCTTCTTTTCTAGTTGTTCCTGTTTTGAGTTTAGGTGTCTGATTTAAGTCTTATTTTTGAATGTAAGCATTTAGAGTTATAAATTTCCAACTCAGCACTGCCTTAATTGCATCCCATAGGTTGTGTTAAGTTGTATCTTAATTTTCCTTAGCCCCAAGGTATTTCCTAATTTCACTTATTTCCTCTTTAAGCCTTTTATTGTTTTGGAATATGTGGGTTAATTTTCACATGTTTGGGAGTCTTCCATTTCTCCCTCTTGATTTCTAGCCTCATTCTGTTGTGGTCAAAGAATATACATTGTATTATTTAGTATTTTTGAATTTATTAACCCTTGTTTTTTATGACCTAACATGTGGTCTATCCTAGAGAATGTGCACTCAAGATGTATGTCTAGTCAGTTTTTGTTGAGTAAATTGTTCTCTATATGTCTGTAAGGTCTAGCTGGTTTAAAGTAACTTTCATGACTTGTATTTCTGCATAGTTCTTCTGTATAGATGATCTATCCATTATTGAGAGTGATGTGTTAAAATCTCCTAATATTAATTTTGAACCATCAGTTTCTCTTTCTAATCTTTCAGTATTTGTTTCATATATTTTGTGCTCTGTTTTTATATGTGTGTGTGTGTGTGTGTATGTGTGTGTGTGTATTTGTTACACCTTCTTGTTGACTTGTCCCCATTATCAGTGTATAATGACTTTCTTTGCCATTTGCAACTGTTTTTACTTAAAGTCTGTTTTTTTTATACTATCATAGCTACCTCAGATCTTTTTTTGGTTATTACTTGCATGGTATATATATTTGAAGTTTCAAACTTCTTGTATCTTTGAATTCATGGTCAGTCTCTTACAGAGAGCATATAGTTGGTCATGATTTTTATCAACTCAGCCAATCTCTTCTTTTAACAAGATTGTTTAATCTGTTAATTTAAAGTCACTACTCATAATGCATGTTTATCTTCTACAATTTTGATATTTAGGCTTTGTATGTCTTATCAAATTTTGGCTCTCAATTTTCCTTTAGTGATTTATTTCTACATTTTTTATTTTTTGTTTGTACCATATTGTGTACCTTCCCTTTTCTATCTCCCTATATTTTTCATCTACTTAACCATGGGGTTGTGATTTAACATACTAAATATATAATGATAATATTTAGTTTGATAACTTCACATTAATAGCAAACTCATAGAAAATACCTAAACCTTGGAAAGGATAACTTGCTTATAGCTTAAACAAAAATTAGCTCAATATTAATCAAAGTCCTAAATATATGATTTAATACAATAAAACTCCTAGAAGAAAATTTATGGAAGACTCTCCAAGACATTGTAGTAGGAGGTGATTTCTTAGACTATACCTTAAACACAAGCAATGAAAGTAACAATAGACAAATGTGTCCTTGTCAAAATTAAATATCGTTGTGCTTCAAAGGACCTTGCCAAGTAATGGAAAAGGCAGGTTACTCAATTGGGAGAATATTTGGAAACTGCATCTCCAATAAAGCTTTAATATCCAGAATATATAAGTAAATCATATAGCTCAACAATAAAAAGACAAACAAACCAAGTAAAAATGGGCAAAATCTTGAATAGACTTTTTTTTCAAACAGGAAAAAATGGCTAAAAGTCACATGAAAAAATGATCAACATTACTAGCTATAAGGAAATGCAAATTCAAACTACAATAAGATATGATTTCCCACCTTCTAGAATGGCCACTATTAAAAAAACATAACTACAAATGTTGGGGATGATTTGTTGAAACAGGAACTATTATTCACTGTTGCAAATGTATAATGGTGCAGTCACTGTGGAAGAGAAATTAGCAGTTCCTCAGAAAGCTATGTATAGAATTGCCACATGATCCAGGAATCCCACTACTAGGTATAGACTCAGGAGAACTGAAAGCAGAGACACAAACAGACATATGTTCAGTAATGTTAGTAGTGGCATTATTCACAATCACCAAAAGAAGGAAACAACCCAAGTGTCCACCAAGAAATGAAAAGATAAACAAAATGTGATATATATGTTGGGATATTATTCAGCTGTAAGAAGGAATGAAGTATGATGCATCTGACAACATAGATGAAACTTTAGGACACTATGTTGTGTGAAATAAGGCAGAAACAGAGGAAAAATATGGCATTGCCTCACTAATATTAACTAAGAGCAATGAGAAAATACATGGAGTTACAGCAGGTGAACTCATCACCCTCCCCCCTAGCTGGGACATGACTCCCAGGTGTGTAGATCTCCCTGGAAATGTGGGACATGTCTCCTGGGGATGAGCCTGGTCCTGGCATCATGGGATTGAAATAGCCATCTTGGGTCAAAGTGGGGAAGAGTCTTGAAACAAAATAGAGTTTCACTGGTTAAGAAATTTCAAACAGAGTTGATAGGTCATTCTGGAGGATATTCTTATGTGTTATATAGATAACCCTTGGTTTTTCATTTATTGGATTAGCTAGGTAGAAATATCTGAAACTGTTGTACTATAATCCAATAAACTTGATCCTTGAAGGTGATTGTATAACTACATAGCTCTTAAAGTGTGACTATGTAATGATGAAAATCTTGCAACCAAAACTCCCTTTATCCAGTGTAAGTACAGATGAGAAAGAAAGTAAAGACAAAAATAAATAAAAAATATGGTGTTCTAGTTTGCTAATGCTGCTGGAATGCAAAACACCAGAAATGGATTGGCTTTTATAAAAGGGGGTTTATTTGGTTATATGGTTACAGTCTTAAGGCCATAAAGTGTCCAAGGTAACACATCAGCAATTGGGTACCTTCAGTGGAGGATGGCCAATGGTGTCCAGAAAACCTCTGTTAGCTGGGAAGGCACATGGCTGAATCTGCTCCAAAGTTCTGGTTTCAAAATGGCTTTCTCCCAGGGCATTCCTCTCTAGGCTGCAGTTCCTCAAAAATGTCACTCTTAGTTGCACTTGGGGTATTTGTCTCTCTTAGCTTCTTTGGAGCTAGAATCTGCTTTCAGTGGCCATCTTCAAACTCTCTCTCATCTGCAGCTCCTGTGCTTTCTTCAAAGTGTCCCTCTTGGCTGTATTTCTTCTTCAAAATGTCACTCACAACTGCACTGAGTTCCCTTTGCCTGTCAGCTCATTTATATGGCTCCACTGATCAAGGACCACCCTGAATGGATGGAGCAACATCTCCATGGAAATTATCCAATCAGAGTTATCACTCACAGCTGGGTGGGTGCATCTCCACAGAAACACTCAAAGAATTACAATCTAATGAACACTGATAACATCTACCCACACAAGATTACATCAAAGATAATGGCATTTTGGGGGACACAATATATTCAGACTGGCACATATGGGGTTAAGGGATTTGGGATATTTGGGTGTTCCTTTTTATTTTTATTCTTATATATAATTTTTGGAATAATGAAAATGTTTAAGATTTGATTGTGGTGATGAATGCATATATATATATGATGATACTGTGAAACATTGTACAGTTTGGATGATTATTTGGTATGCATTAAAAAACACATGGAGGCAAAAACAAAGACAAAACAAACGAACAGAAGATCAACCTTCCCTAAGGAGAATGAGTGAAGAAAAAGCTTTTGCTTGGGGGTGAAACAACTGCCAAATAATGGGCAATCTCAAAAAATACTCCATATATGCAGGGCAAGAATCAGAAAAATAAGAGCTGAAAAAATTCTGATTGGTAAACAGAAGCTATGGTTGAGGTCTAGAAGAAGTTGAAGCAAAAGTATAAGAACAGTTAAAAAAAAGGCAACCAACAAGAAAACCCTATATAAAAGAGGGAAAATGACTAGCATAATAAACTAATCAGCAATATCAAATGTATAGACTCACCATAATATACCAAAGTTATATTAGGGAGCATGAAGATTTGGCCCAGACAAAGAAACAAATTAAAACTTCAGATAGGGTCCAGAAGTTGAAAGAACTACTTAAAGATTTTCAAACAGATCTTCTTAATCAGTTCAAAGATTTGAAGAAATACGTGTCAAAAGAGATGAAGGATATAAACAAGACATTCAGTGACCATAAAGATAAACTTGAAAAAAAGTAATGTCAGTAATTACAGGAATGTAAGGCAAATAGAAGAGATGAAATGCATAAGTAAGACATACAACAGCAGATCTGAAGAGGTAGAAGAAATGATTAGTGAACTAGGGTATAGGACATCTGAAAGCATACACACACAACTAATAGGGAAAAAAGAATGGAAGAATTTGAGCATGGTCTCAGGGAATTGAATGACAAATGAAGTTCATGAATATATGTGTTATGGGTGTCCCAGAAGGAAAAGAGCTGGAAAAAGGGTCAGAGGGAATAATAGGGGAAATAATCACTAAACATTTCCCAACTCTTAGGAAAGATATAAAATTACAGGTCCAAGAAGCACAATGAACTCCAAACCAAATAGATCTAAGTAGACCTACTCCAAGACCCTTGCTAATCAAGTTGTTAAATTCCAAAGGCAAAGAGAGAACTCTGAAGGCCACCTGTGAAACACAATCCACCACATAAAAGTGAAACTCAACAAGACTAAGTTCAGACTTCACAGCAGAAACCATGGAGGATATATCTAAGATACTGAAAGAGATAAACTGTCAGCCAAGAATTGTATATCTTCCATAACTTTACCTCAAAAATAGAGAAAGTTTAAGTATTTTTCAGACAAACACACACTGAGAGGGTTTGTGAACAATAGACTTGCTAAACAAGAAATTTTAAAGGGAGTGCTACAGACAGATAGTAAAAGACAGGAGAGGAAGTTTTGGAGGGGAGTATAGAAATGAAAATGGCCAGTAAGGGTAACTAAGAAGAGAAAAATCCATAAGGTGTTACATATATAATTCAAAGGAAAAAAATGGTTGAAGCAAATGCTGCCTTTACAGTAATAACAATCAGTGTTTATGGTTTAAACTTCCCAATCAAAATACAGACTTTCAGAATAAATTAAAAATAAAAACAGGATCTATCTATATGCTCTTTACAAGGGATTCATTTCAGACCCATGGACAAAAGTAAGCTGAAAGTGAAATGTTGGAAAAGTATATTCCCTGCAAACAGCTAACAGAAAAGATTCGGTTGACTATGTTAATATCATACAAATTAGACAACTGTAAATCAGTTAAAAGGGACAAAGAAGGACAATATGTATTAATAAAAGGGACAATTCATCAAAAAGAAATAACAATTATAAGTATATATGCATTTAGCAAGATTGTCCCAAAATACATGAGCCAAACACTGGTAACACTGAAGGAAGAAATAGACATACCTACAATAATAATTGGAGACTTCAGTACACCACTCTCATCAACAGATAGAACATCTAGATGGAGGAAGCAGAGTTCTTGGATAATTGATAAGTTAAGTAAACTTAACACACATTTGTAGAACAATGCACCTCAGAACAGACAGTTATGCATACTTCTCAAGTGTCAATAGATCATTCTCCAGTACAGACTGCATGTTCAGTCACAAAGCAGGTATCAACATATTAAAAAATATTGGAATTATACAAAACACTTCATCAGATAATAATAGAATAAAGCTGTAAATAAATAAAGTCAAAGAGCTGACTATTCACAAATATGTGGAGGCTAAGCAACACACTCATGAACAACCAGTGCATCAAGAAAGAAATCACTTACAAGACAATTCAGTAAACATCTTGAGGCAAATGAAAATGAGAACACAATGTATAAAACTTATGGGATGCAATAAGGAAGTGATTAGAGGGAAATTTATTGCCTTAAATTCCCATATGTAAAAAGAAGAAAGAGCAAAAAACAAGGACTTATCTGCCCTCCTAGAGGAATGTGAAAAAACAGCAATCAAAACCCAAAGCAGGTGGCGGAGGGGCAAGATGGCAGAGTGGTGAGGAGCAGAATTTCATCTCTCCCCTAGAGCAGCTGGCAATTACCCAAGAACTATATGAAACAGTGTTTTCCGGGTCTCCAGTAACCAGTCACACATCAGACGCAAGTTGGGAATTGGAGGAAAAGCTGAGTTTGCAGCAAACATTGTAAGTTCCCTGGACCAGGGGTCTGGTTTGCCTCCCTACCCAGACCTCACAGACTGTCTTGCTGCTGGCTCCCTGAAAGGGGGAAAAAAAAAACAAAAAACAGCAATCTGCTGAGGGCAAGAAGGGAGGCTCAACCCAGCCTCAACTGCAGAATTAATTAACAAATTAATTAACTAATTTTGGGAGCTGGGGTGCTAAAGAAGGGCTGGGATCTGAGAAGTGGGGGCACATAAAAGTGGGCACCCATTCCCAGACTCCAAAAAACCCATTTTTTTCCCTACAATTTGTCCCTTCTGGCTTCTCACTGATCCCTTATCTTTTTGCACTTCAATAGCCCCTGGAAGGGGTGGAACTGAAGCTGTTGGAGAGTAATTATCAGACAATAGCCCAAAGCATATCTTTAAATGCTTTATTCTGACACTGACAAAACTTGCAGGCCAGGGAAAGACTTTTAAAAGAGACTCTTTTTTTTTCTTTCTTTTTTCTTTTTCTTGTTTTGCTTTTCTGTTTTTTTTAATCTAAAAGTAATATATGTGGTTATTTTCTATTGGAAAGCCCAGGTTGAGGGACTAGGCTGGGCTTGGGGGGAGACAGAGTACCCACAGTGTCTTTGAGTTGTGTATTCACTACTGAAGGTCTCCACCCCTGTCTTTAATTGGCAACTCAGGCTGAACAAGGAATATAACTGGAGAGGCCCCAAAGAAGAGAGGGGAGAAGGGAATAGGGCCCCTGAGAGATAACTGGAATTCTGAGGATTGGGAGAGTGGAGGGAGGTCCAGCTCAACTGGCAGTCCTCTTTCTGGGAACTCAGACCCCAGGGGCTGGAATTCAGATTCTGGCTTCAGTCAGCCATGCCCCCAACAGGATCGGAGTCACCAGGAGAACTAAAGTCTCCATACCTCCTTACACTGGTGGGGGACCTGCAGGCTGACATGCACCACCTTCTGGACAGGAGAGGAAAAGCACCAATTCTAAAGGCCTCATAGGAGGGTCTCATTCTCAGGAAAACTCCATACCCTCCCAATGAGACCTGGGCCCCACTAGACTGGGAAAATCTGACTAGGGTCGACCATATCTAAGGAGACCCACTCACAAAAAGGTTACATAGAGGCAGAGCAAGAAACAGAAAAAAGAAGAGGGGAAAAATTCTGATCAACTAAATAGAACCTAAGTTAGAGGTCTAGAATAAGTTGAACTGAATAACAGAGGCCAGAGTACAAAGCCAACAAACAAGAAAACCACCAGGTAAAAGATAGAAAACAAGGTCCAAAAAAAACTAATCAAGAAAATCAGACGCCTAGACAACTTAAGATAACAAGCCATACCAGGAAACACTAAAACATGGACCAGCCAAAGGAACAGACTAATAGCTCAAGTGAGATACAGGAGTGGAGGCAAATAATGCTTAATAAATTTGATGAAATGAAGGAAGATATAGCAAAAGAGCTGAAGGATATAAAGAAGACACTGGATGACCACAAAGAGGAATTCATAAAATTAAAAAAAACAAATGGCAGAACTCATGGGAATGAAGGCCACAATGGAGGAGATGAAAAACACAATGGAGGGACACAACAGTACATTTGAACAGGCAGAAGAAAGGATCAGTGGACTGGAAGACAGGTCATTCAAATTCATACACACAAAAGAACAGATGGTGAAAAAAATGCAAAAATATGAGCAGGGTCTTAGGGAGCTGAGTGACAACATGAAATGCACAAATATACGTGTTATGGTTATCCTAGAAGGAGAAGAGAGGGGAAAAGGGGCAGAAAGAGTAAGAGAAGATATATTCACTGAAAATTTCCCGACTCTTACAAAAGACAGAAAATTAGAGATTCAAGAAGTACAACATACCCCAAATAGAATAGATCCCAATAGAACTCCTCCAAGACACTTACTGGTCAGATTATCCAATGTCAAAGACAAAGAGAGGATTCTGAAAGCAGCAAGAGAAAAGCAATCCATCACATACAAGGGAAGGTCAATAAGACTATGTACAAATTTCTCTGCAGAAACCATGGAGGCAAGAAGACAGTGGCATGATATATTTAAGGTACTGAAAGAGAAAAACTGCCAACCAAGAATTCTATATCCAGCAAAACTTTCCTTCAAAAATGAGGGAGAGATTAAAACATTTTCAGAAAAACAGACACTGAGAGAGTTTGTGAATAAGAGACTGGCACTACAAGAAATACTAAAGGGAGTGCTACAGGCTGATAGGAAAAGACAGGAGAGAGAGAGTTGGAGAAGAGTGCAGAAATGAAGATTATCAGGAAAGGCAAAAGGAGAGGAAAAAATAAGGTATGACATATAAATTCCCAAAAACAAAATGGTCATAGAAAGTACTGCCCTTACAGTAATAACACTGAATGTAAATGGATTAACCTCCCCAATAAAAAGATGCAGACTGGCAGAAAGGATTAAAAAACAGGACCCATTTATGCTGTCTACAAGAAACTCACTTTAGACACAAGGACAAAAATAGACTGAAAGTGAAAGGTTGGAAAAAGATATTTCATGCAAACAACAACCAGAAAAAAGCAGGAGTAGCTATATTAATATCAGACAAGTTAGACTTCAAAAGCAAAACAAAAGAGACAAAGAAGGACACTATATATTAATAAAAGGGTCAAGGGTCAATTCATCAAGAAAACATAACAATCATAAATATTTATGCACCAAGCCAGAATGCCCCAAAATTCATGAGGCAAACACTGTGATCACTGAAAGGAGAAATAGATACCTCTACAATAATAGTTGGACATTTCAATACACCACTCTCATCAATGGATAGAACATCTAGACAGAGGATCAGTAAAGAAGCAGAGATGTTGAATTGTGTGATAAATGAACTAGACTTGACAGACATTTATGACTTGACAGACATTTATAGAACACTACATCCAACAACAGCAGGATACACTTTTTTCTCAAGTGCTCATGGAACATTCTCTAGGATAGACCACATGTTGGGTCACAAAGCAAGTCTCAACAAATTTAAAAATATTGATATTATACAAAACACTTTCTCAGACCACAAAAGAATGAAGTTGGAAATAAATAAAAGGCAGAAGGTCATAAAATTCACAAACATATGGAGGCTAAACATCACCCTCTTAGAAAACCAGTGGGTAAAGGAAGAACTTACAAGAGAAATTAGTAAATACCTCGAGGCAAATGACAATGAAAGCACAACTTGTCAAAACTTATGGGATGCAGCAAAGCCGGTGCTGACAGGGAAATTTATTGCCCTAAATGCCTATATTAAAAGAGAAGAGAGAGCAAAAAATTGAAGAGTTAACTGCTCACCTGGAGGTATTAGAGAAAGAGCAGCAAACTAACCCCAAAGCAAGCAGAAGGGAAGAAATAACAAAGATTAGAGCAGAAATAAATGCAATTGAGAACAGGAAATCAATAGAGAGAATCAACAAAACCAGAAGTTGGTTCTTTGAGAAAATCAATAAAATCGATGGACCACTGCCTAGGCTAACAAAAAAAAAAGAGAGAGCTGATGCAAATAAATGCAATCAGAAACAGGAAAGGAAATATAACTACTGACCCTACAGAAATTAAGGAGGTAATGAGAAGATACTATGAGCAACTATATGCTAATAAACTAGACAACTTAGATGAAATGGACAACTTCCTAGAAAAGCATAAACAACCAACACTAACTCAAGAAGAACTAGATGACCTCAACAAACCAATCACAAGTAAAGAGATTGAGTCAGTCATCAAAAAGCTCCCAAAAAGGAAAAGTCCAGGACCAGATGGTTTCACATGTGAATTCTACCAAACATTCAAGAACGAATTAGTACCAATCCTGCTCAAACTCTTCAAAAAAATTGAAGAAGAGAGAAAGCTACCTAACTCTTTCTATGAAGCCAACATCACCCTAATACCAAAACCAGACAAAGATACTACAAAAAAAGAAAATTATAGACCAATTTCTTTAATGAATATAGACGCAAAAATCCTCAACAAAATACTCACAAATAAAATCCAGCAGCACATTAAAAGAATTATACACCACAACCAGGTGGGATTTATTCCAGGTAACCAAGGCTAGTTGAACACAAGAAAATCAATTAATGCAATACACCACATCAATAAATCAAAGCAGAAGAACCACATGATCATCTTGAATGATGCAGAAAAGGCATTTGACAAAATTCAACATCCTTTCCTGATGAAAACACTTCAAAAGATAGGAATAGAAGGGAACTTTTTCAATATGATAAAGGCAATATGTGAAAAACCCACAGCTAACATCACACTCAATGGGGAGAGACTGAAAGCTTTTCCTCTAAGATTAGGAAAATGACAGGGATGCCCACTATCACCATTGTTATTCAACATTGTGCTGGAAGTTCTAGCTAGAACAATTAGGCAAGAAAAAGAAATAAAAGGCATCCAAATTGGAGAGGAAGAAGTAAAACTTTCACTATTTGCAGATGACATGATTCTATATGTAGGAAATCCAGAAAAATCTACAGCAAAGCTACTAGAACTAGTCAATGAATACAGCAAAGTAGCAGGCTACAAGATCAACATGCAAAAATCTGTAGTGTTCCTATATACAAGTAATGTGCAACAAGAGGAGGAAATCAAGAAAAAAATCCCATTTACAATAGCAACCAAAGAATCAAGTATTTAGGAATAAACTTAACCAATGACATAAAAGACCTTTACATACAAAGCTATAAGAAACTGCTAAAAAAAAATTGAACAAGACCTAAAAATATGGAAGAATATACCATGTTCATGGATTGGAAGACTAAATATAGTTAAGATGGCAATTTTATCTAAACTGATTTACAGATTCAATGCAACACCAATTCAAATCCCAACAACTTACTTTACAGAAATAGAAAAACCAATAACTAAATTTATTTGGAAGGGTAAGGTGTCCCGAATAGCCAAAAATATCTTGAGAAAGAGGAATGAAGTGGGAGGTCTCATATTACCTGACTTTGAAGCATATTACAAAGCTACAGTGCTCAAAACAGCATGGTACTGGCATAAGGACAGATATACAGATCAATGGAATCGAATTGAGTGTTCAAAAGTAGACCCTCACATCTACAGACAACTGATCTTTGATAAGGCAGTGAAGCCAAAGCAACTGGGAAAGAGCAGCCTGTTCAATAAATGGTGTTTGGAGAACTGGATATCCATTTCCAAAACAATGAAAGAGGATGTCCATCTCACATGTTATACCAAAATTTACTCAAAGTGGATCAAAGACCTAAACAGCACCAAGACCATAAAACTCTTAAAAGAAAATGTAGGGCAATATCTTAAAGATCTTGTGATAGGAGGTGGTTTCTTAGACCTCACACCCAAGGCATGAGCAACAAAAGAACAAACAGACAAATGGGATCTCCTCAAAATTAAACACTTTTGTACATCAAAGGACTTTGTCAGAAAAGTATAAAGGCAACCTACACAATGGGAGATGATATTTGGAAACCACATATCAGATAAGGGTTTAATATCCCAAATATTTAAAGGAATCCTGCATTTCAATAACAGAAAGACAAACAATCCAATTAAAAAATGGGCAAAAGACATAGACATTTTTCTGAAGAGGAAATACAAATGGCTCAAAAACATATGAAAAAATGCTCAACTTCACTGGCTATTAAGTAAGGAAATGCAAATCAAAACCACAATGAGATATCATCTCACACTTACCAGAATGCCCATTATCCAAAAAACAGAAAATGACAAGTGCTGGAGAGGATGTGGGGAAAGAGGCACACTTATTCATTGTTAGTTGGAATGTATAATGGTGCAACCACTCTGGAAGACAGTGTGGAGGTTCCTCAGGAAGCTAAATATAGATTTACCATGTGACCCAGCTATTCCATTGCTAGAGGAACTGAAACTTAAGACACAGACATTTGTAAACCTATGTTTATTGCAGCATTATTCACAATTGCCAAGAGATGGAAACAGCCCAAATGTCCATCAAAGGATGAGTGGATAAACAAACTGTGGTATATACACATGATGGAATATTATGTAGCTGTAAGACAGAACAAAGACATGGATCATGTAATAATGTGGATGAACCTTGAGGACATTATTTTGAGTGAAGTTAGCCAGAAACAAAAAGACAGATTCTGTATGGTCTCACTAATATGAACAGACATTAATGAACAAACTTTGGGCGTTAAAAGCTGACAACACAGGTGACCAGGAGATAGAAAGACGGCAGAGGCCAGCCATTTGATGCTGAAGGACTACAGAATGTTTAGGATTGGTTTCATAGATCCAGAAATAGATAGCATTATACTGTGTGATGGTAGCACAGTATTGTAAGTACACTGAACAAAGATGTCTGTGAGTAAAGCTGAAAGAGGTGGGATAGGAGAATGTATGACACCAGAGGTAAAGATAGATGATAAAGACTGGGACTGTATAACATGGCAAAAACTGGAATGACCAATGACTGTTACTAAATATACAAATATAAAAATGTTTTTGCATGTGGGAAAGCAAATGAATGTCAACCATGTAGAGAGTTGAAAGGGGATGATATTCAGGAAAAAACATAATCAAAGCAAACTGGAGTCTATGGTCAACAGTAACATTGTAATATACCTCCATTAAATGTAGCAAAGGCAACATGCCAATGCTAAATGTATATGAGAGGGGGATATAGGGGAGGAATATGGGATTCTTGGTAGTGGTGTTATTTGCTGTCCTTACTAGTATATTGTATTGTATGATGTTATTTTTCTTTCTATCATTTTTTCTTATTGCTAAAAAAAAACAATTTTTCTTGTAGTAATCAATATGTTCAAGTGCTGATTGTGGTGATAAATGTACAACTTTATGATGATACCATGAACAACTGATTGTACACTGTGGATAAATGTATGGTATGTGAATATAACTCTATAAAATTGTAGGAAAATATATATATAGGAGTAAAAGTGTTGGAGAAAACATGGTGAGAGGGATGTACCTATCTACTGTTGATGAGCGGGTAGAATGTTGTAGCCTTTCTGAAGGTCAGTGTGGTTGTTCCACAAAAAGTTAAGTATGTGAGGACCATAAAGTCCTGCAACCTCATTATGGGGTATGTCATTTGAAGATCTGAGAGCAGAGACATGAATGGACATTTGCAAACTGGTGTTCATGGAGGCAGTAATCATGATTTGCAAAGGGTGGAGGTGACCTAAGGGTACAATGACTGAAGAACGGAATGGTGTACTGTGGTGTACACATACAGTGGAACACTGAGCAAATACGAGAAGGAGTGAAGCTGTGAGACACACAAGGTGAATGGATCCTGTACACAGTATTTGAGTGAAGTACACCAGAAATAAAGGCAAACGCTTTAATGCCTCACCAATATGGACTAACTACAATGTGTAAACTCATAATTGAATCTTAGAACATAGCTTAATGTGGACATAATTATGTAATAGTTCCTAGATTGTAAGCTCTTACAGCAGTTAACTCTATTCCTGAATTGTAATACCTATCTCTAAACTTTGAGATGCTGATCCCTTAGTATATAACCTGATTGGCCTTTGGAAAAATGTGTATCTCTGAATCACCTGAAATTCAGAGCTAGAGCTCAGCAGATATGAATGTCAGTATTAGTGCATACAGCCACTGTTAAAAAAAGAAAAGCTGAAAAAGCCCAGACTTCAATTAGTGGTATGAATGAAGCAGGTCTGGTTAAGACTCAGGCAAACTGGGCCAAAGGGTAAAGGTCAAAACTGACTGTGTTTTAAAACTTCAACTTCCATATGAGACCAAGGGAAGAGATGTCTATTTGGTACAGGATCTATATTTTCTAAACAGTACAAATCTACAGTCAGTTTGTTCAAACACCACAATTACATGGAACTTTGAATAGGAAGTGAGATATGGTAGGTTAGTATAGGCTAGAGTGAAATAGTGACACATCCCAAAGTAATTTGGGAAGATAAAAAATATATATTTACAGTCTCCCCCACCACCCAGCCCCGAGGAGCTGGGGGAACGTGCAGAGGTGTTGGACTTCCTCACCTGGACTAGTGTTGATGTTGTCACAAATATTGGGACTAGTGGTTTGATGTGCTGAGCCCTCAGTCATGGGACTTGCCTTTATGGGGCTTGTTGCTATGGAGGAGAGGCTAAACTTGCATATGGTTATGCCTAAGAGTCTCCCCCTGAGTTCCTCTTTGTTGCTCAGATGTGGCACTCTCTCTCTCTCTAACTGAGCCACCTCAATGGGTGAACTCACTGCCCTCCCCCCTATGTGGGACCTGACTCCCAGGGGTATAAATATCCCTGGCAATGCAGGATATGACTCCCAGGGATGAATCTGGACCTGGCATTGTGGTACTGAGAGTATCCTCTTGACCAAAAGGGGGATGCAAAATAAGATGAAATAGTTTCAGTGGCTGAGAGATTTCAAATGGAGTCGAGAGGTCACTCTGGTGGACATTCTTATGCACTATATAGATAACACCTCTTACGTTTTAATGTATTGGAATAGCTAGAAGTAAATACCTGAAACTACCAAACTCCAACCCAGCAGTCTGGAATCCTGAAGATGATTATATAATAATGTAGATTACAAGGGGTGACAGTGTGATTGTGAAAACCTTGTGGATCACACCCCCTTTATCTAGTGGATGGATGGATGAGTAGAAAAATGGGGATAAAAACTTCATGACAAATAGGGTGTGATAGGGGATGGTTTGAGTGTTCTTTTTTCACTTTTAATTTTCAGTCTTATTCTGATTCTTTCTGATGTAAGGAAAATGTTCAGAAATAGATTGTGGTGATGAATGCATAACTATATGATCATACTGTGAACAGCTGATTGTATACCATGGATGATTGTATGGTAGGTGAATATATTTCAATGAAACTGAATCTTAAAAAATGCAGCTAGAGTGTTATCATTCAGCTTACAATCAGAGTGATGTTTCCAAACAATATAGTGGGCTTCCTGGGACCTGGGGATGAAAAGGCAGCAGACTTGTTCATTTCTATTGTAAGGTGAATTTTGCTATCAACAGCATTGTTACATTTCTTGGGAGAAGGTGCAGGACTGGAGTTAGATTTTGTAGGAGCATAATCTTCAGCATCAGTGTCATCAATAAGGGGAATATGAGACACTGAATCTTCTATCATAAAGTCAGGAAATGTCATAAAGTTGTGACTCAAACTTCTTGATTCCAGTTTTTCTAATACTTCATATAAAGAACTACAAAATTAAAAGACTACATGATCCTGTGTTTAGATTCTGTTTAGAAACTCAAAACCACAAGGTCTGGCCACACTCTAACTCCCTTTCAGCATGATCAATCTCTTCAACATCCTCTACTACTTCCTCCTCAGGTAATTCTTCCCTTTGTGTTCCATGACCAGCTTCTTTAAGGAATTTTAAACAGTTGGAATTTTTACATAAGCTGGCTTCAGAGTAACATTCCCATTCCTAGGAATAATGACCATAGACACTGTTCTATTGAAAGTTCTGAACAACTCAAAGGCTTTCCATCAAAATTCGCAGTGATTATTTGTACCACAAACATGCCTAAAACAATTGTGCAGAAGATGGCCTTATTAAAGATTCCTTCAATCACATTTCTTTAACCATGAATTTCCAGGCATTTATTTCATAGAAAAATTACATCAGCACAAAGATATTTAAAATAGCATAATGTTCTGAAGGAGAAGCATAAGAAGGGGCATTTCTTCAACTGTTAATATTAAAAAACTGTTCTCCAGCAAACAAGAGTGTGAAGAATACTACCACAAGTTGATAGAATGCATGACCAAAAATATTTTTCATCATTGTGTGTGAGATGGAGGCTTATTTCTACCATAAATTTTCCAAAGCAAGAGAGACTCAGTGAGTGGTTCTGTTGCTGGAGCCAGGGAAGTGAGCATAAACCTTATGAGATTTTACCTACAGCATCAGCAGCACAGCCTGAAGTGGTTTATCTTTAGTGATACAGGTGCTCATAAAAGCAACAATCACTGCTACTACACTAACAGCTGGAACTGAAGAAATTTTGAGATGCTGTCATAGACATTTCATCCCCACATGGCTGTTTAAACAGTGCTTGTAGTCATACTGTGAGAATAGTATCAGATGCTCCTTTGGCTACATCAGTTCCAGCAATACTTATTGCAAATCCAAAATATGTTTTTTTCATCATTTGTACCATCACCAGTCACAGCTACAGTGTGTCATTGTTTTGAGGCAGTGCTGTCAATTATATTTTTAACCAATGTATGTTTGGCAGTACTTGCAAATACTTGGAGCTTTGGCCAAATCTTTTCACTCTCGCTCACTTTCTCCCTTTCCATTTTATATTCTTCTGTCAAAATCTTTACCTTCTAGGCAGAGGAAATTTTCCCCAGGATTTAAACCACCACATTTGGTAGCAACAGCCTGGACAGTATTATTATTATCGACCAAGTGTACAGTAGTTCCAGCCTTCTGGCATACCTTTTTCTATTTTTTAAAAGAAAGAAAGACTATTACTAAGCATGAATTAGGAGAACAGATGGCCTGTCAACCCAAAATCTGCCTTCCCAAACTGCAGTAATTCTGATATCTTTATAGCATCAAATGATTGACAGGTTTTAGGATGACAAGTACAATGGCTCTAGATGAAGTAATTAGAAGTGATCTAATTATTGAGTATGGGCAGATTGATTATATGCTTAGTCAGAGAACATATGTAAGAAAATGATGGTTTTAATATAATGATGGGCATGAGTTTTAGCATTATAATGAGGTATAGACTTGTAGGTTAAAGCCTAAGCCACTGTGCCTGTCAGGCAAGACCATTTTGGAGAGATCCAGCTTTGGTTATCAAAATTCTTTGGACTTGATGTGGGTTAGTTCTGGTCTGACCCAAGACTCTTCATTAATATACATTAGCGGCTATCTTTAGTGATCACAAGACTTAAAGTAAAAAACTGGATAAATGGATAGAAGTGAAGGTTAGACACAATGTTTTACAATCACAAGGCCACAAGATAGAGGCTGTACAACCATTATCAGAGATCAAGGCAGCTGGATTGCAGTTCAGGTTTCAGTTATTTCCCTCTTTCTACTCTAATATACCAGAAAGTACAAAGGAATATCTTTATAATGATTCAGTAGTCATAATCAGTCCTTAAATCCTAACTTCTTGGTTACAACTCCTCCCTCTCATTTGATAATTTTCCCTAAATCTTGAGGGATGTCTGGGCAATGAATCTTCTAGCTGCTTTTTGCTGAAAAGGGGAGTCAACATTATGGAGCAGAGTGATGAAACTGGCTGTTCTTCTTTCTCAGAGAGACTGGTACTTCTGCATTTCAGAGCTTCTCTGGCATAGGAGCAATCCAGAGGCATTAAGTCTCCTATCAGATTTCTGGACTTGAAACTGTAAATGGTTTCTCTCCTTGAAGATTTTTTAAGGAACCAAGAGTCTGCCCTATTGGAGCTCCAGGGTCTCAGGCATTGTCCCTTCATGGGGTTGTCAAATTTTTACTGGAGAAAGTCAGTGGATTATTTTGCCTGATGTGCTCAAATGACCAATTCCTGAGACACCAGGGTTTCAAAGAGAGAAAAAGTTTATTGCTAGGTGTGAAGCAGGAAAACAGATGACCTCTCAGTCCAAAATCTCACTCCCCTTTGGCATTTCTTTATTGCATCAGGTACCACAGTTCTTGCTGGATCTTAAATTTTCAAGAGCAATATCATTTTCATCATACTTCTCTGGTTCTTGTTCCTCTGTTGGGAAATCTCTGAATGCAAGACATATGATCCACAAACCTTCTGATGCCATTGATTCAATCACAATTTTTACAATATCCTCACTGGCCTTTGGTCTGAATAATTTTGCCTCACCATTAGCACTCAAGATTTTCAAACACTTTTTCAGAATTACCTCAGATGCCCCCTTGCAGAATATTCAATATCTTCCATCTGAACTTTCCAGGACCGTATTCATGGACAACCTAACAGAATTGAAGGAGAAGATTTTGTAGAGTGCTTCTTCCTGTATTTCATTTCTAACATCCTGATAATCCAGTTTTAAATCCAAAAGAAGTCCCAACAAGACACAATCAGTTTTATTACCAACATGATGAGGTAATCCACTCTCTTTCTCTAGTGGCAATATTTTTGATGTATAAGTACAATACACAGAAAGTCCTGTTATAAGATAGGGTAACAAATTTGGTGGAATAGCTTCTGGTTCAGGAGCCTTTTATAATCTATTCTCATTTATGTAAGATTGGACAGCGGTCATTCTGTTCATTGTCAATGTTCCTGTTTTATCTGAATAAATGGCTGGAGCATTTCCCATGGTTTCACAAACATCCAGTTGCCTTACTAAGATATTCTTTCATCATTTTCATAACTGAATCAGCCAGCAAGATAGCAACTGCAAGTAGAAGACTTCCTGGCCCTACTACCACTAAAACTGTAACTCCAATAATGAAGAACTTCACAAAATATTGTATGTAAATCAGTGTGCACTTAGCAAGCCATGGTCTCTTCTGAACCCAGAACACATCAATTATAAAATATAATACTAGGATGATTACTGTGATGTCAGACATTAATAGACTTGCTTTGCCAATCTGAATGTCCAGTTCTCTGTTTCCCTTGTAAAACAGATTTTTCCTTTTTTGGCAAATATGCTTTCTTTTTGTCTTTCTCATCACCATCCTCACCTTCTTACTCTTCAATGGCTACATTGCTGTGGCTGCACCTTCCTGTGCTTTTGCTTTGTTGTGACTCTCAATAGTTCCCTTTTGTTTCTTATTTATTGTTTCCTTTTTTCTTATCTTTCTTCTCTTCCTCTTCACCTCCAGCTCCATGTGAAGGAAAGATAATTCCAATTTGAAAATTTTCACCTATGTCAGTAACTACCATTCTTCCAGAGCCTTCCATTACAAGAGTACAGTTTTCCAACTTGTACATCCACATCTTGTCATCTCTTGTCACCCATTACAAAGCTTTCCAAACTTCTACTCTATTCTTTTTATGAATTTCAGTAGTCTTCAAAACTTAGTTGGTTTTCTTTAACTCAATGATATCTTCTTTACAGCTATCACTATTTGTGTTTGATCTCCTCCTAGTTCACGATCTTCTGAAGGGGCGGGTGTAAACACCTAGCCCCATCCTGATAGAAGTAGTCCTTAACTAAAGACTTTTTAAAAGGATCAGTTTCACCTTTCAATGGACTTTCATCTATTTTAAGATCATTGCCTTTATTAGGTATGCTGTCAGCTGGAAGATTACCACAAAGTTATTAGCAATGTCTCCAAAAGTAATGCCAGTCACAGGTGTCTGAATGACCCGACCATCCCTGATGACTGTGAACTTCTGTTTTTGTTCAATTTGACTCTGCAAACCTCTAAACTGTTTTCCCTTACTCCAGTAATTGAAGGCTGTTACTAATACCACACACACAGCTGCATAGAGGATTGTACCTCCTTCAATCCAATAAATTTCACTTTCACCTTCTTCCTCCCCAAAAAGGTGCATTATTCCCTTCTGGAAGTTGATAAAAAGAAAGGGCCAGTGAAACTATGGCTGCTACTAATATAATTAAAGCCACATCTTCTAATGCTTCCCATATTAACTGATGAAAACTCTTAGTTATTTAGGGGTTATAAAATTCTTTCCAAACACTTCTTCTCTTCTCTTTATATCTGCAGGGTTTCCACTCAAGCCTCCATTAGATGTTTGCAATTGGAACAAATTCTATAGATGTCTCCATAGGTTTCCTGTATTTTATGTAATGCATCTGTGGACCTGATCTTCATAAGAACCTGCAGCTCTGCAAGTGTAATTCCAAAATTTCCACCATGATTAGCTTCCTTCAAAGAGGTTTTCACACCACTATACAGAACTGTATTGTTTGCCAAATCACCCATTAAAAGAATAACTTATTAGGAGGAAAATGTTTCCCCAAAGTATCTGATTTTCATTTCATATACTTACAAGATGAAAATCTTTAATTATGAAGGTCTTCCTTAAAGCAAACATGCATTGTATGACATTATAAAGCAGCATCAGCAGCAAGATTTCCCAGGAAGACATCTTGACCTTTGGCTCATGACTAGTTTCATCATATCAGTCATAAGATGTACATATCCATTCCAGTTCAGCTCTCTTTTCTCTCCACACTCAGTGCCTCAGGCTCCACACTCACTGCACAGCTGCCCCCACTGCCACTGCCACCGCCACAGCTACAACCAAAGCTCATGCCTTCGATGCTGTTGCCTTGGCTGGGTGTGGTCTGGTGACGTGGCCCACAGGGAGCCTGGGGGTGGGAGGGTGGACACCCATGCCTGCACACACACGTGAAAGAGGAAGCATGGCTGGAAAACGGTGTAGAAGGCAGCGGTTAATGGAAGGACCCTGCAAGCGTGCACCCGATTGGCGAGCATGGCCCGGTGATTAGAATTTGTTCCGTGATCAGGAAAGGGTGGCCAAGAGTGAGCAGTGGATGTACTGGAGCCTCTGCGTGCCCTGCCCTCTGTGGCTTCCCTGAGCACTTTGTCTCACTGCTACCGGATTTCACTCAATTAACAGCTTCAATTCTTTTGATTGGTATAGCTCTTTACCTCCCCACATATAAAGAAAAAAATAAATAGGAATTATTTCAGGATTAGAAAGCTCAGAAAACTTCAATGAAATGTGTCTGTTACATGAATAAACAAACAACAGTGATGATATATTTTTCAAAATGAAATAGAACAAGGACCTATGTGCATGTGTGTGTGTGTGTGTGTGTATCATGTGCTGCAAATATACATACATTGTATGTAAATGTGTATTGTTTGTTATTTTTTTTTAAATTTTGTTGAGATTGTTCACAAACCATTCAATTATACAAAGATCCAAAGTGTACAATCAATTGCCCCTGGTACCCTCATACAGCTCTACATCCATCACCACAATTAATTTATGTTCAATTTTTAGAACATTTTCATTACTCCAGACAAGAAATAAAGACAAAGAAGGGAAAAAATAAAAAGAAAAGGAAACTCAAATCTTCCCATATCCCTGACCACTCCCCTTCCATTGTTGACTCATAGTATTGGTATAGTACATTTGTTGCTGTTTATGAAAGAAAGTTGAAATACTACTAACTGTAGTATATAGTTTGCAATAGGTATATAATTTTTCCCTATATACCCCTCTATTATTAACTTCTAGTTGTAATGTCATACATTTTTTCTGGTTCATGAAAGAGATTTCTAGTATTTATACAGTTAATCATGAACATTGCCCACCACAGGATTCAGTTTTATACACCCCATCTTGTGACCTCCAACTTTCCTTCTGGTGACATACATGATTCTGAGCTTCCCCTTTCCACTACATTCACACTTCATTCAGCACGGTTAGTTATTTCTCACAACGTCCTATGTAACCTCTGCTCTTTTCCAAACATTTAAGTTCATCCTAGTTGAACATTCTGCTCATAGTAAGCAACTGCTCCCCATTCTTTAGCCTCATTCTATATCTTGGTAACTTATATTTCATGCCTATGAGTTTACATATCACAACGTCCTATGTAACCTCTGCTCTTTTCCAAACATTTAAGTTCATCCTAGTTGAACATTCTGCTCATAGTAAGCAACTGCTCCCCATTCTTTAGCCTCATTCTATATCTTGGTAACTTATATTTCATGCCTATGAGTTTACATATTATAATTAGTTCCTATCAGTGAGACCCTGCAGTTATTTGTCCTTATGTGTCTGGCTTATTTCATGCACTATATTGTCCTGAAGTTTTCATCATCAACCCATTTTTTAAGATGATTTTGTTCACATGATGTACATTCCATCCTAAGTAAACAATGGATGGTTCCCTGTATAGTCACATATTTATGGGTTCACCACACTTACCACTATCTATATAGGGACATCTACAGTTCTTCCACAATGCAGGAGGAAGAGTCAAAGAAGGTGGACAGTCAAAAGAAAAAGAAAAAAGAAAGAGAAAAAAATAACAACTAGGAAGCAGGAAAAGGAAAGACCACCTTAAATCAAAGTAGAAGAGTCAGAGAACACAACCAATACCAAGTGTCTCACACCCCTCCCCTATGCCCCCCTAATCAGTATTTACATTGGTATATTGCCTGTATTACATTAAAGGAAGCATGATACAATGATTCTATTAATTATAGTCTCTAGTTTATGTTGATTGTATTTTTACCCCAATGCCTCCCTATTTTTAACACCTTGCAAGGTTGATATTTGTTTGTTCTCCCTCATGAAGAAACATATTTGTACATTTTATCACAATTGTTGAACACTCTAGGTTTCACTGAGTTACACAGTCCCAGTCTTTATCTTTCCTCTTTTCTTCTGGTGTCCCACATGCTCCTAACCTTCCTCTTTCAACCATATTCTTAGCTATCTTTGTTCAGTGTACTTACATTGCTCTGCTACCATCACCCAAAATTGTGTGCCTCTCACTTCTGTCTTCTATAAGTCTGTAGTCCTCCCTTTAGTATTTCCTGTAGGGCAGGTGTCTTTTCATGAAGTCTTTCATTGCCTGTTTGTCAGAGAATATTTTGAACTCTCCCTCATATTTGAAGGGCAGTTTTGCTGGTTATGGGATTCTTGGTTGGCAGTTTTTCTCTTTCAGTAACTTAAATATATCACACCACTTCCTTCTTGCCTCCATGGTTTCTGCTGAAAAATTCACACATAGTCTTATTTAGCTTCCTTTGTATGTGAAGGTTCAGTTTTCTCTTGCTGTTTTCAGGATTCTCTCTTCATCTTTGAGGTTTGATAATCTGATTACTAAGTGTCTTCGTGTAAGCCTATTCATATTGATTCTGGTGGAGTATACTGCATTTCTTGAATCTGTAATTTTATGTCTTTCATAAGTGATGGGAAATTTTCATTGATTACTTCCTCTACTGTTACTTCTGCCCCTTTTCCCTTCTCTTCCCCTTCTGAGACAGCAATGATACATATGTTCTTGTATTTTGTTTCAATCTAAAGTTCCTGGAGATGTTGCTCATATTTTTCCATTCTTTTCTTTATCTGTTCTTCTGCGTGTAGTCCTTTAAGTGTTTTGTTCTCCAGTTCCTAAGTGTTTTCTTCTGCCTCTTGAGATCTGCTGTTTTATGTTTCCATTGTGTCTTTTGTCTCTTGTGCTGTGCCTTTCATTTCCATAGATTCTGCCAGTTGTTTTTTTGAACTTTCAATTTCTGCCTTATGTATGCCCAGTGTTTTCTTTATAGCCTTTATCTCTTTTGCCATACCTTCTCTAAACTTTTTGAATTGAGTTAGCATTATTTGTTTAAATTCCTGTACCTCAGTTGAATTGTAAGTTTGTTCCTTTGACTGAGACATAACTTTGTTTTTCTTAGAATAGGTAGGTTGTAGTTTTCTATTGTCTAGGCATCTGACCTCCTAGGCCACCCCAGTCAGATTTTTGAATATGAGAACAAGCTCAAGTCACAGAAGGAGGAAATATTCAGTATCTGTTTTCCCTGATAGTGTGTCTTAGAGGATTGATACACCCTGTGCTTTTCTGCCCATTATATGGCACCTGTCAGCCTGTTAGTAAGGGGGTGTGGCCCATGGCTCTCCTCCCCTAGGCTCTGGAGTCTGGTTCTGAATTAAGGCCAGTAGTAGAGCTGGGCCTCTCCTCTTTCCTCTTGGGAAGCTATGCCCCCTACAGAGAGGTCATTTGCATAAAAATAGATTCTTTGTTTCTCTGACTCTTCTATCTCCACCTTGTCTGCAGTTTAAAATTGCTGAGGCTTTCTCTACTGCAAAGCACTGCCAGCTGAAAATGACTGAAGCTTTTTCCACTGAGCCACACAGGTTGAGAGAGAGGGAAAGGGACTGAAAGCCCACAGATTCATTCATCAGCCATAGATAGCAACCAATCCTTTGGGTTCCTTGTCTTGAGACAGATACATTCCCTGACTCTCCCAAGGACAGTTGTCACCAAAAGCCTCTGTCTGCTTTTAGCGGATTTGCTGTCTGTATTAAGCAGTTAACATTAAAACCCCAGTTGGAGATGGGGTGGGGTATATTCACTTGTTCAGAGAGTGCTGCTCTCTAGCACTGGGAGGCTTCCATGAGGAAGGGGCTCTCTGCTTGGATCGACAGTTTTTACTTACAGATTTTATGCTGTGATCTCAGGCATTTCTCCCAATTCAGGTTGGTGTATAAGGAGAGGACAGTCACATTTACCTCCCCACAGTTATTTCGGGTTATTTACTAATTTTTCTGTCATTTATGAATTATTCCAGGGGACTAACTAGCTTCCACTCTTCTCGATGCCACCATCTTGGCTCCTCCCTCTGTTATTTTTAAATAAAGTGCCTGATATTTGATAAATTGATGGAGTAAGATGTATAGTTCATTAAATAGACTGTACTTCTGCTTATAGCTTATTTGTGCATATTGACTCTAGCAGGAAAAATAGAATTATGCATTATGGATCAATTCACACTCCTAATTATATCAATGTATAAAAATCAAAACTCATCCTCGTATTGTGAAGCATTTAACATTTCCCAACACTTGGTACTGTTCTATGAGATTTACATTAATCAATTCACTTTACATTCACAAAACCCCATAGCATGAATGCTCTTATCATCCCCATTTTTTAGATGAAGAACTAGAGGAAAGAAAAGTTAAGTAACATATCAGAAGTCACTAATAGATGATGAAGCCAAGAAGGAAACCCTCTCATTCTGGATTCAAGTTAGCAGTTGTTGAATTCTGCCTGGGATATTCCCACTGCAATTTTCCAGGTCTCAGATGGAGTACACTGGCACTGGTACATGATTGCTTAGTTGCCTGATTAATATTTTTGTTTGCCTGTTTCCAAGAGAACAGATTTGCTTAATTTCATTATTTGAAAGGCAAAGAAATAATTTTGCTTTGCCTACCTAAGGGAACAGAAGGACTGACAAGGGACATTTTCTCTGAGGACAGTGCAGGTAGAATTGTAAATTGGGCCAAACCTCCATAGCAGATAATTTTTTGTTGTATTTAACCTCCTTAGTTCATTGGTAATTAATGGCCCTGACATCAAAGGAAGATGGATCTCTGGATACATTTTGTGCAGCATTCCTTTTTACATGAGTAGAATTCTGGTGATATTTTTTGATGAAATGTGAAAGACAAGTTGGACTGTCTAGTATTTCTGGAAAAAAAATAGGGTATACTTTTAAGCCAAAAAATTTCAAATGATAGTAGGCATGATGATAATCTTATTATTTGTAAGCAGTTAATTAATTTGACATTATCAGCCATACTTTTGCAGCAAAGCTGAAAGTAATGTTACATGATAATACTACTCTGAGTCAGTATAAATATAAGAGAAATTGGGCAGCCCTATAATACCTTTTTTTTCTATTTATTGATATTGTGTTTGATACCAAATATCTTTCAATAATGAGAGAGAAACTTTGTCTTAATCTTTGGACTACAAAAAAATATATCATTAATGCATAGTAATTGAATAACATTTTCACATTTTTATTGTGAAATATAACATATATATAGAGAAAATGATAACATTCAAAGTACAATTTAACAATTAGTTATCAAATTTCAAAGAATGTTATGGGTTACAGTTCCACAATTTTCTCAATCTTCAGTGATGTCTAGGCAATGACCATCTGAATTTCTTCAGACTAAAAAGAGGTTTTGGAGTTATGGGGAAAGGGTTGCATCTGGTTGATGTTCTTGAAAAGGCTGTTGCCTCTGGGTTTGGGGATTATCTGCCATTGGAACACTCTGGGGGATTTAAGTTTCTGAAAAGTAAACTTAGTGAATGAAACTTTTATAGGGTTTTGGATAGGGATCTAGGTATTCTTTAGCATTTTCAGGACTACTGTTGATTAGAGCTTAGCATATGTGGGCATTTGGAATAGCTAGCTGGATCTTGCATAAGAGCAGGATCACCTCTCAACTCTATTTGAAATCTCTTAGCCACTGAAACATTATTATTTTTTAAATTTTATTTCCCCCATTGGTCAAAAAGTCATTTTTAATCCCTCAATGCCAGACCCAGGCTCATTCCTGGGAGTCATGTCCCATGCCATCATGGAGATTCACTCCCCTGGGACACATGTCCCACATAGTGGGGAGAGTAATGAATTTGTTTGCATAGTCAGGCTTAGAGAGAGAAAGGGCAATCTGCGTCACAAAAGAGGTTCTTTGGAGGTGAGTCCTAGGCATAATTACATGTATGCTCAGCCTCCATTTACTGCCATACGTTTCACTACAGCAAGTGAATACCTTTTAAAATTGAAGATTTTATTTACTTATCTATTTATTTATTTTCCCTCGTGGATTCAAATTTAAAATAAGTTTAAATGCTCAAATTGGAAGAAATTTTTAACTTTTTAAATTGAAATATTATGTAAAAATTTGGTGCATTCATGTAAGAAAAATCAAATTAAGCAAAATTAATTCCTTCTCTCCCAGGAGTGATTAAACCAAGTGAATGGATATTTGATAGATTTATTATACATAGAGCAGAGAAATGTACAAGTTAACCAGTTGAGGTAAAGACAGATAGGCCTTACATCCCTTCATATTCTCAGAATCACCTAGTTACTTCAAATGAATAAGTTGACTCTTCAGTTTAAAACATACTTTGTTTTGAAAGGTAATTAAAAGTACTAATTACATATCAATACATTGATTAGAAAGAATAATATTTTCACCAAATTATGGAGCTGTATGTGGAATACATTAATGAAAATCATTTGAACAATGTAAGAACATTATATGTTAATATCAAAACCACAGTGTATGATTATGTCTACCACCATACAAATGGATTTACAGTTCAGCGTGCATTGGAAAAAACAAAATTTCCTAATCCTTGCCACTCTAGGGAAAAATATATCAAGTTTTTTTGGTAAAGAAGGAAGAATAGGCAATCAAAGTATTCCAAACTTCAAAATTCTTATAAATTATCAAAAGTCCCTTGATGGTTCTACAAAACCATTTTGTAGGAGAGAGAACATCAAATATCATCTAGAGAGTATTAGGATTTAACAAAAGAGCTCTTTAATAATTAACCAGTTTATATTCTTTATATCTTACTTAGTTTACATCTGTATTTCTTTCATTCATATGTCTGATTCAGAATAACCAACTCCCTTCTATATGTGTGTGTGTACATAAATATATATATACACATATATGTTTAATAAAGCAATTATATTTTGAGACATCTAAAATAATTCACTGTCAACAATACAACTGTTTTGTGTGTCTGTTAATGTGAATTTCTCACTAAATCATTTTTGCTTACTCCTTCATTTACTTTAAGACCAAAGGAATGCAGTTTTATGAACACTGGTAATAAGACACTGTGTAAGAAAAAATTCAAAATGAATACTGAGTCAAGGATTATTTTTTCAATAATTGAGTTGACTTGTTTGAAGGGAATGCTTAAAAAGATTAAATAAGTACTCAATCAACTGAAAATAAAACTCTGAAATAAACATCATGCATAGTGTGATTTTGAAAACAGTAAATATTTTGTATTTTAATTGTTTTTATTTTGGAGACCTTTAATATGAATTTCTAAAACCAAATTTTGAAGTAGAAAATTAAATTATTGAATTACAAATTAGAACTTTTATATTTATAGCAGTGAGAAGGTTCCCTGAGTTTAAGACAAGGTAATGAGCCCATGGTGTTTTTGACTACTTTCTGCTGTTAAGTCATTTTGCATTTCTCACAATATTTGTTGGAAAAATAATAAATGATATATAGGCTTACATCCCTTAAATAAACATAAAGAATGTAGTACAGTTTTCCTATAAACAAAGATTAATGCTTGTTAAGGGGCCATGTCAATTACACCCAATTACAGGCTTTCCAGATAGAGCATCATAAGAGATAGACATGCTTCCAACAATAAGAAGCAAGTCACTATAGACAGTGACAAACAGTGATTCTGAATACAATTTTCCAGGAAAGAAGCTGTTTTTTCTTCTCTGTTGTGTGAAATATACTTATTATATTTTCAATAGATTTTTTTAATATTTCACAAACTTCAATGAGTATCTTGAATAATATATTGCCTGTACATTAATAAATTTAATGCATCTACTCACTACATTATTTTCTTTATTAGGGAAGGGGTAAGTTTACAGGAATATCATGCATAATATACATGATTCCCATATACACCCACTCCACCACCTGGCCTTGGTGTAGAACATTTCTTACACTTCATGATAGCACATTTTTATAATTGTAGTATGATTTAAAAATCTGTGGTTTAACTTATGGTTCACTGTTTGCGTGGTATAACACTCATTCTTATTTCCACAAAATAACATATGAGTTAGTCAAGGTTATCCCCTTGTAGTCCTCTTCAGACTAACTTATTACCCCTTTGATCTAGGTGCTCTTTGTTTCCCTTCACACAGAGCTCTATCACACAAATGATTAAGCATAGATGAACAGCCACAAGCCCTCTGGCCAAATAATATCACTATTGAATTATTTTCTTGTTCATTTGTTTTTATTGCTTTCATAGTTTATCATACCCTCAACAGTGTTTTGAGCATGTGGAGTCAAATTAATGAATCTGGATTGATGCTGAGCTTCTTCTACTCTTGTTTGAATGGTTCATTATTTTCAGCCATCAAATTACAGAAAAGAAAAAAAAGATACTCATCCTTATTTCAAAATAAAGAACACTTAAACAAGACCACTTAAGACCACATTAGGTAATACACTAACAGAAGAAAAAGAGAACTTGGAAACTTTTAAATGTGATAATGGTTCTGGTTCTTCAACTGCTGCCTAAAAGTGAAAAATTATTTGATGTCTCTGAAAATCAATCTTGCCTTTTGAAAACAAGCAAAGTAATTTCTTGCAGATATGTTATAAAGGTAAAATATCTTATGTAAAACAACTAACCTATTTTGTATATAAGTATCCTTTTGACTGCTTTCTGATTTGCTCTTGCAAATCAGGACTAAGCAAAACCAGAGAATACTTTCAAAATGACTGTGTTTGGTATATCCAAATATAGAGATTATGTATATATATAGAAATAAATACAGTAGTCAAATCAATTGATAGATACATAGAGATAGACAGAGACAGACAGATGATAGAGGAAGAGAGAATATGGAGATATGTATGAGTGTATATTTTTAATCAAATTCAGCTTTTTAATATTATCAATATTTCAAGGGATCTAAATGTGTTTCCTTAAAATACTGATCATTTAGTTTCTTGTAAATTTTGGATTAAGCCTTTTAAATCAGTATGCATTGACATTGCAGTGGCAATATCATGTGTTTTGTGGTTAATAGACTTCATAATAGTAGAAACACCATATATATATATATAATTGTACAAATAGGAAAAGAATGAAATTGGCATATTGTAAAATGGGTGTAGAACAAATTTGTGGTGGGAATAAAGATTTTTTCTATTGTATCCAGGTTATGAATTAAGAAGTAGAGAATGTGGGGATGGACTTATCTGAAAACTGGAATGGACTTTGTTCTCCTGGAGATATTTCATCACATTCAAATCCCAATCTCCTCTTCATTTTCATCTTTTGGTGTTTCTTGTGACCCTTGTTGGCATTATAATGATGGTTATTCTCATTTGGAAGAATGCTAAATTTTATATGCCTATGTACTTACTTCTAAATCAATTTTCATCATGGACTTCTTGATTACCTCCACTTTTGTCCCAAAGATAGCCACTATTACCTGTCTAGGAAGAATATCATTTTTTAAACTGTGGGATTCAGCTCTCCCTCTTCACCACCCCTATTGGAGCAGAGTGCCTTCCCCTTGCAGTCAAGGCTTATGACTGCTTTGTGGCAATATGCCACCATCTCTGTTATTCAACCCTCATGTGTCCTACAGTCTGAACATTTATGGTGGCTGGCACATGGATGGGTTCTCTGCTTAACACCTCAATCCTTGTCATATATACTCTGAATCTCCCTTACTGTGGATCCTGGGAAGTACATCATTTCTTCTGTGAGATCCCAGACCTCCTGAAACTTGTTTGTGCTGATACATCTCTTTATGAAAATGAATTTTATGTCAGTGGTGTTGTGTTCCTCCTCATTCCAATATCTGCCATTATGGCTTCAAATATGCAAATACTCTATTTCATTTTGAGATTAGGACAAAATTCAGACATTAGAAATCTTTGACAAACTGTTCCTCCCATATGATTGTGGTGACTCTCTTCTATGGAACAGCCATCGTCATATACATTGTTACCAAATCCTATCATACTGCTAAGCAGGATGATGTAGCACCCGTCTTCTATCTACATCAGTCTCACTCTTATGCTCAACAACCTCCTCTACATTCTTTGAAATAAAGAGGTGACTGATGTCTTCAAAAAAGTGCTGGGATGGTGTGCTGGTTTGAAGGTATTATGTCCCCCAGAAAAGGCCATAATCTTTGATGGAATCTTGTGTGGGCAGAAGTATCAGTGTTGATTAGATTGTAATTCTTTGAGTGTCTCTGTGGCGATGCGCCCCACCCAACTGTGGGTGATGACTCTGATTGGATAATTTCCATGGAGGTGTTACGATACCCATTCTGGGTGGGTCTAAATTAAATCACTGGAGCCATATAGATGAGCTGACAAACAGAAGGAATTCGGTGCAGCTGAGAGTGACATTTTGAAGAGGCACTACAGCCAAGAGAGACATTTTTGAAGAATGTACTGGAACTGAGGGAGGAGCTTCAGCTTACAGAGACATTTTGAAGATGGCCTTTGGAAGTAGATGTTGGCCACGTGCCTTCCCACCTAACAGAGGTTTTCCAGATGCCATTGGCCATCCTACAGTCAAGGTACCCAAGTATTGATGCATTATCTTGAACACTGTGTGGCCTTAAGACTGTAACTGTATAACCAAATAGTCCCCCTTATATAAAATCAAATCCACTTCTGGTGTTTTGCATTCTGGCAGCATTAGAAAACTGAAACAGATTTTGGTACCAGAGAAGTGGGGTGCTGGTGCTGCTGTGTTTGAAAATACCAAACATGTTGGAACAGCTTTTTAAATGGATAAGGGGAAGATTCTGGAAGAATTGTGAGGAGCTTGATAGAAAAGGCCTTAAACTGCTTTGAAGAGACTGCTTGTGGAAATATGGACTCTAAAAATACTTCTGATGAGGACTTGAGCAGAAATGAATGCATTGTTGCAAAATGGAAGGAAGGAAATCCTTGTTTTAAAGTGGCAGAGAATTTGGCAAAATTGAGTCCTGTTTTTGGATGGAAGGCAGCATTTGGAGGCAACAACCTGGAATATTTAGCCGATGTGATCTCCAAGCAAAATATAGAAGTAGCCTGGCTTTTACTTGCAGCTTATAGTAAAATGCAAGAGGACAAAGACAAGCTGAGAAATGAACTCTTTATTTCAAAGAAACCAGAAATTGATGGCATGAAAAACTCTCAGCTTCCTGGGGGTGAAACCCTAGAAGCTACAACCCAACATGAGGATGTAACCAAACATGGAACCCAGCCACCATTTTGGTACAAGCCAAGATTGGATATGGAGTTATCCAGAAAGAATTTGTGGAAAGTCCTGTTGTCTGATGGCTTTGACCCCTTTGTGCTTCATGTGAAGCCAACAGAATTTTTGTGAGACCTTTATAGATGGAGCCACTGCTGGTCTGGCCTGGAGGAGACAGTCAAGGAACAAATTGAAGGAAAAATTTCTTCAAAGACAGAGCCATGGAGTTTGAGGTCTGGAGTCAAGAGGTCTTGGGCTGGGAGAGTGGAGTAGCCCACATGAATGGAAAGGGTGAGTTTGCCCAGGAGGTCGAGGGTGAGCCTTCTGCCTTGAATCTCAGGAAGAGTTTTGCCATCCCAGGACCCAAAGGGGGTGGAGCACAAACAGAAGGAACACAGTGCAGCTGATAGTGGCATTTTGAAGAGGAGCTACAGCCAAGAGGGATATTTTGAAGAACTTACGGGAACTGAGAGAGGACCTTCAGCTTACTAAGACATTTGGAGACAGCCTTTGAAAGCAGACGCTGGCCATGTGCCTTCCCAGCTAACAGAGGTTTTCCAGACACCACTGGCCATCCTCCAGTGAAGGTACCTGATTATTAATGTATTACTTGGACACTTTATGGCTTAAGACTGTAACTGTGCAACCAAATAAACCCCCTTTTATAAAAAGCCAATCAGTTTCTGGTGTTTTGCATTCTGGCTGCATTAGCAAACTAAAACAGAAGGTAAACCTTAAAATATCAATATCAGTTGAAAGTAAGACATGAAAATAAGGACCTCATATAGAGAACTGTTTTACCAAAACAGAGATAAACAGCACACAACAATCAAACTATTCCTGTTCTGGAGACAACTGATAAAATTAAATATGTTAGTTATTTTACATATGCTAAATAGTTGTGTATGAGATTACTTATGACTGCTATCTCATTTGCTCTTGCAAATCAGGACTAAGCAAAACCTTCAGTCTACCCTTGGTAAATGAATGACAATGGATCATATCATGACTTCCTGCAGGGTTTTACTTGAACTTCACAGAACTATTAAGTAAAACACTCTATTTCAGAAGTCACTCAAAATTTGCAGGTCTAGTAAACAATACCGTTCACAAATATGTTTTGATATTAAACAAGATAAAAAATTGACAAGCTAGGAAGTATTGATTCTATGCCAAATTTTCCTTTCTAAGTAGAAGCACTATAGTACTGCATTTTTTCCTTTCTAAGTAGAAGCACTATAGTACTGCAAATTCATTTAAAAACATTAGTAATAAATTTATCACAAGTTAAAATTTTAAATGTTAAATGTAACATTTAATTCAGAATACATTACACTATTGTGTCCCCAAAATAATATATTTTTCTTCCATTCTCACCACTTAATTTGGAAGTACTATTATGCTATTTAAATAACATAATATTCTAATAGAATTTAAGAATATTTACATAATCAGTTACAGAAATTTAGCCTATTAAATATGGAAAACTTCATGTTATTTCATTCATTGTTTAGGTCCCTTTCAATTTATTTTTATATACCTACATGTATATTTAGACATGTATGTATATGTGTATATGCATCTATACACAAATACATATACACACACATATATTTGAATATCTCTCCAAATTTCTATGTAATTTTTCCCTGATAAATATTCAAAAGTGAAAATAATGAGTTCAAGTAGATATATTCTCAATTAATTGTTTTTATTGTGAAATATAACAAGTTTAATAGAATTGATATCTTTCCTACAACAATTTAACAAATAGAGAACAAATTTAAAAAAATATTATGGGACACACATACACAGTTTCAGTTATTTCCATATCTTGAAATATATATGCAAAAAGATAACTACAAAATACAATTTAGCAAGTAGTTACATAGGAAATTTCTGAGAATATTATGGGTTATGGTACCATGGTTTCAGTTATTTCCTTATGTGAAATATAAAGTATATACAAAAAGTTGATCACATTCAAATTACAATTTAATAAGCAGTTATTTAGCAAAGCTCAAAGAACATTATGGGTTACAATTCCACCATTCCAGTTCTTTCCTTTTAGCTATTCTAATACTCTAGCAATAGGAAAAATTATATAGATAATCAGTATTCATAATCCTTTGTTAAATTCAATCCTGTCTGTTGCTATACCAATCTTGTCTGTTGCTCAATCTTGTCTGTTGCTCAAATTTAATCACTTTCCCAATCTTTAGGAATCTCTAGGCAGTGACCATACTAACTTTTTCATGCTGAAAAGATTTGTCAATTTTATGGTTAATGTGGATGCAACTGGTTGATTTTCTTGAAGAGGCTGTTGCCTCTGGGTTTTGGTATTTAGTTGGTATACAAGCTCTTTGGAGGATTTAGGTTTCTGAAGAATAAACTTGGTGATTAAAACTTTATAGAGGCTTAGGTAGGGACACAGGTATTCTTTAGGGTTTTCAGGACTACGGTTGAATTGGACTTATGATATGGTGGCCACTTGGGATATCTAGCTGAAGCTTGCATAAGAGTAACCTCCAGGATCACTTCTCAATTCTATTTGAAATCTCTAAGGCACAGAAACCTTATTTTGTTGCCTTTATTTTCCCCTTGTTAGTCAAATAGGAATTCTCAGGAAGGAGGCTAATTTGGCAGCACAGAGAGGTGTGGAATTTAGTTAATCCCCTGGAACAACTAAAAAACAAGCAGAAACAATTAGTAAATAATCTGGAACAACTGCTGGGGGACAACAGTGACTGTCAACACATCATACACAAACATGGATTGGGTGGAAAGGCTGAATCACAGCAAAAATCTAAAATAATTGTGTACACATGCCAGAATCCCCCTGACCCCATGGCAGATTGAGCTGCAGGATCTTGCTGTGGTAGAAAGCAGCATTCTCTGAGTGAGTGAATATAGCTCAGTCCAGCTCCAACTGGGGTATTAATTAACAAAGTGGACTGCTGAATACAAGCTACAAACATGGAGAAGTAGAAAATTACACTGAGGTCTCTCCCAGTGGAGAGGAGGTGGGGCTGACAGAGAGGAAAATAAATTAATTATGAAAACAAAAAAATACACTTTTAGTGACTGACCTTAGCAAGCTGGAAAACACCTGTGCACTAGAAGGAGGTGCCCAGAAGACCAGGTGCTCTACCTGAGGGGTGAAATTGGAGGGTCATGGACTGGTTCTGAAGTGGGGCTTTCTTTCCATTTTCCTCTCTCAAACTGAATGGCTCAGTGGAGCATCAGCCATTTTAGGTACACAGCACTCTGACCCAGACAGGGGTGATTTACCCAGAGTCAGAGAGACAAATCAACTATTGAAATGCTGAAGAGAGCTCCATAAGGGTTTATCTTCCCTAAAAGGAAGGAGGGGGCCCAGCTCAAGGGCCTGCCCTCCCCCAGAACTCAGATACCAGGGCCTGGGGGAAAACAGTCAAAACAGAAACAAACTATTAAGACTTAAAGGGGCTACAACTCTTTACACCAGTTGGGAGGGACAGACTGACAGGTGCCACCTGCTGGGCATGTTAGGGAAAGCATAGCAGCTAGAGACCTCACAGGAAAGCCTGTCAATTTCTAAGGCACATCCTCAGGGAGACTTGAAACTGAATATAACCCCCTTCTGAGATCTGAACCATTTCTGGTCTAGAAAAACTCTGATTGGGGTAACTGGGGAAGCCAGATGCCTAGACAACAGAGGACTATAAACTAAACTGGGAAGGGTGGAGATATGGCTTGGTCAAATAAACAAATATATACCTCAATCAAGATACAGTTGAGATATTGTTTCACTTTAATGAAACAGTCAATTAAAGATTTTCAAAGAAATATGATAAATCAAATAAAAAAACAAATCAATGAGTTCAGGGAAGATACAGTAAAAGAGAGGAAAGAAATAAAAAAAACACTGAGCAACTATAAGGCAGAAATTGAAAGTTTGAGGAAACTACTGGCAGAAGCTATGGAAATGAAAGTCACAACACAAGAGATGAAAAGCACTGTGGATACATAAAACAGCAGAGTTCAAGAGGCAGAAGAAAATACTCAGGAACTGGAGAACAAGACATCTGAAATCCTACACAAAAAAGAACAGATAGGAAAAAGAATGGAAAAAATAAGCAAAATATCAGGAAATAGAATGACAAAATGAAGACCATGAATGTACGTGCCATGGGTGTCCCAGAAAGACAAGAGATTGGAAAAGGAGCAGAAGCAATAATAAAGGAAATAATGATAATTTCCCATCTCTCATGAAACACAAAAGTTACAGATCCAAGAAGCTCAGCATGCCCCAAACAGAATAGGTCTGAATAGACCTATGCCAGGACACTTAATAATCAGATTATCAAATGTCAAAGAAAAGAGAGAATCCTGAAAGCAGCAAGAGAAAAGTAATCCATTACATACAAAGGAAGCTAGATAAGACTATGTGTGTATTTCTCAGTAGAAACCATGGATGCAAGAAGGAAATGGTGTTTTATATTTAAGATTCTGAAAGAGATAAACCACCCAACAAGAATCCTATATCTGGCAAAACTGTCCTTCAAATATGATGGAGAGTTTAAAATATTCTCTGACAAATAGACAATGAGAAAGTTTGTTAACAAGATATCTGCTCTACAGGAAATACTAAAGGAAGAACTACAGACAGATAGTAAAAGACAGGAGTGGGAGGTTTGCAACACAATTTTGGTTGATGGTAGCACAGCAATATAAGTATACCAAAGATGACTCTGAGTATGGTTGAAACAAGAAGGTTAGGAGCATGTGGGACACCAGAAGGAAAGAGAGAAGATGAAGACTGGCTGTAAAACTGAGTGAAACCTAGAGCACTAAACAATTGTGATAAAATGTACAAACAGTTTTACATGAGGGAGAACAAATGAATGTCAACCTTGCAAGGTGTTAAAAATGGAGTTGTGCTGGGGAAAAATACAATCAAGGCAAAGTAGAGACTTCAGCTAAGAGAAACTTTGTACTATGCTTACTTCAATGTAACAAACTTAATATACCAAATATAAATGCCTATTAGAGAAGGATATAAGAGAGGGGTATGGGACACTTGGCATTGGTGATGTTGTCTATTATTTTACTTAAGTTTAATTGTATCTTTCATTTGTTGCTTTTTAGCTGTCATTTTTTATCTTTCTTTTTCTTTTTCTTTTGTTTTTCTACCTTCTTTGACTCTTCCTCCTTTGTGGAAGAAATGGAGATGTCTTTATATAGTTAGTGGTGATGGTGGTGAAAGCATAAATATGTGATTATTCAGGGAACTATCAATGATTTACTAAAGATGGAATATGGTGGGTGAACAAAATCATTTTAAAATAAAACAAAAACAAAAAAATGGGAGGTGAAGAAAGCTCAAGGGCACTATATTGAGTGAAATAAGTCAGACACAAAAGGGCAAATATTGTATGGTCCCAATGATATGAAATGATTATAATATGTAAACTCATAGACATGATATATAGATTACCAGGATATAGGATGAGGCTAAAGAATGGGGAGTGGTTGCTTATTATGATCAGAATGTTTAACTAGGCTGAACTTAAGTGTTTCAAAATGGAGAGAGGTGATTGTTTCATGTTATTATGAGAATAACTAACAGTGCTAAATGGTGTGTGAATGTGGTGAAAAGGAGAAGCATAGAGTCATGAATGTTACCAGAAGGAAAGATTGGTGGTTAAAACATGGAAATGTATAAAACAGTGAACCTTGTGGTGGACAATGTCCATGATTAACTGTACAAATATTAGAAATCTCTTTCATGGACTGGAACAAATTTATGAAGTTAATAATAGAGGGGTATATATAGGGAAAATATATGTGTTGCAAACTATCTACTACAGTTATTAGTATTTTAGCATTCTTCCATCAACAAATACACTATACCAATAACATGAGTCAACAATGGAGGGGGAGAGTTAGAGGCATGGGAGGATTTGAGTTTACTTTATTGTTTTTATTTCTTTTCTGTAATTATGGATGCAAAGCTGTATGATGGTACCATAGGCAATTGATTGTGCACATTGGCTTATTTATAATATGTGAACAATCTCAATAAAATTGAATTTAAAAAAGACATTCTGAAGCCCTCGATGTGAGGGACAGGCTCATTTCTGGAATACATATCCCAGATCACCAGGGATACTTACTCACCTGGGGGGTTCTGCCCACATTGGGTTGAGGGAGAGGAATTTATTTGCAGAGTTGGGCTTAGGGAGAGAAATTCCATGTTTTGAGTAATGAAAGTGGCTCTCTGGAGGTGACTCCTAGACATAATTATAAGTGGGCTTAGCCTCCACTTTACAACTGTTTCCCAAGAGCAAGCCCAATTAAATTTTATGAGATTAGAACATTTTATAAATAATGAAATAGATTTGTGCATATAATATGAATGTGTATATGAATTTTTATGTGCAAACATAGTTCATAATAAACTTTATGGTATATTTAATATATTTTAACTAATTTTGTACATTAAAAAGGGACCCATCTAGAATAAAATTAAATATTTACTTATCTCATTAAGTACCATGGAAATAGTGTGATTGCCTGGTAAAATTCTTCTTTGGGATTGTTTATATAACAATTTTTATCTATGTATTAATTCTGGTCTTCATATTTTCTTCCACTGATTACTTATACTGACTTATTTTCAGTTATTTTTAGTTTAATTATTAATAAAAATCACCATTCCATTTTCTCTCATAATGCAATGTTGTCACCATCTGTTATCTACCAGAATTTATACAACTTTCATTTTTTGATTTTGGTTTTAAGTATGTCTTGTCACTCCAAATTATATTTTTTAATTCAGTTTAATTGAGATATATTCACATACCATACAATCATCTATTGTGTACAATCAACTGTTCATAGTACTATCATATAGTTGTGCATTCATAACACCAATCTCCTTCTCTTTTCTTCCACTGTCCTTGAGATTTTTTAAAATTCATTTTTATTGAAATATATTCACATACCATACAATCATTCATTGTGTACAATCAACTGTTCACAGTACAATCATATAGTTGGGCATTCATCATCCCAATCTACTTTTGAACATTTTCCTTAGAACAGAAAGAATCAGAATAAGAGTAAAAAATAAAAGTAAAAAGAAAACCCAAATCACCCCCATCTCAACTTATTTTTCATTTAGATTTGTCCCCATTTTTCTACCCAACCATCCATACACTAGATAAAGAGAGTGCAATCCACAAGGTTTTCACAATCACACTGTCACCCCTTGTAATCTACATCATTATACAGTAATCTTCAAGAGTCAAGGTGACTGGGCTGGAATTTGGTAGTTTCAGGTATTTACTTCTAGCTATTCCAATACATTAAAACCTAAAAATTGTGATTTATATGTGTCAGAATGTCCACGAGAGTGACCTCTTGACTCGATTTGAAATCTCTCAGCCACTAGAGCTTTACTTCTTTTAATTTCACATCCCCCTTTTGGTAAAGATATTCTCAATCCCGTGATGCCACATCCAGATTCATCCCTAGAAGTCATATCCTGCATTGCCAGGGAGATTTACACCCCTGGGAGTCAGGTCCAATGTAGGGAGGAGGGCAGTGAGAGCACCTGCCAAAGTGGCTTAGTTAGAGAGGGCCACATCTGAGCAACAAAGAGGCACTCAGGGGGAGAATATTATGCAAAATTATAAGTAGGTTTAGCTACTCCTTTGAAGTAACAAGCTTCAAAGGGGTAAGACCCAAGACAGAGGACACAGCATGTCAAGCTGACAGTCCCCTGTTTTTGTGAGAACATCAGCAGCAACCCAGGTGAGGAAGTCCAACACCTCCACATCCTCCCCCATCACTTCAGGGGAGGCCGAAATGTATATTTTTATTCTCTGCCCAAATTACTCTTAGATGTGTTGCTATTTCACTCTAATGTATACAGGCCTGTCATATCTCACTTCTTATTCAAAATTCCATGTAATTGTGGTGTTTGAACAAACTGTGGAAGTTATATTGTTTAGAAAATATAGATCCTACACAAACTAAACATTTCTTCCCTTGGTCTCACATGGATGTTGAAGTTTTAACAACCAGTTTCAACCTTTATCCTTTGGCCTGAATTGCCCTAGTCTTAACCAGATCTTCTTCATTCATATCTCTAATTGAAGTCTGGGCTCTTTTTCAGCTTTTTTTCTTTTAACAGTTGCTGTATGCATTAATACTGACATTCATATTTGCTGAGCTCTAGCTCTGAGTTTCAGGTGTCACACAGGTACCAAATATTCCAGAGACCAATCAGGTTATACACCAAGAGATAAACATCTCAGAGTTTGGAGACAGCCATTGCAATTCAGGAATAGATGTGACTGATGTAAGATTTACAATCTAGGGTCCAATGCAGTAATCGTTTCCCTGTTAGGCTGTGCTTGAAGATTCAATTCTGAGTTTACACATTGTAGCTAGTCCATACTGGTGAGGCATTAGAGTGTGTTTGTTTCTGGTGTACTTCACTCATAATGCTGTCTACAGGATCCTTTCACCTCCCTGTGTGTCTCACAACTTCACTCCTTCTCATAGTTGCTCAACATTCCATTGCATGCATACACCACATTTCACCATTCTGTTTCTCAGGCAGTGTACCCTTAGACCACCACCAACAACTGCAAATCCTGAATACTTCCTCCATAAACACCAGTGTGCAAATGTCCATTCATGTGTCTGCTCAGATCTTCCAAGTACATACCCCATAATAAGGTTGCCAGACCTTTTGGCCCTCACATACTTAGTTTCTTGTGAAACAACCACAGTGACCTCCAGGAAGGCTACACTATGCTGCCTCCTCATCAATGATAAACAGGTAGATCCTTCTCTCAATGTTTTCTCCAGCACTTTTACCCCTATTTATAATTTTTCCTACAATTTTATAGAGATATAGTCACATAACATATGATTATCCACATTGTACATTCAGTTGTTCAGAGTATCATCATATAGGTGTACATATATCACCATAGTCAGCACTTGAACATATTGATTACTATGAAAAAGTGTTTTTTTCATGAATAATAAAACAGATAATAATAAAAAGAAAAATAAAGTGTCATACCATATATTAATAAGGACAAAAAACAACACCACTACCAAGAAACCCATATCCCTACCTTATACCCCCGCTCATGCACATTTAACTTTGGTATATGGCCTTTGTTACATTTAATGGAAGCATATTAAAATGTTACTGCTGATCATAGACTCCAGTTTGCTTTATGATTTTTTCCCAAGTACCATTCCTTTTTCAGCGCTTTGCATGGTTGACATTCATTTGTTCTCCCACATGTGAAAAAATTTTATATTTGTACATTTAACAGCAGTCATTGGCCTCTCCAGTTTTTTGCCAAGTTATACAGTCCCAGTCTTCATCATCTATCTTTACCACTGGTTTCACACATTCTCCTATCCTACTTCTTTCAGCCTTACTCACAGACATCTTTGTTCAGTGTACTTACAATATTGTGCTACCATCACACCAGTATCATGCTATCTATTTCTGGATCTATACAATCAATCCTGCTGAACATTCTGTAGTCCTTCAGCATCAAATGCCTGATCTCTACCCTCTCTCTGTCTCCTTGTAACCTGTGTTATCAGCTTTTAACTCTCAAAGTTTGCTCACTAATGTTAGTTCATATTAGAGGGACCATAAACTATCTGCCCTTTTGTTTCTGGCTAACTTCACTCAACATAATGTCCTCAAGGTTCATCCACATTATTATATGTTCCATATCTTTATTCAGTCTTACAGCTGCAAAATATTCCATCATGTGTATATACCACAGTTTATCCACTCACAAATTGATGGACATCTGGGCTGGTTCCATCTCTTGGCAATCCTGAATAATGCCATAATAAACATCAGTTTACAAATGTCTGTTTGTGTCTTAACTTTCAGTTCCTTTGAATATATGCCTAACAATGGAATAGCTGGGTCATGTGGCAGATCTATACTTAGCTTCCTGAGGAAACTCCACTCTGTCTTCCAGAGTGGTTGCACCATTCTACATTCCAACCAACAATGAATAAGTGCACCTTTCTCCACATCCTCTCCAGCACTTGTATATTTCTGTTTATTGGATAGTGGCTATTCTGGTAGGTGTGCGATGGTATCTCATTTTGTTTTTGATTTGCATTGACCTAATAGCCAATGAAGGGCATTTTTTCATATGTTTTTGAACCATTTGTATTTCCTCTTCAGAAATGTGTCCACCCACGTCTTTTGCCCATTTTTAATTGGGTTGTCTTTCTGTTGTTGAGTTGTGGGATTGATTTATATATTTGGGATATTAAATGCTTATCTGATATGTGGTTTCCCAATATTGTGTCCCATTGAGTAGGCTGCCTTTTTACATTTTTAACAAAGTCCTTTGATGTACAAAAGTGTTTGATTTTGAGATCTCATTTGTCTACTTGTTCTTTGATTGTTCATGCTTTAGGGGTAAGGTCTAGGAAACCACCTCCTGTCACAAGGTCTTTGAGATATTGCCCTACATTATTATGCTGTGATCTACTTCTCCTGTCAGTGTTCTCAGTGGTTGACTCATGAATTTTGGGGTACTCTGGCTTGGTGTAAAAATATTTATGATTTTTATGTTTTCTTGATGAATTGACCCTTTTATTAATATATGGTGTCTTTCTTTTTCTCTTTTAATATTTTACTTTTGAAGTCTTAGCATTTATGTTTAGATCTTTGATGCACTTGGAATTAAGTTTTCTATAAGGTGTGCAGTAGGAGTTCTCTTTCATTCTCTTGGAAATGGATATCCAGTTCTCTGAAAACCATTTGAATGAGAGGCTTCTCTGTCCCAGTAGCTTTGGCTTGACTGTCTTATCAAAGTTCAATGCCTGTAGATGCAGAGTCTATTTCTGATCACACAATTTGATTCCATTGGTAGGTATCTCTGTCCTTATGTCAGTACCATGCTGTTTTGAGAACTGTAGCTTTGTAATATTCTTCAAAGTCAGGTAGTTTGAGACCTCACACTTCATTCTTCTTTCTCAAGATATTTTTGGCTATTCAGGGCACCTTACCCTTCCAAACAATTTGGTTGTTGGTTTTTCTATTTCTGCAAAGTAAGTTGATGGGATTTTAATTGGTATTGCATTGAATCTATAAATCAGTTTAGGGAGAGTTGATGTCTTATTTATATTTAGTCTTCCAATCCAGGACCATGGCATGTTTTTCCAATTTTTTAGGTCCTGTTCAATTTCTTTTCACAATTTCTTATAGTTTGCTTTGTATGCATCTTTTGTGGCCTTCCTTAAGGTGATTCCTAAATGCTTGATTATTTTGTTTGCTATTGTAAATGGAATTTTTTTCTTGATAACCTCCTCTTGTTGCAATTTATTTGTGTGTAAGAGCACTAAAGATTTTTGCATGTTGATCTTGTAGTCTGCCATTTTGCTGTATTCATTGACTAGTTCTAGTAGCTTTGCTGTAGATTTTTCTGGATTTTCTACACATAGAATCATGTCACCTGCAAACAGATAAAGTTTTATTTCTTCCTCTCCAATTTGGGTGCTTTTTATTTCTTTGTCTTGACTAACTGCTCTAACTAGAACTTCCTACAAAATGTTGAATAATAATGGTGCCAGTGGGCATCTCTGCCTTGATCCTGATCTTAGAGGGAAAGCTTTCAATCTCTCCCCTTTGTGTATGATGGTAGATGTGTGTTTTCATATATTACCTTTATCATACTGAGAAAGTTCCCTTCCATTCCTATCCTATGAAGTGTTTTCATCAAGAATGGATGTTGAATTTTGTCAAATGCTTTTTCTGCCTTGATCAAGATGATCTTGTGGTTCTCTTGCTTTGATTGATTGATGTTTGTAGTACATTAATAGACTTTCTTGTGTTGACACATCCTAGCATACCTGGAATCAACCCCACTAGGTTGTGGTGTATAGTTCTTTTTATATGCTGCTGTATTCTATCTGTATTTTGTTGAGGATTTTTGCATCTATATTCATTAAAGAGATTGTTCTATAATTCTCTTTTTTTGTAGTACCTTTGTCTGATTTTGGTATTATGGTGATGTTGGCTTCATAGAATGAGTTGGATAGCTTTCCCTTCTCTTATATTTTTTTGAAGAGTTTAAGCAGGACTGGTATTAATTCTTTATTGCAGGCTTGGTATTATTCACATGTGAAGCCATCTGGTCCTGGGTTTTTCTTTTATGGAACTCTTTGATGTCTGACTCAGTCTCTTTGCTTGTGATTGGTTTGTTGAGGTCATGTATTTCTTCTTGGGTTTATGTTGGTTTTTTATGCTTTTCTAGGAAGTTGTCCATTTTCCAGTTTATTCATATACTTTCTCATATCTTTTCACTATCTCCTTTATTTCTGCGGGGTAAGTAATGTTTCCTTTTCCATTTCTGATTGCATTTATTTGCATCTGCTCTCTTGTTTTTATTTTGTTGTTGTTGTTAGCCTAGCTAGAGGTCCATCAATTTTGTTTATTTTCTTGAAGAACTACCTTCTGGATTTGTTGATTCCTGCTATTGTTTTCCTGTTCTCAATTTCATTTATTTCTGCTCTAATCTTTGTTATTTCTTTCCTTCTCTTTGCTTTGGGGTTTATTTACTCTTCTTTCTCTAGTTCCAGCAGGTGGACAGTTAATTCCTCAATTTTTGCTCTCTCTCCTCTTTTAATGTAGGTATTTAGGGCAAAAAATCACCCTCTCAACACTGCCTTTGCTGCATCCCATAGGTTTTGATATGTTGTGTTCTCACTGTCATTTGCCTCAAGGTATTTACTAATTTCTCTTTTAATTTCTTCCTTTAGCCACTGGTTTTCTAAGAGTGTGTTGTTTAGTCTCCATATATTTGTGAATTTTACAATCTTCTACCTGTTATTTATTTCCAATTTCATTCTATTATGATCTGAGATAGTGTTTTTTTTTACTATCAATGTTTTTAAATTTGTTGAGACTTGCTTTGTGACCCAGCATGTGGTCTATCCTAGAGAATGTTCCATGAGCACTTGAGAAAAATGTGTATCATGCTGTTGTGGGGTGCAGTGTCCTATAAATGTCTGTCAAGTCTAGTTCATTTATCATACAATTCAACATCTCCATTTTCTCATTGACCCTCTGTCTAGATGTTCTATCCTTTGATGAAGTGGTGTATTGTAGTCTCCAACTATTATTGTGGAGTTATCTATTTTTCATTTCAGTGTTCTCAGTGTTTGCCTCATGAATTTTGGGGCACCCTGGCTTGATGCATAAATATTTATGATTGTTATGTTTTCTTGATCAATTGACCCTTTTATTAATACAGTGTCCTTCTTTGTCACTTTTAATTGTTTTACTTTTGAAGTCTACTTTATCAGATATTAATATAACTACTCCCATTTTTTCTGGTTGCTGTTTGCATGAAACAACCTTTCATTTTTAGCCTATTTTTTCCTGTTATCTAAGTTCAGTTTCTTGTAGAAAACATATTGATGGGTCTTGTTTTTTAATCTATTTGGCCAGTCTATGTCTTTTTATTGGGGCATTTAATCCATTAATATTTAGTGTTATTACTGTAAGTACAGTTCTTTCTTCTCTCATTTTGTCTTTTGGATTTTATATGTCATGTCTTATTTTTTCTTCTCTCTCTTTTTACCCTTCCTGATAATCTTCATTTCTACACTCTTCTCCAAACCTCTTTCTCCTGTCTTCTCCTACCAGCCTGTAGCAGTTCATTCAGTAATTTTTGTAGCACTGTTCTCTTATTCATGATTTCTCTCAGTGCCTGTTTGTCTGGAAACATTTTAATCTCTCCCTCATTTTTGGAGGACAGTTTTGCTGGATATAGAATTCTCGTTTGGCAGTTCTTCTGTTTCAGTATCTTACATATGTCATACCACTCTCTTCTCACCTCCATGTTTTCTGTGGAGAAATCTGTACATAGCCTTATCAAGCATCTCTTGTATGTGAAGGATTGCTTTTCTCTTGCTTTCAGAATTCTCTTTGTGTTTTACATTGGACAATCTGATCAGTAAGTGTCTTCTAGTAGTTCTATTGAGGTCTATTTTGTTTGGGGTGCACTGTACTTCTTGAATCTCTAACTTTCTGTCTTACATGAGAGTTTGGAAATATTCAGTAATTATTTCTTCTATTATTCTTTCTGCCCCCTTTTCCCCTCTCTTCTCCCTCTGGGACACCCATAACATGTATTTTTGAGCATTTCATGTTGGCATTCAGTTCCCTAGGGCCCTGCTCATATTTTTACATTCTTTTCACCATCTGTTCTTTTGTGTGTGTGAATTCAGATGTCTGGTCTTCCAATTAACTGAACCTTTCTTCTGCCTGTTCAAATCTACTGTTATATCCCTCCATTGTCTTTTTCATCTCCTCCCTTATGCCCTTCATTCACATAAGTTCTGACATTTGCTTTTTCAAGTTTATGAATTCTTCCTTATGGTGATCCAGTGTCCTCCTTATAACCCTCACCTCTTTTATTATGTCTTCCCTCAGTTCATTGACTTGATTTTTGAATTGATTTAGCTTTGTTTGAACATCTCCAGTTAGTTCATCCTTCAGTTCATTGAATTGATTTAGCAATAATTACTTCAACTTCTGTGTCTCAGTTGAGCTATTAGTTTCTTTCTTTGGCTGATCCATATTTTCATGTTTCCTAGTATGGCTTATTATGTTAAGCTATCTAGGCACTTGACTTTTTTGATTAGTTTATTCTGGACCTTTTTTTCACTCTTCTACCTAGGGTCTTGTTGTTTGGCTTTGTTTTCTAACCCTTGGTGTTCAGCTTATACTATTCTAGAACTTCAGCTTGGATTCTGTCTATTTAATCAGTTTTTCACCTCTTGTTTTTCTATTTCTTGCCCTACCTCTATGTAGCCTTCTTGTGTGATGGTCTCCTATAATAAGGCCAATCCCAGTCAGGTTTTCCCAGTCCACAGAGGCCCTGGTCTCAAGAGGAGGATATGGAGTTTCCTTGAGAATGAGACACTCCTGTGAGTCCATTAGAGTCTATGCTTCTCCTATGCTGTTCAGCAGTTGGCACTTGCCAGATTGAAACAAGGATGGAATAGAAATTAAGGTTGAGAGGTCACAGTGAACCAGAAGGTTGTAGGCTGTAAGGGAGGCACTGTTAATTTTTTTAAATGAAACAAAAATGGTCTGGTATTGCAATGTGTTCCAGTTTGCTAATGCTGCCTGGTATGCAAAATACCAGAAATGGATTGGATTTTATAAAGGGAGTTTATTTGGTTACAAAGTTACAGTATTAATACTATAAAAGTGTCCAAGCTGTGGCATCAATAAATATACCTTCACTGAAGGAAGACCAATGGCCTCCAGAAAATGTCTGCTAGCTGGGAAGGAACATGGATGGTGTCTGCTGATCCCAGGTTGTGCTTCAGCTCCTCTCTCAGCTTCTGTGCTTTCTTCAAGATGTCCCTCTTGGCTGTAGCTCTTCTTCAAAATAACACTTTTGGTTGTTCTTGGAGCATTTTGTCCTGTCTTAGCTGCAGCTTATCTGAAACCCTTATGTTTGTGAGCCCCTTTGTAAGATCCAGTGAACTAATAAAGACCCATGCTGAATGGGAGGCCACACCTCCAAGGAAACATTCAATCAGTCATCACCCACAGTTATGTGTGTCATATCTTTATGGAAAACTCCAATACAAAGGTCACTTCCTAATCAAAATGTGTAATCAATATGCCCCCACAAGATTGCATCAAAGAATATGGATTTTGGTGTGACATGATATATCCAAACTAGCACAGTATATAAATGGAAAGATGCTACCATTTCTATACTTTCATCATGTGAGAACAGAAAACTTTCTTAAAGAGTTTCTGAAAGGGAGGGTTGCTTCAGTGAACTTTGGATTATTTAATGAGTGTTATAAATATGTGGAATGGGAAAATGATACTTATATTGCCCTCATGTTGCCTCTGCCTTTCTGATATTCCTGTGGTAGAGGAGGGGCTTGGTTGCAAGATGGATTCAGGGAATTTCTCTTTCTGACCTGTTCTTAAGAATCCTTCCAGTTATTTTCATTCTTTCAAGGATAGTATTTTGAAAGTCATGTATATAGTTACTCAATCATATTGTGTGTATTTGTGTATTTGTTACTAATGATGCCATTTTTATTAATTAAAACATGCATAAGTATTGTGCAATAAAATCCTATATAAAAGCTATAGAAAGCATTAAAACCAAAGGTGGTTCTTTGAAAAGATCTGTAAAATTGGAAAAGTCTTAGCTTGGCTGATAAGAGAGATGATGCAAATAAGTAAAATTAGAAATGATAAAGGAAATAACTAATGAGTCCACAGAAATAAAAAGGATCATGAGATAATACTATGAACAAGTGAATGCCAATAAATTAGACAGCCTAGATGAAATGAAAAAACATTATAGAAACACTGGGACAACAGTGAATCTAGAGGAAATAAAATATTTCAACAGACAAATTACAAGTAAAGGAATTGAATCAGTCATCAAAAACCTCTCAAAAAAAGAATAGCCTCAGGTCAGATGGCTTCAAAAAAGAATTATACCAAACATTCCAAAAGAATCAATACTATTTCTGCTAAGACTCTTCCAAAAAATTGAAGAGTAGAGAACACTACCTAACTCCCTCTATGAAGCCATCACCCTAATTCAAAATCCTAATAAAGTTATTACAAAAAATAAATTGCAGACCAATTCCTCTTATGGATATAGATTCAAAAATCCTCAACAAAATAACTCACTGCAAATTTATTCCAATACCACATCAAAAGAATCATACACCATGATCAAGTGGGCTTTACTCAATGTATTCAAGAGTGTTTCAAAATAATAAAATTAATATAAAACACCACATTAACAAAACAAGGGGTAAAAATCCATGATCATCCCTATTGACACAAAAAAAGGCATTTGACAGAATACAGAATCCTTTATTGACAAAGACACTGAAAAAAAGAGGATTAGGAAGAAATTTCTTCAACATGATAAAGAGCATATAAAGAAAACCCACTTGTAACTTGATACTCAATGTTGGAAGACTGAACTTTTCCCTCTATGATATGAACCAAAACAAGAATGACCATGGTCACCACTGTTATGCAACATTGTATTGAAGGTTTTGCCACAACATTATGCCAAGAAAAAGTTATAAAAATTGTTCAAATTGTAAAGAAGAAGCAAAACTTTCACTATTTTCAGATGACAATACCCTATATATAGAAGATCCCCAAAAATCAACATTTATGGAACTCATAAATTAATTCAACAAAGTAGCCATTCACAAGATCAATACAGCAACTCAATAATGTTTCTATGCACTAGTAATGAGCAATTTGAGAAGGAAATCAAGAAAAAGATAATTTACAATAGCAAGTAATGGAAACAAATGTTTATGAATAAGTTTAACCAAAGATGTAAAGAACTAACACATGGAAAGTTTCAAAATTTTGCTAAAAGAAATTTTAAAGATCTAAATAAATTGAAACAAATTCCATGCTAATGGATTGAAAGCCTCAATATTACTATGATGTTTATTCTGCTCAAAGTGATTTGCATATTCACTGCCATTCCAGCCAGTACAGTTAGAGGACTCAGACTTCCAAATCTTAAACCATTTTAAAAAGCCACAGGGCTGAAAATAGAATGGCACTGCCACAAAATTGTTACCTAGACCAGTGGAATCAAATTGAAATAGACCATCATAATTATGGTCAATTGAATTTTTGCAAGGATTCTGTGTCCACCAATTGAGAAGTAACATTCTCTTCACCAAATGGTGCTCAGAGAACTAGATATCTATGTGCAAAAGAATGAAGAAGGGCCCCTATCTCACACCATGTACAGAAATTAATTGCAAATGGACCAACAACCTAAATATAACAAAAAGGATTATAAAAATACCTAGATGAAAATGTATGGGAATATCTTCTGGATATTGCATTAGACAATGGATTCTTAGACTTTACATCCAAAGCACAAGCAACAAAAGGAAAAAAATAGATAAATGGGACATCATCAGACTAAAAAAAGTGCATCAAAGGACTTGATTATGGAAATGAAAAGACAATTTAATCAATATGAGAAAGCATTTTGAAACCACATATGTGATAATGGTTGAATATCCAGAGTATATAAAGAAATCTTACATCCCAATGATAAAAAATGCAATTTAAAATGGACAAAAGGCTGAAGTAGACATTACTCTAAAAACAATGTACAAATGGTGTGTCAGTTAGGATGTGTTATGTCCCCCAGAATGCCATTATCTTTGATGCAGTCTTGTGTAGGCAGACATATTACTGTTGATTAGATTGTAATTCTTTGAGTATTTCTGTGGAGATGGGATCACTCAACTGTGGGTGAGATGTTTCACTGGATAATTTCCATGGAGGCGTGGCCCTGCTTATTCAGTATAGGCCTTGATTAGTTTACTGGAGCACTGTATAAGCTCAGACAGAAGAAGCAAGTTTGTTACAGCCAAGAGGGACACTTTGAAGAATGCACAGGAGTTGAGAGAGGAGTTGCAGATGAGAGAAAGTTTGAAGGCAGCCATTGAAAGCAGACTTTTGCTCTGGAGAAGCTAAGAGAAGAAAAATGCCCAAGAGCAACTAAGAGTGATATTTTTGAGGAACTGCAGCCTAGAGAGGAACATCCTGGGAGAAAGCCATTTTGAAACCAGAACTTTGGAGCAGATGTCAGCCCCTTGCCTTTCCAGCTAACAGAGGTTTTCTGGACACCCTGATCATCCTCCAGTGAAGGTACCTGATTGTTGATGACTTACCTTGGACACTTTATGACCTTAAGACTGTAACTTTGTAACCAAATAAACCCCCTTTATAAAAGCTGATCCATTTCTGCTGCTTTGCCTTCCAGCAGCATTAGCAAATTAGAATAAATTGATAAAAAGTATATGAAAAGAGGCTTGCATCATTATGCATTAGGGAAATGCAAATCAAAACCATAATTTGATAGCATTTCAAGCCCACTAGAATTGGTGTTGGAGAAGATGTGGAGAAATAGAAATGCTTATTCATTACTGGTGGGAATATAAAAAGGTAAATCTGTTATGGACGAGACTTTTGAAGTTACTCAGAAAGCTAAGTATAGAATTACCACATGGCTTGGCAATTCCTCTTCTTGTTATATACCCCAAAGATTTGAAAGCAGGGACTTGAACAGATATTTGCACAACAATGTTCTGAGAGCATAACTCATAATTACCAACAGAAGAGAGCAACCCAAGTGTTCATCAAGCAATGAATAGATAAACAAAATGTTGTATAGATCTACAATGGTTCACACAACATGGATGCACCTCAAAACAAGCCAGGCACAATAGGACAGGTATTGTATCTCACTGACATGAAAAATGCATATTTAGTAAGATCATAGTGTTAGAATCTAGAATGCAGGTTACCAGGGATAGGGCTAGACTAGGGAATGTAGAGTTAATGTTTATTTTGTAAAAAAATTCTATTCAGGCTGATTGTGAAGTTTTGGAAATGGTTGCCAATTCTGGTAGCTCAACATTGTGAGTGTAATTGAAAGCACTAAATTTTATATGTGAATGTGATTAAAAGTGGAAATTTTAGGTCATATATATTACTATAATATAAATTAAAAGATAAAAGTTATGACTATAACACAGTGAAATTTTTTTCATGAATGTTAACAAATTAATGCAGTATTGCAAGGTGTTAATGGGGTGGTATATGAGAAAATAATAAACTCAAATGCAAAAAAAAAACACAGCATTAATTTAATGCTTTGCCAAAACAAACTCACCAAAGTTATGTTTAAGAGTATAAAGATGTGGTATTGCAAATAGCCCAAAAGTGGAAATAATCAAATGTTCAAAAAAGAGATGGATAAGCAGTATACTCATACAGTGGAAAAGTATTTGACACCATAAAGGAATTAAGTGCAAATACATGCTACAACATGGATAAGCCTTAAAAACATTATGCCAAGAAGGCAGGCATAAAAGGCCACATGTATGATTTCATTTACATGAAATGTCAAAAATAGGCAAATCCATAGAGACAGAAAGCAGTTTAGTAGTTGCTTGTGGCTGGTGGGGTTGGAAGGAAATGGGGTGTGCTTTAGTTTGCTAAACCTGCCAAAATGCAGTATACCAGAAATGGACTGGCTTTTAACAATGTGGATTTATTAGCTTACAATCTTACAATTCTGAGGCCATGAAAATGCCAAAATCAAGGCACCAAGAGGATAATATCTTCCTTATGAAGAAAGTCTGCTGACAATCCTGGGCTTCTCAGATAGCAAAATAAATAGAAATGCCTGCTGGCACTTCTCCCTTGGGTTTCACTGTTTTCAGCTTCAAGCTGTTCTGTCTGGAATTTCTTTCTCAGCTTCTCTGGCTTTCTCTCTCAGCTTCTCAGACTTTTTCTGTGTCTTCTCTCTGTCTTTTGTCCTCTTATAAAGACCCCAGTAAGAAGATTAACACCCACCTTGAATGAGGTGGGTCATATCTCAACTTAAGTTCAGATCCTACTCACCAAAAATCGTACTAGCAATGGGTCCCCCAATAGGTTTACGCCCACAAGAATGGATTAGCTTTAAGAACATGATTTTTTTCTTGGGTGCATACAGCTTCAAACCATCACACTCTATACTCTGGACCCCAAAAAACTCATTTTCCTTCCATAGGTATGCTACATTCATTCCATCACAATATCACAATAACCTCAAATCATTTCAGTAATAATATTAAGAACTAAAACTCATTAAAATCACTTATAGGTGTGATCTGTCCGGGGGTGAAATTCACCCCCAGCTCTGGATCTGTGAAATTTAGAAAGAGTTAACAGCTTTCAATATATAAAGGAGGGACAGTAACAGAGTGAACATTCCCATTGCCATAGCAAAAAAAATGGAAACAAAACCGGGGTAACCACTCCCAAACAGTACTGAAAACCTGCAGGGCACTCCATTAGATTTCAATGCCTGAGTGTCATATATAGAATAATGTTTTGTCTTTAAGGCTTGAAAGAGTGGCAGGCCCATCCTTTCCAAGGACTTTCACAGTGGCCCTGTTCTCTCAAAATGCCTGGGTGAGAGTTCCAAAAACTCCAGTCATTGGATTGGTGGCCAGATACTAGGCCCCCTCCTGCTCAAGAATCAGGATTTCAGCTGGACTCTCCACAATCTCTGCGGAATGTTCTCTACCATCTCTGAAACCTGGGGTGGCAGCACACTTTCTGAACAACAGGGCAACCAAGCTGTTCACAATCCTCCAGGCATCTGAGATCCCTAGTGTGGTAACAATCTTCCTGAACAAGGCAGAAGGTCCAGACTCTACAACTCCAGGGCATACCTTTTCCACATACATTGGTGGACTTGCACTCTTCACCATAGAAGTAGTCTTCACTCCAGATCTCAGCTTCCATGGTTCTGTCTATGAAGTTATTTTTCCTACAATCTGTCCCTTTACTCTCCCTTTTAGCACAGAATTGCAGTGGCTATATTCATAAAGATCTCACAAAACACTTGTCACTTTCACAAGCAGTAAATAAGGGTACTAACCATCAGACAATAGGGTTTTCCACAAATCCATTCTTTATAACTGAATTTCCAATCCTGATTTACACTGAAGTGAATGACTGGTTCCATGTTCAGTTACATAGTCACATGTGGCCCTAAACTGGGGTCTCACTTTACAAAAGCTCAGAATTTCCCAAACCATCAGTTTCTGGTTTATTCATACTCAAGAGTTCAGTTCTTATCCCTTTCCTTTCTCACTTTACAATAAGCTTCAAGGAGAACCAAGTCGCAGTTTCCACATTTTTAGTTCGGAAATCTCCTAAGCTAAATAGCCAAGCTTGTCACTTTCAAATTCTGCCTTCAACCTGACGTCAAGACTCAATTTTGCCAAATTACCAACACTTTAAACAAGGATTGCCTTTCTTCCTGTTTGTAATAACATATTCATTATAACTGTCTAAGACCTCCTGGGAAGTACTTTTAGCATCCATATTTCTATGAACAGTTTCTTCAAAGCAATGTAGGCCATTTCTATCACACTCCTCACAATTCTTACAGAATCTTCCCTTTATTCACTTATAAAGCCATTCTTGTATTTTTGCTATTTGCAATCTCAGTATCCCACTTTTGGTATCAAAAATTGCTAGTGGACATGGGGTTTCTTCTTGAGGTGATGAAGGTGTTCTAAAATTCATTGTGCTGATGGTTGGATAACTTTGTAAATATACTAAAAATCATGGATTGTACATTTCATACCAGCATATTGTGTACTATCTGAATTATATCAAAATGAAGCCCATATAAAAAAGTAAAAGGTGTATCAATCAAGGTGCTTCTTGTCTGTGCCCCATTTATTTTTAACTATCACTTTGAATTATTTATTTCACATGTGAAACAATAATAATAAATGTTATTATTTTTAGAAATAATTTTATAAAGATTTTTTTTATAATATTCAGACATCAGGAAGCTGATAATTTATATCTGTTAAAATGCTATCTAGAAGAGGGGGAAAATGGCATCATAGAGAGGAGTACAATTTAGTTAGTCCCCTGGAGCAACTGATAAACAATGAGGAACAGCTAGTGAATAATCTGGAATAACTGCTGGGGGACAACCATCACTAACCACACATCATACACCAATCTGGACTGGGTAGAATGGCTGAGATCACAGCATAAAATCTGTAAGTAAAAACTGTGGAACCATGCTGGGACCCCCTACCCCCATGGCAGGCTGACCTGCAAAACCCTGCTGTGGGAAATATCAGCAGTCCTGAAGCAAGCAAATGTAGTTCAGCCCAGCTCCAAGAGGGATTTTAGTTAATGAATGTGGACTGTGGAATGCAAGCTACAGAGAAACACTTAAGCAGACAGAGGCTTTTAGTGATGACTGACCTTAAAGAGCCAGAAAACTCCTGTGTCCCAGGAAAAGTAGCCCAGAAGACAAGGTGATATCTATGAATGATCCACAAAACTGGGTATCTGTAGACTGGCTCTTAAAGGGGGTTTTCTTTTCCTTTTCATCTCAATCAACCTGAGTGCCTCAGAGGAGAAAGCCTCAGCCATTTTCAGTTTGCAATGCTCTGATCCAGTTAGAGAGAAAAATGAGCTATTAAAATGCAGAAGATAACTCCCTAGGTTGTGTATCATCTCTAAGAGGAAGGAGGTGGGGCCAAGGAATAGTGCCAGCCCACACTTCAGAATTCAGACCCCAGTGCCTGGGGGAAAACATCCAAAACAGAAAATAAAGGGGTCATTCTTCTTTACACCAGTTGGGAGTGACAGGCTGAGAGATATCATCTTCTGGGCAGGTTATGAAAAGCACAGTGGCTAGAGACTTCACAGAAAAGTCTCAATCTTCTAAGAAACACCCTCAGGGAGACTTGAAGCTGAATAAAACCCCATTCTGAGATCTGAACCAATTCTGGTCTGAGAAAATCTAATTGAGGTAACCAAGGAAACCAGAAGCCTAGACAACAGAAAACTACAGACTACACTAGGAAAAAATGAAGAGATGACCCAGTCAGAGGAACCAACTTACACCCTAATTAAGATACCATTGAGATACTGTTTCACTTTAATGAAACTGTCAATTAAAGACTTTAAAAGAAATACACTAAATCAAATAAAAACAAAATCAATGAGTTCAGGGAAGATATGGCAAAAGACATGAAAGATTGAGAACACTGGGCAAACATAAGGTAGAATTTGAAAGTTTGAAGACACAACTGACAGAATCTATGGAAATGAAAGGCATAACACAAGAGATGAAAAACCCAATGGAGAAATACAACAGTAGATCTCAAGAGGCAGCATAAAATAGTCAAGACCTGGAGAAAAAGACATCTGAAATCCTCCACACAAAAGAAAAAATAAGGAAATGAATGGAAAAATATGAGCAATGTCTCAGGGAATTGAATGAAAACATGAATTGTATGTATGTGTCTGGGCTGTTTCAGATGGAGAAGAGAAGGGAAGAGGGGCAGAAGCAATAATACAGGAAATAATCAATGAAAATATCCCATTTCTTATGAAAGGCATAAAAATACAGATCCAAGGAGTACAGCATACCCCAAACAGAATAGATCTGAATAGACCTATGCCAATACACTTAATAATCAGATTATCAAATGTCAAAGACAGAAAGAATCCTGAAAGTAGCAAGAGAAAAGTGATCCATCACATACAAAGGAAGGTTGATAAGACTATGTGTGGATTTCTCAGTAGAAACCATGGAGGCAAGAAGGAAGTGGGGTGATATATTTAAGATACTGAAAGAGAAAAGCTTCAGTATATAGAAAAAAATCCTATATCCAGCAAAACTGTTTTCAAATATGAGGGAGAGTTTAAAATATTCTCTGACAGACAATGAGAGAGTTTGTGAACAAGATAACTGTTCTTCAGGAAATGTAAAAGGGAGCACTACAAACCTATAGGAATATACAGCAGTGAGAGTTTTGGAACAAAATTGGGGGTGATGGTAGCAAAGCAATGTAAGTACACTGAACAAAGATGAAAGTGAGTATGGTTGAAATAGGAAGGTTAGGAGCATGTGGGACACCAGAAGGAAAGAGGAAAGATAAAGAGTGGACTGTATAACTCAGTGAATCCTAGAGTGCTCAACAATTATGGTAAAGTGTACAAACATGTTTTTACATGAGGGAGAAGAAATGAAAGTCAACCTTGTAAGGTGTTAAAAATGGGGTTGTGTTGGGGAATAATACAATCAATGCAAAATAGAGACTCTACTTAACAGAAACATTCTATTATGGTTCCTTATACCAAAGCTAAAGGCCTTTAAGAGGAGGATATAAGAGAGGGGTATGGGATGCTTGGCATTGGTAATGTTATCTGTCTCTTTTATTCTATTTTAGTTTAATTCTATCTTTCCTTTTTTTGCTTTTTAGCTGTCTTTTTCTTTCTTTTTCTTTTTCTTTTGCCTCTCTACTTTCTTTGTCTCTTCCTCCTTCTTTGTGGAAGAAATGGAGATGTCCTTATATAGGCAGTGGTAATGATGGTCAATGCATAAATGTGTGATTGTACAGGGAACCGTAGATTGTTTACTTGTGATGGAAAGTATGGTGGATGAACAAAACTGTCTTAAAATGTGGGTGGATGAGGAAAGCTTGAGGTCAGTTTATTGAGTGAAGAAGTCAGACACATAAAGACAAATATTGTATGGTCTCACTGATATGAACTAATTATAATATGTAAACTGATAGACATGAAATATGTTACCAGGATATAGAATGAGGCTAGAGGATGGGGAGATGTTGCTTATTATGGACAGAACTTTTAACTAGATTGAACTTAAGTGTTTGGAAATGGACAGAGGTGACAGTAGCACATTATTGTGAGAATAACAGTGCTGAATATTGTGTCAATGTGGTGGAAACGGGAAGCTTAGAGTCACATATTTCACCAGAAGGAAATTTGGAGGTTAAAATATGTGAATGTCTAAAACAATGAATCTTGTGGTGGACAATATCTTTGTTAAGTGTACAAATATTAGAATTCTCTATCATTAATGAGAACAAATTTATGGTGCTATAACTAGTAGTTAATACTAGAGGGTTATATAGGGGAAAATATAACTATTGCAAACTATGTACTACAGCTAGTAGTATTTTAACATTCTTTCATCAACAGTAACAAATGTTCTTTACCAATACTATGAGTCAATAATGGAGGGGGTTGGTTAGGGGTAAGGGAGGAAATGAGTTTGTGCCTTTAGTTATTTTCTGGCATAATGAAAATGTTTTAAAAATTGAAAAAAACATTAATTGTTGTGATGGATTTGCCACTGTATGATGGCACCATGGGCAATTGATTGTGTACTTTCAATCTTTGGAGGATTGTAGGTATGTGAATAATCTCAGTAAAACAAAACTGAAAACTTATTTATAAGGTATTTTGCCTTCTTTCTGACTATTTCTTCAGTTTGCAACTGTGAGTCATCATTTTTGCTTGAGAAAAATCTGTAAATAGTAAAATTCAATTTTGTGAATATTTCTGAGATGAGACATAATATACATTTCTTAGACTTCCAGTTTCTGGTAGTGCATTTAAGAATCTTGAAATCATAATCCCCATACCAGAAATAAGAAAAATGTTGAATAATCTGCCACCAACCCAATACTTTTTTAAGATGTGGCTTATACCCTTGGATTCTGTTTGAGTGTCTCCACCATTCCAATGATTGGAGAAGGTGGGGTTTATATATTGTTGTTCTGGGGAAGCATGGCTGCTGCATAAGCACTTGAAAAGCATGGGGCTGCTTCTTCATGAGGACTGCAGGACATAGAATCAACCAACAGATGACATTCAGAGCTTGCAATCTAGTGATGTTGCTGCTGTGTTTCAGACTTGCTTGGGACCTGTGAACCCAGTTTTCCTTCAATTTTTCCCTTCTCAAAAGGGAATGTTTATCCCATGGCTATCCCACTAAAGTATGTTGGAAGCAAATAAATTATATTCTAGGATTCACAGGTCAATCAATGCAGAAATTTCGGCCCAGTTAGGGGTAATCAAAACCCTAAATGATTTGATGAGACTTTGGACACAGAGTTGTTAATTAAATGGCTTAAGGCTTTTGAGATGTGATGGAGTGAATATTTTGCATAAAGGTAAAAATATTTGTTTTGTGGAACCATAGGACAGATCATAGTAGTGCAAAATATGTACCCTGGAAAATAAAAGTAGTCAATCAAAAAGCAAATTCCTGTTGCTGTGTAAATAGGACTTTTTGAAAATGTTCTTTTTAGCTATGATATGAAAAAATAGAAAATAAAGCATAAAGTGTGTCCAGCGCTTTCTCCGCCCCGCCTCGAGTCCTCGGTCGGCCGGCGATGGGGACCAGAGAAATAAGGGGAGAGAGGGTGCGGACAACGTCTTACCCGGAGCACTTGTGATCACTCTGGACTCGCAGCAGTGAAGCATGTAGGCTTTTAATGGAACTAGGCAATCATCCTCTTTACAGGTTCCGCCCGGGGCAAGACGCCTCGGGGGAGAACAACCTCGATGCGGCCGTCAGGCGCGGCTCCTTGTGGGCTGTCTCCCCGAGCTCTGCCCGGGAACTTTCTTATAAATCTTACGTATATCCAATGGGCTAACGCCACGCACACAAGCATGATTGGTGAATACAGCGGGTGGTTACATACATCGAAAGGCGGAAGCAGGATGTGGGCGCCATCTTGACACCACTCGATGGGCGGGGGGAACTCAAGGGCAGGCTGCAGCTTAACAACTAGGCCAAATCCGGAAGGTGGCTGCTCACATCTCCCCCTTTTTTGTTTTTTATGCCCCAGTGTCTCTAGTGATGAATGTGCTCCCGTGGACCAAGATGGCCCACAACGTATTTTTTGGTGCTTTGGGGAGTCTGGACTAGGTCCCGGCCATACTGAGGTGGGACCTCTGGCACCGACCAGAATGCTCACTTCATATAGAGACCGGAGAGCCCGTGAGCCGGAAACCACGTGGCTCTCCTTGCAGTACTCAGTCTCGCAACTGGGGGACAGGAGGATTAGGAGAAGGTAGCCAGTGCCGAGGGCGTCACTAGGAGCCTCTGTGCAAACGCCAAGGGTCCCGTCTGGCCACAACTAGGACTCTGCGTAAGAGGTCCACCTGAGACAAAAATTAGGGCCACTGGTACCGAATGTTTATATACGAGATTTTTTCATATACTTAGCTGCGAACCTTACCCCCGAATGCCCAGCTTCGAGTGGTTGGGATGGGTGCTGGGCAGAGGGACTATAGTCATCAGGAGGGTTACAGGCAGAGGACATGGCCATCATGGCGGTAACACGTAATTGCTGTTGTCTTTGAAACAAACGCTCCAGCAAACTCTTAACAATGATCAAACCTACTAATAACCCCACAGCAAGAAGAACCCAGTTGGTCAGATTAGGCCAAGAGAATCAGGAGGGAAAAAAGGTCAATATTCCTGGCTCTCTTCCCGGTCTGCTGGGGAGTGGTCGACACCGTCGACATCATTTGACCGCTCATCACGCGAGTTGAGGACTGGATCCAACAGGTCACGTTGGGGGTTTAACGACCCGTCAGGCTGCAGTTCTTTGGTGTTCTCAGGCGACTGCACGGTTCTCACCAATCTCTCCGGTACCCACACTGGTTGGCGTCCTGGTTCCTGGGGAAAGACACAAAGAGAGCCTCTGGCCCAGCTGAGCACTGGGTCAGGACCTTTCCATTGCCCCGACAGAACATCCCTCCAGGGGTGTTCCAGGGTGACGTGGAAGGGACGATGTGCCCCCTCTCCAACTGATCTGACACCAAAGCATGCAATGCTGAAAGTTTTTCCTGAGGTAAGGGCCACTGAGGTACCCAGACTGGAGCCTTAACTTTCCATGTTAACTTTATAGGTGTAGGCGGGTATGCACCCTCAGTGGCCCCTAGGAAAAACCCAGGCCTTGTCTACCGGGGTTAGAGTCAGCCTGAATGGGCTTCACGCGCCCTTGCAAGGAGGCTCCCAGCCCCCTGCCCGGGACATATCCCATTCTATTCAGCAACTGTTTAGAAGTTGGAGAGTAGCCTGTGGTTAGGGTTACATCCATTTGAGCTAGAATATCTCTTCCCCATAATGAAACAGGCAGGGCCAGCACATAAGGCTGGAAACTGCCCTGATGTCCTTCCTCATCCTCCCAATGGAGAGTAGTGGCACTCACCATGGGCGCTGAGATTTGGCCGATCCCTCTGAGGGTGTCTTCCGCTTGGTTCGTTGGCCAAGCGGGGGGCCAATCTTGCTGTCTTATAATCGACCTATCTGCTCCGGTATCTAACAGACCTAGGAAGGCTCGGCCTTGCACTTTAAGAGTCAGCATGGGTCGAGACTCCAGGGACATTTGAAGACCCTCAAAAACCTCTCCGGAGGATCCAAATCCTTTATTCCCCCTCTGTCCTGGCTTGCTTGGAAAGACTGAATGCAGGCTGGGCAAAAGCAGAAGCTGCGCCAACTTATCACCCTCTGCAATTACCAGAGTACCCTGCAGAGACTGTACCATAATCTGGACATTACCCGTGAAATCTGAGTCTACAACACCTGGCACAATTGTTAATCCTCTTAACGCTATGGATGCTCTCCCTAATATAAGCCCCACGGTTCCTACTGGAAGGGGCCCCCTGAAAGAGGTCCCCACCAATTGGACTCCCATAGCTGGGGTTAGTACGAGCCCGGAGGTGGCACGGAGGTCCAATCCTGCTGATCCGGGAGATGCGCGGGTCTGGATGGGAGCCGCATCGCCCGCTGGTGTGTTTGGGGGCCCACCGCAAGGGTGGACCCCCTCTGCCCGTTTTTTGAATCCTGTTCGGGGCGGCCAGAAAGGCGTACTCCCTGCGCGCTGAAGACTGACTTACAGTCCTCTGCGCGATGAGGCCCCTTGTAGCAGCGGCCGCACAGCTTAATGGCCGCACGCGGTCCGCGGAGGTGCTGAACGGCGGGCGGTTGATCTTTATTAGGGCAATCTCTCCTAAAATGTCCTGACTGGCCACAGCCATAGCACCTTTTTGGCCTTGCCCCCAAGGCTCCGGGGTCCTTTGCGGTTACCTGTAGGGAGCTGGCTAGCATAGCAGCCAACCCTGCATTAGTTAACGGGCTACCAGCGTCTCTGCAAAGCCGAACCCATTCTGTCAAGCTCTTCCCCTTATTCTGTGCCAGGATAACCTTACATTCCCTATTGCATTGCTCAAAAATCATCTGCTTAACTACAGTTTCCGCTACCCCTGGATCTGAGAAGATTCTCTCAGCCGCAGTCTGCATCTTTGCCACAAAATCCACAAAAGGTTCTGTGGGACCCTGGTGAATGCCGCTGAGTGAGGCCTGGGCTTCTCCCTCTCCTGTCAACTTTTTCCATGCCCCTATGAAACAGCGGAAAATTTGGGCGTAAACTTCCTGGGGGTATCCTGTCTGATTTTGGGCGTGAGCACCTTTCCCTAACAACATATCTACATTCCACCCGCCCTGCCTCCCCGCCGCATTCCTCGCTGCCTGCTCCTCAGCTAACTCCTCAAACCACGCTTTCCAATCGATAAACCGGCCGGGTGGCAAGCAGGAGCGAGCCAGCTGAAGGATATCAGCAGGTGTATGATTTAGGGTGGAGAGGTTCTCAACCATGTTCAGGGTGTAAGGGGCGTTGGGGCCGTACTGATGTACGGCTTGCCTCAGCTCCTTCAAGAGCTTGTAATCATAGGATTCATGCAGATTACGACCTTGGTGATTGATGATGACTGGGAACATTTCGGAGACCGGTTCGGGCTCGAGCGGTTGATAGCCGCCCAAAATGCCAAAAGGTCTGAATGTGGTAAAGGGGCTCCACTTCCAAAAATGCCTCCTATTGTCATTTGAGGGTGAAGGGCCCGGAGGGTCCACGTAGTCGGGCGGGGGTTCTGGGTGTTGCGAGGGGGGGTCATGGTCTCTACTCGTCATGGCCACTAGAGGGAGTCCTGTACAAGGGCCCCTTGCGGAGTCGGTTAAACCGTCCACCGGATGCAGGTGCTTCCTTAGGGGCGCAACGGTCGTTGCCGGTGGGGCAGAGGGCCGCGTGGGTGAGATAGGGGGTGCCTCTAGATCAATCAGCGGAGGCGCTTCCGGTCCCTCGTCTGCCTCGCTTTCAGAATCTGAGTCAGAACTATCAGAACTAGTACTCGACTCTGGCAGCTTGCCCTTATGGGTGCCCTCCGCGGATGAAACGGACTGAGTTTCTTGGAGCGCATGTCGCACCTGCAACAAGGCAGCAGGCGTGGTCAGGCCCATGGCCGATTCCAGCTCAAGTACAGCACGAACAGTCTCCCATATAAGGACCAGGACTGGGTCCAGACAAATGCCCGTTTGGCGCGCTCGGTCTATATCACGGCCAAGTTTCATCCAAGAGGGCAGGTTGAGGCTGCCAGAGCAGGGAAACCAGGGGGCAAAAGTGGCCACATCATCAAGGAATCGTTGGAGAGAACTTTTCTTAACTGAGATACCCCGCTGCTTCAAAAGGGTCTTTAAGGGGGTTAATAGGGGTGAGCTTTCAGACTGCCCCATGCTTGCAGTCGGCACTATCTCTTAATCACTCGGAGAGCTCTTCCGAGTCCCCGGGGCTACCTGAACGCCCACGGGCCCTAGTCCTCGCACGAAAAAAAAGGGGTGCTTACCTTCTCGCGGTGATCAGTCGCGGAAGTCAAGCCACGGATCCCGGGAGCACGTCTCCGTCGGGTCGAGGGGAACGCGAATGAGGTTCCCCGTACGGGCCACCACTTGTCCGGCGCTTTCTCCGCCCCGCCTCGAGTCCTCGGTCGGCCGGCGATGGGGACCAGAGAAATAAGGGGAGAGAGGGTGCGGACAACGTCTTACCCGGAGCACTTGTGATCACTCTGGACTCGCAGCAGTGAAGCATGTAGGCTTTTAATGGAACTAGGCAATCATCCTCTTTACAGGTTCCGCCCGGGGCAAGACGCCTCGGGGGAGAACAACCTCGATGCGGCCGTCAGGCGCGGCTCCTTGTGGGCTGTCTCCCCGAGCTCTGCCCGGGAACTTTCTTATAAATCTTACGTATATCCAATGGGCTAACGCCACGCACACAAGCATGATTGGTGAATACAGCGGGTGGTTACATACATCGAAAGGCGGAAGCAGGATGTGGGCGCCATCTTGACACCACTCGATGGGCGGGGGGAACTCAAGGGCAGGCTGCAGCTTAACAACTAGGCCAAATCCGGAAGGTGGCTGCTCACAAAAGTGAACCCAAAGTCAGCAGAAGGAAGGAAATAAAATTAGACTGGTGATAAATGAAATTGAGGATAGACAACCACCTGAGAGAATTTTTAAAAACTTTGATTCTTTGAAAACTCAGTCAGTATAATTCATATATCTTTCAATAGACTGACAAAATTAGAGAAAAGACATAAATTGCTAAAATCAAAAATGAATATCATGATATTTCTACTTAGCCCATTCACTATCTGTTGTGCAATGCCTTAATTGTCATATAAATAGTCATACACCTATGGCTCTATTTATGCTCTATTTGTCCTCTCCATGTATCCCTTTCTATCAGTTTTACATGGAAAAGCCATCTCAAGTACTGGATATAAAACCAATATGCCATCATTGGTCTATTAAGAGATATTTTGGATATTTTTCATCTTTTCTTCCATGTTTCCCTGTCCAATCAATGCATTTTCAATTTTCACACACAAAAAAAATAAACAGGTAACACTTCATTGAAATAATACATTTAAAATACTAGACATGTTCACATACTTGGAAGAGATTCTTTAAATTGGCAGCCCTCTTACTGATGTAATTAAAGCATCTATTAAAAATTACCTGGGTCAGGGTAAGATGGTGGTATAGGGAGTTATGGAATTTACTTCATCCTCTAGGGCAGCTCATAAATAATCAACAACAGTCTGGAACAACTGTTTTGGGGGTTTCTGTAACAAGACATATACTGTATACCAGTCTGGAAGGAGTGGAAGGGCCAAGATCAAAGCATAGAAATGTAAGTCTCCTAAATTCAGAGACTATTGTCCCTCCCCCACTGGCATGGTGGGCTGTTTTAGAGTCCATTCCCAGGGGGAAAAGAAGCAGTCACCATTAAGAGTAAGGAAAGGAGAGCTCAAGCAAGCTTAAAGTGTGGATTTAATTAACAAATATGGACTACTGATTACAAGCTTACATACAGATAAACACAGAACAAGCATGAAAGGAACCCAGAGGTAGCTCCTCCACAGATAGAAGGCAGGGCTGATGAAAAAAAAAAAAAAAAAAAAAGAAAAACAGAGGCTTTTGGAGTTGGATTAGCTGAGAATAGTGGAAAAGAGCTCTGCCTCAAGAACAGGGGCACATAGAGACAGTTACCAACTCTGAATCTTGCCCAGTGAACCTGGGATCTTGGGCTGGATATGAAAGGATACTTTTTTTTTACTTTTTAGCATAAAGAAATTGGCAGGCCTTGTCATTTGTCAGTACTGTCCCAGGCAAGAGTGGAGCTAAGGTATGTCTGAAATACAAAGTAACTAGTTAGGTGATGTAGATAATTCCCTGAAGGGTATATCTTCTCCAGAATTTGAGTGGGGCACAGCCTAGGAAAGGTGGTCATTCTCATTCAGAGAATTCAGACACCAGGGGCTAGAAAAAAGAGAAATTGTTCAAGCCTGTATGCCGGTTTGAATGTATTGTGTTCCCCAAAGACCATTATCTTTGTAGTTTTGTGGGGCAGAAGTTTTGGTGCTGGTTAGATTTCCTTGGAATGCGCCCCACCCAGCTGTGGGAGATGATTCTGATGAGATGTTCCCATGGAGGTGTGGCCCCACCCATTCAGGGTGGGCCTTGATTGGTGGAGCTATATAAATGAGCTGACTCAAAGAGAGGGAACTGAGTGCAGCTGGGAGTGATGTTTTGAAGAGGAGCAAGCTTGCTAGAGAGGAACGTCCTGGGAGAAAGCCGTTTTGAGGCTGGAGCTTTGAAGCAGATGCCAGCTGCCTTCTTGGCTAACAGAGGTTTTCCAGATGCCATTGACCATCCTCCGGTGAAGGTACCTGATTGCTGAGATGTTACCTTGGATGCTTTGTGGCCTTAAGACTGTAACTGTGTAGCAAAATAAACCCCCATTTTATAAAAGCCTATCCATCTCTGGTGTTTTGCATTCTGCAGCATTAGCAAACTAGGACAGATTTTGGTACCAGAAGTGGGGCGCTTTTGCTGCTGAGTTTGCAAATACCAAACATGTTGGAACGGCTTTTTAAATGGATAAGGGGAAGATTCTGGAAGAATTGTGAGGAGCTTGATAGAAAAGGCCTAAACTGCTTTGAAGAGACTGTTTGTGGAAATATGGACTCTAAAGATACTTCTGATGAGGCCTTGAACAGAAATGATGAATATGTTATTGTAAACTGGAAGAAAGGTGATCCTTGTTTTAAAGTGGCAGAGAATTTGGCAAAATTGAGTCCTGGTGTCAGATGGAAGGAAGAATCTGGAAGCAACAACCTGGAATACTTAGCTGAGGAGATCTCCAGGCTACTTGTGGAGGATGTATCCTGGCTTCTCCTTGCAGCTTATAGTAAAATGCGAGCAGAGAGAGATAAACTTAGAACTGAACTCTTGGGTTCAAAGAGACCAGAAGCTGATTGCTTGGAAAATTATGAGCCTTCAGGGGGTGGAATCCCTGAAGCTACAGCCCAACATGAGGATGTAACCAAACATGGAACCCAGCCGCCATTTCAGTACAAGCCAAGATTGGAGATGGAATTATCCAGAAAGGATTTGTGGAAAGTCCTATTGTCTGATGGCTTTGACCCCTGTATGCTTCATGCAAAGCCAACAGAATTTTTGTTGGATCTTTATAGACAGAGCCATTGCCGGTCTGGACTTGAGGAGACAGACAAGGAAGAAATTGAAGGAAAAATTTCTTCAAAAACAGCCATGGAGGTTGAGGTCTGGAGTCAAGATGTTTAGGGCTGGGAGAGCGGAGCAGCCCACATGCATGGAAAGGTTGAGTTTGCCCTGGAGGTCGAGGGCAGGCTTTCTGCATCTATGCTCTGGAAGAGTTTTGCCACCTCAGGTCCCAAGGAGGGTGGAGCACATTTCCAGGGAATTGGGGAGAGCCTGGCTTCCACCCCACTGTTCTGAAGGGGTTGAGCATGTGCCCCGGAGATGGAAGGGAATCCAGGAGCTGCCCCGATGTTTGAGGAGGGTGGGGCTGAGAAGGTGGTCTCCCCAATGTGTGGATATGTTAGAGCATTCACCCAAGCATTTGGAGAGAAAAGGGCTGCCACAAAGGCACTTAGGAAGGGTTAGGCTCCCACTCTCTCAAGCCCCAAGGATGCAACATTGTTCTGTAAATGACTCTCGGACTTTGAAATCTAATGGAGTTTGTCCTGCAGGTTTTAGGAACTGTTTTGCTCCTGTTAACCCTGTTTTCCTTACTGTTTCTCCTTATGGAAATGGAAATGTTTATCCTATGAGTGTCACTCCTTTGTATATTGGGAGCACATAATTTGTTCTAAGTTCACAGATCCACAGCTAAAGAGGAATTATGCCTTAGGACTGACCATGCCTAAATTGATTTTGATGGGATTTTGTACTTAACTTTTGTTACTGAAATGATTTAAGTTTTTGTGATATTGTGATGAAATGAATGTATTTTGTATTTGGAAAGATAATGTCATCTTGGGATCCAGGGGGTGGAATGTGCCGGTTTGAATGTATTGTGTTCCCCAAAGGCCATTATCTTTGTAGTTTTGTGGGGCAGACATTTTGGTGCTGGTTAGATTTGCTTGGAATGTGCCCCACCCAGCTGTGGGAGATGATTCTGATGAGATGCTCCCATGGAGGTGTGGCCCCACCCATTCAGGGTGGGCCTTGATTGGTGGAGCTATATAAATGAGCTGACTCAAAGAGAGGGAGCTGAGTGCAGCTGGAAGTGATGTTTTGAAGAGGAGCAAGCTTGCTAGAGAGGAATGTCCTGGAAGACAGCTGTTTTGAGGCCGGAGCTTTGGAGCAGATGCCAGCTGCCTTCTTAGCTAACAGAGGTTTTCCGGACACCATTGGCCATCCTCCAGTGAAGGTACCCGATTGCTGAGGTGTCACCTTTGATGCTTTGTGGGCTTAAGACTGTAACTGTGTAGCAAAATAAACCCCCATTTTATAAAAGCCTATCCATCTCTGGTGTTTTGCATTATGCAGCATTAGCGATCTAGGACAGCCTGCCCTCTACTTCAACATCTGTCTCAAATATGCCCCTGGCAGTGACAGGATCTACAAAGAATTAGAGACAGTGTACCATTTTACACTGATGGGGAGTTATGGGCTGACAAGTGCCACCTGCTGGGCAAGTTAGGAAAAGCAAAGAATCAAGGGGATTCACTAGAATGACTGACATCCTGCATGATCTCATCCCCAGGGAAATGTGACTGTGATTACACCCTCTTACTGAGTCCTGGGCCTGTCTTATCTTGGGAAATCTGATTAGGGTGCGGTATATTGTCTCTGGGGAGACTGCCCTAAAAATACCTCCATATAGGCAGGGTAAGAACCAGAAAAACAAAAGCTGAGAGTTTCTGATCAGTTACATAGAAGCTATGTTAGAGGTCTAGAATTAGTTGAACTGAATGTCAAAAAACAGGTAGAGAAAAAAATCAACAAGAAAGTCATAGGGAAAAGAGAGAAAAATACCTCCATAATAAACTAATCAAGGAAATCAGATTCCTAGATACAAGCAAAAATATCACAACTCATACAAGGAAGCATAAATATATGGCCCAGTAAAAGGAAAAAAAAAAATAAAACAAAACTAACAACTCAACTGACATGCAGGAGTTGAAACAACTATGTTCAAACAAACTTCTAAACCAATTCAATGAGCTGGAAAAAATGTTGCAAAAGAGACAAAGAATATAAAGAAGACACCAGGTGTCCATACAGAAGAACTCAGAAGCTTGAAAAAACAAATCTCAGAACTTATGGTAATGAAGGTACAATAGAAGAGATGAAAAGCACAATGGCAACATAAAGCAGCACATTTGAAGAGGCAGAAGAAAAGATTAGTGAACTAGAAGACAGAATATCTGAAATCCTACACAACAAAAAAGAGGTAGGGAAAAGAATGGAAAAATATGAGCAGGGTCTCAGAGAACTGAATGACAGCATGAAGTCCATGAATATAAATGTTATGGGTGACCCAGGAGGAGAAGAGGAAGGAAAAAGATCAGAAAGAAAGAGGAAGGAAAAAGATCAGAAAGAATAATGGAAGAAATAATGACTGAAAGTTTCCCAACTATTATGAAAGGCATAAAATTGAGGATCCAAGAATCACAGCATATGCCAAAGAGAATAAATCTTAATAGACATATTCCAGGATACTTTCTAGTCAGGTTATTGAATGTCAAAGACAGACAGAATTCTGAAAGCAGCAAGATGAAATCATTCCATCACATACAAAGGAAGCTCTATAAGGCTATGTGCTGATTTTCCATGAAAAACCATAGAGGCAAGAAGGCAGTGGTATATTACATTTAATGTACCGAGAGAGAAAAACTGCCAAGAAAGAATTCTATAACCAGCAAAACTATCATTCAAAAATGAGGGAGAGTTTAAAATATTTTCAGGAAAATACACACTGAAAGAGTTTGTGAACAAGACACCTGTTCTGTGAGATATGCTAACAGGAGTGCTATAGGAAGATAGGAAAATATAGGAGAGAGAAGTTTGGAGAATAGTATGGAAATGAAGGCTGTCATTAAGGGTAAAAAGAGAGAGAAAAAATAATAAAAATTAAAAAATATATGGCATACATTTTCCAAATGGCAAAATGGTAGATGAAAGTAGTGTCTTTACAGTAATAACAATATATGGAAATGAATTAAACTCCCAATAAAAAGACCCACACTGGCAAAAGGATAAGAAAAACAGGTCCCATCTATTTGCTGTCTACAGGAAATTCACTTTAGGCTCAAAGACAAAAATAGATGCCAAGTGAATGTTTGGAAAATAAATTTCATACAAGAAAAGTGAAGGGGTAGATTTATGAGTATCACACAAATTAGATTTCAAATGCAAAACGTTAAAAGAGAAAAAGAAGGTCACTACATATTAATAAATGGGACAATTCCTCAAGACTTCATAATACTCATATTAATTTATGCACCAGAACTGAATGCCCAAAAATACATGAAGCAAGCATTGAGAGTATTGAAGGGAGAAGTAGAAACCATTACAATAATTGGAGATTTCAATACACCACACTCATCAATGGGTAGAACATCTACACCAAGGATCAATAAGGAAACCAATATTGAACCACATGATAAATGAATGAATTAGACCTAATATTTACAGAATATTGCATTCCAAAACATCAAGATACACAATTCCTCAAGTACTCATGCATCATTCTCAAGGATAGACCACATGCTGGGTCAAAAAGCAAGTTTCAATAAATTTAAAATGATTGAAATTACACAAAACACTTCATTGAATCATAATGAAATGAAGTTGGAAATCAGTAAGAGGTGGAAGGCAGGAAACTTCACAAATAGTTGGAGGCTAAACAACAGTGTTAAACAACCAGTGACTCAAAGAATAATTTCCAAGAGAATTCAGTAAATATATTGAGGCAAATGATAATGAGAACAAAAACATATCAAAATCTATGGGATGCAGCAAAAACAGTGCTAAGAGAAAAATTTATTGCCTTAAATGCCTTTATTAAAAAAAAAAACAAGAGAAAAATTGAGGAATTAACTTTCCCTAGAGGAACTAGAGAAAGAACAGCAAAGTGACCCCATAGGCAACAAATGGAAAGAAATAACCAAGTTTAGAGCAGAAATACATGAAATGGAAATCATGAAAACTATAGGGAGAATCAACAATTCAACAATACCTGAAATTGGTTATTTCAGAAAGTAAATAACATTGATAGACATTAGCTAGTCTGACAAAAAAAAAAGAGAGGAGGTAAATAAATGAAATAAAAAATAGGAGGGGTGACATGATTACTGACATCACAGAAAAAAGGAGATAAGGAAAGGCTACTATAAAAAACTATACACTAAAATCTAGAAAACTTAGATGAAATGGTCAACTTCCTAGAAAACCATGAGCAACAAACACTGACTCATGAAGAAATAAAAGACTTTTAACAAACAAATCGCAAGTAAATATGTTGAATCAGTAATCAAAAAAACTCCCATAAAGGAAAGTCCTAGACCAGATCACAAGTGAATTATCCCAACCATGCAAGAAAGAATTATTATAAATCCTGTTCAAACTCTTCAAAAAAATCAGAGGGAAAACTACATAACTCATCCTATGAAGCCAATATAACCCTAACACCAAAGAGAAAAAGAAACTATAAGAGAAGAAAATTACAGACTAATCACTTTAATGATGATAGATGCAAAAATCCTCAAAAAATACTTGCAAATCTAATCCAACAGAAAATTAAAGGAATTATGCCTATGACCAAGTGGGTTTTATCCCAGGTATGCAAGGCTGGTTGAACACAAGAAAATCAATTAATGTCATACACCCCATCAATAAATTAAAGAGGAAAAATCACATTGTAATACAATTGATTCAGAAAAGACATTTGATGTAATTCAAACAATTCAAATTATAGCAATACAAGGAAACTTCTTTAACACAAAAAAAGGAATATAAGAAAAAAACACAGAAGCAGGGCAAGATGGCGAACTGGTGAGCTGTATGTTTTAGTTACTCCTCCAGGAAAGTAGGCAGAAAGCCAGGAACTGCGTGGACTGGACACCACAGAGCAATCTGACTTTGGGCATACTTCATACAACACTCATGAAAACGTGGAACTGCTGAGATCAGCGAAATCTGTAAGTTTTTGCCGCCAGGGGACCCGTGCCCCTCCCTGCCAGGCTCAGTCCCGTGGGAGGAGGGGCTGTCAGCTCCGGGAAGGAGAAGGGAGAACTGCAGTGGCAGCCCTTATCGGAAACTCATTCTACTGATCCAAACTCCAACCATAGATAGACTGAGACCAGACACCAGAGAATCTGAGAGCAGCCAGCCCAGCAGAGAGGAGACAGGCATAGAAAAAAAACAAAACAAAAAACTCCAAAATAAAAGCGGAGGATTTTTGGAGATCTGGTGAACATAGAAAGGGGAAGGGCAGAGCTCAGGCCAGAGTTCAGGCCCTGAGGCGCAGATGCAAATCCCGAAGAAAAGCTGATCTCTCTGCCCTGTGCACCTTTCCTTAATGGCCCTGGTTGTTTGTCTCTTAGCATTTCAATAACCCATTAAATCTCTGAGGAGGACCCTTTTTTTTAAATCCTTTTTTCTTTTTCTAAAACAATTACTCTAAGAAGCACAATACAGAAAGCTTCAAAGACTTTCAATTTGGGCAGGTCAAGTCAAGAGCAGAACTAAGAGAGCTCTGAGACAAAAGGCAATAATACATTGGCTGAGAAAATTCACTAAACACCACAACTTCCCAAGAAAAGGGGGGTGTCTGCTCACAGCCATCATCCTGGTGGACAGGAAACACTCCTGCCCATCGCCAGCCCCATAGCCCAGAGCTGACCCAGACAACCCAGTGTGGTGGAAGTGCTTCAAATAACAGGCACACACCACAAAACTGGGCATGGACGTTAGCCTTCCCTGCAACCTCAGCTGATTGTTCCAGAGTTGGGAAGGTGGAGCAGTGTGAATTAACAAAGCCCATTCACCCATCATTTCAGCAGACTGGGAGCCTCCCTACACAACCCAGCAGCCCAGAACTGCCCTGGGGGGACGGCACTCACCTGTGACATAGCGCAGTCATCCCTCAACAGAGGATGTGGGGTGCACGGCCTGGAAGAGGGGCCCAATTGCAAGTCTCAGGAGCCATACGCCAATACCAAGGACTTGTGGGTCAGTGGCAGAGACAAACTGTGGCAGGACTGAACTGAAGGATTAGACTATTGCAGCAGCTTTAAAACTCTAGGATCACCAGGGAGATTTGATTGTTAGGGCCACCCCCCTCCCTGACTGCTCAGAAACACGCCCCATATACAGAGCAGGCAACACCAACTACACACGCAAGCTTGGTACACCAATTGGACCCCACAAGACTCACTCCCCTACTCAACAAAAAGGCTAAGCAGGGGAGAACTGGCTTGGGGAGAACAGGTGGCTCGTGGATGCCACCTGCTGGTTAGTTAGAGAAAGTGTACTCCACGAAGCTGTAGATCTGATAAATTAGAGATAAGGACTTCAATTGGTCTACAAATCCTAAAAGAACCCTATCAAGTTCAGCAAATGCCACGAGGCCAAAAACAACAGAAAATTATAAAGCATATGAAAAAACCAGACAATATGGATAACCCAAATCCAAGCACCCAAATCAAAAGATCAGAAGAGACACAGTACCTAGAGCAGCTACTCAAAGAACTAAAGATGAACAATGAGACCATAGTATGGGATACAAAGGAAATCAAAAAGACCCTAGAAGAGCATAAAGAAGACATTGAAAGACTAAATAAAAAAATGGATGATCTTATGGAAATTAAAGAAACTGTTGACCAAATTAAAAAGATTCTGGACACTCATAGTACAAGACTAGAGGAAGTTGAACAACGAATCAGTGACCTGGAAGATGACAGAATGGAAAATGAAAGCATAAAAGAAAGAATGGGGAAAAAAATTGAAAAAATCGAAATGGACCTCGGGGATATGATAGATAATATGAAATGTCCAAATATAAGACTCATTGGTGTCCCAGAAGGGGAAGAAAAGGGTAAAGGTCTAGGAAGAGTATTCAAAGAAATTGTTGGGGAAAACTTCCCAAATCTTCTAAACAACATAAATACACAAATCATAAATGCTCAGCGAACTCCAAATAGAATAAATCCAAATAAACCCACTCCGAGACATATACTGATCACACTGTCAAACACAGAAGAGAAGGAGCAAGCCCTGAAAGCAGCAAGAGAAAAGCAACTCACCACATACAAAGGAAACAGCATAAGACTAAGTAGTGACTACTCAGCAGCCACCATGGAGGCAAGAAGGCAGTGGCACGATATATTTAAAATTCTGAGTGAGAAAAATTTCCAGCCAAGAATACTTTATCCAGCAAAGCTCTCCTTCAAATTTGAGGGAGAGCTTAAATTTTTCACAGACAAACAAATGCTGAGAGAATTTTCTAACAAGAGACCTGCCCTACTGGAGATACTAAAGGGAGCCCTACAGACAGAGAAACAAAGAAAGGACAGAGAGACTTGGAGAAAGGTTCAGTACTAAAGAGATTCGGTATGGGTACAATAAAGGATATTAATAGACAGAGGGGAAAAATATGACAAACATAAACCAAAGGATAAGATGACTGATTCAAGAAATGCCTTCACGGTTATAACGTTGAATGTAAATGGATTAAACTCCCCAATTAAAAGATATAGATTCACAGAATGGATCAAAAAAAAAAATGAACCATCAATATGTTGCATACAAGAGACTCATCTTAGACACAGGGACACAAAGAAACTGAAAGTGAAAGGATGGAAAAAAATATTTCATGCAAGCTACAGCCAAAAGAAAGCAGGTGTAGCAATATTAATCTCAGATAAAATAGACTTCAAATGCAGGGATGTTTTGAGAGACAAAGAAGGCCACTACATACTAATAAAAGGGGCAATTCAGCAAGAAGAAACAACAATCGTAAATGTCTATGCACCCAATCAAGGTGCCACAAAATACATGAGAGAAACACTGGCAAAACTAAAGGAAGCGATTGATGTTTCCACAATAATTGTGGGAGACTTCAACACATCACTCTCTCCTATAGATAGATCAACCAGACAGAAGACCAATAAGGAAATTGAAAACCTAAACAATCTGATAAATGAATTAGATTTAACAGACATATACAGGACATTACATTCCAAATCACCAGGGTACACATACTTTTCTAGTGCTCATGGAACTTTCTCCAGAATAGATCATATGCTGGGACATAAAACAAGCCTCAATAAACTTAAAAAGATTGAAATTATTCAAAGCACATTCTCTGACAACAATGGAATACAATTAGAAGTCAATAACCATCAGAGACTTAGAAAATTCACAAATACCTGGAGGTTAAACAACACACTCCTTAACAATCAGTCGTTTAAAGAAGAAATAGCAAGAGAAATTGCTAAATATATAGAGATGAATGAAAATAAGAACACAACATACCAAAACCTATGGGATGCAGCAAAAGCAGTGCTGAGGGGGAAATTTATAGCACTAAATGCATATATTAAAAAGGAAGAAAGAGCCAAAATCAAAGAACTAATGGATCAACTGAAGAACCTAGAAAATGAGCAGCCAACCAATACTAAACCAAGTAGAAGAAAAGAAATAACAAGGATTAAAGCAGAAATAAATGACATAGACAACAAAAAAACAATAGAGAGGATAAATATCACCAAAAGTTGGTTCTTTGAGAAGATCAACAAGATTGACAAGCCCCTAGCTAGACTGACAAAATCGAAAAGAGAGAAGACCCATATAAACAAAATAATGAATGAAAAGGTTGGCATAACTGCAAATCCTGAAGAAATTAAAAAAATTATGAGGATATTATGAACAACTGTATGGCAACAAACTGGATAATGTAGAAGAAATGGACAATTTCCTGGAAACATATGAACAACCTAGACTGACCAGAGAAGAAATAGAAGACCTCAACCAACCCATCACAAGCAAAGAGATCCAATCAGTCATCAAAAACCTTCCCACAAATAAATGCCCAGGGCCAGATGGATTCACAGGGGAATTCTACCAAACTTTCCAGAAAGAACTGACACCAATCTTACTCAAAATCTTTCAAAACATTGAAGAAAATGGAACACTACCTAACTCATTTTATGAAGCTAACATCAATCTAATACCAAAACTAGGCAAAGATGCTACAAAAAAGGAAAACTGGTGGCCAATCTCCCTAATGAATATAGATGCAAAAATCCTCAACAAAATACTTGCAAATCGAATCCAAAGACACATTAAAAAAATCATACACCATGACCAACTGGGGTTCATTCCAGGCATGCAAGGATGGTTCAACATAAGAAAATCAATCAATGTATTACAACACATTAACAAGTCAAAAGGGAAAAATCAAATGATCATCTCAATAGATGCTGAAAAAGCATTTGACAAAATCCAACATCTGTTTTTGATAAAAACACTTCAAAAGGTAGGAATTGAAGGAAACTTCCTGAACATGATAAAGAGCATATATGAAAAACCCACAGCCAGCATAGTACTCAATGGAGAGAGACTGAAAGCCTTCCCTCTAAGATCAGGAACAAGACAAGGATGCCCGCTGTCACCACTGTTATTCAACATTGTGCTGGAAGTGCTAGCCAGGGCAATCCGGCAAGACAAAGAAATGAAAGGCATCCAAATTGGAAAAGAAGAAGTAAAACTGTCATTGTTTGCAGATGATATGATCTTATATCTAGAAAACCCTGAGAAATCGACGATACAGCTACTAGAGCTAATAAACAAATTTAGCAAAGTAGCAGGATACAAGATTAATGCACATAAGTCAGTAATGTTTCTATATGCTAGAAATGAACAAACTGAAGAGACACTCAAGAAAAAGATACCATTTTCAATAGCAACTAAAAAAATCAAGTACCTAGGAATCAACTTAACCAAAGATGTAAAAGACCTATACAAAGAAAACTACATAACTCTACTAAAAGAAATAGAAGGGGACCTTAAAAGATGGAAAAATATTCCATGTTCATGGATAGGAAGACTAAATGTCATTAAGATGTCAATTCTACCCAAACTCATCTATAGATTCAATGCAATCCCAATCAAAATTCCAACAATCTACTTTGCAGACTTAGAAAAGCTAGTTATCAAATATATTTGGAAAGGGAAGATGCCTCAAATTGCTAAAGACACTCTAAAAAAGAAAAACGAAGTGGGAGGACTTAGACTCCCTGACTTTGAAGCTTATTATAAAGCCACAGTTGCCAAAACAGCATGGTACTGGCACAAAGATAGACATATAGATCAATGGAATCGAATTGAGAATTTGGAGATAAACCCTCAGATCTATGGCCGACTGATCTTTGATAAGGCCCCCAAAGTCACTGAACTGAGTCATAATGGTCTTTTCAACAAATGGGGCTGGGAGAGTTGGATATCCATATCCAAAAGAATGAAAGAGGACCCCTACCTCACCCCCTACACAAAAATTAACTCAAAATGGACCAAAGATCTCAATATAAAAGAAAGTACCATAAAACTCCTAGAAGATAATGTAGGAAAACATCTTCAAGACCTTGTATTAGGCGGCCACTTCCTAGACTTTACACCCAAAGCACAAGCAACAAAAGAGAAAATAGATAAATGGGAACTCCTCAAGCTTAGAAGTTTCTGCACCTCAAAGAAATTTCTCAAAAAGGTAAAGAGGCAGCCAACTCAATGGGAAAAAATATTTGGAAGCCATGTATCTGACAAAAGACTGATATCTTGCATATATAAATAAATCCTACAACTCAGTGACAATAGTACAGACAGCTCAATTATAAAATGGGCAAAAGATATGAAAAGACAGTTCTCTGAAGAGGAAATACAAATGGCCAAGAAACACATGAAAAAATGTTCAGCTTCACTAGCTATTAGAGAGATGCAAATTAAGACCACAATGAGATACCATCTAACACCGGTTAGAATGGCTGCCATTAAACAAACAGGAAACTACAAATGCTAGAGTGGATGTGGAGAAATTGGAACTCTTATTCATTGTTGGTGGGACTGTATAATGGTTCAGCCACTCTGGAAGTCAGTCTGGCAGTTCCTTAGAAAACTAGATATAGAGTTACCATTCGATCCAGCGATTGCACTTCTCAGTATATACCTGGAAGATCGGAAAGCAGTGACACGAACAGATATCTGCACGCCAATGTTCATAGCAGCATTATTCACAATTGCCAAGAAATGGAAACAACCCAAATGCCCTTCAACAGATGAGTGGATAAATAAAATGTGGTATATACACACGATGGAATACTACGCAGCAGTAAGAAGGAATGATCTCGTGAAACAGATGACAATGTGGATGAACCTTGAAGACATAATGCTGAGTGAAATAAGCCAGGCACAAAAAGAGAAATATTATATGCTACCACTAATGTGAACTTCGAAAAATGTAAAACAGATGGTTTATAATGTAGAATGTAGGGGAAGTAGCAATAGAGAGCAATTAAGGAAGGGGGAACAATAATCCAAGAAGAACAGATAAGCTATTTAACGTTCTGGGGATGCCCAGGAATGACTATGGTCTGTTAATTTCTGATGGATATAGTAGGAGCAAGTTCACAGAAATGTTGCTATATTATGTAACTTTTTTGGGGTAAAGTAGGAACATGTTGAAAGTTAAGCAGTTGTCTTAGGTTAGTTGTCTTTTTCTTACTCCCTTGTTATGGTCTCTTTGAAATGTTCTTTTATTGTGTGTTTGTTTTCTTTTTAACTTTTTTTTCATACAGTTGATTTAAAAAAGAAGGGAAAGTTAAAAAAAAAAAAGAAAAACAAGTAAAAAAAAAAGGATGTAGTGCCCCCTTGAGGAGCCTGTGGAGAATGCAGGGGTATTCGCCTACCCCACCTCGATGGTTGCTAACATGACCACAGACAGAGGGGACTGGTGGTTTGATGGGTTGAGCCCTCTACCATAGGTTTTACCCTTGGGAAGACGGTTGCTGCAAAGGAGAGGCTAGGCCTCCCTATGGTTGTGCCTAAGAGCCTCCTCCCGAATGCCTCTTTGTTGCTCAGATGTGGCCCTCTCTCTCTAGCTAAACCAACTTGAAAGGTGAAATCACTGCCCTTCCCCCTACATGGGATCAGACAACCACGGGAGTGAATCTCCCTGGCAACGTGGAATATGACTCCCGGGGAGGAATGTAGACCCGGCATCGTGGGATGGAGAACATCTTCTTGACCAAAAGGGGGATGTGAAAGGAAATGAAATAAGCTTCAGTGGCAGAGAGATTCCAAAAGGAGCCGAGAGGTCACTCTGGTGGGCACTCTTACGCACACTTTAGACAACCCTTTTTAGGTTCTAAAGAATTGGGGTAGCTGGTGGTGGATACCTGAAACTATCAAACTACAACCCAGAACCCATGAATCTCAAAGACAGTTGTATAAAAATGTAGCTTATGAGGGGTGACAATGGGATTGGGAAAGCCATAAGGACCACACTCCACTTTGTCTAGTTTATGGATGGATGAGTAGAAAAATAGGGGAAGGAAACAAACAGACAAAGGTACCCAGTGTTCTTTTTTACTTCAATTGCTCTTTTTCACTCTAATTATTATACTTGTTATTTTTGTGTGTGTGCTAATGAAGGTGTCAGGGATTGATTTAGGTGATGAATGTACAGCTATGTAATGGTACTGTAAACAATCGAAAGTACGATTTGTTTTGTATGACTGCATGGTATGTGAATATATCTCAATAAAATGAAGATAAAAAAAAAGGACATGAAACTTAAAAAAAAAAGTAAAAAACACAGCTAATATATGCAATTGAGAAACATTGAAAGCTTTCTCTCTAATATCAGAACAAGACAAGATTAACTACTGTCACCACTGTTATTTAACATTGTGCTGGAATTTGTAGATAGTGAAAAAGGCTAGAAAAAGTAATAAAATGCATCCAATTTGGAAAGGAAGAAGTAAAACTTTCACTGTTTGCAAATGACATGATCCTATATGTAGAAAGTCCAGAAAAAAATCAACAGAAGCACTATTAGAGCTTATAAAGAATTATTGCAAAGTAGCAGTATAAAAGTTCAACATGTGGAAATCAGTAGTGTTTCTATACTCTAGTAAGGAGCAGTCTTAGCTGGTATACAATAGTAAGGAGGACCAAATAAAAAAAAATCCATTTGCAATAGCAACTAAAAGAATAACATATTTAGGAATAAATTTAACAAGGACATAAAAGCCTATACACAGAAAACTACACTAAATTGCTAAAAGAAATGAAAGAAGATACAAATAAATGAAAGGAAATACCATGTTTTTGGTTTGGAAGGCTAAATATAATTAAGATGTCAATTCTTCCCAAACTGATTTATAGATTCAATGAAATACCAATTAAAATCCCAGCAACTTACTTTGTAGAAATAGATAAATGAAAACTTTATTTGAAAGGGCAGGATATCTTAATACCTAAAACTATCTTGAAATGGAAAGATTTAGTGGGTGTTCCCACACTCCCTGACTTTAAGGCATATTACCAAAGCTACAGTGCTTAAAACAGCATGGTACTATCATAAAAATTCATATACTGACCAAAGAAATCAAACTGAATGTTCAGAGATAGACCCTCTCATCTTTGTACAGTTGGTCTTTGATATAGCAGTCAAGACATCGCTGGGACAGAGCAGCGTCTTCAATAAATGGTGACTGGAGAGCAGATATACTTATCCAAAAAAAGGAACAGTTTCCTGTATAACATACTTTTTACAGAAATTAACTCAAAGTGGATAAAGGACCTATACATTAGTTCAAAGACCATAAAACTATTAGAAGAAAATATCAAAGATCTTGTCATAGGAGGTGGTTTCCTAGACCTTACACCCAAATTGTAAGCAATGACAGAAGAAATGGACAAAAGGTAATGCCTCAAAATTGAAAACTTTTGTGCATAAAGGACTTTGTTGGGACAGTAAAATGGCAGGCTACACTATGGGAGAAAATATTTGGAAATCAGATGTCAGATAAGTGTTTAATATCCAGAATATAAAAAGAGACCCTACAACTCAACAACAAAAAGACAACCCAATTTAGAACTGGGCAAAATAGATGGACACTTTTCCAAAGAGAAAATACACATGATTAAAAAACATATGAAAAGATGATCAATTTCATTAGCTAATAGAGAAATGCAAACCAAACAACTATGAAATATCATCTTACACCTACTAGAATGGCCACTATCAGGAAAAGAACTACAAGTGCTAGAGAGGATGTGTAGAATTAGATACACTTATTCACTGTTGGTGGGAATGTAGAATGGTGTAACTGTTCTGTAAAGCAGTTTGGTGGCTCCTCAGGAAACTAATTATATAATTGCTGTATGATCAAGCTATCCCATTACTAGGTACATTTTCAAAGGAATTGAAGGCCAGGACAGGAGCAGACATTTGTACACCAATGTTTATAGCAGCGTTATTCACAATTGCCAAGAGATGGAAACTCAAATATCCATCAACAGACAAGTGGATAAACAAACTGTAGTACACACATATGATGGAATATTATGCATATGTAAGGTGAAATAAATTTATGATGTATATAAAAATGTAGATGAATCTTGAGGCCATTATGTTGAGTGAAATTAGCCAAAATCAAAAGGACAAATACTGTATGATCTCACTAATATGAATTAACTATAATGAGCAAACACTGTGTGATAAAATTAAGAAAGTTTATCAGGAGGTAGAAAGATGATAGAGATTGAGCTTTTGATGCTGAAGGAGTACAGAATGTTTGACAGGATTTTTTGTTAAGATCCAGAAATGGACATCACAATACTATCTGATGGTAGAACAATTCTGTAAGTATGATGAACAATGCTCAGCGTGAGCATAGTTGAAAAAGGAAGGCTAAGGGCAGGTAAGACACCAGAAGGATAGATAGAGGATAAAAACTGGTAATGGGTAACACTGACACCTACAGTGAAAAAAATGATGATTAAATGTGCATATATAATAAATTTTTTACTTGAGGGAGAACAAATGAATGTTATCATTTCAAAGGATTGAAAATTTGATGGTAGATGGAAAAAATACCATGAAGGCAAACTGAATTTTTAGTTAACAGTGACAGTGTAATATTCTTCCATTAATTTTAACAAAGTCAATATAGCAAATCTAAATTTCAATAAAAGGGGACTATAAGGGATTCTTGATATTGTGGTGGTTCTCTCTCCTTTTTATTTTGTATTATTCTTTTTTTCTCCTCTTCTTTCTTTGTGGAAGAAATGCTCTTGTATAGATTGGGGAAGTGAATGCATAATTTTGTGACTATACCAGGAGCCATTGTTAGTTCACTTAGGATGGATTGTATGGTGTGAGACTAAATGGTGGTTTAAAAATAAGCATAAAGATACAATTGCTGGAGAAAATGTATAGAGAGATATATAGCTATTCACTTTTGGTAAGGAAGTAGAAAGGTGCAGCCTCTCTGGAGGCCAGTGTAGTTGTGCCACAGGGGGATAATTATAGGGTTGCTGTATGATCCTGCAACCCCATTATTAGGCATATTTGTGGAAGAATTAAATGCAGAGACACAAATAGACATTTGCACACTGGTGTTTATGGTGGCATTATTCACAATTTGCAATGGTTGGAAGTGGCCTAAGGGTACATCTATGTGTGAATGGAAGGGCAAACTTAGTGTATACATACAGTGGAATACTGAGTGGCTGCAAGAAGGACTGAAGTCATGAGGCATGTAACTGGGTGAATGAATCTTGATGACTTTATTTTGAAATAGACTGAAAATGAAGGGACAAATATTTTAAGTCCTCACTAATATAAACTAACTACAATGAGCATATGCTGAGAATTGAATTTGAGGGCATAGATTATCTGGGGGGAAAAGAGGGGCAGTGATTGAGTTTTCAATGATTAAGGAGTACTGAATAATCAGTAAGGCTTATTATGAGGGTTCCTAGATTGTGAGCTCTTACAGCAGTCATATCTATTCCTGAGTTTTAACTGCTATTTCTAAATTCTGAGATGCTGAGCTCAGTGTATAACCTGTTAATTATCTGGAAATTTAGGTAACTGTGATAGAGAGTTAGAGCTCTGCAGCTCTGAATGTCAGCATTACTCCATATGGCAACTGTTAAGGAAGATGAAAAAGATATCAGACTGCAATTAGAATTATGAATAAAATAGACTTCTTAGGACCATGATAAATTAAAATACAGTGGAAAGGATGATATTGACTATATTTTAATACTACAACTTCTGTGTGAGACCAAAGGAAGAGAGGTTTATTTGGTATGATACTTATATTTTCTAATTTAACCTGTCTGGTCAGTTTATTTAAACAATGTAATTACCTGTAACATAGAATAGGGAATGAGATCTTATTCTTTATAGGCTAATGTAATACACCAATATATATGAGAATATTTTGGGCAGAAAATAAAATAGCATTTGCAAAGTCCCCTTGAGGGACTGGGAAAAGTGTGGAAATGTTAATCTTCTCCACCTGGGGAATTCCTGCTATTCATTTAAGCAATAGGACTCCAAATTTAATAAGCAATGCCTTGATCTAGATGCTTGGCCTTATGAAACTTATCCCTCCAATTGTGAAGATATGACTACTAATAACTACATCTAAGATCAACCCCAGAGGACCTCTTCTTTTTGCTTGTTCTTCTTTTTGTTGACTCTCTCTGTAAGCCAATACTGAAAATTAACTCACTACTCTTTCCTCTACATTGGACATGACTCCCAAGGGTGTAAATCTCCCTGACAAGGTGGGACATAATGCCCAGGAATGAGACTGGCCCTGGCATCATGGGATTGAGAATGTCTTCTTGAACCAAATGGGGAAAAGAATTGAAAGTCAGTAAGGGTTCAAAGAGATTACCAAAGAGATTTCAAATAGAGTCAAGAAGTCATTCTGGAGTTTATCCTTATGCATTATGTGGATCTTCCTTTAAGTTTCTAGTATATTAGAATAGCTAGAAGGAAATATCTGAGACTGTTGAACTGTAATCCAATGGATTTGATTCTTGATGATGATTGTATAACTATATGACTCTTATTGTGTGACCATGTGATTTTTAAAACCTTGTGACTGACACTCCCTGGATCCAGTGTAAGGACAGATTAGTAATACAGTGAAGACAAAAACCAAACAAGTAATAGGGGAGAATAAAGGGTATGGGATGTTTTGGGTGCTCTTTTTTATTTTAATTACCTTTTGGAGTAATGAGTATGTTTTTAAATTAGTTTTGGTGATGAATGCACAACTATATGATATGATACTTTGTGCCATTGTGTGTAAGCTTTGGATGGTTTATATGGTGTGTGAATACATCTCAATAAAGTTGTGTTTAAAAATTATCAAAAACCAGTTAATGAGCCAAGATCTTCAAAATATAAGTTGAGATATGTAAAAAGTATGCAATGAAGACTTGATGGAAACACTGTTCCATACATATATGCCCATGGACAAGCAGTTTGTTTTGCCCCTGAATACAAGATATCATAAGAGGTAACAGATGGCTAAATATCCACCATAAGACATGAAACCAAGGGCCAAAATTTGAGTCATTTGAATATGACACCAATGATATTACTATATGAAAGAAAGTGAGCTTCCATCTGGAGCACAGTGGTGGGAGATGTATACCATGTGAAAGAAAGAGAGCTCACCAAGTAGAAAGTACATTGGAGTGTGGAGTCCAGTATTAGTTGAAAGAGTATGATATTCACCATCAGTATGACTGAAAAAAGGATGAAAATAGCAAGAAAGAGGGAAATGTTCATTTGACCATATTGGAAAAGACCAAATGTATACGATCTATTCCAAAACTTTGATTTCCTGTCTTCATATTTTAAGTCAAAATATCAAAGCAGATAATTCCATGTAAAACAATTACTGTCTTCCAGATAATAAATAATGACTACTAAATGCAATACACTTTTCTTGAAACACTTTAGGGGAATATGTCTCTCCCAATTTCAATACTCTTATTCTGTGTCTACTGAGCAAAAGCCACTTTGAGAAATAAAGAAATTGATATAAATATTCTACTGATTTTATGATTAAAATACCATATGAAAAAAAGAGGAAATAAAGAATTTAGATGATTTTCCCATACATTTTATTTTCCTCATTTGTATATATTTCCAGCCCATATGCTGAGAAAGTTATCTCTGAATTCATTCATATGTCATCAGTTCAGCAAGACAGTTTCAGTCAAATTTAGTATAATTATTAAAAAGTTTCTTTAATGCATTATTCAATTTCAAATTTCTATTAGCTGTACATTGTAATAAAAGTTATATTAACATATTTATTTAAGAAATATCACCATTCCTATGAATGAATTGATTTATTCCTTTCTGTGAGTGTAGATGGGATGTTATCAGTCCTGAAAAAAAGGTATGCAAGTTATTACAAAGATCTTGACAATGAGTCATTAAAATGTAATTTAACAGCTATTAATCTGATTTTGACTCAAGGAACATGTGATAAATTGTCAGTCCAATCTAAGAAATTGAGTTTTATCCTCATTTTATTTTGATCCAAATCCACAAATTGATTTTAAAAATGGAACTTGTTCATGTGCTAAATATATTTTTATGAATTAAAATTATGCAAAATTAGATACATCATAATATAATATTATTGTAATATTCTAAATATGTTATTCACTATTAATACCAAATACTCATTGATAACTAAGTATAATACTTTATTATGATAATGAAAGCTGGCATATATCTTTATATCACATATAATGAAAAAAAAAATCACATAACTGGGGGTATAGAATCATTAAATGGTAATTCTTTACAAACAATTCCAGGAAGTCCAACCTGAATTTCAACATTATATATTTCATACAATAAAGAGATTCTTTTGCCAAAATATTGAATAACATTAAGAAACTAAATAGAAAAATAAAACATATTGACAGGAGGGTGAAGACAAAAAAATGCAAAATATAGATTTAGAGAATTAAATTGCATAGGATATTGAGACAATTGGGCAACATATAAAAAGAGAAAGTTAATATTTTAGACAAAGGAGCTAAAAGAAAACTGGTTATTGGTGAAACAGGAACTTATTTTTTCCTTTCTTCTCAAAGCAATTTACTCCTAACTTTCTATGGTCACTGTTAGCACCTCAGAAAATGTTTCTGGAGATTTGAACTAGTTAACAGCAGCAAACAGTACACAAAATTGCCTGACACAGCAGAACTCAATATATATTAGCTTTAATTGTGGTGATTATTATTGATGTTGCCATTGTCACTATTTCTTGAATTATCATTCTATATAAATTCAGGGATGCAGTCATCTCCTTCACTGCTTTGCTCAAATGTGGACCAAAACATTTCAGAATTATCCACAATCTAGTGCCTAGTTTTATTAATCCTCAAAAAGCAAACAAGCACATAACTAAATAGAACAAACTCTCCAGACAAAGAATAACAAAACAGATACTCTAAATAAAGCTACTCTCACACTGCCCACATGCCCAGCCCAATGCAACTACCTGCTTGAAATTTAAGGTTGAACTCACCACACTTCCTGCCTCTGGCTCACCATCCCACACTCCCTGAGAATCACTCTCCACAAGTACACACATGGGAGGCTGAGCACAAATAGTGTGGCAGGAAAGAACTGGGAATTTTCTTTACCACTGAATGTAAGCCATTTAAGGGAAAAAGCATAAAAGACCATCCTGTTACACTGAATCAAGATTAATAATACAGAATTTAAAGCATATGTGTTAAAGGAACTGTATAGATTAATTGCTATGGCAATAGCATTCCTTAAGGCAAATTAATACAGCACTGGCACCTTTGTTCTTTAAAACTGGGACCATTTGAAGTTTGATACTAGAGAAAACTGAAGCTCAAGAGCAATGAAAATATGTTGTTGATGAAGAAACAATCAAAAACAGAGATTTAAAGTTTGGCTTTCCATAGCTATTTAATATTAAGTATGCACTGCAATTTATTTTGCAAAGAAAATCCCCTTACACAGTTATATAATTTTTTATCAACTGATTTATCTGTATTCATTTATCAGTCAACAAACAAGTCCCTGGAAGAAAACTAAACATGGGAAATATAAATATGTATACAAAAACCCCTCCCCTCAAGAAATTTACATGTGAGAGTGATGTTAATTAGATCATCAGATTTCAGTGGCAGTATTCTTACAGAGATACACATGGGATATAATGAGTTCAGGAAGGATACCTAATCTTACTGGAGCTAGAAAGGATAAAAAGGGAGGAGAGAGTTATGTAAGCAGGTATCAGAGGGAGATATTCTGTAAGAAGTGATAATTAAAGGGAGATGTAGAAATGACTCAAATTTAGAACTAGAAAATGATGTGAGAATCTTAACAGGAAATTTATTATTTGGCAGCCATCAGAAAATATTAAAAATATTCTAAATATATAGAATGAATAAATTGCTTACTACACAGGAATATGTAGAGAAAAGGAATTGTGAGAAAAAAATAAGAGAGTAGTTAGCTGAAGTCTTATATTTGCATTTCTCAATAAAATTAGGATGAAGCAAAAGGAACAACATGAAAAATAGAACAAAACAAAGTTAATTAAAGGCAACTTCCTTCGGCAGAATTGGATCATCTGTTAACTGCTTGAATGGCCTCTGCTCAGACATCACAGCAGTATTTATCAAAACTGTTTAGCATTTTACCATTTTCACCAACATTCAATACTTTTTGTGGTAGATATTCTGATGAATGCAATTTTCTCCATCATGAAGTGATTTTAGTAATGTTATTATGGCCAAATACATTTACATGCCAGATATTTGACCAACTCTGCGTCCTTATTTCTCCAGAGAATTGAAAATTATGAATGGCAGGAGGACGGTAGAGATTATTACAAATATTGGCATATTTAAGACAGGAAAACAGCATGGTTACAGTGGAAAAGGATTGGTTCAGCATATATTTTCATGTACATACCTACAAATAAATTTAGGAAACACCAGATGTGAACACTTCTTCAGCAACTGATCCTCCAAATATTTTTATAACATGGAGCCTTGTTCAGCAACCTAGTCACCACAAAAACTTGCCTGATATCACAGGAATGATGCCACTAAGTGTATGTCCAACCTTATTATTAAACAATGACAAATCCTTAATTTTTCCTTAAAATGCATATTCCAATTGGACATGAATTAAATCTACAATTCAGCTAGTGGATAACTGACATCTTATTAATGTACTGTGCCTTTATAATAGTAGCTTCACTATTTCTTGAAGAATAAAATTCATGAAGTTTAGTTTCTGTATGTTAACATATACATGACTCAAATTTTGAAACCTGATATACATTGAATTTTGTCCCTTGGAAAGATTTGTTCAAATCCCAATCTCCAGTCTCATGAATGTGATCCTATTTAGAAGTAGGATATTTGAAAATATAATTAGTAATGATGATATCAATACTCTTCACTCTCTTCTCCAAGTTGAATGTTGATACATACACTTCCATATTGTTTATTTTTATTTGTTAAAAGTTTATCAATCTAGGTACACTTTGGTGGTATCCTTTTCATTTTGAACTGTTGCATTGAAATAATTATTTATATCTTATATATGTAACCATGCTATTAAATGTCAGTGCTCTTGTTTTAGAGAACTTTAAAGATATTTTAAAATCATTTTTAGGATGATGGCATGTTTGATTTGTTAAAATAGTACTCATAAGGAAATTTCACCTGCTTTCTAACTATTTACTTTACAACTTTATGGTAAAAGAGTGTGCTATAATAATTTGTTGAGAAATACTTGGAATGTGTACAAAATCCATTTTGTGAATATTTCTGAGATGTTGGGATATAAAATACATTTATGAGACTTCCAGTTTCTTGTACATCATGTAAGCATCTTGGAAATCATCAATCCCATCTCTAAAACAAGAATTCTGAATAGTCTGGAAAACGGCAAGTCTTCTGATATCTATTAGACATTTGAGAGGAGAGTGAAAACTACTACACTGAAAACAGAATAGAGGAAGTTACTGTGAATCACTGCTAACCTGGAGGAGATGTACAGAAATAGAAGATCTTTGCTGTAGCCAGTACAAGTAGCAATGCTTGAATTCTGGTTGACAAATTTGTGTATAGTGAGTGTGGAAAACCTTGAGAGTCCAAGAATCCAGGAGACTGAGTTTTAAGGGGGGATTATTCTTTCCTATGTTTTATCTCCAAAAGTGACACAATTTCCTATTGCAAAGACTGGGGATGCCTCCCCTTGTACTTCCATTAGGGAGAGGGAAAAAGTAAATATTTTGGTATATGCCAAGAGTGATCTGCTTTCCTTAGGAACGAATGCCTTCAAAAGTAATTATTTTATTAGATGCTAACAGAATTTGGTTTTACTAGACCCTACGTGGGGAGGGGAGGGAAATACTGACTTTCAGCCTCCTATAAGCTTCCATGTTGGAATAGGGAAATACTGAACTCATGTCCTCTTAGGTTTTGATGTACAGGAAGGAAAATACCCAACTTCTGCCCACTCTTTTTGGTTGTGGTGGTGGTGATGGTTTCTTATTTTTTTTTTTTTTTTTTGTTAGAGAGTTGTAGATTTTGGGGCATATCATGCATAAAGTACAGAGTTAAGATATACCTCCCCATTTTTAATAACTTGCATTACTGTGGTAAAATTGTTATAATTCATGAAAGAACATTTTAATAGTTGTACTATTTAATTATGGTCCATCATTTATAATAGGGTCCATGGCTTTTGTTATACTGTCCTATGCTTTTTTAATGTTTATTCAATTAACATGTATAGAACCTAAAATTCTTCCTTTTTTCGCATTCAAACATTCACAGCATCATCACATAGCTGTGCATTCATCACAAAAGCCAACCCCTGAGCACCTTCATTACTCCAAAAAATAAGAACAAAACAAAAGCAAAAAGAACACCCCAAACAGCACATCTCCCCATCCTCCCATTATTCATTTACTATTTTGTTCCCATTTTTCTACTCATCTCTCCATACCCTGGATAAAGGACATGTGACCTACAAGGTTTTCTACAATCACATAATCACATCTTAAAGCTATATAGTTATACACTCATCTTTAAGAAACAAGTCATCCCACTCTTGCTTTCCTTTCTTACCTGGGATGAGGTGTATGGATGGATGTGTGTGTGTGTGTGTGTGTGTGTGTGTGTGTGTGTGTGTGTGGAGGTGTTGTTAGAAAACTGAGAAACATTTGTGAAAACCACAATGAAAGACAGAGGCCCAATCATAGATTTTAGAGTGTTTCTCCTCCCCACACAACACACAAGGACATCAATAAATCTCCGGTCAAAAAAACAGTTGATAATGGCAGAAATAACTGTCAAGTTGAGACTGTATTTAAGAAGAAGTCTCTAGGAAAACACAAGGAAAATAAGGGAATCCAAACTAAGGAAATGAGAGGAAAGGCTCATCTCTAATAATTTACAGTACAGCAAACAGTAAACTCAGCCACACTCCTAGCAAGACAAACAAATCTTCACACTTTTGGTAGATTAAATTTTGAAATTCTATTGGTGGGGGTGTTGTATTAATTTTAAATCATTATTATGTGTATGAACCCCTTATAAACAGGAACTTTTGAAGATGTTCTTTTTAGTTGATGAGTGACACAACTGAATAAAGTTGGGTATTAGTCCTACTTTTATGGAGGCTTCATGAAGGGAAAGGCACAAGGAGAAGAGAGCTGGAAATCAACAGGTTTGGAAGAGAAGTGAGAGGGCATTTCCATGTGATAGAAAAGCCAAGGAATTCAAGGATTATGAGCCAGCCAGAATGTTACTGACTCCAGGAGGAGGCAAGCTTTCTAGTATTTTAAACCAAGAGCAATAAATTCCTGTTTTTAGGCCACACTGTTGTGTGATATTTCCCATACAGTTAGGAAACTAGAAAAGTTTTGATATTGGAAATTTGGGTGCTGCTATTACAAACACCCAAATATTTTGCATGGGCTTTGAAGATTGGAAAAAATTATGAAGCACTTGGTAGAAAAAATGCCTAGATTAAGTTGCTAAAGCTGTCAGTAGAAATACAGATATTAAAGGTACCTTTGATGAGGCCTTAGAACGAAATGATGAAGGTTTTATTGGAAAATGGAAAGAAGGCAATCCTTGCTATAAACTAGCTAAAAATGTAATGAAACTGTGACCTAATGTTGGTTTAAAAGTGGAACTATCAAGCAATGACTTTGGATATTTAGCTGAAGACTATTCTAAGTTAAGTATGGAAGGTTCAGATCAGTTTGTCTTTGCAGCTTACAGTAAAATTCTGAAGGAAAGAGATAACTGACAAACTATTAAGCAGAAAGCAAGCAGAAATTGTTGATTTTGAAAATTCTCAGCCTCTCCAGATCATGTGCCCTGAGATTAGGGTCAGAGAGTGTTCTATCAGGAAACTCTCTGAGCTTTCTGGAAGTGACTCCCAAGAGAACTGAGTTGGATATAAGGGTTTAACTGAACAATCATTTGTTAAAGGTGTGGCTGCACATTGGGTCCAAGCAGTCATTTCAGTGGAAGTCGGGATTTAAAAGGCAGTTATGCAGGAAGAGTCTATGGAAAACCCTTTTATCTGACTTTTGGAACACCTTTGTATTACATGCCAAACAGGTTTTTGCAAAATTTGCATGAATAGAAGCACTACCAGACTGGTCTGTAAGGGAGAGAGAAGGGACAAATTGAAGGCAGAAGGACATCAAGAACAGACTCATGGAAACAGATGTCTTCACCAAAAAGATCCCCTTGGGACAAGAAAGCATACCCAGCCACATTTGTGGAAAGGGCAGTTCCACCTCTCTGCATCTAAACTGGCAATTGGAGAGGTTGAGCCTTGAAACCTGTTATTCAAGGATAGTGCCACCACCTCAGTGCTCCATTACAGTGGGGCATGCACCCATGTATACAGGTAGAGTGTGATAACCATCCCCATGCTCTGAAAGGGAGTACTGGGAGAACACAGCTACTACACAAGTGTTTGGAATGCATGAAACTTCTGATCCATGAGGCTGGGAAGACAATTCTTTGATCCACAGATGCCTCTCAGATCTTGCAATCTAATGGAGATTGTCTTGCTGAGTTTCATAATTACTTGGGATCCATAAGCCATGTTTTCCTTCCACATTTTGGAGGCAAATAAATTGTTTTCCATGTTTCTCAGATCCACCAGACAGAGAGGAATTTTGTCCCAGGAGGGCTCACACCACTAAGTGTGACTTTGGACTCGGAGTTAGTAAAATGACCTGAGGCTTTTTGAGCTGTGATGGAATTAATGTGTTTTGTGTACAGAAAAACGTGACTTCTGTGAGTCCAGAGGGCAGGCTCTGATAGGTTGAAAACAAAAAACAAACAAAAACAAAAAAAATATTCTTAATGTTAACCCATTCATCCAGGTGTGTAAATAGCACCTTTTGTAGATGTTAATTTTTGTTGAGGTGTAGCAAAGTAAGAAAAAAAGAGGAAAACAAATCCAAATTTAGCAGAAGAAAGGAAATGAAATTAGAGTGGAGATAAATGAAATAGAGAATAAACAATTGAAGAATGAAAAAAACAAGCAAACAAAAGTTGATCCTTTGAAAAAAGCAATATAATTCACACATCTTTATTTACAGTCACAAAAAAATGAGAAAAGGCATAAATAACTAAAATAAGAAATCAGGGCAGTGATATAACTTCTGACCTTGCAGAAATATAAAGGATTGTAAAAGAGTACTTAGAACAACTGTATGCCATAAATTTTAAATAATCCAGACAAAACAGAAAAATTTGTACAAATTTTAAAAACAACCTAATTGTCTCAAAATGAAAGAGAAAACCACAAAATATCTTAACAAGTACATACATTAACAAATAGCCAATAACTTTCCACCAAGAAAAAGCCCAGGACCAGATGGCTTCATTGGTGAATTAACACCAATATTTTGCAAACTCTTTGAAAAAATTCATGAGATAGAAACACTTTCTACTTCATTCTATGAGACAAGCATTGCCGTCATGCCAAAGCCAGAGAAAAACATCTCAAAAAAAAGAAACTACAGATCACTTCCACTTACGAATATAGAGACAATCTGTGAATATATTATTAATATACAGGATCAAACAGCATATTGAAAAGATTATTTGCTATGACCATGTTGGATTTATTCCAGGAATGCAAAGATAATTCAACACACAAAAAGTGATTAACATCATGCACCATATAAATAGAACAAAGGGGGAAATATGACTATTTCAATAGACACAGAAAGGATTTTGACCATACCCAGCACTCTTTGCAGAAAAATCACCAAAAAAATTATAATAGAAGTGAACTGTATTTCTTTTAAAACAATTACAACTTTATATTTAATACTGAAAAATAAAGTACAATTTTGAATATTTTAAAAGTTAATATAAACTAAGCCAGTTTTAGTATATTTTCTCCCTTCTGTTTCCTTTTCTTGATATTTTTCTTGTGATAGTTTTCCAAAATTTTAAATTAAATTGTAGTTTATTTTCATGACCTCATATTGCAGAGCATTAACATAAGCAAATTACTCAACATTGTACTGTTGGAGAACATTTGGACTGTTTCAATTTCTTGACAGTCATGAACAATTCCACTACCTTTGGTGCATATGTGTCCTGGTACTAATTGGCATACATTTTTTAGGATAACCTATTAATAAAACCGACAATTTAGAGGGTTTGGAAGTCTTAAAATTTATGAGGTAAAGCAAGATTGTTTTCCAAATCAGCTGCATTATTTAACCTCCTCCCAGTATAAAAGCTACTTTTTTTTCCACAAATAATTTATTATTTCATATTTTAAAATTCTGCTTCTTTGATGAGTGTACAAATTAATGTACCTGTGACTTTACCTTGTATATCCTTGATGACTACACATATTTTGCAAATATTAATGTTTTTAACCATTTTTATTTCCTCATTTCACTAGTTGAATTAAATTATTTTCCTTGTTTAAAAATTTAATGGGTTCAAGGTTTTCTCATTGATTTTTAGCACATCTGTGTAGAATCTGGATACAAATACTTTTACAATTGTACATGTGACAACAATATTGCACCCTCTCTGGACTGGATACTCACACATTTAACAATGGCATTTATGAACAGATATAATTTGTATTAGGCATTAGTGTAGTCATATTTATCAGCATTTTTTATGGTTGGTGTTTTTATATCCTGTTCAATAAATTCTGCAGTAAAGATATTAACCTATGATATCTTTGAAATTTTGCATTTCATATTTTGTTCTATAAAAAACCTATATTTTCTTTTACAATATGGATTGTGATTGAGACAAAGTTTATCATTTTTTTTCATGAATATCCATTTGACTCTCTACTTTATTGGAAAATTAGTTCATTCTCCAATTGTTGTGTATTGCCTAAATTTTCATGTAAGTAGTCATATGTCTATAGCTGTATTTGGGGCTCTGTATCATGTTCATGTATCACTTTTCATCAGTTTTAAATGGAAAAGCCATCTCAATGACTGGAAGTAGAACCAATCCACTACCTTTTGTCTGTTAAGGGATATCTTGAATATATTTTGTTTCTGCTACTCTGCCTGTCCAATTAATGCACTGAAAATTTTCACACACAAAAAACAAGCAGCTGGTAGAATTTAATTGAAACTATAAATTAAATTAAAAAAATATTAGACATGTCCTCATACTTGGAAGAGAGTCTTTAATTTTGTAGTTCCTTTTCTGATATACTTAGCACATCTATTGATAAAATTATCAAGACCCAAACTTGTTTGAATCAGGTTTAATAATGGTTGCTATTTTGTTGGATTTAAATAGTCATTGTTACTCTGCAGTAGAGGTTAGAATATTTCTGTACATATATTCATATATTTATATCTCATTTTCCAATCATTTTTTCATATATAAATGTATGTGTGAGTGTATATATATATATATATATATAATCATATATGATTATATATATATATATATATATATAATCATATATGATTATATATATATATATAATCATATATATATATATGATTTGGGGCTGTGTAATGATTTGAGCAATTATCATTATACAATTTAAATGTGATAATTTGTTATTTATGTGGGAAAATATGTTGTTTTAATCAATGATTTTCCTAACTTTTTTTATTGGTGACTTTCAAAAAGAATTTCTTACTTTTATAGAATAATAGTTCTCCAAGATTTTCTTTAAGATTAATGATTTATTGTCCTGTTTATGAAGTTGTTAGCTACACATTGATCATAAAAGTATACTCCTATATTGAGAGTTAGAAAAATGATTTTAATATTTTATATTACACATAAAAATAAAAGCATTTGATTTCATTGAATGATGCAAAGATATTTGCCAGTTTATTTTTTATTAAAATCAATTCTTAATTGCCCCAGTATCATAAATTGAGAAGTCAGTCTCTCAATTTGAAATTATGATATTTTTAAATGATTTTTTTTAAATATAAATGAAAGAATAGTCCTAAATTTCCTACCCTATTCAATTAATCTATTTTATAACATTGTAGTTCAATAATTTTTCTTCCTACCTGGTAGATATTGCTTTTGCTCTTCTTTGTTGATCTTAGTATTCTATGTAAATAATGAATAAAAACATACATAAATACATATATACACACAAACACACAATACAATGCATAAACTTTTGAGATACATTGGGCAGTGGTTTCTGCACAGGTAGGGCAGGTCAACAGCATTTTTCATCCACTCATAATGTAAAAGGTATACCCAAAAAGGAGAAGACTGACCCTTATTGATTTGTTTGCTTATAGGTCAAATATTCCATACTGGCAGAAGAAAGATGAGAAGACAAGGTACTACAACTGATGTCCACCATCCATTTCATAAAACAGCATAGTCACTTTGGAAAAAAAAAAGATGGCTATTATTTCCATTCTTACGTCCAGAGGAGAGGTGCAATGTTTTGGCCCTTGAGAGAAGACAGAGTACAAAGAGCTCTGTATTCTCCCAAAGGCATGCACAATCATTGTCTGGAGTGTAAGGAAATAAATTCATAAGAATGCTGTGAATAAGAATGAAGATACTGTGGACAAAAATCAGATGCTCTGGTTAATAATTAGAGAACACTGGTATGTTTATATCATCCACACATAAAACAGTAGAAAAACTAGAAATTTAACAAAGAAAAAAGGGAAAATTGACTCCTAAGAAGAGATTTCCTTTGGTCGTAGCAAGCCTCACATGTTGCCCTAAAGTGTAATTACCACAAGGAGACCTGACTCCTTGTTTTATTATCAATATGTTTGTACATATACAGAAATCAAACACGCTTTCTTCCCTCTCTTATTCCCTTGTCAGATAACATAAGTTGTATTAAGCAGGAGGTTCTTATTCTTTACACAGAAATGCAAGCAACAAAAGAAAAAAATAGATAACTGGACTTTGCCATTGTTTTAAAAAATGTGCATCTACAGACATTATCAATAATTCAAAAGTCAATTAATGAAATATGAAAAAAATATTTGTAAACTCTATGCTTGCAACAAAACAAGACAACAACCCAATTAAAAAAATGGGCAAAGGATTTGAATAAGCATTTCTCCAAATAAGATATGCAAATAATCATAAAAAATGATGTTCAACATCATTAGCCATTTTGAAAATGTAAACTAAAATCACAATGATTATCTTCTCACACCTGGAGTTGTTATTAAAAAAAAAGAAAGCACATAATAAGTGCTTGAGAAACTGCAGGGAAATATGACCCTTGCACATTGATGGTGGGAATATAAATATTGCAGGTTCTGTAGAAAACTGTTTGGTGGTCCTTGAATTGTTAAAAATAGAACCACCATATGACCCAGAATTCCCAATTCTAGGAATATGTCCAAAAGTATTTAAAGCAGAGAATTTGACAGATATTAGTACACCAATGTTAATAGACATCAATACCAAAATGTGGAAGCCACCCAAATGACTATCAGCAAATGTATGCATAACAATATGGCATTAACAAACAATTGAATGTTACTGAGCCTTAAAAAGAATGGAGTTCTGATAAATGCCTCTACATTGATGAAACTTGAAGAGGGTCACAATTCAGATACAAACTGAAAGTTATTATATGATTCCTCTTATATGAAGTGGCAAGGATATGCAAATGAATACACTGTAGGTTCCCAGGGAGATCAGGAATGTTGAGCTAATATCCAATGGATATACTGTTTCTTTTTGAGCTGATGGAAAGTTCTAATAATGGATGATGTTGTGGATCACACAACATTGTGACTGTGATTAATCCCAATGAATGGTGTGATTAAGTGTGGTTGAAATGGGGAAGTTTATGCTGTATGTAAGTTTTCACAATTTAAAAATAAAAGAGCAACTAAAAAGACATTGACAATTACATGCAACCCATAATCCTGGACTGCATTTAATATTGGAAGAGAAAAGGTCCATAAGGATATTAATGGTACATGTGAAAAAATTGGAATACAGACTCTAAGTTTTATATCAATATTAAAGGTCTTGAACTTGATAACTCTACTTAAGGTGGTGCATAATTGAATATTCTTGTTTTTAGAAAATGTATAAGAAAGTATTATATGTTCAAGGAACATGATGCATACACTCAAATGTTTAGAAACATGATAGAAAAAATAGGTGATACATATATGGATAGATAGACGACAGATGGAATGATTCAGCAAATTGGCAAAATGATAAAATTGATGGATATGAGTATTTAGGGGAGTTTGCTGTATGAATTTGTATTATTTTTGCACTTGTACTGGAAGTTTGATTTTTCAAAATAAAAGAGGTGTATGGAAAAAAGTCAGAGATATGAACGATATAAAACACAAAAATGGAAGTCTTAAAAATGAAAAGTAGAATTCTATGAGTTGAAAATTTGGTGGACTGGACATAATGATCGATTAATTATACATTTTAGAACTAAAGCTTGGTGAGCACGAGGACATAGCAATAAAGAATAAGCAAAATAAAACTCAAAGAAAATGGACTTTCAATAAATGAAAGAACTGTCAGTAATTTGGGAGACATCATTACTCAAAATCAATCTTGTAATTGGTCAGTCTGACAGAGAAAATTGCACTGGGTAGAAAATATATTGGAAGTAATAATGGATGAAATTTTTCAAAATCTTGTAAAAAATGGAAACTATAATGCCATGGATTCAAAAATCTCATAAGAATTCATGAATAAGAAGCATGAATAAAATTCACCAAACACATAAAATAAAAAAAGTGAAAATCGAAAATAAAGAGAAAATGATCAAAGCAGTCAGAGGGACAAAATATTCCATACAGAGGAATAAAGATGAATTGACAAGAGATTTTTCTTTGGAAAGAATTTAAGAGAAAAGACAGTCAGAAAATACTTTAAATTGCTGAAGTAAAATTGTCAAAATTTAATTCTACATCCAATAAAAACAAATTTGAAAAATGAAAAAAGTACAGAATTTTACAGATGTTACAAATGCTGAAAGAATTCATCAACAGCAGAAAATTCATTACAGCAAATTTTAAAGGAACTCTTTCCAGAGTGAAAATATTATGCATCTAAAATATGGATCCAAACAAAGAACTTGCGAGTATCAGAAATAGTAAATATGTGCCAAAATATGACACATTTTCACATAATTAAAATTCTGTGAGAGATAATTCACTTTAAACAAAAAAAAAAAAAAATACTGATGTATTGTGGACTTTATAACCTACCTATAAGTGAAATGCATGTTGAAAATAGTTCAAAGGCAATGATAGGTAAATGGAAATATATTATTCAAAGGTATTATACTACATGTAATGTGTTATAATATCAAAAGATGGTAAATGAAGATGAATTAAATATGTATACAATAAATCTTAGCACAACAACCAATATTAGAAAACAAAGAATTATAACTAAAAAGAAATAGGGAAGGTAAAATATATTTAATTTAAGTGAAAGCCAAAAGTATAGCAAAAATGAATGAGGCAGGGGCAGGGCAAGAAGGCAGAGTGTGGAGGTGTGGGTTTTAGTTAATCCTCTGGGGCAGCTGGTAGATAGCCAAGAACTGTGTGGAACAGATGGAACAGGCACCTCAGGGAAATCTGTGATCAGTCATGCATCACACAACAGTCTGGAACATGTGGAGCAGCTGATATTAGTGAACCTGTAAGGCCCATGGACAGAGGGCCTATGCCCCACCCTACCAGGGAGTGTGGACCGTTTTGTGGCTGGTTTCCCAAGAGAGGAGAGGATTGTCATTGTTGGCAACAAAGAGGGAGGCTAAACCTGGCCCAAGTTGCAGAACAGATTAGCAAACTGAGACTGCTGAGCAAAAATTCAAACAATATTTAAACTAGACCAGACACTGGAGAATCTGGGAGCAGTCAACCTGACTTAGAGGAGATGTGGCTAGCAAAAACAGAAAAAAAAAGCAAACAAACAAAAAATCACAAAAACACCCAGACTGTTGGAGTGGAGGGTGAGCATAATAGAGAGAAGGGTTGGGCTCCAACAGAAACAGACGCAGACACCTATACCTATGCAAACCCAAGAACCAGTATTTCTGGTTTCCTGTTACCTCTTCAACTGCTCTCCAACTCCTTTTAATTTTGGCATTTCAATAGCCCATCAGAACTCATGTGTCAACCTGGCCCCCAATCAAGGGCAGAATTAAAGTTGTCTCAGATAACTATGCAGTAAGAAGAGATAATAAAACTAAAAGGCTTTTCTTTAAATAGTCTATACAGGGCCTTTATTATTCTTTTTTCTTTTTTTATTTTTTCTCTTGTTTTAAATAACTCTTCTAAGTAGCCCATTAAAGAAAGCTTCAAAGACTTGTAATTGGCTGTTGGACCCAGGGAAGATCAGAGCTAAGATAGCTGAGAGACAAAGCAATGAATTAGTGGGGGAGACAAGTCCCTAAAGGGCATAACTCCTCCAAGAAAAGGGGGGCATGGTCCAGCTAAATTGGCAGCTGTACTTCAGGGAACTCAGACCCCAGGGATAGGATTCAGAAACCAATGTCACTCAGCCATGCCCCTGACAGGGTCAGAGTTACCAGGAGAATTAAAAGCTTGATGCCTCCTTACACTGGTGGGAAAGTTGTGGGCTGGCAAGCACCATTAGCTGGACAGGATAGGAAAAACTCTGAGTCTAAAGGCTTTGTAGGATGGTCTCATATTCAAGGAATCTCCATATCCTGCTCCATGAGATATGTCTCTTGATTGGGAGAAACTGACTGGGGTTTACCATATCTGAGTGGACAGTATCACACAAAGGCTACATAGAGGCAGGGCAAGAACCAGAAAAACAAGCTATGAAAAATTCTGATCAACTAAATACAGCCTAACTTAGAGGTCTAGAAAATTTGAACTGAACAACAAATGTTAGAGAACAAAGCTGACCAACAAGATAACCCTAGGTAAAAGAGTGAAAACAAACTCTAGAATAAACTAATCAAGAAAATCAGATGCCTAGACAGCTTAAGATAAGGAGTCATACAAGGAAACATGAAAATATGGAACAGCCAAAGGAACAAACTAATAGATCAACCATGATACAGGAGATGAAACAACTAATGCTAAATCAATTCAATGAACTGAGGGAAGAACTAATTAAAGATGTTCAAACAAATCTCCTAAATCAATTCAAAAATCAATTCAGTGAACTGAGGGAAGATATGGTAAAAAAGATGAAGGATATAAGGAAGACACAAGATGACCATAAAGAAAAATTCATAAAATTAAAAAAAAACAGACGGCAGAACTTATGAGAATGAAGGGCATAATGAAGGAGATGAAAAATACAATGGAGGGAAACAGCAATAAATTTTAACAGGCAGAAGAAAGGATCATTGAATTGGAAGACAAGACATTTGAACTCACAACACAAAAGAACAGATGGTGAAAAGAATGGAAAAATATGAGCAGGGCCTTAGGGAGCTGACAGACAACATGAAGCACAAGAATATTTGTGTTATGGGTAACCCAGAAGGAGAAGAGAAGGGAAAGGGGGCAGAAAGAATGATAGAAAAAATATTTAATGAAAATTTCTCAACCCTTATGAAGGACAGAATATTGCAGATTCAAGAGGTACAGCATACCCCAAACATAATAGATCCAATAGACCTAATCCAAGACACTTTCTGTACATATTGTCCAATGTCAAAGGCAAAGAGAGAATTCTGAAAGCAGCAAAAGAAAAGCAATCCATCACATATGAAGGATGCTCAATAAGACTAGGTCTAGATTTCTCTTCAGAAACCATGGAGGCAGGAAGACAGTGATGTGATATATTTAAGATACTGAAAGAGAAGAATTGCCAACCAAGAATTTGATATCTGGCAAAACTCTCACTCAAATATGAGAGAGGGATTAAAATATTCTCACACAAACAGACACTGATAGAATTTGTGAAGATAATTACTAAAGGGGGTGCTATAGGTGGATGGGAAATGTCAGGAGAGAGAGGTTTGAAGAAGAGTATAGAAATGCAGATTATCAGGAAGGATAAAAGGAGAGACAGAAATAAGATAAGACAGATAAAATCCAAAAGACAAAATGGTAGAAGAATGTACTGCCCTTACAGTAATAACACTTAATGTTAATGGATTAAACTCCCCAAAAAAGACATAGGCTGGCAGAATGAAATAAAGAACAGGGCCCATCTATATACTGTCTGCAAGAAACTCACTTTGGACACAAGGACAAAAATAGGCTGAAATTGAAAAGCTAGAAAAAGATATTTCATGCAAATGGGAACAAGAAAAAAAGCAGGAGTAGCTTTGTTAATATCAGACAAATTAGACTTCAAAATTAAAACAAGTAAAAGAGAAAATGAAGGACCCTATATATTAATAAAACTGTCAATTCTTCAAGAAAACATAACAATCATAAATATGTATCAACTAATCTAGAGTACCTCAAAATTCATGAGGCAAACACTGAGAAAACTGAAAGGATAAGGAGATATTTTTACAATAATAGTTGGAGACTTCAATACACCACTCTCATCAATGGATAGAACTTGTAGACAGAGGATTAATAAGGAAATGGAGAAGTTGAATTTTATGATAAATGAACTAGACTTGACAGATATAGAAACCTACATCACTTAATAGAAGGATAAAAATTTTCTTATGTTCTCATGGAACCCTCTCTATGATAGACATATGTTGGGTCACAAAGCAAGTCTCAGCAAATTTAAAAATATTAATACTAAACAAAGCACTTTCTCAGATCATAATTGAATGAAGTTGGAAATAGGCAGAGGATTGTAAAATTCACAAGCATATAGATGCTAGACAACACCCTCTTAGAAAACTGGTGGGTAAGGCAGAAATTGCAAGAAAAATGGGGAATACCTTGAGGCAAATGACAATGAAAACACAACATATTAAAATTGATTGGATGCAGCAAAGGCAGTGGTGAGAGGGAAATTTATTGCCTTAAACATCTATATTAAAAGAGAAGAGAGAGCAAAAATTTAGGAATTAGCTGTTCACTTGGAGAAACTAGAGAAAGAACACCAAACCAACCGAAAGCAAACAGAAGGAAAGAAATAAAGATTAAAGCATAAATAAATGAAATTGAGAGAAAGAAAACAATATAGAGAATCAACAATAGCAAAAGCTGGTTCTTTAAGAAAATGAACAAACTTGATGGACAACTAGCTAGGCTAACAAAAAGAAAAGGAAGTGGATGCAAATAAATGTTATCAGAATTGGGAAAGGACACAGAACTGCTGGCCCTATGGAAATAAAGGAGATAATGAGAAGATATTATGAGCAACTATATGATAATAAACTAGGTAACTTAGATGAAATAGACAAATTTCTAGAAAAGTATAAACAACAAACATTAACACAAGAAAAAATAGATGACTGCAACAAGCCAATCACAAGTAAAGAGATTGAGTCAATCATCCAAAAGCTCCTAAAAAAGAAAAGCCCAGGACCAGTTGGCTTCACATGTGAATTATACCAAGCAATCAAGAAATAGTCCCAATCCTGCTCACAGTCTTCAAAAAAATTGAAGAGGAGGGAAAGTTACCCAACCATTTTTATGAAGCCATAATCACACTGATATCAAAATCAGACAAAGATACTACAAAAAATGAAATTAAAGACCAATGTCTTTAATGAATATAGATGCAAAAATCTTCAACCACATATTCATAAATCAAATCCAGCAACAGATTAAAAAATATATACACCACAACCAGGTGGGTTTTATTCCAGTTATGCAAGGCAGGTTCAACACAAGAAAATCAATTAATGCAATGCACCACATCAATAGATGAAAGCAGAAGAACCACATGATAACCTCAATCAATACAGAAAAGGCATTTGACAAAATTCAACATCCTTTTTTTGATAAAAATACTTCAAATGATAGGAAGAGAAGGGAATTTTCCCAATATGATAAAGGCAAAATATGAGAAACCCACAACTGACATACTCAATGGGGAAAGACTGAAAGTTTTCTCACTAATATTAGGAACAAGACAGGGATGTCAATTGTCCTCTTTGTTATTCAACATTGTGCTGAAAGTTCTAGCTAGAGCAAATAAACAAGAAAAGTAAATAAAAGGCATCCAAATTGAAGGGGAAGAAGTAAAACTTTCACTTTTTGCAGATGACTTGATTCTATATGTATAAACTCCAGAAAAATCTACAGTAAAGCTATCAGAACTATTCAATGAATCCAGCAAAGTAGCAGGCTACAAGATCAACATGCAAAAGTATTTATATATACTAGTGTTCTTATACACTAGTAATGTGCAAAAAGAGGAAGAAATCAAGAAAAATATTCCATTTACAATAACAACCAAAAGAATCAATTATTTAGGAATCAACTTAACAAAGGCCACAAAAGACCTAAACAGAGAAAACTACAAGAAACTAATAAAATAAATCCAACAGGATCTAAAAAAATGGAAGAACATACCATGATCATGGATCAGAAGACTAAATATTGTCTGATTTATAGTTTAACACACCAATTAAAATCCCAACAACATACTATGCAGAAATATAAAAATGAATAACCAAATTTATTTTAAGGGTAAGCTGTCATGAATAGCCAAAAATATCTTGAGAAAGAGCAACAAAGTGGGAGGTCTCACACTACCTGAGTTTGAAGAATATTAAAAAGCTATAGTGCTCAAAACAGCATGGTAATGTCATAAAGATAGATATACCAACAAATAGATTCAAACTCAGTCTTCAGAAATAGACCCTCACAGCTACAGACAATTGGTCTTTGAGAAGGCAGTGGAGCCAAAGCAACTGGGACAAAGAACCTCTTAAATAGTGTTTAGAGAACTTGATATCTATTTCCAAAATAATGAAAGAGGACTCCTGTCTCTAACCTTATACAAAAATTAACTTGAAATGTATCAAAGACTTAAACATTAGTGCCAAGATCACAAGACTCTAAAAAGAATACATAGGACAATATCTTAAAGATCTTGTGATAGGAGGTTGTTTCCTAGACCTTGCACCCAAAGCGTGAGCAACAAAAGAACAATTAGAAAAATGGGATCCCCTCAAAATTAAACAATTTTTTACATCAAAGGACTTTGTCAGAAAGGTGAAAAGGCAGGCTACACGATGGAGACAATATTTGGAAACCACATATCAGATAAAGGTTTAATATCCTGAATATATAAAGTGATCCAACAACTCAATAACAGAAAGACAACACAATTTAAAAATGGGCAAAAGACATGGACAGATGCTTCTCTGAAGAGGAAATACAAATGGCTCAAAAACATGTGAAAACATGCTCAACTTCATAGGCTATTAGGGAAATGCAAATCAAAACCACAATGGGTTATAATCTCAAAACTACCAGAATGGCCATTATCCAAAAAACAGAAAATTACAATTGCTGGAGAGGATGGTGGAGAAAGAGACACATTTATTCACTGTTGGTGGAATTTCAAATGGTGCACCCACTCTGGAAGACAGTGTGGCAGTTCCTCAGGAAGCTAAGAATAGATTTGCCATGTGACCCAGTTATTACATTACTAGGTATATACTCAGAGAACCTGAAAGTTAAGACAAAAATGGACATTTGTAAACAGATGTTTATTCCAGCATTATTCACAAAATTCAAGAGATGGAAACAGCCATGGATGATTGGATAAAAATCTGTGGTATATACACATGATGGACTATTACACAGTTGTAAGACAGAACAAAGACATGGAACATATAACAATGTGGATGAACCTTGATGACATTATGTTGAGCAAAGTTAGCCAGAATCAAAAGGACAAGTACTGTGTGGTCTCAATAATATGGACTAACATCAAAGAGCAAACTTTGAGAGTTTAAAGCTGATAACACAGTCTATCAGAAGATCAAAAGTGGTAGAGATCAGGCACTTGATGCTGAAGGACTACAGAATGTTCAGCAGGATTGACTGTATAGATCCAGAAATAGCATCATGTTGTGTGATGTCATCACAATATTGTAAGTACACTGAACAAAGATGTTAATGAATAAAGCTGAAAGAAGTAGGCTAGGGACATTTATGACACCCAATGTAAAGATAGAAGAGAAATACTGGGACTGTTTAACTTAGCAATAACTGGAGTGGTTAATGACTGTGATTTAATACACAAATATAAACTGTACATGTGGGAGAAAAAACATATGTCAAACATGCAGAGTGATGAAAAGGGGATGGTATTGAGCAAAAATATTATCAAAGCAAACTGGAGTCTATGGTCTACAGTAACATTGTAATATGTTTCCATTAAATGTAACAAAGGCAATATACCAAAGCTAATATTTATGAGATGGGAATATAAGGGAGGGATATGGGATTCCTGGTAGTGGTGTTGTGTCTGACCCTACAATTATATGGTATTTTATGATATGTTGTTTTTCTTTTTATTATCTTTTTATTGTTCATTAAAAAATCTTTTTCGTAGTAATCAATATGTTCAAGTGCTGATAAGTGCACAAATATATGTTAATACCATGAACAGCTGATTGCATACTGTGAATATTTGTATGGTATGTGAATATAGCTCTACAAAATTGTAGGAAAAAAATATAAACAGGGATAAAAGTGCTTGAGAAAACGTGAAGAGAAGGATGTACTTATTTACTGTTGGTTAGGAGGCAGAATGTTGTAGCATTTCTGGAGGACAGTGTGATGGTTCCACAGGAAGCTAAGTATGTGTGTGCCATAAGGTCCTGCAGCCTCATTAAGGGAAGATCTGAGAGCAGGGACATTAATGGACATTTTAACACTGGTGTTTATGGAGGGAGTATGCATGATTGCAATGGGTAGAGGTGGCTTAAGCTTTTGTTGAACAAGGAACACAATGGTGAACTCTAGTGTGTGCATACAATGGAATACTGAACAATTGCAAGAAGGAAAGAAGCTGTGCAAAATGCAATGAGGTGAATGGAACCTGTAGACAAAATTTGGAGTGAAATACACCAGAGAAAAGACAAACTGTAATGCTTCACCAATATGGACTAATTACAATGTGTACACTCAGAACTGAAACTTAGAGCACAATTTAGGGGAATGATTATTGTAATGGTCACTAGATTACAAGCTCTTACAGCAGCCACATCTATTCTGGAATTGTATTGACTATCTCCAGATTCTGACATACTGATCCCTTTGTGTATAAACTGTCCATGGAACTTTGGGTATCTCAGAGATAGAACTTGACAGATACGAATCTTAGTATTAGCACATATAACAACTGTTAAAAAAGCTGAAAAAGAGTCCAGACTTCAACTAGAGATATGAATGAAGAGGATGTGGTTAGGACTACAGCAAATGGGACCAAAGGGCAGAGGACAAGGCTGACTGCATTTTAAAACTTCAAATTCTATGTGAGACCAATAGAAGAGATGTTTAGTTGGTGCAAAATCTATATTTCCTAAATAATTTAGCTCACACAGCTTGTTCATATACCATAATTACATGGAAATTTAAATAGGAAGTGATACTTGGTAGGTTTGCATAGGTTAATGTGAAATAGAGATACACCCCAAAGTAATTTGGACAGAGAATAAAAATATATATGCAGGGTCCCCGGAGGAGCTGGGCAAAAATGTGTTGGTGTTGGATTTCCTCACCTGGATTGTTGCTAATATTCTCACAAACATTGATGACTGGTGGTTTGATGAGCTGAACCCTCTATCATGGGATTGGCCTTATGAAGATCATTACTGCAAAGGAGAGGCTAAACCTGCTTATAATTGTACCAAAGGGTCTCCCCATGAGTATCTCTTTGTTTCTCAGACGTGACCCTCTTTCTCTAGCTAAGCCAACTCAGCAGGTAGAGTTCACTGCCCTCCCCCTCTACATGGATATGACACCCAGGGGTGTACTTCTCCCTGGCAACATGGGCTATGACTCCCAGGGATTAATCTGGACCCTGAATTGTGGGATTGGGAACATCTTATTGACCAGAAGGGGATGGAAAATGAAACAAAATAGATTCAGTTGCTTAGAGATTCCAAATGGAGCTGAGAGCTCACTCTGGTTGGCATGCTTATGCATTATATAGAAAACTCTTTTTAGGTTTTAATGCACTGGAAGAGCTAGAAGTAAATACCTGAAACTACCAAACTGTAACACTGTAGCCTTGACTCTTAAAGATGATTTATAGCAAGGTAGCTTACAATGGGTGACAGTGTAATTGTGAAATCTTGTGGATCCCACTCCCTTTTTCCAGTGTATTGATGGATGAGTAGAAAAATGGGGACAAAAAACTAAATGAAAAATAGTGTGAGAGGAATGAGATGATTTTGGTGTTTTTTATTTTTTTAATCTTATTTTCACTTTTTCTGGTACAAGGAAAATGTTCAAACATTAGATTGGGTGATGAATGCACAACTGTATGATGGTACTGTGAAAAATTGTGCACTTTGGATGATTGTATGGTATGTGAATATATCTCAATAAAATTGAATTTAAAAAGTAATGTTCTGTATTTCAGTTTTTTGAACTTGGAAAATATTTTCCTTATTACCTAGTATATTGTCTATGTAGCAATTGTCCAGTGTGTATTTGCAATGAATATCAAACATGTAGTTTTGGGATATAGTGTTCTACAAATCTCAATTAGGTTTTTCTTGGTAAATTTTCTCATGTTTTTTATCTATTCTTACATTTATCTGTTCTGTCAGTTAAATTTAAGAGTTAAATCTTAAGCTGTTTAATTAGAATAGTTTTATTTCCCATTTCTCTTTTTGATTCTCTTAATTTTGCTTTATGTATTGTGATTACTATTGTATGCATGTACACCCAATGACATCTTATTTGATTGAATATTTCCAAATGAGCTTTATAAAATTTAAAGGTGGCTATTTATACAGGAAAAAATGAGTCCAAATTGTATTGTGCACAATAAATTATCAATCAATATGTGCAGAATAAATTTTGGAAACTATATAAATGTATTGTGTTGTTATATTAAATAATGTCATTTAAATATTGCTTACTGAATAATGCTTTTCTACAATTGCAAACATAAAAATGTATAAATGCATAGATATACATGAGGGAAAGTAGTATTATTTCACTAAAAATACTATATAACACATAAAAAGATTACAAGAATATTATAGTTTGCAGAGTATTGTATATGATAAGTTAATTATCATCATTATCCTGTGATAATAGCAATCTTAGAATAAACAGAAGTGGCAGTGCTATTTGCAATTAGTGACAATCTGTCCAACTAACATATCTAGAAACCAACTCTGTGATATATTAGCAAATTTCTCAGCCAGATTGCTTATACTTGGGAAGCTATTCAGTATTGTAAACTACATTGCAATCCACTAGAGAGAATTTGTCTGCCTCGAGTGTTAATGTGATATCTGTGCTAATATATAAACCAACCATTTGAAACTCTACTTAAAAACATAGTTTCACAATTTTAAATATATTAAAAAGATACCTCAGTTGCAACATATATGGACATAGGGAAAAAAACACAACTATTTTTGATTTAATGCAATGGAGATTTTAGTACCTTTCAAATAATGCATGCTACATCATAATATATAATACATCATTCCTAAACTTTGTATACATGTCCGTGGTTTACATTTCATAAAAAAATAATATTTTCTTTGAGTAAAGATGTTATTATTTAAAATTATTTCTTCCATATTATGGAAAACAAGGTAAAGTATCCCTGATCTCTCCTACCAACCTCATATTCTTCAGATGCTTCTTTTTCATTAATAATATAATCAATATCTTAGTGTTAATTTATGGCCAGTTTTTAGATTTTCTTTTTTTCATTTTTGGTGATATTTTAATATATGACAAAGAATGATTCTCTCTGTAATTGAAGAATGAGATCAAGCAAATTTCACAGTTTTAACAATTTTAGGACTAATTTTATTTAATTGAGAATAACTGAAAAGATATAACAAATGTTTTTCAATGATATTTCAGCCATCAAAGGAATGTGAAATTTGGAGAGTGGAAACCTCAAAATAAAATATGTGTTCCTTTTTTGCTGATGCATAATCAATGGAAAGTTACTTAGAAATCAAGTCAGGTCACCCAAAGAGGAAATGGGAAAGAATTTCAATTTTGATTCATATTATAATTATATCATAAAAATGGAACAGCTTGAAATCTTTATTGTTTCCCTGAACAAAGCTTTCTCCTGGTAATTCTCCTTACACTTTCTTTAATCTGCTTGTTTCTAAGACTATAAATAATAGGATTCAAGAAAGGAGGGAATATAGAATAGAAAACAGAAGTGATCATGTCCTGAATTGTTGGTGAATGAGGGTTTGACTTCATGTATACAGCAGCAACTGAGTTGAAAAGATAGTCACCATGAATATGTGGGGGACACAGGTGAAAAAAGCCTTTCCTCCCTCTCCCATAGTTGGAAACTTGAGCACAGTTGAAAATATGAAAATATAATCCCTGGCAATAAATGCAATGGAGTCACTAAGAATCACAACTGCAGATATAAAAATTGAAATTTCCTTGCTTAAGTTGTCAGAGCAAGAGAGATTCAGCAATTTGGGAATGTCAGAGAAGTAGGGATGGACCACAGAAAGACAGCCAGAATGTGTTTCCAGTGTGGAATCCAGAGTAGACCACACCACTGACTACTGAAGCCAGAGTCATCTGGACACAGTCTTGATGGTTCATGATCATAGGGTACTGGAGGGGCTGGCAAATGGCCACAAAACAGACAGAGCCATGATGCTGAGGAACAGAGGCTCTGCAAAAGCAATGAAAATCATGAGGAAGACCTGAGCTGCACATCCTACAATGGATATCACCCTGTTTTCAAGCAGGAAGATGACACATACCTTGGGTAATGTAACAGAAATATAACACATGTTCAAGACTGATAGATTCCTAAGAAAGAAATACATGGGGTTATGAAGACTATGGTCAAGAATGTGATGGGGACAATGAGAAGGTTTCCCATCAGGGCTGCCAAGTACATAAATATGAGTAGCATACTGATGTGGTTGATTATTTTATCTATGATATTGAATGAACAAAACAGAGTCAGAAAGAACTTAAACTATTTAAAAAAGTCACAGAGGTGTGGAAGAATTTAATGTCAAAATAGTATCAAAAGTCATAGTGGTGGAAGTGGAAATAAGAATAATTTTCCAAGAGTTACACAGGGAATGGATTACAATGGATAGTATAAGCAGTTCCCTTCTGGGCTTCAGAATAATTTGGGACCCAATGAATCTTTTTTTCCAACCAATTTATCCCTTCAGTAATGGGAATGTTTATCTTATGCCTTTCCTTCCATTGCATATTGTAAACAGATAACTTGATTTCTGTTTTTTTTTTGCAGCTTCACAGATAAAGGAAAATTGTGCTCCAGGACCACACCTGTAACCAATTTTTGTAAGATTTTGTAATTAGAATTGTTACTGAAATGACTTACAACTTTGGGATTTTGTGATGGAATTAATGTATTTTTCCTGTGGAAAGAACATGACTGTTTTGGGTCCAGATGGTGGCTGCTGTGGTTTGTAGATATATACACCCAGAAAATTATGTTCTTAAACTTAATCAATTCTCAATATGAATCGTCTGTAAGTAGAACGTTTAGGAGAGGTCACTGCAGTTAAAATGTGGCCAGAGGTGGGGCAAGATGGCAGACTGGTGAGCTGTATGTTTTAGTTACTCCTCCAGGAAAGGAGGTAGAAAGCCAGGAACTGCGTGGACTGGACACCACAGAACAATCTGACTTTCGGCATACTTCATACAACACTCATGAAAACGTGGAACTGCTGAGATCAGCAAAATCTGTAAGTTTTTGCGGCCAGGGGACCCGCGCCCCTCCCTGCCAGGCTCAGTCCCGTGGGAGGAGGGGCTGTCAGCTCCGGGAAGGAGAAGGGAGAACTGCAGTGGCAGCCCTTATCGGAAACTCTTATTCTGCTGATCCAAACTCCAACCATAGATAGACAGAGACCAGACACCAGAGAATCTGAGAGCACCCAGCCCAGCAGAGAGGAGACAGGCATAGAAAAAAAAACAACACGAAAAACTCCAAAATAAAAGCGGAGGATTTTTGGAGTTCTGGTGAGCCTGGAAGGGGGAAGAGCAGAGCTCAGGCCCGAGCTTGGGCCCTGAGGTGCATATGCAAATCCCGAAGAAAAGCTGATCTCTCTGCCCTGTGGACCTTTCCTTAATGGCCCTGGTTGCTTTCTCTCTTAGCATTTCAATAACCCATTAGATCTCTGAGGAGGGCCCTTTTGTTTTGTTTTGTTTTCTTTTTCATTGTTGTTGTTGTTTGTTTTTTTTTAATCCTTTTTTCTTTTTCTAAAACAATTACTCTAAGAAGCCCAATACAGAAAGCTTCAAAGACTTGCAATTTGGGCAGGCCAAGTCAAGAGCAGAACTAGGAGAGCTCTGAGACAAAATGCAATAATCCAGTGGCTGAGAAAATTCACTAAACACCACAACTTCCCAAGAAAAGGGGGGTGTCCGCTCACAGCCATCATCCTGGTGGACATGAAACACTCCTGCCCATCCCCAGCCCCATAGCCCAGAACTGCCCCAGACAACCCAGTTTGACGGAAGTGCTTCAGATAACAGACACACACCACAAAACTGGGCATGGACATTAGCCTTCCCTGCAACCTCAGCTGATTGTCCCAGAGTTGGGAAGGTAGACCAGTGTGAATTAACAAAGCCCCATTCAGCCATCATTTCAGCAGACTGGGAGCCTCCCTACACAGCCCAGCAGCCCAGAACTGCCCTGGGGGGACGGCACTCACCTGTGACATATCACAGTCATCCCTCAACAGAGGACCAGGGGTGCACGGCCTGGAAGAGGGGCCCATTTGCAAGTCTGAGGAGCCATACGCCAATACCAAGGACTTGTGGGTCAGTGGCAGAGACAAACTGTGGCAGGACTGAACTGAAGGATTAGACTATTGCAGCAGTCTTAAAACTCTAGGATCACCAGGGAGATTTGATTGTTAGAGCCACCCCCCTCCCTGACTGCCCAGACACACGCCCCGTATACAGGGCAGGCAACACCAACTACACATGCAAGCTTGGTACACCAATTAGACCCCACAAGACTCACTCCCCCACTCACCAAAAAAGCTAAGCAGGGGAGAACTGGCTTGTGGAGAACAGGTGTCTCGTGGACGCCACCTGCTGGTTAGTTAGAGAAAGTGTACTCCATGAAGCTGTAGATCTGATAAATTAGAGATAAGGACTTCAATTGGTCTACAAATCCTAAAAGAACCCTATCAAGTTCAGCAAATGCCATGAGGCCAAAAACAACAGAAAATTATGAAGCATATGAGAAAACCAGATGATATGGATAACCCAAGCCCAAGCACCCAAATCAAAAGTTCAGAAGAGACACAGCACCTAGAGCAGCTACTCAAAGAACTAAAGATGAACAATGAGACCATAATACGGGAGACAAAGGAAATCAAGAAGACCCTAGAAGAGCATAAAGAAGACATTGCAAGAATAAATAAAAAAATGGATGATCTTATGGAAATTAAAGAAACTGTTGACCAAATTAAAAAGATTCTGGACACTCATAATACAAGACTAGAGGAAGTTGAACAACGAATCAGTGACCTCGAAGATGACAGAAGGGAAAATGAAAGCATAAAAGAAACAATGGGGAAAAAATTGAAAAAATTGAAATGGACTTCAGGGATATGATAGATAATATGAAATGTCCAAATATAAGACTCATTGGTGTCCCAGAAGGGGAAGAAAAGGGTAAAGGTCTAGGAAGAGTATTCAAAGAAATTGTTGGGGAAAACTTCCCAAATCTTCTAAACAACATAAATACACAAATCATAAATGCTCAGCGAACCCCAAATAGAATAAATCCAAATAAACCCACTCCGAGACATATACTGATCACACTGTCAAACACAGAAGAGAAGAAGCAAGTTCTGAAAGCAGCAAGAGAAAAGCAATTCACCACATACAAAGGAAACAGCATAAGACTAAGTAGTGACTACTCAGCACCCACCATGGAGGCGAGAAGGCAGTGGCACAATATATTTAAAATTCTGAGTGAGAAAAATTTCCAGCCAAGAATACTTTATCCAGCAAAGCTCTCCTTCAAATTTGAGGGAGAGCTTAAATTTTTCACAGACAAACAAATGCTGAGAGAATATGCTAACAAGAGACCTGCCCTACTGGAGATACTAAAGGGAGCCCTACAGACAGAGAAACAAAGAAAGGACAGAGAGACTTGGAGAAAGGTTCAGTACCAAAGAGATTCGGTATGGGTACAATAAAGGATATTAATAGACAGAGGGGAAAAATATGACAAACATAAACCAAAGGATAAGATGGCTGATTCAAGAAATGCCTTCACGGTTATAGTGTTGAATGTAAATGGATTAAACTCACCAATTAAAAGATATAGATTCGCAGAATGGATCAAAAAAAATGAACCATCAATATGTTGCATACAAGAGACTCATCTTAGACACAGGGACACAAAGAAACTGAAAGTGAAAGGATGGAAAAAAATATTTCAAGCAAGCTACAGCCAAAAGAAAGCAGGTGTAGCAATATTAATCCCAGATAAAATAGACTTCAAATGCAGGGATATTTTGAGAGACAAAGAAGGCCACTACATACTAATAAAAGGGGCAATTCAGCAAGGAGAAATAACAATCGTAAATGTCTATGCACCCAATCAAGGTGCCACAAAATACATGAGAGAAACACTGGCAAAACTAAAGGAAGCGATTGATGTTTCCACAATAATTGTGGGAGACTTGAACACATCACTCTCTCCTATAGATAGATCAACCAGACAGAAGACCAATAAGGAAATTGAAAACCTAAACAATCTGATAAATGAATTAGATTTAACAGACATATACAGGACATTACATCCCAAATCACCAGGATACACATACTTTTCTAGTGCTCATGGAACTTTCTCCAGAATAGATCATATGCTGGGACATAAAACAAGCCTCAATAAATTTAAAAAGATTGAAATTATTCAAAGCACATTCTCTGACCACAACGGAATACAATTAGAAGTCAATAACCATCAGAGACTTAGAAATTTCACAAATATCTGGAGGTTAAATAACACACTCCTAAACAATCAGTGGGTTAAAGAAGAAATAGCAAGAGAAATTGCTAAGTATATAGAGATGAATGAAAATGAGAACACAACATACCAAAACCTATGGGATGCAACAAAAGCAGTGCTAAGGGGGAAATTTACAGCACTAAACGCATATATTAAAAAGTAAGAAAGAGCCAAAATCAAAGAACTAATGGATCAACTGAAGAAGCTAGAAAATGAACAGGAAACCAATCCTAAACCAAGTAGAAGAAAAGAAGTAACAAGGATTAAAGCAGAAATAAATGACATACAGAACAAAAAAACAATAGAGAGGATAGATATCACCAAAAGTTGGTTCTTTGAGAAGATCAACAAGATTGACAAGCCCCTAGCTAGACTGACAAAATCCAAAAGAGAGAAGAACCATATAAACAAAATAATGAATGAAAAAAGGTGACATAACTGCAGATCCTGAAGAAATTAAAAAAATTATAAGAGGATACTATGAACAACTGTATGGCAACAAACTGGATAATGTAGAGGAAATGGACAATTTCCTGGAAACATATGAACAACCTAGACTGACCAGAGAAGAAATAGAAGACCTCAACCAACCCATCACAAGCAAAGAGATCCAATCAGTCATCAAAAATCTTCCCACAAATAAATGCCCAGGGCCAGATGGATTCACAGGGGAATTCTACTAAACTTTCCAGAAAGAACTGACACCAATCTTACTCAAACTCTTTCAAAACATTGAAGAAAATGGAACATTACCTAACTCATTTTATGAAGCTATAACATCAATCTAATACCAAAACCAGGCAAAAATGCTACAAAAAAGGAAAACTACCGGCCAATCTCCCTAATGAATATAGATGCAAAAATCCTCAACAAAATACTTGCAAATCGAATCCAAAGACACATTAAAAAAATCATACACCATGACCAAGTGGGGTTTATTCCAGGCATGCAAGGATGGTTCAACATGAGAAAATCAATCAATGTATTACAACACATTAACAAGTCAAAAGGGAAAAATCAATTGATCATCTCAATAGATGCTGAAAAAACATTTGACAAAATTCAACATCCGTTTTTGATAAAAACACTTCAAAAGGTAGGAATTGAAGGAAACTTCCTCAACATGATAAAGAGCATATATGAAAAACCCACAGCCAGCATAGTACTCAATGGAGAGAGACTGAAAGCCTTCCCTCTAAGATCAAGAACAAGACAAGGATGCCCGCTGTCTCCACTGTTATTCAACATTGTGCTGGAAGTGCTAGCCAGGGCAATCCGGCAAGACAAAGAAATAAAAGGCATCCAAATTGGAAAAGAAGAAGTAAAACTGTCATTGTTTGCAGATGATATGATCTTATATCTAGAAAACCCTGAGAGATCGACGATACAGCTACTAGAGCTAATAAACAAATTTAGCAAAGTAGCGGGATACAAGGTTAATGCACATAAGTCAGTAATGTTTCTATATGCTAGAAATGAACAAACTGAAGAGACACTCAAGAAAAAGATACCATTTTCAATAGCAACTAAAAAAATCAAGTACCTAGGAATAAACTTAACCAAAGATGTAAAAGACCTATACAAAGAAAACAACATAACTCTACTAAAAGAAATAGAAGGGGACCTTAAAAAGTGAAAAAATATTCCATGTTCATGGATAGGGAGACTAAATGTCATTAAGATGTCAATTCTACCCAAACTCATCTACAGATTCAATGCAATCCCAATCAAAATTCCAACAACCTACTTTGCAGACTTGGAAAAGCTAGTTATCAAATTTATTTGGAAAGGGAAGATGCCTCGAATTGCTAAAGACACTCTAAAAAAGAAAAACGAAGTGGGAGGACTTACACTCCCTGACTTAGAGGCTTATTATAAAGCCACAGTTGCCAAAACAGCATGGTACTGGCACAAAGATAGACATATTGATCAATGGAATCGAATTGAGAATTCGGAGATAGACCCTCAGATCTATGGCCGACTGATCTTTGATAAGGCCCCCAAAGTCACTGAACTGAGTCATAATGGTCTTTTCAACAAATGGGGCTGGGAGAGTTGGATATCCATATCCAAAAGAATGAAAGAAGACCCCTACCTCACCCCCTACACAAAAATTAACTCAAAATGGACCAAAGATCTCAATATAAAAGAAAGTACCAAAAAACTCCTAGAAGATAATGTAGGAAAACATCTTCAAGACCTTGTATTAGGCGGCCACTTCCTAGACTTTATACCCAAAGCACAAGCAACAAAAGAGAAAATAGATAAATGGGAGCTCCTCAAGCTTAGAAGTTTCTGCACCTCAAAGGAATTTCTCAAAAAGGTAAAGAGACAGCCAACTCAATGGGAAAAAATTTTTGGAAACCATGTATCTGACAAAAGACTGATATCTTGCATATATAAAGAAATCCTACAACTCAATGACAATAGTACAGACAGCCCAATTATAAAATGGGCAAAAGATATGAAAAGACAGTTCTCTGAAGAGGAAATACAAATGGCCAAGAAACACATGAAAAAATGTTCAGCTTCACTAGCTATTAGGGAGATGCAAATTAAGACCACAATGAGATACCATCTAACACTTGTTAGAATGGCTGCCGTTAAACAAACAGGAAACTACAAATGCTGGAGGGGATGTGGAGAAATTGGAACTCTTATTCATTGTTGGTGGGACTGTATAATGGTTCAGCCACTCTGGAAGTCAGTCTTGCAGTTCCTTAGAAAACTAGATATAGAGTTACCATTCGATCCAGCGATTGCACTTCTCGGTATATACCTGGAAGGTCAGAAAGCGGTGACACGAACAGATATCTGCACGCCAATGTTCATAGCAGCATTATTCACAATTGCCAAGAGATGGAAACAACCCAAATGTCCTTCAACAAATGAGTGGATAAATAAAATGTGGTATATACACACGATGGAATACTATGCAGCAGTAAGAAGGAACGATCTCGTGAAACATATGACAACATGGATGAACCTTGAAGACATAATGCTGAGCGAAATAAGCCAGGCACAAAAAGAGAAATATTATGTGCTACCACTAATGTGAACTTTGAAAAATGTAAAACAAATGGTTTATAATGTAGAATGTAGGGGAACTAGCAATAGAGAGCAGTTAAGGAAGGGGGAACAATAATCCAAGAAGAACAGATAAGCTATTTAACGTTCTGGGGATGCCCAGGAATGACTATGGTCTGTTAATTTCTGATGGATATAGTAGGAGCAAGTTTACAGAAATGTTGCTATATTAGGTAACTTTCTTGGGGTAAAGTAGGAACATGTTGGAAGTTAAGCAGTTATCTTAGGTTACTTGTCTTTTTCTTACTCCCTTGTTATGGTCTCTTTGAAATGTTCTTTTATTGTATGTTTATTTTCTTTTTAACTTTTTTTTTTCATACAGTTGATTTAAAAAAGAAGGGAAAGTTAAAAAAAAAAAGAAAAAAGAAAAACAAGGAAAAAAAAAAGATGTAGTGACCCCTTGAGGAGCCTGTGGAGAATGCAGAGGTATTCGCCTACCCCACCTCCATGGTTGCTAACATGACCACAGACATAGGGGACTGGTGGTTTGATGGGTTGAGCCCTCTATCACAGGTTTTACTCTTGGGAAGACAGTTGCTGCAAAGGAGAGGCTAGGCCTCCCTATGGTTGTGCCTAAGAGCCTCCTCCTGAATGCCTCTTTGTTGCTCAGATGTGGCCCTGTCTCTCTAGCTAAGCCAACTTGAAAGGTGAAATCACTGCCCTCCCCCCTACATGGGATCAGACACCCAGGGGAGTGAATCTCCCTGGCAACGTGGAATACGACTCCCGGGGAGGAATGTAGACCTGACATCGTGGGACGGAGAACATCTTCTTGACCAAAAGGGGAATGTGAAAGGAAATGAAATAAGCTTCAGTGGCAGAGAGATTCCAAAAGGAGCCAAGAGGTCACTCTGGTGGGCACTCTTATGCACACTTTAGACAATCCTTTTTAGGTTCTAAAGAATTGGGGTAGCTGGTGGTGGATACCTGAAACTATCAAACTTCAACCCAGAACCCATGAATCTCGAAGACAGTTGTATAAAAATGTAGCTTATGAGGGGTGACAATGGGATTGGGAAAGCCATAAGGACCACACTCCACTTTGTCTAGTTTATGGATGGATGAGTAGAAAAATAGGGGAAGGAAACAAACAGACAAAGGTACCCAGTGTTCTTTTTTACTTCAATTGCTCTTTTTCACTCTAATTATTGTTCTTGTTATTTTTGTGTGTGTGCTAATGAAGGTGTCAGGGATTGATTTGGGTGATGAATGTACCACTATAAACAATCGAAAGTGTGATTTGGTTTGTATGACTGCGTGGTATGTGAATATATCTCAATAAAATGAAGATTAAAAAAAAGAAAATGTGGCCTAGGTATATAAGGATGCATCTTAATCCTATTATTGAAGACCTTCCAGGGAAGATCACAGAGGAAGAAAAAGCCATAGAAAAGAACTTAACAAACTTAACAGATTATCCAATCAGCAGAACTTAGAAGAGAAAGAAGCCAGGAGAGGTCAGCATGTGAATTACCATAGTATAGAAAGGGCAAGGACTAAGGATCATGGACAGCCAGCCCAAGACTACAGTCTTCTGGGAGAAAGCGTCACCTTGATGTCTTGATTTTGTACTTCTCCTTGTCTAAAAACCATGCACCAATAAATTCTCATTGTTTAAGCCAACACATTGCATGTCATTTGCTTTAGCAATGAGGGAACTAAAACACAAGTAAATCAGAATATGGTAACAAAAGCCTGCAAATAAGGATGCTGACAAGGACAATCTTTGTGAGAATAAGGCATTTATAGGGATACCACATATATTGGGGGAACCAAAGTAAAGCTCACATGCTCAGAAATGGACTTGATAGAACCTTAGGTTTTCACCTCAATCAATATTTGGGTCTACCCAGGCAGGATGGAAAAGCTAAGTCAGAGTTGTAAGTGGCAAGGCCAATTGTTGGCATGCCATAGTTCACAGCCAGTTTGCAAAGACCAATAAACTGTTTTTGGTTTGTTTTTAGCTCAAGGTATTCTCTCAAATAGCTGGATGATTCCTGAGAAAATGGAATCGATTCTTGAATGTTTATACTTCAGAATATAGGAAATGTGTGTCATATGAATGGCTGAATACTGAGAAAATGAATTGGAGACTTTAAGTTCACACATGACAAGATAAATTATCACTACAAAAAACTATATATAAATGTCATGAAACAAATGGAAAACAGCATCCCCCAAACAAGCAACAAGACCAAAGCCTGGTACTGAGGGAAATCTGATTTCCATTGTTACCAGATTATAATTTCTATTATAATATATAAAATGCCAAATTTGCAGCAAAAGTACAGGGCAAACAAAGGAACAATAAACTATGGTCTATTCAAAGTAAAAAAAAAAAAAAAAAGAAACTGACAGACACTTTCCCCAAGAAATCCCACACATGGGATTGGCAAAGACTAAAGGAAACTGGGAAGCAATATAGATGGAAACACAAAGATATTCTCAACAAAACAAAGAAATGATAAAAAGAAAAAATAGAAATTCTGGAGCTGAATAGAATGCTAGATAAATTGAAACAATTCACCCCACTGCTTTGAGGAGGCAGAAAAGAATCAGTGAACTTGGTGAAAGGTCAACTGAAATTATCCAGTTGGAGGAAGAGAAAGAAGAAAAAATTAAAAAGAAAGGAACAAAGGCTAATGGACCTATTGTACATGACCAAATGTACCAACATGAGTATGATGGTTGTTCCAGAAAGAGAAAGAAGGGAGAAATTGACAGAGTATTGAAAAATATGGTGACAATTTCCAAAATTTCTTAAAAGACAAAACTTTATGTAAACAAAATTCTTACCTAATGCCCAGTAAGATGAACAAAAATAGAATCAAAGCAAGAAAACTTTAACAATCAAAGTGTCAAAAGTCAAAGGCTGCTGGGGAAGTTGTGGGAACAATCAGCAGCTCTTCCCCAGTGCTCACATTTGTGCTTGTTAATATGCAAGTGTTTGTTATGTTACCATTCTCTTTGTGTGCTGATGTGTGATAGGTTTCCATTTGTGCTTGTTTGCATGCAGGTGTTCAGTATCTTTCATTTTTCAAGAGACTGCAGGCAGCCAGAGGATACATATAATCTTTAAAATTCCCCAATCCTTGCCAGGCACAAAGTTTGCTTATTGGCAGAGCTCCCCCACCTTGGAGTGCAGAAAGTTCAACACTCAAGCAGTGCAGGTGTCCCTCATATCTGACATGAGGAGACACATGCAGAGTGTCTGAGAAGTTGGTTTCCTTGAAGACAGCACAAGATGTGATATTTCTCCTGCTTTTTTGGACCCTTTGTTCTGTGTAAGTATTAAATCACTCACTTGCCAAAACTATCTGTACTGCCAGAGATTATGTTCCCACAATTCACCATATAGTCACTTGCTCCTCAAAGAAAAGATATAATCTTGAAAGCAGAGAGATGCAACTTATCATATAAAATGAATCATGAATAAAATGATCAGGCAATATCTCTTCTGAAAGCATGAAGTTCTGAAAAGGAGTGAAGGACATATACAAAGTGCTAAAAGAAAAAAAAAAAAAATAACATGGCAACCAGAATTCTGTGTCTAACAAAAATGTCATTTAAAAATGATGCATCCCCAGAAAAACAGTAGCTGAAAGATGTCATTGATAGTGGATCTGCCCTCCTAGAAATGGTACAGAGAACCATTCAGGCAGAAATTCAAGAACACAAGATAGAAACTCAAGCTATATGGAGAAACAAAAATAAAAAACGTGTTAAGGTAATTACTTAGAAAAATATAAAAGTCAGTATGACTATTTTTGTTTGTATTTCTTTTCATTTTCTATATGTTTAAAATGACAGATGCATAAAACAGAATCTATGATTATGAGTGATTATATATAGCAATCTAATTGTGAAAACAACAGCATAAAGGGGATTGGAGCTTTACAGAAACAGACTTGTGTAGGCTAATTAAACTAAGTTGGTATCTTTGTTATAAAGTTAGGATATTAATTGTAATAACAAAAGTAACCACTAAAATACAGAGAAAGAGAAATGAGGCAGAAATCTGTATGTTATATTATAAAACTAAATAAAACACAAAAGAAGTCAGTATTGCTGGAACTCAGGAATAAAAAAGATATGACATAGAAAACAATATAAAAAGACAGAAGTGCTTCCTTACATTAATCATGTAAACATAAATGGATTAAACTTACAAATTAAAAGACAGAGATTGGAAGAGGTAAAACACTTGATAAAACTATATGATGACTACAAGAGAATCATTTACATCCAAAAACTCAAATAGATTGAAAGTGAAAAAGGGAAGAAAATATTCCATGCAGATAGTATCCAAAAAATTAGATAGGGTAGCTATACTAAGATTAAATAGACTTGAAGTAAATTTAAAAGGTGACAAAGAAGGATGGTATATATTGAAAAAATATTCAAGTAATCAAAGAGTTATAGCAATAATAAACAACTTATACACAGCACATGTCAGAGACAAAATAAATGAGGTAAAAAAATTAAAGAATTGCAGGCTCTCATATAACTTCTCAGAAGTGTAAGTTGCTAAAACAGCAATGGAAATTGCAAATATTAAATTAATGACTATGCAAGAAACCATAATTCCTTTTGGGGTTTATAACATATGTAGAAGTAAAATATGTGCTATAAATAAAAATACTAAGAAAGAGAAAAAATTTTAAATTGTACAAAAGTTTTTCATTGATAGGTCATTTATGAAAGAATTAGTTTAATCTTATGTTAGAGATTGAATCATGTACTCTAAAAAAGCCATGTTTGAATATTGATATGTGTTCCTGTGAGCATGAGCTCATTTGAACTAGGACCTTTGAAGATGTTATTTAAAGTGTGGACATATTTATGAATAATAACTTTGAAAATCCAATTTAGATGAGGCCAAATGAATCAGGTTGGGACTTAGTACATATGACAGGCATACTTTTAAACAAAATAAATTTGGCACTGGAGTCAGAAGTCAGTGGAAATCAGAAGAAGCCAGAAGTCAGAAGAATCTAGAGAATGAGATATATGGCCATGTGATAAAGGAAAAGATGTAAGCCAAAGAACCTGAAGGAGTATAGCCAGACAGCAAAAGAATGCTACAAACTCCTGGTGAAAACATGACCTGTTTGCATGTTAATTTTGGAGAAGCAGCCTCCAAAACAAAGAGAAAATAAATTCTTGCTGTTTAAGTCAAACTGTTTATGGTATTTGTCATGGCAAACTAAGAAAAGTAGACTGCATTAAGTTAATGATGCATTATGTAATTTCTAGAATAACAAATAAAAATGACATCCAATGGTGTATAGTGACACATATAAATCTAAAATGAGAAAGAAGATGAAATAAAATAAGCAACTAAATTTTACCTACATGCTTTGGTGATCAAAGAGTATGTTAACTAGTTTACACATATTTTTTAAACTCTCTCTTTAATCAAAATAAATTTATTTATTCCTTGATTTTTGATTTATTGTGTATGAACTAACAGCAATTCTTATCAAAAAATGTATGATTACACTTTTGTTTTGGGTGCTAGCTTCAATATTTGTGTGTGTGTGAGAGAGAGAGCTTTAGTAGATTCAGATGGAAAGCTAAATATCTTTTTTTCTTATTGTACCTCTGAGATGATGTACATTTTCCTCTGACTCCCTTTAAGATTTTCTGTGTAATTTTGGTTTTAAAACTTTTAACTATGTTGTATGGCAAAATTTCAACTATAAGGATATGGTTTTCTTTTTATGCATGCTGTTTTGAGACTACTCTGTTCAATTTTGAATCCTAATGACTCGCCTATCTAATTAAAATATGTCCATTATGGGAGGAAATATAAAACCAAAAAAAAAAGAAATTGAAATATAAACTTCATAGAAAAATAAATTTATAAGTTTGTAAGTCTTTATAAAAATACTTTGTAAAAATATACTCACTTTATCAAAGTTTTAAAATGTTTTAATTAGAAAAACTATAGCATCAATCTGACAAATAGCATAAGTATCATAGTAATGATATTATATAATAGTATTATATTTTTATTTTAATCCAATATGTAAGTTCATAAAATTTGGCAAGATTTAAATTCTTCTTGTCTTTTCTCAATATTTTTAGAAATTGATTTTCTGATATCATCAGTATTGATGGACCCTTTTATGTAAAATAACATTCTATGATCACTTTAATTTCTTATTATTAAATGCTTCAACTCATAAAGAGAATAATTATAAAATTTGGCAAAGAATGGATCCTGGGTAAATGTTAACAACAGAAGTTTATTACAGACTTCCAAGAAAATGGTGGATTAGGAGAAACAGAGCAAAATTCTACCCTATGAAAAACACTAGATAAAGGACAGAAAGTGCTCCAGAACAGCAGTTCCAGGGTTCTACCAGCTGGGCAGTGGCTTCTACATCACAAAGTAAGTACATAACTGGAGAAGCCAAGAGGCTGCATCTAAGACTGGTGAGTGTTCAGCCCAGAACACTGCCAGGGAATGGGCAGTTGGAGCTGGATGATGGTGGCAGAGGAGAGCAGACTTCAATGTCCCATGCACCCTTCTCAGCCCTTGGCTGGGATGATAACACTCTGCAGACCTGTGGCCAAAGGACCCTGTTGCAGGGACTGGTGGTTGGAGCAGGCAGATGAGCATGGACGTGGGCAGCTTTCCATGACCTCTGTACCATCTTAGTAGGTGACTGGGGAGATAATTCTACTGAGCTTGAAAATGGCTGCTGAGCATGGAGTGGGCAGTTCTCTAGGCCCATTCTCCGCAGTGGGCTTGGGAGATAACCTTTCACAGTCCCATGGCCAAGAGCTCCCTTGAGGGAATTTGAGATTCAGCAGAATTGTGAAAGCATCCCCTCTTCCTCAATGGTGTGCACAGCCTATAGGCAAAGCACAACCTGGAAGTGCCAGGAGCCTTCCACCATCTCAGAAACTCATAGGCACATAGCAAACAGGGACTATGGGACACCTGAGCTGGAAGATGAGATGCACAGCTCTGCAGCCCCAGAGTACTTGACTTGAAGCCCATGAAATGGGTGGGGCCACATTGTCCTGGAGTGGACCTGCTGCCAAACTGTTCGTGGTATGCCTCCCAACCACAGAACTGGCAGTCCCCACTGCAAACAAAAATAATGGTGCACTGATTGGATTTCCAAATGGTTTGGACCCACACTCAGTGCATAGAAAGTTGGGGGAGAACTGGCTTGAGGGTAAAATATGGCTCAAGAGTGCAATTTGCTGGTAGGACAGGGAAAGTGCACTCAAACTGTAGCTTTGCCAAATTATAGATAAAATTACAAACAATCCTGCATATCTGAAAAGAACCCTATCAGGATTAATAAATGCCAAGGGGTCAAAAATAACAGAAAATTATAAAACATATGATGAAATCAGAGGATATGGACAACACAAATGTCCAAATTTAAAAGCCAGAGGAGACACAAAAGTATGCTCAAGAAGTATATACAAACATCAGTGGCATGGGTAAGGATATAAAGGACATCAAGAAGCACCTAGAAGAGCATAAAGAAGAATTTTCAAGAATAAGTAAAAGTAGCTGATCTTATGTAAATAAAATATACTGTTGATCAAATTAAAATATTCTTGAAACACATAGCAGCAAATTTGAAGAGGCAGAGGAAAGAATAAGGGGAATTGAAGACAGGGTGATGTAATGCAAAGCACAAAAGAAAGAATGGTGAAAAATGAAAAAAAATGAAACAGATGTCACGGAAATGATTGACATGAAACAACACAAATAAATATAAGAATCATTGGTGTTCCTGAAGGTGAAGAGAAGAGTAAAAGGCTAGGAAGATGATTTGAAGGCGCTATTGGGGAAAACTTCTCAACCCTTCTTAATGACATAAATATGCAAATCAAAAATGCCCAATGAACTCCAAAGAGAATAAATCTAAATAAATACACTTGGAGATATATTCTGATCATATAAAATGCTGAAGAGAAGGAGAAAGTTGTGAATGCAGCAAGAGCAAAGGCAGTTCAGCACATACAAGAGAAACTACATAAGACTAAGTACTGACTACTCATTGGGCACCATGGAGACAAGGCAGTGGTATGACATATTTAAAATACTGAAAGAGAAAAATTGCCAGTCAATAATTCTGTATACAGCAAAGCTACCCTTCAAAATTGAAGGAGAGCTTAAAATTTTGAAAGACAAAAAAGTGCTGAGAGAATTTGGTAACAAGAAACCTGCCCCACAAGAAATACTAAAGGGAGCTCTATTAGCTGAGAAAAAAAGATAGGAGAGACCTGGAGAAGGGCACAGAACTGTAGAGTGTTAATAAAGGTAATCTAAAGAAAATAAAAAATTACAGGTAAAACACAGACTATTTGACAGCTAAAAACCAAAGGATAAGATGGCTGATTCAAGAACTGCCTTCACATAAATGACATTAATGTGAATGGATTAAACTTCCCATTTAAAGGTTTTGATTGGCAGAATGGATTAAAACATATGAACCATCAATACACTGTTTACAAGAGACTCATCTTAGACCCAGTGACACAAGGAGTTTGAAAGTGAAAGGATGGAATATATTATTCCACTCAAGCTACAGCCAAAAGACATCAGGGTAGCAGTACTAATTTCAGATAAAACAGACTTTAAATGCAAGGATGTCATAAGAGACAAAGAAGGATATTACAAACTGATAAAATGGACAATTCACCAAGAAGAAATAACAATCAGAATTGTTTATGCACCTGCTCAAGTTGTTCCAAAGTACATGAGATAAATATTGCCAGAACTGAAGGAAGCAATAGATGTTTCCACAATAATCATGGGAGATTTCAATACACCACTCTTCTATAGATAGAAAAACCAGAAAGAGGACCAATAAGGAAATTGAGAAGCTAAACAATGTGAAAAACAAATTAGACATAACAGATATATGTAGAGCACTATATTCCAAATTACCAGGATATACTTTCTTCTCTAGTGCTCATGGAACTTTCTTGAAGATAAAACATAAACTGAAGTATAAAACAAGTGACTATAAATTTATAAAGTTTTAAACTATGCAAAGCACATTCTCTGAACATAATGGAATGCAACTAGAAGTTAATAACCATCAAAGATCTAGAACATTCACAAATATCTGGAGGTTAAACAACTTGTTCCTAAACAATCAGTGGGTCAAATAAACATTTGGAAGAGAAATTGCTAAATATCTAGAGATGAATTAAAATGAGAACAAAATATATCAAAACTGATTGGATGCAGTGAAGGGGTGTTGAGGGGGGAAATTGTAACTCTTAATGCATAAATTGAAATGAAGAGCTAAAATCAAAGAACTAAGAGAACAACTAATAAGGATAGAGAAGGAATAACAAGCTAATCCTAAAACAAATAGAAGAAAAGGAATAACAAGAATTAAAGCAGAAATAAATGGTATAGAGAAAAAAAACAATAGAGAAGAAATAAAACCAAAATGTTTTCCTTTAGAAGATCAACAAGATTGACAGACCCTTAGCTAGACTGACAAAGTAAAAAAGCAACAAGACCCAAATGAACAAAATCATAAATTAAAAACCTTAAAAGAGGATACTATGAACAACATTACACAAACAAAATAGACAATTTAGAGGAAACAGATAATTTCTTGGAGACACATTAACAACATAGACTGACCAAAGAAGAAATAGAAAATTTCAACAAACAAATCACAAGTAAAGAGATCCAATCAATCAACAGAAAATTTCCTACAAATAAAGAAGAAAATGGAACACTACCTAACTGATTTTATGAAGCCGTCACTCTGATACCAAAACCCAATAAAGATGTTACAAAAAAGGAAAACTACAGACCAATCTCTCTAAAGAATATAGATGCAAAAATTCTCAAGAAAATACTTTCAAAATCAATTCAAAGACACATTAAAAATCATAAACCATGACCAAGTGGATTCATTCCAGGCCTACAAGGGTGGTTCAACAAAAGAAAATAATCAATGTACTACCACATATTAACAAACCAAAAGGGAAAATCAAATGATCATCTAAATTCATGCTGAAAAAACATTCAACAAAATTCTGCATCATTTTTTGATAAAAATACTTCAAAAGGTGTGAATTAAAGGAAATTTCCTCAATATGGTAAAGAGCATATATGAAAAACCCACAGCCAACATAGTACTCAATGTTGAGAAACTGAAATCCTTCCCTTTAATATCAGGATTGAGGCAAGTATGCCCACTGTCAGCACTATTGTTCAACATTGTTCTGGAAGTGCTAGCCAGAGCAATCTAACAATACAATGAGATAAAATGCCTCAAAATTGGAAAGGAAGAAGTAAAACTGTAATTGTTTGCAGATCATATGCTCTTATATTTGGAAAATCCTGAGGAATCAACAACAAAGCTTCTTGAGCTAATAAATTCAGCAAAGTATTGGGATACAAGATTAATGCACATAAGTCAGTAATGTTCCTATACACTATAAATAACCTAAGCGAAGAGACCCTCGATGAAAAGGTTCCATTCACAAGAGCAACTAAAAATTTTAAGTACCTAGGAATAAACTTAATCAAGCATGTAAAAGACCTTTACACAGAAAATTGTGTAACTTTTCTGACAGAACTTATAGGGGCCCTAAAAGGTTGGAAAGATATTCCATATTCCATGTTCATGGATAGGAAATCTAAACATCATTAAGATGTAAATCCTACCCAAACTGATCTATACATTCAATGCAATTACAATCAAGAATTCCAGAAACCTAGTTTGCAGACTTGAAAAAACTAGATATAAAATTTATGTGGAGCAGAAAGAGGCCTCAAATTGCCAAAAAATTCTTAAAAAGAAAAATGAAGTGGTTGTACTTACACTCCTTGACTTTGAAGTGTACACTAAAGCCAGAGTAGCTGAAACAGCATGGTATTTTCACAAAGATTGACATCTTCATAAATGGAATCAAATTGAGAATTTGGAAATAGACCACCAGATCTACAGTTTCTATTTTTGATAAGACCACCAAATCCACTGAACTGGGGCAGAACAGTCTCTTCAAAAAATGGGAGTGGGAGAACTGGACATCCATATCCAAAAGAATGAAAAAGGACACCTACCTCACACCATATACAAAAATTAATCTAAAGTGCATCAAAGACCTCAATTTAAGAGACTCTACCATAAACCTCCTAGAAGATAATATAAGGGAACGCCTTCAAGACCTAGTATAAGAGATATCTTGATAGACCTTACACCCAAGTCACAAGCAGTGAAAGAAAAATAAAGAAATAGCAACTCCTGAAAATCAGAAGCTTCTGTACCTCAAAGGAATTTGTCAAAAAGGTAAAGAGGCAACCAAAACAATGGGAGAAATTATTTGGAATCCGTGTATCTGATAAGAGACTGATATCTTGCATGTATAAAGAAATCCTAAAACTCAATGACAGTAGTACAAACAGTCAAATTATAAAATGGGGAAAATATATGAGAAGACATTTCTCTAAAAAGGAAATACAGATGGCTTAAAAAAATGAGAAAAATATTCATCTTTACTAGCTATTAGGGAATGCACATCAAGACCACAATGAGATATCATCTCATATCAATAAGAATGGCTGCCATTAAACAAACAGGAAACTACAAATGCTGGAGAGGAAGGGGAGAAATTGGAACTCATTCATTGCTGATAAGACTGTATAATGATACAGCCACTGTGTAAGACAGTTTGGCTGTTCTTCAGAAAATTAGATATTGAGTTACCATATGATCCAACAGTTTTGCTTCATGGTGTATACCCAAAAATTCTGAAAGAGGTGACATGAACAGATATTGGCACACCAATATTCATAGAGGCAATGTTCTCAATTTCCTAGAGATGGAAACAATCCAAATGTCTTTCAACAGTTGAGTGGGTAAACAAAATGTGATATATACCTACAATGGAATACTATGCAGCAGTAAGAAGGAATGAGCTTGTGATACATATGACAATGTGGATCAACCTTGAAGACATAATGCTGAGTGAAGTAAGCCATACATAAAAGAAGAGATAATGTATGTGAACACAAACATGAACTCCTTGAAAAATTAAAAATAAGTGTCTTATTATGTGGAATATAGGGGATCTAGAGTTAGACAGAAGCTAGTGGAGGGGGAATCATATTCTAATATATACAGATATGTTACTGAGGATGAACTCAATGATATTGGAATGGTCAGATGTGACTATGGTTTGTTAATGGGATTATAAGGATCAGTGATGCATTGAAGGCAAACATGCCCATAAATGGTTGTTTAAAGGCATTAATCCACAAAGTAGTGCCACAAACTTAAGTGTTAGCATGATATACTTGTAAGTTATCATACTTGTGCAGACAACTAACAACAGAGTGGTGTTTGGGAAAACTACCCATGATAAACTATATTTAATAGGAATATCTTACCAACACTATACTAATTCTAGGGATGGATAATTAGCAGCTGATCTCACAGATGTTTTATGTTATAATTGTTGAAAGTTGAGACTGGTGAAAATTTTACAAGTAAGTGAAAATAATGTAAGAAACTGACCATTGACCTTGGGATAGAATGTATATTAAGTGAAATTAGGAACTCACTACTTACTAAATCAGGCCCTCAACTTGAGGCTTGCTCTTGTGAAACTTAGGGTTGTAAATGGGAGGCTGAGCCTTCCTATAATTATGTCTAAGAGGCATCTAGAGGGGACCTCTATTGTTACTTGAATATGGCCTTTCTCTCTAAACTTCCCCCCATGGGGGACATGACTCTTAGGGGAATGAATCTCCCTGGTGATGTGGGACATGACTCCCAGGAATGAACCGGGCCCTGGCAATGAGGGTTTGAAAATGCCTACTTGACCAAAAAAGGGAAAATTAAAGATAACAATCTTAGGTTACAGTGATTGAGAGATCCCAAATTGAGTTGAAAGGCTATCCTGGAGGTTTCTCTTATGCAAGCTCCAGCTAGACATCCCAAATGGCTGCAGTATGCCATGCCTTTACCAAAAGTAGTTCCCAAATACCTCAGCCACTACCTCAGATTCTATAAAAGATTAACTCACTATGTTTTATCTCTCAGAAATTTAAATCCACCAGTGTTCCTATGCCAGATGAGTCCTAAAACCCATAGGCAACAACCTCCTTAAGAACAATGGTAACATGCAACCCCCTTTCCCATACTGTCAACACCCCCTTTCCAGAAATTAGGGTGGTCACTGCCTAGGCATCCCTGAAGATAGAGAAAGAGATTAAGTGAGAGGAAGGGATAGAAACAAAGAAGGTGAGATTTGCCAATGGTCTATGAATACTGAAAGTTTATATGAATATATATGTTGAAGCTGTGCTGTTGGAATAACTGGAAGGAGGTAAATAATATGGCAGCACTGTAACCTATAACACTCTGAAATTTCCTCTATAGTACTTGTTGAATTGTGCTTTGAAAGTCTTCACCTCTCTGTATATACCCTATATTTCATAATAAGGAAAGGACTGAAATTGTGGAACTGTTACTCATAACTGTATTTGAAATTACATATATAACTGACTGTTGAGCTGTAAAAAATTTATTATAAAAATTAAGATAGGAAGGAAGATAAATAGAGGGAGAGAGATTTTTACATTTAAGAAATTTGATAGCATATTGGTGAGGAAAACAGTACCCAATAATAATGGTAATGGAAAAATTACAATGATAATAATCATAGATTTCTTTCATTTTATATATTATTATGAAAAATATAAAATTAAAAGAAAAAACATTTTATATATAGAATGAAAGAAGAATTTGGTGATAAGCAAATAAAATTTAATTATGGACCAACCCTGAGATGAAAAATAAATTCATGAGGATTACACACAATATCAACCCATTAATATACTTCTGGTTACAGGGACAGTGACTAAAACTTTAGGTATTGTTATGGATTGAATCATGTCCTCCACAAGCATTTTCAAGTCCTCACTACCAGTCCTGTGGATATGAACTCATTTTTAAATAGGATATTTGAAGATGTTAAGATGAGGAAGAAATTGAATCTGGTTGGACTCTAATTCCATATGAATGGAATTCTTATAAGCAGAGAAAATTTGAGGTCAGGAATCCAAAAGGGGACATATGGCCATGCATTGGTGGTAGTGATTGAGTTATGAATTGCCAGGAAGCCACAACAGTACAGACTTTGGGGAAAGTGTGATCCTGACACCTTGATGTTGAAATTTTAGCTTCCAACTCTGTGAGAAAATAAATTCCTGTTGTTAAAGCTAAGCAGCCCTTGGCATTTATTTTACTCCTATTTACTATACACCTGGCAAACTAAACTGCACCAAAATATTAGTTAATGAATTCCATAACTTTACAAGGAGAACCATAAAAATAGAACTCACTTATCAATTCAAATATTTTTAATATTAGAATACTTTTAAAAATGTTTTGGAATCTTTATTGCTATCCTTATCACTTGGCATACTCATAATTCCTCAGAGATACATCAATATGTTTTGACTCCTTGAGTGGGGAAGACATACCTTTGTTGCTGTGGTTGTTAGAAGCTGTTATGTACCACAGAAAAGGCCATGTTCTTTTAATCCATTCCTACGACTGCAGACCTAATATAGGTGGGACATTTTGATTAAGTTATTTCAATTGAGATATGACCTACCTCATTCAATTATGTCTTAATAGTTTCATTGGAGTCCTTTATATGAGGAAAAACATATGATGAAGTCAAGATATGAAATTAAGAGACACTCACAGAAAAAACCCTGGACAGGAGAAACCAAAACCTGAAGAAATGAAATCTGGGGTAGAAGGACCAGTAGATATTGCCATGTTCCTTAATATCTGACAGAGGAGATCAAGCTTGCTGACAACCAGTCTTCAGAGAAGGTATCACTCTGTTCATACCTTAATTGGGATATTTTCATGTCCTAGAACTGTAAATTTGCAAGATAATAAATCCCCATTTTTCAAAACCAGTTCACTTCTGCTATATTGCATTTCATTAGCTTTAGCAAACCAAAAAAGTTGCCCTCATTTTCCATCTGTTCAGTTTTAATTGTAATCCTTGTAAAAATCTGTTTCTTGAAATATCATCACAATTTGTTGAAAACCAAATGCTGAGTGTATGGCTTACCACAGTAGGGGACTACAGCACCTTGTGATGTTTTGGCACTTGAGAAGACAGGGAAAGGTAACATCAGAATGTATTAGGAATTGAAGAGTCTTTCTAGGTGGAGTAGTGTAATTAGGATTGGATAGGGATCAGGCACAGTAGTCTAGGATTGATGTTAACAGCAAGTTGGAGATTTTGAGGTGAGATATTAAAAGAACCTTATGATGAAAATGTTATGTTGATGTTTTCCATGGGAGGTTGGATGGGTCCCTTAGGAATTTCCTATAATAAACAAACTAAATATTTGCCTAGACAAGAGACTTCTGGAAAAAATAAGGTCATGCCAATGAAGACAGAGGAAAAGCACAAATTTGTGCCAATGTGAACAGGGAGCAGTGACTTTTATTTATAGTGCCCAGACTAAGTGAGGCAGTATACAGTCTAGGTTTCACTTTCAAATTAGTTGATATTTTTTGAATAATTTCTGAAAAGTTTACTTCATGTACAATATGTTTGTGTCTGAAATCATGAAATGATCTATTTCTATTATATATGTATAATATTATATGTAATAATAAATTGAAAATGTTATGTTTTAAATTCAAATTTATTTCTCATTAAAATAGTTTAGTTCAAAACAATAAGTAATGTTAATATTCTTACTATAGCATATGATGAAAGTGCTAGTGAACACATTATACTAGAATAACAGATTTATTTATTATTGATGTCACTTATTGATTTATAATTTCATCAAATAATGAGAATTAATTTCAATGGTCCTTGTGGACCATATCCAGTTCCCAGTTACCAAAGTCATATTCTAAATAAAATAAAGTTGAATTCTGTCAATCAAGACCAAGCCCTGTATTTTATCCTTCTATTATCTTTCTAGTGTGTCTCTCTATAGTAATACTAAGTCAATGAGGGGGATCCCTGAGGATGTCTCTTTCAGCAATAGACCAAGGTAATTAAGAAAATGTCTTTTCCCCCTCAAACTTTGTTGTAGGAGAGCTGCTATTTAGGGGATAAACTAGGAATGAGTCTCTTGAGTTGGATAAAAGTAAAACATTGTCCTTGTTTAAGAATAGTTTTGATCCCTAAATTATTCTCCCTGAAGGTTGTTCCTTAATAAAATGTTATATACTTAGCTCTCAGATCTGATTTTTTCTGAAACTTCCATTTGAAGATTGCAATTCTCTGTCATTGTTAGTCCAGGACTTATAGTCTCCCTTTCACACTGTTAGATTCTATTTACAGATCTCTGTGCAATCTGCATATCCCTCCTATGTCTCTCCTCAACTATTACAGAACTGCTTAATAAGAGGAGAAGGTAAGAAAGTGTTACTGGAAACAACACAGAAGTCAACTTGCTTGGTAAGATTCAGAAAGGCTAAATTTAACTTAAAAATACCATGAAAAACAGTTGAAATAAACCAAGATTTTACCAAGATGTAAGTAAATGCTTCTTTCTCCACAACTTTTCAGAAGTAAAAACCTTCTTAGATACATGGTGCCTTTCATTTCATCTTCTCCTATTGTGGCTCTTGTGATGCACTGTTCCAAGTTGCTTTTGTGCACATAGGTGTTTGGGTTTCAGAGCAACCCATTCTATTCCATAATACAGGAATTATTGACTCCATTTTCATTACAGATATCGAAATTTATAATTAAAGCACTTCTCCAAAGTCTTATCTAATTTGTAGTATGGTCAGAACTAGTGTATGATGTCTTAATTATTTTGATAACTTCAAAATATGACTCATCATGAACCACTGTAGAGAAGAACTCACTGAATTCCACTAAAATTCTGAATCACATTTGGAATGATTGGTGTCAGGAATTCAGTCTCTTCTGTCTAGAGTGTGACTCTTAAGACACTTAGTCTGATTCTCTTTGATCAATTACTATCTTGTTTACTTGAAGTAGGTACAGTGGGAGAATCATATGGATGAAAATAGAGATTTAGGATGCTGCTAAATTGGTATAATGTCTAGCTCTTGTCAAGACTGCAATGTTTCCCTCAACCTTGAAATCCAACCTCCTCTTAATCATTGTCTGTACTCATTGTGGGATCTGGAAATCATCACCCCATGGGGGAAGAACTGTCCCAAACCCACGTATCATTTAATTCTTGATTCCGTCTTGATTCATCTCCAGTGAGACTTTTTTAACTTTTACATAGCTAATTTCTTTTAAATGTGTAAAATGGGTCATGTACTATTCTCAATTTATGATGCCCCTTCCTGTGTAGTGCACTTCATCAAAGATACCTGCAGATGTAATACTTATTATTCAAGGCCAATTACAGTAATCACTTTCTTCATTATTGCCTCCTTCTTTCTCTTATCATCATTACAGTTATTAAGAATTATTCTTTGCTATTATTCCCAAATTCGTTATTTAATAGATGCAGGATAACATAATGAAAAAGCATAGGATTTAAAAATTAAATAAGGAAAATACTATTAGTTTTATACCTATTATCCTGAGGTTTCTGATCATAAAGGCCTCATGCAATTCATAATGCAAATCCTTCTTAGGCCCTTAACCTCCTCAACCACATACACACACATACCCATAAGCTCAATCATATAAGTGGTATGTGTACACTATAAGTTTTCCTTAAGTTAAATTCTCTTGTGGAGCAAAAACTCTCTAAAAGCAAATTTATATCTAATAATTCCACTAATGACCAGTCAAATAGTTAATGAAAAACATTGAAATATTTAAACATGCAAAATGTATGTATCTTAAAGCATTAATGACCAGTCCTTTGCATTTGTTGGGAACATGGCAATTTAGAAGTTTCTCAATTATTAAAAAGAAGTTGAGCTGCACAAGACTTCAAGATAGGCACATGGATATGTGACTTTTATAAATAAGTCAATTGATGATTGAGAGTTTATAATCCAAGTTGACATTTCCACTAGGATTGTGATTGGAAGTATAAACCCTACATTATAGGTCTGATTATTTTTTACATTATTTTCTGATTTTCATTGTGTTTTGATGCATTTACATTATATGTATATATTCCTTCTCATAATGAGAATGTGTTAAGAATATTCTTTTTTAACATAAAGCTTTGCACACTTAGTATACTACATTAGAGTGCTGTGATGGTTAGGTTCATATGTCAATTTAGCCAGGTGATGGTGTTCAGATGTCTGGTCAAGCAAGCACTGGCCTAACCATTACTGCAAGGGCATTTGGGCTGGTTAATAAAAAAGAATGCTGGTTTATTAAATCACAAGTCAATTGACTGTACTCTGACTGATTACATCAAAAAAGGTGCATCTTTGGCAAAAAGAGAACTTAACCAGCTGGATTTAATCCAATAATTTGAAGACTTTCAAGAGAGAAAAAGAGAGGACCTTCATTTCTTCTTCAGCTAGCCAACATCTCCTTAGGAGTTCTTTGAACACCTTCACCTGAGATGCCAGTTTGCTGCCTGCCCTGCAAAATTTGTACTCATGCATCCTGTCCTATGGAATTTAGACTCATGCATCCATACAGTTGATTGAGACACTAATATAAAATCTTATATTTACAGATATCTCTCATTGTTTCTGTTTCCCTAGAGAAACCTAACTAATATAGCTTGGTACTGGGAGTGGTTCTGGAGAAAGAGAATTTTAACACAGGCTTCTTCAAGTGGTTTTCTACTCTGATTAGATTCAAAGGCACTAATGACTCCTTTTCCAATAATGAAGATGGCACTGACAGTCCAGGCATGAGATGGCAATGGAGACACATGAAATATCACCATTTGATTCTTCTAACCATACTTTTGTGCAAAGCAAGGTTCTGGGTGACAGAGTTTTTGGCACCTTATCAGAGTTTTGTGTAGTTAAGAGATATAATGATGATGGCTGATTGCTCTTAGATATGGTGGATAAAGCTATGAGAAAGAGACAAGCTAAAGACTTCAAATTTGAAACTTAAATGCCACATCACAGAAGTAAGATTTTCTATGTGTGTCCTGAAAGGAAATCTTATTGTCTGTGGCCACAGACATGACATTTCTGAAAATCAGACAGTCTCATGAGTAAGTAGTGTATTTACAACGTAAACTAAAATCTCAAACTCAAAGGGTATCTGCTGTTAAAATAAAGGCATTGATTGGAAAAGATTGGGATCCTGAAACTTGGGATAGGAAATATGGATTAATAATAGTGGCAGTGAGGACATTAGAAAGCTGGATTCTGCTGAGATTTTGTTAGCTATATCTGTAGCATTCTGCCCTGGGGAAACAGCCCCCCCCCCACCTCCAGTCTTCCCTGAGGAGACAGCTACCCAATCTTTAGCCTGCTTTGAGGAAACTACTTCCTGACTTCCAGTAGGCCCTGAGGAGCCTGCTACCCAAACTTCATCTAAAGAGATTAACCCTTAAGTGCCTGCTAAACCTATAATCACCTCCTCTGAGGAAGCAGCCCTCACACCTCTGTATGGAGATTAACCCTTTTTCACCAGAGGAAACTGCAATGGCATGTCCTGAGGTAAATGGCTTGAGGGATACTTATAATTCATGTCATGACCCACCCCCCTCATATCTTTGCTTCAAAACATATAAATAGACTAAAGCCAACAGACCCCAAAGAGAGTGCACAAAATTGACCCCTGAGGAAGTACACTATAGTCCAAAAGAACTGCATTAGTTTTCCAGTTTATGTAGACAGAAATCAGGGAAGGCGTGTGGGAATGGATATTAATGGCATGGGACAATAGTGGAAGGAATATAAAGTTGGATCAGGCTGAATTTAATATGGTCTCATTAAGCAGAAATTCTGCATTCAGTATTGTAGTTTGAGGGGTTAGAAAGAGTATTACCAGTTTGTTTGGTTGGCTGAAACATGGATCAAAATGTGACAGATATAACCTAAGGCTGAAATGTCAGAACTACCCTGGTATGATGTGGAAGAGGGGATTCAAAGGCTTAGAGAGATTGGAATATTGGAGTGGATTTATCATGGAAGACCTGCTCACACACCCCTGAAATGTCCAGAGGACACACTTTTTACAAGGACTGTGAGGAATGAATTTGTGAGACTAGCCCTATTATCCCTGAAGAGCTCTGGAGTTACCCTTTTCTGCAAATGAGATATTACTGTGGGAAATGCTGTCACTGAGCTGGAATCCTTAAGCACATTGGGGATAATGGTATTCAGAGTTGGCAGAAGACACATGGTAGAAGTTAATCACCAAAGACAAGGTGGATGTAGCTACTATAATGGAAAACAGGCTCAAAGCAACAGGCAAAATAATTTGACTCACAGAGACTTATGGCATTGGCTTGTAGATCATGAAGTAACTAGAAGTAAATTTAATGGCAGTCTACTAAATTCTTGGTTGGTCTGTATAAGAAGAATTCTAGGTCAAGTGAACAAAAGTCTACCTTGAATTACAAAAACAGAGTAACAACCCCTTAATCAATTCCCAGTCTTGAGGCAGTTTGCAGACCCAGAGCCCCTTGAATGAGGGGAAACCTGGGCCCCTTGGGGAAAGACCTTGTTAACACTGCCAAAAATTTGTACTATTAATCTTCTTCCCAGCCTTCCCCACAGGGAGCTATGACATTTTACCAGGGAAACTGCATTTGGGGAAAGGAAATGACCAGATATTTTGGGGATTATGACACTGGTTCAGAAGTGACATTAATTTCAGGAGACCCAAAAACATCTCTCTGGTCCACCACTGGGTGTTGGGGCTTATGGAGCTTGGTGATCAATTGAGATATAGCTCAGATCCATCTCACAGTGGATCCAGTGTGTTCCCAGACTGATTCTGTGGTTATTTCCCCAGTTCCAGAATGCATAATTGGAATAGACATACTCAGCAATGGGCATGATGATTCTGCCCATCACTTGGTTTCCTGACTCATGGAGTAGGGGCTATCATGGAAGGAAGGACCAAGTGGAAGCCACTAGAACTGCCCCTGCCTAGAAAACTGGCAAACCAGAAGCAATATTGGATTCCTGAAGATATTGTAGAGATTAATGACACTCATAAGGACTTGGAGGATATACAGGTGTTGATTCCCCCCACATCCCAATTCAACCCTCCTATTTGGCTTGTGCAGAAAACAGATGGATCTTGGAGAATGACAGTGGAGCATCATAAGCTTAACCAGGTGGTGACTCCAATTGTAGCTGCTGTTCCAGGTGTGGTATCATTGCTTGAGCAAATCGCCATACCTGCTGGTACCAGGTATGCAGCTATTGATCTGGAAAATTCATTCTTCACAATAACTGTTAGTAAGGACCACAAGAAACAGTTTGAATTCAACTGGCAATGCCAGCAGTACACCTTCTCTGTGCTACCTCAGGGGTACATCAACTCTCCAGCCTCATGTCATAATATTGTCTGCAGGGATCTTGATCATTTTTCCATCCCACAAGACATCACACTGGTCCATTATATTGATGATATCATGTTGATTGGACCTAGTGAGCAAGAAGTATGAACTACTCTAGATTTCTTGGTAAGGTATTTGCATGTCAGAGGATGGGAGATAAATCCAGTAAAAATACAGGGTCTTCCACCTCAGTAAAATTTCTAGGTGTCCAGTGGTGTAGAGCATGTCAAGATACCACTTCTAAGGTGAAGGATAAGCTGTTTCATATGGTGCCTCCTATGACCAAAAAAGAGGCACAATGCCTAGTTGGCCTCTTTGGATTTTGGAGACAATATATTCCTCATTTGGGTGTGCTATTCCAGCCCTTCTACCAATTGACACAAAAAGCTTCTAGTTCTGTGTGGGGACCAGAATAAGATGAGGCTCTGTGACAAGTCCACGCTGTTGTGCAAGCTGCTCTGCCACTTGGACTGTATGATCCAGCTGACCCAATGGTGCAGGAAGTGTCAATAGCAAATTGAGATGCTGTTTCAAGCCTTTGGCAGGCTCCTATAAGAAATCACAATACAGGCCATCTGGATTTTGGAGTGAAGTCTTACCATCATCTGCAGATAACTACTTTCCACCTGAGAAACAGCTTATTGACTGCTATTGAGCCTTAGTAGAGACAGAATGCCACCAATTCATCATGAGATCTGAGTTACCTACCATGAGCTGTGTGTTGTCCAACATGCCAAGACATAAAGTTGGGCATTCACATCACCCCATCATAAAATGGAAATGATATATATGGATAGATCTTGAGTGGGTCATGATAGCACACGTAAGTTCCACAAGGAAGTTCCCAAATGCTCATGGCCCCCACTCATTCCACCTTACCATTGCTTTCCCAGCCCACAACTATGGCACTTTGGGTTGATCCTTACAATCAGTTGACTGAGGAAGAGAAAACTCAGGCCTGGTTTACAGATGGTTCTACAAGATATGCAGGCACCACCTAAAAGTGGACAGCTGCAGCACTGCAACCCCATTCTGGGATGTCTCTCAAGCAAAGCATTGAGGGGAAATCCTCACTGTGGGTAGAATGTTGAGCAGAGCACCTGATTGTTCATTTTGCTTGGAAGGAGAACTGGCCAGAGATGTGTTTGTAAACTGATTAATGAGCTGTTGCCAATGCTTTGGCTGGATTATCAGAGAGTTGTAAGGAATGTGGTTGGAAAATTGGTGACAAGGAAGTCTGGGGAAGAGGTATGTGGATAGAACTTTTTAGTGGGAAAAAAACATGAAGATATTTGTGCACCATATGAATGCACTCCAGAGGGTGACTTCAGCAGAAGAAGATTTTAATAATCAAGTAGGTAAAATGAAGTGTTTGTTGGATAAAAGTCAGCCTCTTTCCCCAGCCATTCCTGTCATTGCCCAAAGATCTCATGAACAAAGTGGTCATGGTGGTAGTGATGGAGGTTATGCATGGGCTCAGCAATATGGAATTCCACTCATAAAGGTTGTCTTGGCCACAGCCAATGCTGAGTGCCCAATCTGTCAGCAGCAGAGACTCACACTCAGCCCCTGATATGGCAGCATACCCCAAGATGATCAGCATGCTACCTGGTGGCAGGTTTACATTAGACCACTTCCATCATGGAAGGGGCAGTGATTTCTTCTCACTGGAATGGACATTTGCCCTGGATATGTGTTTCCTTCACTACATGCAAAGCTTCTTCCAAAACTACCATCCATGGACTTACATAATGCCTTGTCCACCATCATGGTATTCCATATAGCATTGATTCTGACCAAGGAACCCACTTCACAGCAAAGGAAGTGAAGGAATGGGCACAAGTTCATGGAAATCTCTGGTCTTACCAGGATCCCCATCTTCCAAGGAAGCTAGGTTGATAGAACAGTGGAATGGCCTGTTGAAGACAAATTACAGTGTCAACTATGTGACAATACCCTTCAGAGCTGGGGCAGTTTTCTCCAGTGTATACTCTGAATCAGTGTCCACTCTATAGGACTGTTTCTCCCAAAGCCAGGATACATGGGTCCAGGAATCAAGGGGTGGAAATGGCAGTGGTGCCACTCACTATTACTCCTAGTGATCCACTAGGAAAATTTTTGCTTCCTGTGCCTTCAACATTGAACTCTGCTGGGCTACACGTCTTAGTTCCAAAAGAAGGAGTTCTTCCACCAGGAGACACAATATTTCATTGAACTGCAAGTTAAGTCTGCCACCTGGCCACTTGGGGCTTCTCATGCCTCTGATTCAATAGGCAAAGAAGGGGACTACTGTTCTGGCTGGGGTGATTGATCCAGACTATCAAAGAGAAATAGCATTGCAACTACACAATGAAGGTCAAGAAGAATTTTTCTGGAATAGAAAAGATCCCCTAGGGTGTCTCTTAGTATGACCATGCCCTGTGATTAAAGTGAATGGAAAACTGCAACAACTCAATCCAGGCAGGACTACCAATTGCCAAGAAACTTCAGGAATGAAGGTTTGGGTCACCCCATCAGGCAAAGAACCATGGCCAGCTGAAGTGATTGCTGAGGGTAAATGGAACATAAAATTGGTAGTTGAAGAAGGTAGCAATAAATAGGAACAAAGACCATGTGACCAATTACACAAATGAGGACTATGATGGCATGAATATTTCCTCCTTGTTTTTTATGGGTATGTTTGTATTTGTCCAGAAGTTAATTATGTCTTTTTCTTCTATATCTTTTCCCCTTATCATATAACATGAGTTGTATTTTTCATTTCACAATATTTAAGTTGAAGGAAATAAAGATTAAGAGTCAATGTTGGAGGTGGGGCAAGATGGCAGACTGATGAGCTGTATGTTTTAGTTACTCCTCCAGGAAAGTAGGTAGAAAGCCAGGAACTGCATGGATTGGACACCACAGAGCAATCTGACTTTGGGCATACTTCATACAACACTCATGAAAATGTGGAACTGCTGAGATCAGCAAAATCTGTAAGTTTTTGTGGCCAGGGGACCCACACCCCTCCCTGCCAGGCTCAGTCCCATGGGAGGAGGGGCTGTCAGCTCCAGGAAGGAGAAGGGAGAACTGCAGTGGCAGCTCTTATTGGAAACTCATTCTACTGATCCAAACTCCAACCATACATAGACTGAGACCAGACACCAGAGAATCTGAGAGCAGCCAGCCCAGCAGAGAGGAGGCAGGCATAGCAAAAAACAGCAAGACAAACTCAAAAATAAAAGCAGAGGCTTTTTGGAGTTCTGGTGAACATAGAAAGGGGAAGGGCAGAGCTCAGGCCTTGAGGCTGATTTGCAAAACCCAAAGAAAAACTGATCTCTCTGCCCTCTGGATCTTTCCTTAACAGCCCTAATTGCTTGGTCTCTTAGCATTTCAATAACCCATTAGATCTGCCAGGAGGGCCCTTTTTTTTTTTTTTTATCTTTTTATTTTCATTTCCTAAAACAGTTACTCTAAGAAGCCCAATACAGAAAGCTTCAAAGACTTGCAATTTCATCAGGTCAAGACAAGAGCAGAACTAAGAGAGCTCTGAGACAAAAGGAAATAATCCTGTGGCTGAGAAAATTCACTAAACACCACAACTTCCCAAGAAAAGAGGGGTGTCCACTCACAGCCATCATCCTGGTGGACAGGAAACACTCCTGCCCATTTCCAGCCCCATAGCCCAGAGCTGTCCCAGACAACCCAGCATGATGGAAGTGCTTCAAATAACAGGCACACACCACAAAACTGGGCATTAACCTGTTTATGGCGTGGACATTAACCTTCCCTGCAACCTCAGCTGATTGTCCCAGAGTTAGGAAGGTGGAGCAGTGTGAATTAACAAAGCCCCATTCAGCCATCATTTCAGCAGACTGGGAGCCTCCCTACACAGCTCAGCCACCCAGAACCACCCTGGGGGGACGGCACTCACCTGTGACATAGCACAGTCATCCCTCAACAGAGGACCAGGGGGGTGCATGACCTGGAAGAGGGACCCACCTGCAAGTCTCAGGAGTCATACGCCAATACCAAGGATGTGTGGATCAGTGGCAGAGACAAACTGTGGCAGGACTGAACTGAAGAATTAGACTATTGCAGCAGCATTAAAACTCCGGGATCACAAGGGAGATTTGATTGTTAGAGCCACAACTCCTCCCTGACTGCCCAGAAACACACCCCATATACAGGGCGGGCAACACCAATTACACGTGCAAGCTTGGTACACCAATTGGACCCTACAAGACTCACTCCCCCACTCCCCACACATGCAAAGCAGGGGAGAACTGGCTTGTGGAAAACAGGTGGCTCATGGACACCAACTGCTGGTTAGTTAGAGAAAGTGAACTCCATGAAGCTGTAGATCTGATAAATTAGAGATAAGGACTTCAATTGGTCTACAAATCCTAAAAGAGCTCTATCAAGTTCAGCAAATGCAAAGAGGCCGAAAACAACAGAAAATTAAAAGTGTATCAAAAAAACAGACAATATGGATAACCCAAGCCCAAGCACCCAAATCAAAAGATCAGAAGAGACACAGCACTTAGAGCAGCTACTCAAAGAACTAAAGATGAACAATGAGACCTTAGTATGGGTAACAAAGGATATCAAGAAGACCCTAGAAGAGCATAAAGAAGACATTGCAAGACTAAATAAAAAAATAGATGATCTTATGGAAATTAAAGAAACTGTTGACCAAATTAAAAAGATTCTGGACACCCATAGTACAAGACTAGAGGAAGTTGAACAACGAATCAGTGACCTGGAAGAAGACAGAATGGAAAATGAAAGCATAAAACAAAGAATGGGGAAAAAAAATTGAAACAATCAAACTGGACCTCAGGGATATGATAGAAAATATAAAACGTCCGAGTAGAAGACTCATTGGTGTTCCAGAAGGGGAAGAAAAGGGTAAAGGTCTAGGAAGAGTATTCAAAGAAATTGTTGGGGAAAACTTCCCAAATCTTCTAAACAACATAAATACACAAATCATAAATGCTCAGCGAACTCCAAATAGAATAAATCCAAATAAACCCACTCCAAGACATATTCTGATCACACTGTCAAACATGGAAGAGAAGGAGCAAGTTCTGAAAACAGCAAGAGAAAAGCAATACACCACATACAAAGGAAACACCATAAGACTATGTAGTGACTACTCAGCAGCCACCATGGAGACGAGAAGGCAGGGGCATGATTTATTTAAAATTCTGAGTGAGAAAAATTTCCAACCAAGAATAGTTTATCCAGCAAGGCTCTCCTTCAAATTTGAGGGAGAGCTTAAATTTTTCACAGACAAACAAATGCTGAGAGAATTTGCTAACAAGAGATCTGCCCTGCTGGAGATACTAAAGGGAGCCCTACAGACAGAGAAAAAAAGAAAGGACAGAGAGACTTGGAGAAAGGTTCAGTACTAAAGAGATTCGGTATGGGTACAATAAAAGATATTAATAGAGAAAGGGGAAAAATATATATGACAAACATGAACCAAAGGATAAGATGGGTGATTCAAGAAATGCCTTCACAGTTATAACGTTGAATGTAAATGGATAAAACTCACCAATTAAAAGATACAGATTTGCAGAATGGATCAAAAAAAAATGAACCATCAATATGTTGCATACAAGAGACTCATCTTAGACACAGGGACAAAAAGAAATTGAAAGTGAAAGGATGGAAAAAATATTTCATGCAATCTACAGCCAAAAGAAAGCAGGTGTAGCAATATTAATCTCAGATAAAATAGACATTAAATGCAGGGATGTTTTGAGAGACAAAGAAGGCCAGTACATACTAATAAAAGGGACAATTCAACAAGAAATAACAATCATAAATGTCTATGCACCCAATGAAGGTGCCACAAAATGCATGAGAGAAACACTGGCAAAACTAAAGGAAGCGATTGATGTTTCGACAATAATTGTGGGAGACTTCAACACATCACTCTCTCCTATAGATAGATCAACCAGACAGAAGACCAAAAAGGAAATTGAAAACCTAAACAATCTGGTAAATGAATTAGATTTAACAGATTTATACAGAACATTACATCCCAAATCACCAGGATACACATATTTTTCTAGTGCTCATGGAACTTTCTCCGGAAAAGATCATATGCTGGGACATAAAACAAGCCTCATTAAATTTAAAAAGATTGAAATTATTCAAAGCACATTCTCTGATCACAATGGAATACAATTAGAAGTCAATAACCATCAGAGACTTAGGAAATTCAAAAATACCTGGAGGTTAAACAACACACTCCTAAACAATCAGTGGGATGAAGAAGAAATAGCAAGAGAAATTGCAAAATATATAGAGACAAATGAAAATGAGAACACAACATACCAAAACCTATGGGATGCAGCAAAAGCAGTGCTGAGGGGGAAATTTATAGCACTAAATGCATATATTAAAAAGGAAGAAAGAGCCAAAATCAAAGAAGTAATGGGTCAACTGAAGAAGCTAGAAAATGAACAGCAAACCAATCCTAAACCAAGTAGAAGACAAGAAATAACAAGGATTAAATAAATAATAATAATAAAGCAGAAATAAATGACATAGAGAGCAAAAAAACAATAGAGAGGATAAATATCAACAAAAGTTGGTTCTTTGAGAAGATCAACAAGATTGACAAGCCCCTAGCTAGACTGAGAAAATCAAAAAGAGAGAAAAACCATATAAACAAAATAATGAATGAAAAAGTTGACATAACTGCAGATCCTGAAGAAATTAAAAAAATTATAAGAGGATACTATGAACAACTGTATGGCAACAACTGGATAATGTAGAGGAAATGGACAATTTCCTGGAAACATATGAACAACCTAGACTGACCAGAGAAGAAATAGACCTCAATCAACCCATCACAAGCAAAGAGATCCAATCAGTCATCAAAAATCTTCCCACAAATAAATGCCCAGGGCCAGGTGGATTCACAGGGGAATTCTACCAAACTTTCCAGAAAGAACTGACACCAATCTTACTCAAACTCTTTCAAAACATTGAAGAAAATGGAACACTATCTAACTCATTTTCTGAAGCTAACATCAATCTAATACCAAAACCAGGCAAAGATGCTACAAAAAAGGAAAACTACCGGCCAATCTCCCTAATGAATATAGATGCAAAAATCCTCAACAAAATACTTGCAAATCGAATCCAAAGACATATTAAAAAAATCATACACCATGACCAAGTGGGGTTCATTCCAGGCATGCAAGGATGGTTCAACACAAGAAAATCAATCAATGTATTACAACACATTAAAAATTCCAAAGGGAAAAATCAAATGATCATCTCAATAGATGCTGAAAAAGCATTCAACAAAATCCAACATCCATTTTCGATAAAAACACTTGAAAAGATAGGTATTGAAGGAAACTTCCTCAATATGATAAAGAGCATATATGAAAAACCCACAGCCAGCATAGTACTCAATGGTGAGAGACTGAAAGCCTTCCCTCTAAGATCAGGAATAAGACAAGGATGCCTGCTGTCACCACTGTTATTCAACATTGTGCTGGAAGTGCTAGCCAGGGGAATCCTGCAAGAGAAAGAAATAAAAAGCATCCAAATTGGAAAAGAAGAAGTAAAACTGCCATTGTTTGCAGATGATATGATCTTATATCTGGAAAACCCTGATAAATCGACGATACAGCTACTAGCTAATAAACAAATTTAGCAAAGTAGTGGGATAGAAGTTTAATGCACGTAAGTCAGTAATGATTCTATATGCTAGAAATGAACAAACTGAAGAGACACTCAAGAAAAAGATTCCACTTTCAATAGCAACTAAAAAAATCAAGTACCTAGGAATAAACTTAACCAAAGATGTAAAAGACCTATACAAAGAAAACTACATAACTCTACTAGAAGAAATAGAAGGGGACCTTAAAAGATGGAAAAATATTCCATGTTCATGGATAGAAAGGGTAAATGTCATTAAGATGTCAATTCTAGCCAAACTCATCTACAAATTCAATGCAATCCCAATCAAAATTCCAACAACCTACTTTGCAGACTTGGAAAAGCCAGTTATGAAATTTATTTGGAAAGGGAAGATGCCTCGAATTGCTAAAGACACTCTAAAAGAGAAAAACCAAGTGGGAGGACTTACACTCTCTAACTTTGAAGCTTATTATAAAGCCACAGTTGTCAAAACAGCATGGTACTGGCACAAAGATAGATGTATAGATCAATGGAATCAAATTGAGAATTCAGAGATAGACCCTCAGATCTATGGCCAACTGATCTTTGATAAGGCCCCCAAAGTCACTGAACTGAGTCATAATGGTCTTTTCAACAAATGGGGCTGGGAGAGTTGGATATCCATATCCAAAAGAATGAAAGAGGACCCCTACCTCACACCCTACACAAATTTTAACTCAAAATGGATGAATGATCTCAATATAAAAGAAAATACCATAAAACTCCTAGAAGATAATGTAGAAAAACGTCTTCAAGACCTTGTATTAGGCGGCCACTTCGTAGACTTTACACCCAAAGCACAAGCAACAAAAGAAAAAATAGATAAATGGGAACTCCTCAAGCTTAGAAGTTTCTGTACCTGAAAAGAATTTGTCAAAAAGTTAAAGAGGCAGCCAACTCAATGGGAAAAAACTTTTGGGGAACCATGTATCTGACAAAAGACTGATATCTTACATATATAAACAAATCCTACAACTGAATGACAATAGTACAGACAGCCCAATTATAAAATGGGCAAAAGATATGAAAAGACAGTTCTCTGAAGAAGAAATACAAATGGCCAAGAAACACATGAAAAAATGTTCAGCTTCACTAGCTATTAGGGAGATGCAAATTAAGACCACAATGAGATGCCGTCTAACACCGATTAGAGTGGCTGCCATTGAACAAACAGGAAACTACAAATGCTGGAGGGGATGTGGAGAAATTGGAACTCTTATTCATTGTTGGTGGGACTGTATAATGGTTCAGCCACTCTGGAAGTCAGTCTGGCAGTTCCTTAGAAAACTAGATATAGAGTTACCATTCGATCCAGTGATTGCATTTCTCAGTATACACCCAGAAGATCGTAATGCAGTGACACGAACAGATATCTGCACGCCAATGTTCATAGTAGCATTATTCACATTTGCCAAGAGATGGAATCAACCCAAATGTCCTTCAACAGATGAGTGGATAAATAAAATGTGGTATATACACTCGATGGAATACTACATGGCAGTAAGAAGGAACAATGTTGTGAAACATATGACAACATGGATAAACCTTGAAGACATAATGCTGAGCAAAATAAGCCAGGCACAAAAAGAGAAATATTATATGCTACCACTGATGTGAACTTTGGAAAATGTAAAACAAATGGTTTATGCTGTAGAATGTAGGGGAACTAGCAATAGAGAGCAATTAAGAAAGGGAGAACAGTAATCCAAGAAGAACAGATAAGCTATTTAACTTTCTGGGGATACCCAGGAATGACTATGGTCTGTTAATTTCTGATGGATATAGTAGGAACAAGTTCACAGAAATGTTGCTATCTTAGATAACTTTCTTGGGGTAAAGTGGGAACAGGTTGGAATTAAAGCAGTTATCTTAGGTTAGTTGTCTTTTTCTTACTCCCTTGTTATTGTCTCTTTGAAATTTTCTTTTATTGTATGTATTTTTTTTAAATTTTTTTCATACAGTTGATTTTAAAAGGAAAAAAGGTAAAAAAAATAAATAAAAAACAAGGAAAAAAATATGTAGAACACCCTTGAGGAGCCTGTGGAGAATGCAGGGGTATTGGTCTACCCCACCTCAATGGTTGCTAACATGACCACAGACATAGGGGACTGGTGGTTTGATGGGTTGAACCCTCTACCATAAGTTGTACCCTTGGGAAGACGGTTGCTGTAAAGGAGAGGCTAGGCCTCCCTATAATTGTGCCTAACAACCTCCTCCTAAATGCCTCTTTGTTGCTCAGATGTGGCCCTCTCTCTCTAGCTAAGCCAACTTGAAAGGTGAAATCACTGCCCTCCCCCCCTTTGTGGGATCAGACACCCAGGGGAGTGAATCTCCCTGGCAACGTGGAATATGACTCCTGGGGAGGAATGTAGACCTGGCATCATGGGACAGAGAACATCTTCTTGACCAAAAGGGGGATGTGAAAGGAAATGAAATAAGCTTCAGTGGCAGAGAGATTCCAAAAGGAGCCAAGAGGTCACTCTGGTGGGCACTCTTATGCACAATTTAGGCAACCCTTTTTAGGTTCTAAAGAATTGGGGTAGCTGGTGGTGGATACCTGAAACTATCAAACTACAACCCAGAACCCATGAATCTTGAAGACAATTGTATAAAAATGTAGCTTATGAGGGGTGACAATGGGACTGGGAAAGCCATAAGGACCACACTCCACTTTGTCTAGTTTATGGATGGATGAGTAGAAAAGTAGGGGAAGGAAACAAACAAACAAACAGACAAATGTACCCAGTGTTCTTTTTTACTTCAATTGCTCTTTTTCACTTTAATTATTATTCTTTTTATTTTTGTGTGTGTGCTAATGAAGGTGTCAGGGATTGATTTAGGTGATGAATGTACAACTATGTAATGGTACTGTGAACAATCAAATGTATGATTTGTTTTGAATGACTGCATGGTATGTGAATATATCTCAATAAAATGAAGATTAAAAAAAAAAAAAAAAGAGTCAACGTCACCCAAGGACTTACACCCTATTCTGGAGAGATTTAGTTCATTTCTGGTGTACACAGGAGAGCTGAGTATTGTTATGTGAAATATATGTCTGTTATTCTTCCCTACTTAGAGATAAAATATGGCTTAAGGTGATGTGTATAACTTTCAGATTGATAAGGGGTGGAATGTGATGGTTATGTTCATGTGTCAACTTGGCCATTTGATGGTGTCCAGGTGTGTGGTCAAGCAATCAAGCAAGCACTGTTCTAACCATTACTGCAAGGGCATTGGTAGCAGGGCAATAAACCAGAAGACTGGTTTAGTAAATGATCAGTCAACTGACTGCACCTGTGACTGATTATATCAACAAAGGGTGTCTTCCACATTGAGAGAATTCAATGAGCTGGATTTAATCCAATCAGTTGAAGACTTTTAAGGGAAAGTGAGAGAGGATATTCACTTCTTCTTCAACTAACTGTTGAAGCATTTCATGAGGAGTTCATCAAACACTATCATTGGAGTGGCTAGTTTGCTGCCTCTCCTATGGAATTTGGACTCATTCATCCTGTCCTACAGAATTTGGACTCATGCATCCCCAAATTTGCATGAGACACTTCTAAAAAATTTTTATTTGTAGATATCTGTTGTTGGTTCTGTTTCCCTAGGGGACCCTAATACACCCTCTTGACCTGAACCGGGACCCACACAGCAAACACTCTCTTCCATCTGTCTTCATGGGCAGATTTATCCAGGTTCCATCCTACAGATTTTTTCTAAATGAAAGCCAAGTGTCAGTCACTGAACACATCTCTCACCACATAACTCAGAGGCATTCAAAAGAGAACATAACTGCCTCCATTTGTGTGAGGTGTTGGTTCCTCCATGACAAGCCTCCCTGCCCTCTACTATGGTACTTTCAATGAAGCCTCTTGTTTGAGGTGTGGAAAAACACCACCATGCCTTTTCCTGTTTAAAGAAGAGGTGAACCTCTCATCCTTCTCTGAGTATCTTTAGATACCCGCATTTTGTTCAATCCCTTCCAACATTCCCAATTCTCTAAAAATGTAAAGTTTCCAGAATGTTCTCTATCTCTCATCATAACTTGCAGGGGCAGAAAATCCCTTATACTTACAGTGAGGGGGGTCCTTGTTATCTCAGCCTCAGGACCTCAGATTGGGACTCTGAGCAACCAGAGTGTTTTATTAAGTGTTAATGTGAGGCTTGCAATTTAGTATATTTTCTTGAACATTTCTGGTTTTTTGGAATAAAATATTAAAAAGAAAACAGGTGATGTAATTGGAAGAAAATATTTATAACCATGCATAGCACACACATTACAAATTCAGGGTACAGACAAATCATAAACTTTAATGTAAGAACTGCAATGACTTACAACAAACATGACATAGGTATAAGGATTTAGAATTGATATGAACTATGCCATCATAACTAAGGTGTTTGTTCCAGAAAAACTATGCTTAGGAAAGAAAGAACTCTAAAACACTAAATAGCTTCACACCTTCCTCAGGGGTTTCCTTCAATTGAATTTATTTGAGACAACATGATACTCACCTAGGAAAATATCAAATTTGTGTAACATTTTCTTTATTAAGATGTGTCTCGATAACCTCTCATCTCTATTACCACCAATCACAAAATCTTATGTCAATCACATATTTATTACCCTTCTCAAATCACATTTTTGTGTGTAGAAATAAGAGAAAAGTAATGTCAAAAAGTAGGAAAAATTAGAAAATAAATATTATCTATGTAATCATATTCAGGTAATAATATAGTTGTGGTGGAAGAAAAGGAGGTGAGAAGCACAACAATGCAATTTTGCTTCTCATAGGAGGGTATGTATATTTAAAATACAAAAATAAAAAAACACAATTACCTTAATTCAATTATTTATTACATTATAGATCTGATTATCTTTAAAGATATTGAGATTAGCATTTAACATTCAAAATTAAACCATTAATTTTTTTTCCATTTTGGTTATTTTCCATTAAAGTAAAATTTATCTTTAATTTTAGCATAGAGTCTCCTTGTCTTTGACTTTTCTTTAGTTCTTTGATACTTTCTTTCTCTTTATGTCTTTGTCTGTAAAACTGTACATTTGTATACGCAAAGAGAATTCTCTTCAGTGAGATTAGGTAGATTTTTCCTTTGCCCTTTTGCATATTAATTGCAAAACTATATGTATTTTTCCAATAGAAAAGTTATTTTAATGCAAAAAGTAATTTAAATTAATTAATTATAGATATTTTAATTAGGATTTTACATATTTTCACATCATATTCTAGAAAAAAAACTATGATTTTTCTTTATTTAAACCTAAATATCCATATTTTCAATATTATCTCACTATGATAAAATAAATCTTTTGTATGAAAAGACCATGAAAAATAAACCAAATAATATTTCTGGTGAGTTTAAATGTTCAAGTTCTGGTTTAATTTTAATTTCATTTTTATAATGCTGTGTAGTTCTGGCTTTTTTTTTCCTACCATTTTGTGTCAAAAGTTTCTATTGTTACCAATAAAAAATTAAGGTTGAGTATATGAATACAATTATATAAATTGTAGGTACAAAAAACATATTAATGGGATGGTCTGGAAGATGGTGGCAGAGAGAGAAGTGGAAGCTAGTTCATCCCCCTGGAACAACTAAAAAAGAACTGGGAACAATTAGTAAATAATCTGGAATAACTATGAAGGGGTATATGTGACTGTCCACTCATCATATACCAATCTGAGTTGGGAGGAATGCTGAGATCATTGCATAAAATCTGTAAGTAAAAACTGTAGACCCAAGCTGGGAGACCCCACTCAGCCCAAACTGCAAACCTCACAGTGCTAGAGAGCAGCACTGTCTGAACAAGTGAATATAGCTCAGCTGAGCTCCAACTGGGGTTTTAATTAACAAGTGTGGACTGCTCAATACAATCTATAAATCCTCAAAAAGCTGACATTGGCTTTTCATGATGACTGATCTTGGAGAGCCAGAGGAACTCTCTGGGAGGGACAGGAAGTCCAGAGGACTGGTGCTGTCTCTGAATTATGGGTGAAACTGAGGGGAGCTGCAGACCATACCTGAAAGGGGGCTAACTGTCACATTTTTGGCTCAGTGGAGAAAGCTTCATCCATTTTCAGTTCCCAGCAATCTGACCCAGACAAGTGTGTAGATAGCAGAAGTAGAGAGACTATTCAAATGCTAATGACCACTCCCTGGTGGGGAATCTTCCCTAAGAGGAAGAAGGTGTTGCCAAGCTCTGCTACCCACCTAACATTCAGAAACAGATCCCAGAGCCTGGGGTAAAACAGCCCCAGGCCACACCTCTTTACACCAGTCTAGAGTACAGGCTGAAAAGTGCCGCCTGATCAGCAGAAAAGCACATTGATTTGAGCTCTCACAGGGTGTATCAATCTTCTAAGACTCACACTCATGGAGACATGATACTATTTCTTCCTTCTGAGACTTGAGCCCATTCAGGTCTGGGAAAACCTGATTGGGGTAACCAAGGAAACCAGATGCCTGGACAGCAGAAAACTACAACCTAAATTAAGAAAAATGAAGTTATGGCTCAAAGAAACAAACTTACACTACAACTGAAAACTAATACTAAATCAATTCAAAAAGTTTAGGAAAGAAATGGCAAAAAAGGTGAAACATATAATGAAAACACTAGGCATATGAAGGTAGAAGTTGAAATTTCAGAAAAACAACTGACAGAATCTACAGAAATGAAAGGTACAACAAAAGAGATGAAAGATACAATGGAGAAATACAACAGCAGGTCTCAAGAGGCAGAATAAAACACTCAGGAACTGGAGAACCATGCACCTGAAAGCCTACACATAAAAGAACAGATAGAGAAAAGAATGGAAAAATTGATCAATGTCTCTGGGAATTAAATGACAAAATGAAATGCAAGAATGTATGTGTCATGGGTGTCCCAGAAGAAGAGAAGGGAAAAGGAGAAGAAGCCATAATATAGGAAATAATGAAAATTTCCCACCTATTATGAAAGACATAAAATTATGGATACAAGAAGTGCAGCATACCCCAAAGAGAAGAGATCTGTATACACCAAGACACTTAATAATTAGAATATCAAATGTCAAAGATGAAGAGAGAATCCTGAAAGCAGCAAGAGAAAGCAAGCCATTACCTACAAAGGAAGCTTGATAAGACTATGTGCAGATTTCTCAATAGAAACCATGGAGGCAAGAAGGAATTGGGGTGATATATTTAAGATAATGAAAGAGAAAAACCACCAACCAAGAATCCTATATCCAGCAAAACTATCCTTCAAGTATGATGGAGAGCTTAAAATATTCTCTGACAAACAGATAATGACAGAGTTTGTGAACAAGATACCTGCTCTACAGGGAACACTAAAGGGAGAACTACAGATGGAAATGAAAAGACAGGAGTGAGAAGTTTGGAACACAAATTTAGGAGATAGTAGCACAGCAATATAAGTACACTGAACAAAGATGACTGTGATTATGATTGAATGAGGAAAGTTAGGAGCATGTGGGACACTAGAAGGAAAGAGGAAAGATAAAGACTGGGACTGTATAGCTCAGTGAATCCTAGGGTGTTCAACAATCATGATAAAAGGTACAAATGTCTTTTTATGTGAGATAGAACAAATGAATGCCAAAACTGCAAGGTGATAAAATGGGGTGGGATTGGGGGAAAAGACAATCAATATATACAATATAGTTAACAGACACATTGCATTATGCTTCCTTTAATATAACAAAGGCAATAGACCAAAGCTAAATGCATTTGTTGGAGGACATAGGGGAATGGTTTTGGACTGTTGGCATTGGTGAGGTTGTCTGACTCTTTAACATTCCTTAGTTTAATGCTAGCTTTACTTTTGTTACTTCCTAGCTGTCATGTTTTGTTTTTGTTCTTTCTCTCCTTTTTTTCTTTTCCTTTTGTCTACCTTCTTTGACTCTTCCACCTTCTTTATAGAAGAAATGGAGAGGTCCATATATAGATAGTGATGCTGATGGTGAATACATAAATACATGACTATACAGGGAACCATTGATTGTTTACTTAGGACAGAATGTATGTTTTGTGAACAAAACCATTTCTAAAAATGGGTTAGTGAAGAAACCTGAAGGGCAATATATTGAGTGAAACAAGGCAGATACATAAGGACAAATTTTTCAGGGTATCACTGATATGAACTAATTATAATATGTAAACTAATAGACCAGGATATAGAACAAGGCTAAAGAATGGGGGGGTTGCTTATCATGAGCAGAATGTTTGACCAGGTTGAACTTAAATGTTTGGAAAAGGATTAAGGTGATGGTAGCACACTGTGAGAATAACAGTCCTGAATTGTGTGTGAATGTGGGGGAAAGGGTAAGCTCAGAGTCACATATGTCACCAGAAGGAAAGTTGGAGGTTAAAAGATGGGAACATATAAAACAGTGAATCTTGTGGTGGACAATGCCCATAACTAGGTGTACAAGTATTAGAAATCTCTCTCATGAACTAGAACAAATGTATGACATAACTAGAAGTTAATAATATAGGGGCATATAGGGAAAAACATACCTATTGCAAACTATATACTACAGTTAGTATTTTAGCATTCTTTCATCAGTAATAACAAGTTACTATACCAATACTATGAATCAATAATGGAGGAGTGGTGCTTGGGAGGATTTGAGTCTCCTTTTTTGTCTTTATTTCTTTTGTGAGGTAATGAAAATTGTTCTGAAAATTGAAAAACAATTAACTGTATTGATGGATGAACAGCTATATGATGATACTGTGGGCAATTGATGGTACAGTTTGGATATTTAGATAATTGGATGGTATGTGAACAATCTCCATAGAAATGTAGTTACAATAAAACTTTAAAAGATAAAAAGTAAATTAATGAATAGAGTAAGCTTACTTTTTGTGTTCTGAATTGTAGGGATACACAACTATTTTATGGCTATATTCTTGATTTTGTCTTTCTTTATAATTGGAAAAGAATATTCTTAACATTTATAAGAAGGCACATTTATGGAGGCATCAAGTCATATGATAATAATAAAAAAGTTAATAAATTGGCCAATATTGTAGTTTCTCTGCTTTTGTTCCTGTTACTGGGAATATGGTCTTGAATTAAATTGCCTCTGCAGTATGAGTTCATCATCACTCAAACTGATATATCAATATCTATCTACTTTGAAGGCCTCTTGCATAGTTTGACTGGAGTTTAAAAATTGTGAAGATAGTTCTAAATTGCCTTGTTGAATGCAAGTATAAAGGAGTATAATCCTTTTTGAAATATCCATTAATTCTTTAAATAATAATTTTAACATGTTTTACAAATTTATTTTTTACCTTTAGCATGTGTCCTATTATAGCTGAAATTAGAAGACAAAAAAGTGAATAAGAATCTTTCAGCATGGTAATTTTGTGTTAGTGAGAACTTGTAGTGTTCGCCTTGTACTCAAATGCTTGTGCATTTGTGTATTCATGCATGTGTGTGTGCATAAGTGATTGTGGGTTTGTGTGCGTATTCTTCAGGGGGATGAGTCCAAGAACCTTCATGATCATTTAGCAGTCTGTTCATGGTATAGATAAGCAAATTGAAACTTAGTGATAGTGGAGATATTTTTCCATATGGCCATGGAAAGGAGAGGTAGAAAGCATGTCATCTATGTTTTAAAATTGCAATTTGATTTTTCATCTGTAATCCTGTATCTATTAAACAAAGACTATGGAAAAAATGTCAAAAGAATAACTGCAAATAACTGAAAGGATGAAGAAAGAAAGGTAGCAGTACTGAAGAACATTAATTGTGAACTAGGCCTTGAATAATTGAATAAACACTTGCAGAAATGCCCATGAGGAAGAAAAGTTCAAACAAACAAACAAAAAACATGAAATGACAAACTACCAAGTAGCTTAATTAACACCTGGAACCCCAATTAGCTAGGAGAGAGTGAAGTTGATCCCAATGGAGAGGAATCATGGTAGAAACCACAGTGCATTGAGAACTAGTCATTTCTACCAACCAATCCAAAATGATGAGTAGTACCTTCCAGTATTCCAAATCTCCCCTTAATCCATCATCCTCTTTCACTCCACCTTCTTCAAGCATCAATGAAAGAATTCCAAAAAATCACTGAATGAAGAAAATCAGATCATAAAGTCATGTTACAGCCAGAAGAGATGGAATTCTACAAAACACCCCTTCCCATAGTGATTCTGAACATTGATGGAATTATATGGTATCCTTTCTTTGATGTCTCATAATTTTAAATAGTAAAAATAATTAAGACATTATGCTTTGGTTGTAATCACATTACTAGGTAGATCAGAGTTTAAGGGAAATCACTTAATCATAATTTTTAGTGTCTTCTTGGCTTAGTTCAGTCATTTCACATTATAATTTGACAAAAAACTTAAGTTCTACTTATTATTGCTAGGAATTTTGAATTCAGGGGTTTCTTATTGACAATATTTAACCTACTTCTGACTATTGAGAGTTTTGGAAACAACAAGGCAAAGAAAGACCCAGGAGGTATATGCCCAGTGGGCTGGGATTTATCAGGAGACACTAACATACTTCTATGGAGATTGCAGTTCCTGTATGAATGTGGCCAATGTCAGCCTTTACACATAATGTGCAGAAAAACTTCAAGACTTGGGACAAAGTATGTACAATTTTATTAAGGAGCAACCTAAAGAGACAGTATTTTAGGAGCAAAAAGTACTCTTAGGAGACCAGGAAGAAAATGTGTTTATTTTATTTTATTTTATAATTTATTTATCAAATAGAAATACATTTCTAAACCAAACAAAGCAAAAAAATGAGAAAATAAACTGAAATTACTTCATTCCTTCCAAAATACTCCTACAATAACAAATGAAAATTAATACTCACACCTGAGCAATCCCATATCATTCTATTCACCCTCAGCATCTTGTCTATTCTTATTAGATTATTGTTCCCTCTTCACTAGTGGCTGTCTATCTCTAGGTCCCATATATTCTACAATTTAGCTATTATCTTACATTTTTCAGAGATTTCACATTAGTGGTAATATACCATATCTTTCCTTTTTTGTCTGGCTTATTGCACTCAGCATTATGCCTTCAATAGTCATCCATATTTTCATATATTTCTTGACCATGTTCCTTCTTACTGATGCATAGTATTCCATCATGTGTATACACCACACTTTGTTTATCCATGCATTTGATGAAGGACATGTAGATTGTTTCCATCTCTTGGCAATTGTGAACAATGCCACCATGAACATCAGTGTACAAATATCTGTGCATGTCACTGCTCTTAGATCCTCTGGGTGAATACTGAGTAGTGAAATTGGTTGATTTCTGGGTAACTCAGTATCTTGCTAACTGAGAAAATGCCAAAGTGACTTCCAGAGATGCTGAACCACTATACAGCCCACAAGCAATGAATAAGACATCCAATTTCTTCACATCCTCTCCTGCATTTGTAGTTTCCTGTTTGTTTAATGGCAGCCATTCTTGTTGGTGTGGGATGATACCTCATTGGATAATGATTTGCATCTCCCTAATAGCTAGTAAAGGGGACATAAATTCAGTTATCTCATTTCTACTGTATAGGGACATTACTGAATTATGTGCATTAATCTTATATCCTGCCACTTTGTTCTATTTGTTTGCAAAAAACATTTGGAAGAAATTATGGGAATGAAAGTCATAAAAGAAGAAATGAAAACCCCAATGGAGTGTTAAAACATCAAATTTGAAGAGGCAGAAGAAAGGATGAGTGAACTAGAGGACAGAATATTTAAAATCCTACACACAAAAGGGAAAAGAAGGGAAAAATATTAACAGGGTCAGGAAATTAAATGATAATATGAAGTGCATGAATATATGTGTCATGCATGGTCTAGAAGGAGAACATAAAAAAGAAAGAATAATGGAGGAAATAATCACAAAAGAGTTCCATATCTTATGAAAGACATAAAATTACAGATCCAAGAAACACACTATACCCCAAAAAGAATAGATCCAAGATGACCTACTACAAGATACTTTCTAATCAGACTGTCACATCTCAAAGACAAAGGGAGAATTCTGAAAGCAACAAGCAAAAAGTGATCCATCACATACAAGGGAAGCTTGATGAGACTATGTGTGAATCTCTCAGGAGAAACCATGGAGGCAAGAAAGTAGTGTGATTCCCCAATACAAGTCAGAGTAATTTGGTCAGAGAATAAAAAAAAATTTTTCAAAGCCACCTTGTGGGAACAGGGGAAAATGTGGAAATATCATACTTCCCCACATGGGGAATTTCTGATATTCTCACAAGCATTGGGGTGACCAAATTAATAGGCCACACTCTCAATGTTGGAACTTGCACTTACAAAATGTATTCCTGCAAAGGAGAAGCTAACCCTAGTTATGCTTAAAAGTCACTCCAGAAAACCTCTTTTATTAATCAGATGTGGCCTCACTCTCTAAGCAAAATCTGCAGGTAAACTCACTGCCCTCCCCCCTACATGTTACATGACACCCACGGGTTTAATTCTCACTGGCAACTTGGGACATGACTCTTGGGGATGAGCCTGGCCCTGGCATTGTGGGAATGAGAAAGTCTTCTTGGACTAAAAGGGAAAAGAGATAGGAAATAAAATAGAGATTCAGTGGCTGAGAGATTGCAAATTGAGTTGAGTGTTCATCCTGGAGGTTATTTTTATGCATTATATAGTGTGGGGAACCAAGTCTTTCATGTTACTTAGATCATGTCTGGGGTGGTGGCCTGGAATGCTGGGCCACAGGCCTGCAAGGAATGCCATGCAGGCATACCTCATAAAGATGTCTTGTGACTATGATGACAATGTTTACCATTGTCCTGAACCTAGATTGTTCTGAACCTAGATTGTTCCTTCTGATATGCAACAGAATGTAAACATAGGTATCTGGTGTGCTCTGCATGCTTTAGGACACTTAGCATATACTCTCTTATCTTCTGAAACAAATAAATAGCTGAATCACAGGTGCATTAGCATCTACATAGCACATGATGCAGTGGATCCCCTGCTCCCTTAATTCTTAACTTTGTTTCTATGTCTCATTCCTGTGCCCCCCTGTCAGCAATAAGTGGCACCCAATGTGGGGCTCGAAGAACCAGACCTGGTTCTTGACAGAAGAATCACTTGAATGACGGAGATATAATGGTGCTGGAACTCGGGTGGAGGTAACGGCCATCTTTTGTATGCATTCCTTGTAGAACGACCCCGAGCATTATAAGCAGGGTAATGGGTAATGTCGACGGACGTGATAAATATGTGCCCTATATTTCCCTCTTGCAGCAGCTGCTGTGGGCCCATGGTGTCAAGGTGGGAAAATCACAAATCTTGGAATTGCTGCATGTTATTGAAAAATATTGCTCTTGGTTCCCTACCCTTGGCTCCCTTGAATTGCATGACTGGGAGCGGGTAGGTAAGGAATTGAAACAAAAACTTATGCAAGTAGTTAATTTGCCTATTACTATTTGGTCTATATGGTCTTTAATTAAGTCTGTTCTTGAGCCTTTAAAAACTGAAAATGATGAGGAAGAAGATGAATCTGAGGACAATACTGGTCCCAATCCTCTTTCTGATGATGATAAGGGTGAAAAAGATCCAGTAAAATCTGCTAAAGTTTTTATTCTTGTCAATGCCCAAAACTTCCTTCTGTGCCTTGCTGAGAGGAATGGCCCCCAGCTCCTCTGCTGCCTCTTCCTGCACATAGCTGTACCTCAGTAGTTAAACCTGCCCACCTCTCTGGCATACAGCAGGGTCTGGCAGAAGCCAGGTGGTGTGGAGATCTGGAGGCCATGTGCTATCCTGTTGCTTTCCCTGTTACAGTTCATGAAGAGATGCCCCCTGGCCAAGATGTTAATCATCTTCATGGAATTTATAGTTTCCCCCATGAGCATGTTCCATTTGTGATTCTTAAAGAATTGAAGAAATCTGTTCAAACTTATGGGGTTCACTCCCCCTTTACATTTGGTATTCTTCAAGGTTAAGCAGAGGGCTCTCATCTAATTCCTATTGATTGGACCACATTGGCTCATACAATTCTTAGCTCTGGGGAATATTTATAGTTTAGGACTTGGGCAGAGCATGCAGAAAAACAAGTCTCTCATAATCAGCATAATAATGTAAACATAAGTCTTGATCAATTACTGGGACAAGGAGCCTATTCCACCATTGAAAATCAATCTGTCTATAATGACCAGGCAATTGAGCAAATTCACCATTGCTGTTTGTGAGCTTTGGAAAGAATTGAGACAAAAGGTAAAGCTGCCCAATCCTTTCAAAAGGTTTTGCAAGAGCCAAAGGGTCCTATCCAGATTTTATTGCTCAGCTTCAAGAGGCCATAAAATGACAGGTTAATAATCTGGAGGCTGCTGATACTATTTTGCAGCTATTGGCTTATGAAAATGCTAATAATGATTGCCAGTGAGCCATTGCCCCATTTAAAGGTAAAACTGATCTTACTGACTACTTTCATTTATGCCAAAATATTGGAAATGAAGGCTATAATGCAGAAATGATGGCTCAAGCCATGGCTAATTTGAGAGTTGTCTCTCGGTTCCAAGGAAAATGCTTTTCCTGTGGAAAAAAAGGTCATACCAGAAAAGAATGCAGTTGCTCTAAAAATCTTCACAGAAGCAGCCTGGTATGTGCCTAAAATGCCAAAAAAGGTTGACACTGGGCTAACCAGTGCTGATCTGCTTTTCATAAAGATGGCACCTCCCTTTTGGGAAATGGCAATTGGGGTGGGCTCTGAGCCCCTAGCAGAAAGGGAGCATTCCCAATCCAACATCAAAACCTGCATGCTGTCCCTCCACCAACTCCAAGCCCTCCATCTTGGAGCTTTCCCCAGCTACAGCAGGGAGTGCAGCAGTAGACCTTGCTGCCAATGCTGAGGTATGTCTTCTCCCCAGTAATCCTCCTGTTAAGGTCCCCACCAGCTATTATGACCCCTTACCTAAAGTGATGGTAGGTCTTTTGCTTGGATGCAGTTCTCTCAATCTAAAGGGTATTCGTGTGCACACTGGAGTCATTGACTCTGACTATACTGGGGAAATTCAGGTGGTCATGTCTTCTATTCCATGGACTGCCCATAAATGTGAAAGAATTGCTCAACTCTTATTATTACCTTATGTACCTGTTGGTTCCTCCTATAAAACTGGGAAAATGGAAGTTTTGGTAGCACAGGCAAGGCAGGAATTTTTCTCACAGAGGATCTGCAGGAGCCACGCCCTATGTGTACTCTTACAATTCATGGTCATACCTTTACTGGGCTTATAGATACGGGTGCAGATGTCTCTATTATTAGTCAACATTGGCCCTGACATTGGCCATTGCAAGAGGCATAAATTACTGTTGTGGGCCTAGGCTCACCTCAGGGACTTATGCAAAGGGTTCATGTTTTGCCTTGCCTTGGCCCTGAGGGACAGAAGGCCACTCTACAACATTATGTGGCTGCCCTGCCTCTTAATCTTTGGGGCAGAGACCTACTTGAACAATGGGGTGCTACTGTACATATCCCTCCTCCTAGTGGAGTGTACAGTATTCAAAGCCACAACATGATGGCAAATGTGGGGTATGTCCCTAGCCATGGGCTTGGCATACATTTGCAAGGTACCCATTCACCCATACAAGTCTCACCAAAATGTGAACAATTTGATTTAGGATATAAACTTTTTAGCGGTGGCCACTGTTCATTCATCTCCCCAAACTGTCCCATTAGTATGGATAACAAAACCGGTATGGATAGAGCAGTGGCCACTTACAAAAGAAAAATTAGAGGCTTTACATGAATTGGTTCAAGAACAATTGTCCTTGCAGCATATTGAAGAGTCTTTTAGTCCTTTGAATTCTCCTGTGTTCCCAATAAAGAAAAAATCAGGAAAATGGAGAATGTTAACTGACCTAAGAGGTGTTAATCTGTCACTCAGCCCATGGGACCTTTACAACCTGGGTTCCCCAATCCTAGCATGATTCCTGAAAACTGGACTTTAGTGGTCATCAATATTAAAAACTGTTTCTTTTCCATCCTTTTATCTGATCAAGACAAGGAAAAATTTGCTTTTACTATTTTGTCCCTTAACAATAAAACCCCATCTAAATGATATCAGTGGAAGGTTTTACCACAAGGTATGCTAAATAGTCCTACAATATGTCAATATTATGTTGACCATGCCTTACAGCCTGTCTATTTAAATTTTCCTAAAGCTTATATAATCCATTATATGGATATTTTGTGCTCTGCACCTCAGGAGACTGAAGTAGAAGCTTTGTTCTATGCTGTTCAGAAGGCTTTACAGGCTGTGGGTTTGCATATTGCAACTGAGAAAGTGCAATGCACTTTGCCTGTGCAGTATTTGGGTTCTAGTATCAATAGACTTACAATTCAACCAGAAAAGGTACAACTCCACAGAGATGCTGTCAGTAGCTTAAATGATTTACAAAAATTACTAGGAGATATTAATTGGCTTCACTCAAAGTAGGTATAGCTAACTATGAGCTTTCGAACCTATTTTCTCTTTGTGGGAATTCTAAATTAAAGAGCCCTAGATCTTTAACTTCAGCTGCAGAAAAGGAATTACAACTAATGGAAACTAAAATTCAATGAGCTCAAGTGTCTCATGTTGATCCTACACAACCTTTGTCTCTACTTTTATTTTCCACTCCCAAATCCCCTACAGGTTTGCTTTTGCAAAATGATAAGCTTGTAGAATGGTTATTCTTACCCAATTCTTCTGTAAAATTCATTTCCCCTTATCTAGATCTCTTAGTTACTTTAGTCACTCAATCCAGAAAAAAGGCAAAACAACTCAATGGTTTTGATCTTTGTTTGATTGTGCTCCCTGTAAATGCTAAAGAACTCTCAGTTATTTTGCAACATCTAGCTTGGCAAATTGCTCTAGCTGATTATGTTGGCTAGCTGGATAGTCATTACCCAAAAAAATGACCTTTTCCAGTTCATTCAGTGTACACAATGGATACTGTCTAAATATACTTCTTGTGAGCCTTTAATCAATGCTCCCATTGTTTTTACTGATGGGTCATCTAAAGGTCAAGCTTCCTATACTGGCCCTAAGTCCAAAGTTTTAGATCTTCCTCATTTCTCTGCCCAGCAAGCTGAACTGGCTGCTTATAATACCCATCTTAACAGATTTTCCTGAGGCTGTTAACATTTTATCTGATTCTGCATATGTTGTTCATGTAGGTAGTAAAATTGAAACAGCATCCATTAAGCAACAGTTGCTTCCTTGTTTATTTAACCTTTTACTTGAGCTACAATCAGCTATTTGTGCTCATGCAGCTCATTTCTATATTACCCATATTCATTCTCATAGCAACCTCTGGGGCCCTTTAGCAACTGGCAATGCCACTGCACATAAATTATTACTGCCTGTTATTTCAAAAGCTTCTCATATTCACTTGCTTGCTCATCTTAATGTGCAAGGACTCATGACTTGATTTCCCCTTACTAGAACAAAAGCTAAAGATATTGTTTCTTCTTGTCCTAATTGTCAAGTCCTTACTGCTTCACCTTTGCAGGACCCTGGTGTTAACCCTCATGGTCTAGCCCCCAATGATTTATGGCAAATGGATGTTACTCATATCCCTTCCTTTGGCCACTTAGCCACTGTTCATGTCAGCATTGACATGTACTCTGGCTTTCTTTGGGCCACAGCACAAACTGGTGAAACATTTCAACATGTTCATACTCACATTTTTGCCTGTTTTGCCTCTATGGGCTTGCCCCATGCTTTAAAAACCAATAGTGGCCCAGCCTATACATCTGCAAAATTTGCTATTTTTACTCCAATTAGGGGCATTCATCATACCACTGGTATTCCTTATAGTCCCCGAGGACAAGCTATTGTTGAGCATGCCCATCATACTTTAAAAACTATGTTAACAAAACAAAAAGGGGGAGATGATGGAACTCCCCATGAACAATTATCAAAAGCTTTATTTACTTTAAATTTTCTAAATTTTAATGAAAAACTGGATGGCACTGCCACAGAATGACATTTTCCAACTGAAAACACAACACTGAGACTTTATTTCCATAAAGCACCTCCTATATGGTGGAAGGACATGCTAACCAATGAATGGACAACGGGAGAATTGCTAACATGGGGATGAGGTTATGTTTGTGTTTCCCCAGGTGATGGATGAGCACCACTTTGGATACCAGCCTGATGACTGAAGCTGTACCATGGAACCAGCAAAGAAAAGAAAACTCCTGTGGGATGTTGAGCCACCAGTGATGCAGTTCCAGGGTCTGATGCTGAAGATGACAGTGATTGGGCCAACACCCCAAACTAGGGAAGCCCAACATCCAACTTGTGGTAAGATAAAAAATCTGTGTCAGAATGCAGAAAAACAAGTACAGCAAGCCATGCTGTCAGTAACAGGTCCTAACCTGTCTGCAGCCTTTTGGCTCTTATTGCTGTTGCTGTGAGTATATCTCCAGCATGTGCTCATTCAGAAAATTACACTTATTGGGCCTACATTCCTAATCCTCCATTACTGCAACTGGTAGAGTGGGATAATCCCTCACCTACTGTGTATTTTAGCAATGGTTCTTGGTTGCCTCCTCCAATAGATGAGCAACTTCCTCAGTTTCCTGAGGGTGAAGGAAAACATTATTCACAACCATTGGCTTTTTCACACTTGCCCTTATGTGTGGGAAAAGCTGGTGCTTAAAGTTAACTTGACAGGCATGGTTACCAATCATACTTAAAGATGACAGTATTTAAAAATCCTCTTTATTTTTAATATCTGGATGTAGTTTTGCTTACAATGATAATATTACGATTACTGACCATTAACTATCAATGGCCTATTTGCCACATCCCATGGTATTGGTTGTCAGAAATTCAGAGGGTACATTGGAGTAATTGTAGAGCAACTAGTGGACTGTTGGTGCAGAATGGTTCCTATGGAATTGTAACTGACTGGTCCCCTAAGGGGTAGGCAGTTCAGAATTGCACCAATGCAACTTGCTCAGATCATAAAAAATTAAGATGGGGAGTGCATAGCTACAACCATTCAACACTTAATAATTCTCTCTATGCTCAGGCTAAATATCCTAATATTTGGCACAGTGTTGGCTGGTCTCCACCTAGACCTACTTTAAATCATTCTTATATTCAAGATACACTTTGGAGGCTTCCTATTAGTTTATATAATATTTCCTAATGGAATGGAAATTATACAAAGACTAATTATACTTTAAATTTCACAAAAATAGATACTTTTGAAATACAAGCCTGTGTCAGAGACCTCTATGTGTTCTGGGTAGGAAACTTAACTATTTACACTACTACTAAAGAAATTACTTGTCTGGTCAATTGGAGTTGCTCATTATATACTTGTTTAAATAACACCATAAATTCTAGCAACATCACTGTTGTAGTTCTTAGACAATGAAAGGGTCTATGGCTCCCTGTTTCACAGCATAGACCTTGGGATTCATCACCTGATATGCATATGTTACTGCAAATTTTAGAAAAGGTATATAAAAAAACAAAAAAGAATTATTGGATTATTAATAGCTTTTATTATAGGTATAATAGCCATTGTTACAACTGCTGCTGTTGCAGGAAAAGCCTTACATCAATCCATTCAGACCACCAAATTTGTCAAAAAAAAATGGCACAAGAATGCAAGCAAGTCTTGGGTGAGCAATTACAAATTGAGAAGGAAGTTAATGCTCACCTTGTAGACCTAGAAAATGCTGTTCTCCTTCTAGGAGAAGTTGAGAATCTACGGTATCAATTTAAGTTAAAATGTGATTGGAATACATCCACGTTTTGTGTGACCCCTCATGAATATAATCACACACTTTTAATTGGAGTAAAGTCAAAAAACATTTACTTGGACACTATAATAATCTTACATTAGATATTCTAAAACTGCAGGAAACAGTAAATGATATACAAAGTGCTAACTTAGACTCTCTTACTGAAACTGAAACTATGCAAGGCATAGCTAAAGGCCTTGGATGATGAAATCCCCTTATATGGGTTTAATCTCTTGGTGGTGGGGTTATAGGTAGTATTCTCCTCATCTTAATAATTTTGCTTTGTCCTTGTTTAGTCCTCAGGTGCATGAGAAAAACCCTCTCAGACCTAAAGCAGAAAGAAGCTGCTTGGTCCATCCTGTCTGCATTGAAGAAACAAAAAGGGGGACATGTGATGAACCAAGTCTTTCATGTTACTTAGACCATGTCCAGGGTGGCATCCTGGAATGCTGGGCTGCAGGCCTGCATGGAATGCTGTACAGGCACACCTTGTAAAGATATGTGTTGTGACTATGACAACAACATTTACCATTGTTCTGAACCTAGATTGTTCCTTCTGATATGCAACAGGATGTAAACATAGGTATCTGGTGGGCTCTGCATGCTTTAGGACACTTAGCATATACTCTCTTATCTTCTGAAGCAAATAAATAGTGGGAGCACAGGTGCATTAGCATCCACTTAGCACATGATGCAGTGGATCCTCTGCTCCCTTAATTCTTAACTTTGTGTCTGTGTCTCATTCCTGCACCACCCTGTCAGCAACAATATAGACATACCTTTGTAGGTTTTAGTGTTTTGGAATAATTAGGAGGAAACATCTGAAACTGTTGAACTGTAACACAGTAGCCATGATTCTTGAATATGACTGCAGAACTATATAGCACTTAAGATGTAATTATGGGCAGCTGGAAACTAAGATGGCAGCTAGGTGAGACAGGGCAAAAAAAACACTTCTGTGAAAAACATTAGATAAAAACCAGAAAGTGACCCAGAATACCAGTTACAGTGATGTGCCAGCTGGATGAGGTCTGCTAGTTCCACAGCAGCTGTATACTTGGTGAAACTGGGAGTCTGCATTCTGAAATGAGTGAGTAAGCTGGCTGGAAGACCCACAGCCACATGGCATTCTGGGGAAGCCAGGGCTTGGTGTTTGGAGACCGACTGGCTCTTTTAAAAAAGGGGGGGGGACCCAGGAGTGGCTGCAGTTGCAATAGTGGGAGCCATGCAGTAAAACACAGCAAGAGGGGGCTGGGCCAGCCTCTTGGTGTCTGGCCTGGTAGACAGTCTACTGCAGATACCCTTGGGGCCAGGGGAATGGAGGGGAGAGCTGGAAACAGAAAGAAACCCTGTGGCTAGCAGCTGGCTTCCCAGAGGGCTGGATAAACTCCTGTCTGGGGTTATGCACACAGCCCAGAGCCATCCCAGTTGTCCTGGAGCTGGGAAAGAGAAACTGTGCAAGGAGGGGAGTGTAGAGATTCTCCATTCAGCCATCTGTGCATCAGGCTGGGAGTGCCCCTGCACAGCCCAGTGGCCCAGGGCTTCCCTTAAGGGATGTCACACCCTGGTGACATAGCATGGCATTCCCTCAGCAGAGGTCCTGAAGGATCATGGCTGTGTGGGGGGACCTGCTCAGAGAACCCAGGGACACTACACCAAGTCTGGTGGTTTGTGGGAAAGTGAGACAGAGGGTCTGGGGCTGAAATGAAATGAATGCTTAGACTCTTGCTGTAGCCTGGAATCTCTGGGAAGCTGGGGGATTTGAATATTAAAGCTACCCTTCCTCCCTGGCCACCTGTACACATGTCCCACATTCAGGGTGGATGGCTCCAGCAACACACCCAACTGAGTTCTCCAACTGAATCTCACAAGAATCATTTCCCCACACACCATGGGGACAAGGTGGAGAACTGACTGGAGGGGTATAAGTGACTCATGGACACGATCTGCTGATTAGAGAAAGTGTATGCCACCAAACTGTGTTTCTGAAAAATTAGGTCAGTACCTTTTTTTACAACTTGAAAAAACCCTATCAAGCAAAGCAAATGTCAAGAGTCCAAAAACAACAGAAAATCTTAATGCATATGATAAAACCAGATGATATGGAGAATCCAATTCCAAACACACAAATCAAGATTTCAGAAGAGACACCGTACCTGGCACAATTAATGAAAGAACTACAAGTGAGGAATGAAAACATGGCAAAGGATTTAAAGGACATCAAGAAGACCATGGTCCAGGATATAAGTGACATAAAGAAGACCCTAGACAAGCATAAAGAAGACATTGCAAGAGTAAATAAAAAAAATGGAAGATCTTATGGAAATAAAAGAAACTGTTGGCCAAATTAAAAAGACTCTGGATATTCACAATACAAGATTAGAGGAAGCTGAACGTCTCAGTGTCCTAGAAGTCCACAAAACAGAAAATGAAAGAACCAAAGAAAGAATGGAGAAAAAATTGAAAAAATCAAAATGGATCTCAGGGATATGATAGATAAAATAAAACGTTCAAACTTAAGACTCATTGGTGTCCCAGAAGGGGAAGAGAAGGGTAAAGGTCTAGAAAGAGTATTCAAAGAAATTGTTGGGGAAAACTTCCCCAACTTTATACACAATATAAATACACAAAGCATAAATGCCCAGTGAACTCCAAATAGAATAAATCCAAATAAACCTACCCCAAGACATATTTTGATCAGGCTCTCAAATACTGAAGAAAAGGAGCAAGTTCTGAAAGCAGCAAGAGAAAAGCAATTCACCACCTACAAAGGAAACAACATAAGACTAAGTTGTGACTACTCAGTAGCCACCATGGAGGCAAGAAGGCAGTGGCATGACATATTTAAAATTCTGAAAGAGAAAAATTTCAAACCAAGAATACTTTATCCAGCATAACTCTCCTTCAAATTTGAGAGAGAGCTTAAATTTTTCACAGACAAGCAAATGGTGAGAGCGTTTGCCAATAAAAGACCTATCCTACTTCAGATACTAAAGGAGCCCTACCAACAGAGAAACAAAGAAAGGAGAAAGAGATAAAGAGAATTTTAACAGTCATATAAAGTACCTACATCCCAAATCACCAGGACACTCAGTTTTCTCTATGGATCACAGATCTTTCTCCAGAAGGGACCATAAGCTAGGACATAAAACAAGCCTCAAAAAATTAAAAAAAAAAAAATGAATATGCTCAAAGCACATTCTCCTACCACAATGGAATAAAAATAGAAGTCAATAATTTTTGAACTGTAACTCCACTATTTACTTCCTACATGATATAAAATATGCAAACTCTAATGACAAATCGGTGGTTTTGAAATCAATGTAAAATATGAAATTTTAGGCAACTGTATAAACGTGGGGGAATGGAGGAGTATAGGAAAGTAGTTTATGTGTCCTATTGAAGCGTAGGTGGTATCAAAGAAAAACAAGATTGTTATGGATTTAAGAGGTTAATTTTAAGCCCCACAGTAAACACAAATTAATTATCAGAGAATATAACCATAGAGATGAAAAGTAGAGTATGGGTAAAGAGAAATGGGGGAAGGGGCAATGGGGAGTTAAGAAATGAGTGTAGGGTTGCTGTTTGACGTGAAGGGAAATTTCTAGAAAAGGATGGTAGGAAAGAGCATTACAATATCCTAAATGTGATTAATCCCACTAATGGAAGGCTAGGGATGTGGGGGGATGGGAAGATTTAGGCAGTATATATGTTTCTACAACTGAAAAAAAAAAAAAAAAAGACAGTTGAACTAGATGACAATTGAATGCCAAGGATGAACTTGAACGTGATTGGAGGATGGAGGACAGGAGGCTCAAAGGGATACAGTTGAGACATAAGGAAAAGGAAATATAGAATGTAAGTTTTGTATCATTGTTGAATCTCTTGTACTTCTTAACTGCGCTTAATAGGATTGCATAAAAGAATGTTCTTATTCATGGGAAGTGTATACATGAATTATAGTGTATGTTCAAGGATGTGTGCAGCTAGCTCTCATATGTTCAGAAGACAGCAATAGATGATGGATGATAGGGAGGGAGGGAAAGAAATAGCATTGTGACAGCATGTTAAAATTGGTGGATTGGGCTAACGTGGGAAGGGTGTCAGGGTATGATGGAATCCTGTGTATGGGATTAGCATTGTTTTTGCAACTGTTCCTAAAACTTTGAATTTATTTCAAAATAAAAAAAAAATGTAATTATGTAATTGCAAGAAAAAAACTTGTCATTGATTGACACTCCCTTTATCCAGTGCATGCACATAAGAATAAGAAAACAAAGACAAATAAATAAATAAATGATAGGAGGGATACGGAGTATGGAATGTCTTGGGTGCTTTTTCATTTTTATTCTTTCATTTGTTTTCCTTTGGAGTAATGAAAATATTCAAAAATTGATTTTTTGATGAATGCATAACTATATGGTGATACTGTGAACCATTGTACATTTTGGATGATTATCTGATAGGTGAATATATCTCAATAAAGTTGCATTAAAGTGAATCATCATGCTAGGAATTACTGCCAATATATAAAAATAAGAATAAGAAGGAAAGATATCTAGTCTGGAAAGTAATAAATTAAAATGCTCCTATTTTAATGGATCATGAATTCCAGTAAGGAAATTAGCAAGGAATCTTAAAACAACTTCATAGAATTAAGTGAGTTTAGCAAGAATGATGGACACAAACATAAACACAAAAACCATTACTATTTCTACTGTATATAAATAGCTGGTATTTGAAACTAAAATTAAATTGATCTTCAAATAATTAAAATGTTTGGTCTATGAAAGGCTATGTTACAGAATGCAAAAGAATGCAAAGGTAGTCTATGTGTGTGTGTGTATGTGTGTGACTTACATACTGACAATGGACAAATGTTTCAAAAATCATATGCAGATTATAGAAAGAATTCTTAACAATCATTTCAAAAAACAAGTGAATTTTAAAACTGGGCAAAAGACTTGGTCACTTAATCTAAGAATCCATACATATGATCAACAAACACATGAAAAACCTTTCAATGCCAATAGTTATTAAGCAAATCCAAATTAAAATCACTGTGAGATATCATTACACACCTATTAGGATGTCTAAGATTAAGAAATGTAAGTATACTGAATGTGGGGGAAGATACAGAATGAAAGGACTTGCATGCATTAGTGCTGGGCATGAAAAGTGATAATCTGGAACACAGTCTGATTTATTCTTAAACTATGCATAAATCCACAATGTTCTCTAGGAATATAAAAACATATGTTTGCACAGAAACACAACAGTTTGTAGGAGATTTTATTCCTAATCATTAAAAACTGGAAAAAGCAAAAATATCTAGCAACAGGTGAATGGATAAACATTAGTACACCCATATAATGGAATGAAACTCAGCAACAAAAACATAAAACAACTTTAATGAATCTCAAAGGCATAATGATGAATGAAAAAGGCCAATCTCCAATAGACTCAAACTCTATTATTGGATTTATATGACATATTGCAAAGAACAAATTATAGGTTGTCAAGATATGGTGGTGGTTGTGTGTGTGACCATAAAGGAATAACATGAGGGAATTTAGGATTGATGCAACAATTTCCTGCTCATTTGGTCATGGTGGCTACATGCATCTACATATCTTTTAAAATTCATAGAATTATATGCAAAAAAGTTAGTTTCATGCATGATAATTTTAAGAAGTAATTTTTAACTGAAAAATTAAAATTGAGTTCTTCTTTTGCCATGAAAATGTGAGAAATGCTGCCTACCAGATACCCAATGTAACATTTCTAAATTATTTTAATGAAACATCTAGAAAGGATCCTAAGAGCATACAGCAAATGAGGAAGTATTTATTCCAGAAGATAAGATAAAATTCCATAAAAAACTATTAGAGTCTGCGGTTTTGGATCCAAGACTCTCTCACTTTCTCTCCTCAGTTCAGGAAGATGGAAATTCTAATCCAGACTGGTACAGCCAAGAAACAGGGTCCCCTCATCCTCACTAAGATCACATTCAAAGCCTCAATCTTCTCAGGAGGGGTAGGACAGAAGCCACCTGTTGCAGATGCTATGTAATAGATAAGTGAATCTAAGAAGTTTGGCCCATTTTTTTTTTCTGCTAAATCCCCCTCAGAGGAAGTCCTCTCATCAGCAGAGTACTGATGAAAATACAGGGATTATAGGCTCATAAAATGATAGTTCCAAGATTTAGTGACAAGCCAAAGAGACCAGAGGGAATGGTTTCCATTATCACATGTTCACTTCCTAAACTAGAGGTAAAATTTAGAGGGAAGTGAGATACTATCACTACACCAAGCTCCAGAATTGACTCAGATTTTTTCTCGGGGAGAAGCAGACTATAAAACAGAGTTCTGAATATTTTCCTAAGGTAGCTGACTTCATTTGTAACAGTCTATGGAGAAGTTCAATCTTATGTGTGTTCTCAAAAATAGTGTAGGCTTTGGTGAAAGGCCATTCAGAGCAGATTGATAGATTCATAGTAAATATAGTCTAAAATGAAGATTGACCAGTTTTCCAGAGAATACTGATGCCAGAGACACCTGGAAGGAGCTCTCAAGGAGCCAGAACAAATTTCAAGTACTGATCTCAGAACAACCACTTGAAAGGAAGCCAAATTTCATTGGATTCCCCTAGGGAGCAATTTATACCCCAGGTCATTGTTACAGTGCCCGCGAGTTAAGGTACAAGACAGCCAAACAGAATTTAAAGAGCCCTTATTAGTCAGCTAGCTGGCGGCTACTGCCTGTCACTCCGCGCAGGGAGTTTAGTAAGCAGCAGCAGCTCGACCGGAGATTGCTTGAGACTTATATAGGCAGAGATCACATCCTGAAAATGCAAGCAAGTTACTTTGACAAAAGCAGAGTTGGCGGTTAATTAATGGGTGCTTAAGATCTTTAGCAACCTTGAGAAATTTTCTCAAGGCTGGTGCAATGGTTAATTATTGGAATGGTTACACTTGGCTAATGCATACATCCACAAGTCTCACTCCCTAAAAGGACACAGTTTCACTCCCTTCCTCTCAGAGCTTTAATGTTTACTTTGCAGTCATTACCAGTTGAGGGGGAAGGGGACTCTCTTGTTACAGATTAAGGGGAGGGAGCCCACTTCATTCCCCACTGGTTTTTAGGGAGAATCAAATCATTGTTTATTTGGAGGGTTAAGTATTGATATTGATATTGGGACTGCAAAACCATAAGCTTTACGCTTTGAATATGCCATTGGACACATTTAACTAAACTGTTTATAACACAGGGGCCTATGATTAAGGCTAACATGAGAAGAGCCAGGGGTCCAATAACTGCTGATATTAAGGTAGTTAACCATGGAGATTGAGAAAATATACTTTCAAACCAATTTGCCTCCTTTTTTCTTTACTCTTCTCTATCCTGTATTTTCTTTCAGAGTTGGCTTAAACTTTCTTTAATTACACCTGAGTGGTTAGTATAAAAACAGCGTGCTTCCCCCAAGGCTAGACAAAGCTCTCCCTGCTTTAAGAATACAAGGTCGAGTCCCCTCCGATTCTGGAGCGCTACTTCTGCTAATGAGCTTAAGGACTCCTCAAATTTAGTAACGCTCTCTTTTAAGGTTTTTAGATCCTGGTCGATCTGAGTACTAAGGCTTTTAAAATTTTGGTCCCCTGTGACAAGTGCTGTGGTTTCTACTGCGGTTGCCCTGGCTGCCCCAAGCCCAAGGAGTACTGGCACTAACACCGGTTCTTTTTGCTTGACTCCTTGGAGGCTAGTTAGCCCAAGGTGCTTTTTACCTCCCTTGCTAGAGTAGTACAGAGGTACAGGAATTAGCATAAGGAGAAGTAGATAGGGGGAATTGAGGGGACTGGAAACATGTTTTTTTTGTTCTTGAAAGTTACTTAAAGTTTTGATACATATAGGCGCAATTTCTACATTTTTTTTTTCCCATCACTGAGAATTTTTTCAAAACTGCTGTGGTTTAAAAATAATAGGGTTACAGCTTTTAATTGCACAATTTTCAGTAGGAGTTTCTGGCCTTTTATTTTTTGTGACCTTTAACAGATGGTTTACATTTTTTTATGGGGCTATAGTTTTACAGCCCTAACTGTAACAGAAATAATTATTTTCTTTTTCACATGCTGTTGAGGTACTTTTTAGTGGACAGATATAGTGCTGACTATTTTATAGTTCCTGTTTTAAGTTCAGGTTTCTACAGCCAAAGCTTCACAATTCCGCATGTCTCCCACCTAGGTACTTATTGACTGCTTTTGGTAAGTTCCAGTTTACCCCAAAGAGTTAGTCTTAGGGGTCCCTGTTCTCACGGCATCAGGTTTTGGTTGGTGGGCACAGATGGTGCAGTGGTTGTTTCTGGAGTTATAGTGCAAGGCCTGTAAGGACTTGAGAAGTTCATAGTTAGTTAAAAGGGTGAGTTGTTCCTCCCCTATTTTGGGGAGAAGTGGGGGTGTCCTGCTGAACATGGCTTTATAAGGGGTAATACCTTTTACATAAGGAGTGCATTTAGCTTTGAGCAAGGCAAATGGAAGGAGACTTACCCGGTTCCTGCCAGTCTCTAGTTTAAGTTTGGTGAGGGTTTTTAAGTGTTCAATTTATTTATTTATTTACCTGCCTTGAGCTTTGCGGTTTGCAAATGCAGTGTAACTTTCATTCAATTCCTAATGCTCTTGCCAAATTTTGAGTAATTTGGGCTATAAAAGCAGAACTATTGTCAGACCCCATTCCTATTGGTAGGCTAAACCGAGGGATAATTTTGGCTAATACTTTTTTAGCTACTACCTGAGCTGACTTTGACCGAGTTGGGTAGGTTTTAACTTATCCTGAGAAGGTGTCCACCAGCACGAGTAAGTACTTGTATTCCCCTGGTCTAGGAGGCAGTTTTGTGAAGTTTATTTTTTATTGCTTTTCTGGAAGTTGACCTCTTAGGTGGTGACCGGGGGCAGCAGGGGTACTTACATGACTTGAGTTGACTTGAGCACAGACGTGACATTTTTTGCTTACTTCTTTTGCTAATTGAAAAAGCTTAGGTATGTAAAAGTCAATTTTTAGCAGTTTAGCTAACTTTGTCCTTTTCAAGTGTGTACTTTGATGCATTTGGAAAATTAAGTTTCTTCCCAGTGCTTCTGGTAGGAGGATATTGGAGCAGCTGAATATTAGAGTTTGAATAAGTTGGGGTAGCTTTTAGTACCCGGGGCGGTAGGAGGGGCAAAGCTTGAAGAGACCCCACTGGTTTTAGAGCTGCTTCTTTGGCCGTCTGGTTGGCAAAAGCATTTTTTTTTTTTGCTTCAGGCGTATTTTTTTCTGGAGGTTAGGAGACCACATTCCTAGTAGATGGTTTCATGCAAGTACATGGTGGCAAACGCATACCGGCTGTCTGTGTAGACAGGCCAGCCTGCCACAACTGGATTGAGGCACTTTGAAAGATAGGCTACGACCCATTTCATGGCCCAAAGCACTGTGTTAACACTCCTTTTGCTGCCCTTTGTGCCTTGGCTACATGCAGCTGGAACGGCTTTTTGAGATTTGGGAGTGCTAATGCTGGGGCTCAAGTGAGTGCCTTTTTTAGAGTCTGAAAGGCTCCCGCCTCTTTACAGAATGCATATTGGTTTTGGCTTAGAGGGGGCCCTCTTCATCCTTCTTTCTTACTGGACAGTCTATTACCTCCTCCCAACTTTTTTTTTAATTTTTGATTCCTTTTTCGGTTTTTATTCCGTGCCTGGTTTTCACTCATGGCAAGTAGGACCTTTGCCATTTTTTTTTATTTAAGTCTTCGGAACACTCTCTATTAGTGAAAACTTGTTGAGCAACCTTCACCAACTCGCTTAGTACCTTTCCCTTAAAACCTTCTAACTTCTGTAATTTTTTCTTTTTATTTGGGGCTAACTGGGCAACAAAAGCAATATTAATTGTTCGCCTGTTTTCTGGCGCCTCCAGATTTATAGGGGTGTATAATTGGTAAGCCTCCTGGAGGCACTCTAGAAAAGTGGCAGGGGACTTAGTGGCCCCCTGAGTTACCTCAGTTACCTTGGACATATTTGTAGGCCTCCGCGCTGCTGCTCGGAGAGCCCCCATTAGAGTCTGGCGGTACCGTTTGAGAGCCTCCTTACCTTAATTCATGTTAGGGTCCCACTGGGGTCGGGTGAAAAGAAAAACAGTTTTGAGGTGGTCTGCTTCCATGGTAGGTAGATTGTCTGGCCCCACGACTAGTTTTCATCCCTGGGCATGGATTCTTTTCCTCTTCTGACGTGAAAAGGGTTTGCAGAAGTTGTTGATAGTTGTCCTATGTGGGCTGATGGGTAAAGAAAATGGACTCTAACAAAGAGATTAGTTTTGGGGGGTTTTGACCCTCTTGTATTCCTAGCAACTAAAACAGTAGGTGCTTAATAAATATAAACTGAAGCAATCAATATAAAGTATATTGTCTGGGCTTTTGCCCAGAATAAATACCAAAAGTTTCAGCTGGAGCAGGGTTGGATGGAGAGACCAGAAACTAAACTCTGGGTCCCTCCTTGAGGAGGGAGTTAGCAGCAGGGACCACTGCTCAGCCCTGTGAGGTAGAGCAGCCGGGACCCAGCATTAGGGGCCCGAACGAATAAAGGACTGAGTCTTTTCCTGAGGGGCATGGCACCTCAGGCCTGGCTTCAGGTGGGCTGCGGCACCGGGAGTTGGAGGGGGGCACATGTAAAATACAGTAAGAACACTGGGTTAGAGTCTCATTTAATGAGACTTTGTGATAATTTTTCACTGGAAGGAGAGTGGTTTTTTTCACACGAGGTCAAGGGATGAGGATTTGATCCAAATAGAATTTTGTTGGATTACTCATTTCATCATATTTGAATTTGAACGCAGCTTGCTAGGTTCACTATTAGCAACACTGCACAATTACTTTATGTTATTTAAGAACCATAGAAAGGAATGTTTTAGAAATCTCTTAACTTAAATTTTAAAACAAAACTAAATATTTGCTAAGGGCATGATTCTATTATTAATTTACAATTCAGCCATCAGCAAAAATTTAGTAAGTGGAGCAATTTCATGGATTTCTAAACATGACATAAAAACATGACTGCATACTTACTATCTATTGCACATTTCACTTTCTTGATAGAGTTAAAAAATTTCAAGTTGATGGATTTCATAAAGTAGATGGCAACTTAACATTTTACTGTACTTTACATTCACTTTGCTAAACAAAAGCCTTTAAACAGGCCACAAAACACTGCAATAACACATTTATTTCCTAATAAAATAAACCTTTTAATAACATTGAAGTAAAATGGTTTTATCTTTGCATTAAATGACATACCATGAACTTCTGCAATATACAACTACTTTAAAAATGAATATTAAAAGCTATTTACAAACTCCAGAGTGGGAACAAGGGGTCCTCCTGAACTTAGGGTAGGAGGGACTATTTTGTGGGGGGTTGAGGACTGGTGGCCTTTTGGGTGGACCTTTAGAATGAGTACATCTTGCTTTTTGGAGGTTTAGGTGTTGAACAATTTTAGTCCCAGGGAGCCGAGTGGCAGCCCGCGCCTCCCTGCCCTCAGGTGGCCTGCCACGCCCTCTGCCCAGGGAAGTGGCCTCTGGCCCCCAGCAGGGTTCCCGTGAGGACATGCAGCACTCGTACCACCATGGTGCCTCAGACATAGACAGGTGGGCTCCAGTGGGACAGCTGTCACTTGGCAGGTCAGCTCCAGCACAGCTCAGTCACAGGGACGAGCATGAGGCTTACTGTGCCCCATGGGGGGCCTCTGCCCCCACCCCCACCTCCTGGCTGAATACAGAGAAGCCACTTCTCTTCACTAATCTCCCCCCCACGACCTCAGCCTTTCCATGTGGCTGTTTTTGATGCCCAAATATGCTGTTCAGTGGGGCTTTGGCCGACACTCCCCAACAGTGGCTTGCCATTTCTAGAAAGTACAAAAGGATCCTCTGAGGTCACAGGCTGTAAGACAAAAAGCAAGTGGTGTCACTAAGAAAAGATGAGCCACTTTTAAGCACCAGGCCAGCAGTTAACACCACCTCCTAGGGGGCTGGCATGTCTTCAGGATCTGGGAACACACTGGCTCCAGGACACCCCTGGATGTACAAGCAGACAGATGTCCTGTGACTTATGATGGAACAGAAATACCAAAAACAAAGGATGCTGGGGACCACTCCCTGGCTCGCATACTTGGGGATCTGTCTCTGCTCTTTCTCCAGTCAGTGTCCAGCTGGTGACTGCTGATCATCAACAAATAATTTACTGGTGGCCTGTTTTACAGGGGAAAGCTTGTGCCCTGGCCAGAGGCAGGACCTGGCACCTGCTCACCACTTCAGTGCTTGTTTACCAGCACTTAAACCATGGGGATAGGCTTGCCCACCTGGCCTGGCAGCAGGAAGGCAACACCCGAGTCTGTAGCCACGCACCACTGCCTGCAGACAAAGGGCCTGTTCACCCCCACCCCAGCCCTCTTGGAGCCCGTGGACAACCCAATATGCAGAAAAATGATTAAGCCATTTGGGGCGGTCAGTGAGGATGCTGATCCAGGTTTCAATATAGGGAATTTGATTCGGGTGGCCTGCACTCCCGTAAATGACTCTTTGAACCTGAAAGGTAATTAGCAAATTTAGAGTGCCCTCAGGGGGGGGCAATTAGAATTTGGAAAGGTTGGCCATTTGAATTTGCAAAGGGCCCAAGAGCTCCTGGGTTGACCACAGCCCCCGACCCTGCAGCTCATAGGTGGAAGTCCTGAACATTTTTCAAAAAACATTGCAATGGAGAGCAAGCAGAAGCAGACGGAGACTGACCCTATGGGACTGAGAGTTGACAAAACAGAAACAGAACAAAACAAAGACACTAACAACAAAACACAAAACAGAGACTAGGTCTGCGCTAAGAGACCAATTCTGAACCTGTACCAGAACCTAAAACCTGAGGCCACCGGCCACCGTCGTGGTCCGAGGCCGGGTATCAGAGTTATGGCTGCGTCCAGCCCTCCTAAAGACCCTAAAGGGGTACCCCACCAGACCAGATTAGAGATCTCTTACCGTAGTGGGCCCACGTTCAGATGGCTCCAGAGGCAGATTTTTGAATTTCGAGGCCGGACCACTCGGTTCTCCGCTGGGGCTGAGGAACGTCTCTCATGCGCGCCCCCCTGGGGGAAGACCAGTAGTCGGACCTTGTCTCTACCGATAAGCCTCAGAATATGCCGAGGATTAAAATAATCTCGCTGGGGCCTCCAAATGTTATGGTGCCCGCGAGTTAAGGTATGAGACAGCCAAACAGAATTTAAAGAGCCTTTATTAGTCAGCTAGCTGGCGGCTACTGCCTGTCACTCCGCGCAGGGAGTTTAGTAAGAAGCAGCAGCTCGACCAGAGATTGCTTGAGACTTATATAGGAAGAAATCACATCCTGGAAATGCAAGCAAGCTACTTTGACAAAAGCAGAGATGGTGGTTAGTTAATGGGTGCTTAAGATCTTTAGCAACCTTGAGAATTTTTCTCAAGGCTGGTGCAATGGTTAATTATTGGAACGGTTACGCTTGGCTAATGCGTACATCCGCAAGTCTCACTCCCTAAAATGGCACAGTTTCACTCCCTTCCTCTCAGGGCTTTAATGTTTACTTTGCAGTCATTACCGGTTGAGGGGAAAGGGGAATCTCTTGTTACAGATTAAGGGGAGGGAGCCCACTTCAGTCATTTTGGACAACAGTAGCATAATCAGCCTGTAATTAGAGGATCTTAACAATTAAGTGTGATCAGGGAAGAGGTTAACCTAAGAGAATTCTGACCAGAGCACTGTCAAGCCAGGGTGATTGTGAGCATACCCAAGGCAGTGACCCCTGAGAAGCAATATCAATATCCCAAAAGCATCACACTACAGGGTAGGGAATAGAGATCAATAAAGTAATCCAGGTATTCATTAGAAGAAATAAAAAGCAAACAATAACAAGTTCCAGAAGGATGGTGACTAATAGCCAGATTTACTGCAATGTTTATATAAAATGTCCAGTTTTGTATGAAAAAATTATGAGATATATACAAAGAAACAGGAAAGTATCACAGACACAGGGTAAAAGCAGGCAACAGAAATGGCTAAAAGAGTGAACAGGTGTTGAATTTAGCAGAGAAGTATTTTAATTTAGCCATTATAAATATTTTCAAAGAACAAAATGAAACCTTATTTTAAAAGTAAAAGAAGTATAATGACAGTGTTCCATCAAATATCAAATATTAATTATGAGAATACATAAAAACAAGCAAATAGGGATAAGTAGTGAAATTCAGGGTTCCACTCCTCCACAAGAAAAACTAAAATCTCAAACCAACTTTTGCTAAACAATTGAATCTATTTAGAAACTTATAGCAAGCAGGGAAAAGATGAATGAATAAATGAGGTGCTATATAGCAGTAAGAAATTGCTGTGACATTTTGAATTGCCCAATGACAAAACTCCTAGCCCCAGATCAGCGGTGGGCATGAAAATTGCAGACCAAGAGCCTGGTGCAATTTGTTGATGCTAGAGGGAGAAAATGCACCTGAATCTCAAATAATTCTGGGTGATATTTTGGCTAGAATGGTGGATTCCAGAAAGCCCATTTAATGAACTATGGTTTGCCTGACTCAGAGATTTCCAAGGTTGTGAAAGCTATTGTACAGCAATCATATAAACATGTAAAGGCAAAAATATTGGTGCAGATGCTTAGGGGTAAGTATAACAGCCATGATATATTAATACACAGACCAAAGTGCTCTGGAAGGAAGAGGTTATGAAAGGAGATACATGGGGGATTCAGGATTATTAAAATCTCTTATATGTATACTGAGGCTTCAAGGAAACATGCAAATCCAGGGTTCTATTCATGTTCAGAAAAGTCTGAGAAAATCCATATTTTTCCCTTGACTGACACTCACCTTCCATGCAAGCAGGAAGTGAAGACAGAAGCAGAATTGGAAATGACCTCAGTAAACATGGAAGGAGTTTCAGATTTTCAAAAGCAAATATCAAACGCTGAGACAGTTTCTTTTTGCTTTATGTTCTATTTTTAGTTCTAGATATTTGACAAATTCCCACCAAATCACTAGCTGAACACTAAGAAACCAAAGAATTCAGGGGAAACATGTAAAAAATATAAACTTTACAGATAGAATGTAGAAAAGTCAATGATGAAACAAACACACAGAAACACACAACAGGCAATACCAATAAATTAAAGAGGGGGAATTCTCATTTTCAGAATATACACATTATATTATTCAAAATATCCAGTTTTCAACAAAAGTATTATGAGGCATGTGAAAGAAGAAGTAAGTATTGTTCATTGATAGAAAGAAATTAATGGTAACTACCCTTGAGGGAACTTAGGCATTGAATTTACTAGAAAAATATTCTAATCAAATGTTTTAAATATACTTATCATGTTAAAGGTAATAATGTGTAAAGAACTACAGTAAAATAGGAGAATGATTTCTCATGGATAGAGGATGTCAATAAATTGGTAGAATTTTAAAATGTAAGACAAGTAGAACTTCAGGGTTTTTAAAGTAGAATGACTGAAGGTAAAATTAATCTGCTTGTTCAATAACACAGTGAAGCAGACAGAAGAAAGAATAAGCAAATGAAGAAAATTGACCAACTGAGAATACCTTCCATAAGAAGAAACAGGAAAAAAAGTGTGAAGGAAAATGATTGGAGCATAAGAAATCCTTAGACACCATCAAGCATGCCAACATATGTGTAATGGGCATGCCATCATGAGAGAGAAAAGGAGAGAGAAAATATTTGATGGAATAATTATGGAAAACTTCCCAAATTTCATTAAAGGCATGAATCACTGCAAACAAGAAGCCCCCAAACCTAAAGAAGGATGAATTCAAAGACATCAACACATAGTCATACTATACACAGTTTGGTGAAGACAGGAAAAGAACTGTGAAAGGAACATGAAAGTATTGAATCATCTCATTTTGGAGAGCCTCAATAAGGCAAAAATTCAATTTCTCATCAGAAACCACAGAGTCCAGAGGGTAGTGGGATAACATATTTAAAGCACTACAAGGAAAATAAAAAAAAGAAACAAAACTGTAAACTAAGAATTCTATGACATTCCCTAGAAAACAAAATTGAAAGATTTCTTGATGTGTAGAGTTGCCCTAGAAGAAATAGTTAAAGGAATCTTTCTGTTTGAAATCAAAAGATACTAGATGAAAATATATGTCATTTTAAGAAATAAAAGTAGTAAACATAGCTGCATAACTCAATAAAAATCTATTCATATTGCACTGCTGGTTAGCAACTCATCTTTTCTTTCCTGCATGATTTAAAAGAAAATTTTTTATTAAATCTGTTAATGGGCAAGATGCATAAAGTTATACATTGTGACAATGACAATATAAAGTAGAAGTAGTATTTACTTATACTGTTAAAACAAATGTTATAGTAATTCAAACTTGAATGATGAGTGTTGAGATGTTAATTGTTATCCCCAGGGTAAAAGCATAAACAGGAAAGAGAAGGGAATCCAGTTGTATATCAAAAACCATTAATTATCAGAGGGAAAGCCAGTATTAGAAGGATTAAGGAGTGAAAACAGATACACTACATAGAAGAAAAAATGGAAGGTGTAACTGCTTTCTAAATAGAAATTATTTTTAAGGTAAATTGAATAATCTCTCATATTAAAATACGTAACAGCAGAATAGATTTAAAAAATCATGTCTTCACTACATGCTGTCTAAAAGACATTCACTTGATAAAAATATACAAGGAAGCAATGAAAGTATTTAAAATAGATTCCATGGAAACAGTAATCAACAGAGAGTTGGGGTGGCTACACTGATACGCGACAAAACAGACTTTGACAACAAAAAAATAATACTAGGCAAAGACTTACATTATATATTGATAAAATGATAAATCCAAAAAAAAAGAAATAACAAATAATAAATGTATATGCAGCAAACATCAGGGCCCAAAATATTTGAAACAAAAATGACAGAATTCAATGTATAAATACATAATTATAAAATAATCATTGGAGCCATCAATACCTCACTTTCATTAATGGATAGAAAAGGAAGGAAAATCAATAAGGAAATAGATACTTGAATAACAGAAAAAACAAATAGACCTAGTTGACTTAAATAGAACACTGAATCCTAAAACAGAAGAATAGATACTCTTCACAAGTACACATTAATAACTCTCTAAGATTGACAGTATGTTAAGCCACCGAACATATCACAAAATTTAAAGTTTGAAGCCAATGTAACTAGTTTAACCAAATGGAATGAAACTATGTATAAAGAGCAGAAGTTAAACTCAAAAGTACTCAAACATGTAGAAATTAAACAACAAAAAAACAGTGTCAAGTAAACTAAAAGTGAAATTTTAAAGTATTTTGAGAAGGAAACAAACACACAAAATAGTAAAAATTATGGAATGAATTGAAAGCAGGTCTATGAGGGAAATCCATATTTGTAAGCACTTACATTAAGAAAAAGAAAGATCCCAAATCAAAGCCAATGTTTCTCTCTCTCTCTCTCTCTCTCTCTCCCTCTCTCTCTCTCATTTCTTCTGTATGGAATGGCAGAATGCTGACAACACATTCTGACCCACCATGATCTGGAAAATTTGTCTTCTGTTTTACCCCTCCAGCCAGGCTGAATTTGCCTCCATGTTGGAAAGACAACAATGGACATTTGCCATGCTACCACAACTGTGTGCTGCCTATAATGTCCTGCTGTAAGTTGAAGGACTAACCCCACAATGCCCTGTATCACTGTGCACTGCCATCCCCATAAAAGGGTGGATAAAAGATACAGCAAATAAACTGCATTCAGGAAATGCTCAGCTGTGCACTCTGACAAAATTGAAAACCTATCTTCTCCAAGACAGTGACTTCAACAGCAGCCAATTATGACATTCATGATATTCATGACAATTAAGACATTCAGAAGTACATGATATTCTAGGACCAGTTTCCTATGCAGAAGAATGCTTTCCCATCCTTTCTGATCCTCCCAACATGGCTGTTTCTGTGCCCACCGTTGATGGGTGTGACAGTATACTGGAGTCTGCATGGTATTCCTGAAGAATCAGCACACAGGCAGCCAGCCACCTGGACAGCAGCCACAATGACAGACATTATGTGGTGGGAAACTGGGACTAAAGAAAAAAAGCCTATGGGCTGAAATAAGGGCTGTATGGATGGTCATTGCTCATGAACCAGGAAATGCATTAACAGTTTGTACTGAAAACTGGGCTATGTATTGGGGCTTAGCAGTGTGGATGGCCATATGGAAACAAGAGCAGTGCACCACTGCTGGCTGCCCTTTATGGGGCACTGAAATGTGGGAAGACATGTCAGATGCCTGCCACAAGTGAAAGTTAACTATGTTTCATGTTTCTGCCCATAACACTGACTCTTTACCTGGAAATATAGAAGCAGATGCTTTAGAAAAGTTCATAGTCTGGAGTCAACATCACATGAGGCTACTGAATGGCTACATAGGAAAACAGGACACCAAGGAAAACACATTCTGTGGAGGCTAGCAGAGCAATTCCAGTTGCCAATCACAGGACAACAGCTGAAAGATGTTGTGGGTGTTTGCCCCTCATGCTCACTGTGATGACCAAGAATTCTTCCTCACCAACATGGTCAGAGAAACTATGAGCAGATTCCAGTCACCAGAAGGAAAGTAGGCTACATTGGGTTTCTTCCCTTATCTGAGGGTACAAAATTCATCTTTACAGCCATAGACATGGCTACTGGTATGTTATCGGCCTTCCCAGTAAGAAAAGCCAATGAGAGGCCTGCAATACATAACTTAGGGAAATAAAGTGCTCTCTTTGGGGACCCCAAACTTGTTGACAGTAATAGAGAGACCCCTTTACTGGACAATTAACCCAAGCATGGACTACTGAACATTTTGTTTTATGGGCATTTCATTTGCCATACAACTCCACAACAGCAGAAAGAAAATTGGCTTTTGAAAGAGCTGCTAAAAGATAACAATCCCTGCAGCAGTAGACCCATTGGTTACATCCATCCATTACCAGCCTCAATTCATGAATTGAGCAGCTGCTCCCTCCTGTTAAGTTGGTTACTGTGGGACCCATGCAAGCACTGTGAATTCACATAAAAGGACCAGCAACATTACAACCATATGAGGTAATGAAAATAGTTTGCTCTTACCTGCACCACTGCACCAAAAGCATTAGAAATTGGGGAAAATAAAGTCAATTAGCCAATATCCTGGCCAATTAAGCCATGCTGGTTGGGAATCCTAACACCATGGGGATGGGGGGGTCACCTAAGATTTAAGATATATATATATATATATGTGTGTGTATATATATATATAGCCAACTCAAACCCCCAATACCTCAAGATACTGTATGTATGACTTTGTGTATGCTTATTATGCCTAAGCTAACTGTAGATTAAACTCCAGAAGACTCTCTGCAATTGTAGGGGGGAAAGGTGTGATATCTAAAATTGCCTCATAACACCCTTTCCCCAGGAACTCTTCTGTCCATTAATGGAAACATAGCCTGTATATCAGCAGGAATAACCCCCTATTTTTCCCAAAAACCATCTTTCTTTTTGCCCATAGGACCTTAGAGGTCACAGCAGTAACTCATGCCCACAATTGAAACTGATGTTGGGTTTGCAGAGACTTCCACCTTTAGGTGCTGCTGGCCTCTCATGGACTGTAACCCAATGCATTGGACTGTGTGGAACACCCTTCTGGCCTGGTGGAATTCAATGCATCAAAAATAAGCACAGATTTTTAAAATTTTCAGTAGCATCTCTTTGTGGGCTTATATCTGGGTGTGAAGGAGCTTCAGTGGTTTTTGTCTCTTATCCTGCAATGTCTGTCCAGTTTAATCTGCTGTGTGTGCATGCATTGTGAGGCCCCAGGACCTGGGGTGCTGGCCCCTCCTCCATTATGAGATACATACAGCTACCTACATGACTAGGCTAAAGGACCATGCCTCCTCCAGGAGGGAAAGCATTAAAACTTCCCTCCCCTAATCACTCTTGGTAAGTTGGTAATCAAATATCATGAGAGCTTGTTGTAACCAAATCTCATAAAAAACTTGGGAAAACTCATCTACTGTTTTGCAAGTCCCTAATTAAACTCATGGGTAACTCCAATAAAACATACAAAAATAAAACAAGAAAACAAAGTTTACCCTGTAAGGAATAGGATAAAGAAGAGCAGCTGAACCCAAAACTTGCAGAAGGGACAGAAAATAGATTACAGCAGCAATTAGTGAGGTAGATAACATTACAAAACAAATAATTAACCAAAGAAAAATTGCTTGTTTGAAAAGATTTTAAAAATGGGCAAGTACTTGTCTAGACTAACCACAAAATGAAACAAATTATTAAAATAAAAAAGTGAAGACACTGACCCCTACCTTCAAATGAAAAGTATTATAAGACAATGTTATGAACAATGGCTTGCTAACAAAATAGATAACTTAGATGATATAGATATATTTCCCAAAATACACAAACTATAAAAGATATAGAAAATCTAAATAGACCAATAACAAGTAAATTGACTGATTTAGTAATCAAAAAACTCCAAAAATAAAAGGACATTAGAAGAGTGCATTACTCTCAAATTCCAACAAATGTATAAAGAAGAATTAACAATTGTCCTCAAACTTGTACAAAAAATGAAGAAAAAATTAACTCAATTCTATGAACCCAGATTACTCTGATACCAAAGCCATACAAAGATATTCCCAGTAAAGAAAATTACAGACCAATATCATTCATTAATTTATTTGCAAAAATATTCAACAAAATATTAGCAAAGAGAATTCAGTAATATATTAGGACAAGTATACCACATAACCAAGGGGCATTCATCCCAAATATGAAATGGCACTTCAATATGCAAAATTTATCATTGTTATACACTGCATAGATAGAATAAAGAAAGGGGCAAACCATCTCAACTGGTGCATAAAAATCATTTGACATGATTTAACAAGTTCCATGATTTAAAAAATTAACTCAACAAAGGATTGAAGCAGACTTTCTCAATCAAATAAGGGGCTTTTAGGACAAACCTACAGCTAACATCATAGTCAATGCTGAAAGATTAAAGATTCTCCTCCAAGATCAGAAAAAAGGTAGATACCCACTGTCACTACTTCTATGCAACATTTTAATGGAAATTTTAGGCAAATAAATTAGAAAATACAAACACATACAAATTGGAAAGAAAGGATTAAAATTATCTGTATTCACAGATTGCATGACCTAACATGTTAAAATAAACAAAATAATCCAATAAAATATTATAATTAATAAACTATTTCCCAAAGTTTCAGGATATAAAATCAATACATACATTTCAGTTATATATCTATACACTAGAAATGAACAATCCCAAAAGGAAATTAAGAAAACAATTCACTTTGCAATAGCATCAAGAGGAATAATTAGGAATAGCTATCCAAGATGATGCCAACTTGTACACTGAAAAGTACAAAACAATGAAGAAACAGTATCCTGTGATAATGGATTGGAATACTTAATACTAGTAAGATGGCAATACCACACAAGTAGTGCTATAGTGTCAATAGAGTACCATTCAAGTCCCTATGAAATTTTTTCAAGAAATGTAAATGTTTATTCCGTAATTCATATGGAATTGCAAGTGACTGAAAATAGCCAAATACTATGAAAGAAGGGAAAAATATTAACACTTAAACTTTCCAATTTTGAAAAATGGACAAAGCCATAATATTATACAATGGTGCACTACTGGCATAAGGCTAGATATATAAATCAATTAGAATAAAATTGAGTGTCCAAAAATAAATCCATGGCTATGACCATATATGATTTTTAATGCATGTTAAGACCTTTCAAAAAATGATGTAAAGACAATGAAATATCCAAATGAAAAATAGTCTAATTGGATAACAGCCACACTTTGTACATAAAAATTAGTTGAAAATTGTTCAAAACAAAAATATATAAACTAAAATGATTAAGGTTTTGAAGCAAATATAGGGATATATACTGTGATTTGGAATTTGCAAGGATGTAAGATAGGACACCAAAACTCAAGTAACTAAATAAAAATATGAACAAACTGTAGCTCATCAATATTTAAGTTGTGTGCATCCAAGAAGACTATCAGGAAGGTGAAGAAAAATTCCTATAGAATTGGAGATATTTCCCAATCTTGTATCAGATAAAGGTCTAATATTCAGAATTTAAAAAAGTAAAACAAATAACCTATTACACCTCAATAGAAAAAAAACAAAAATTTAAAGAGGACAGATGACTTGAAGATAATTTAATCAAAAAAAATATATATATATATATACATACACACTGAAATGTTCAACATGACAAAATTGCCCAACATCATAAATTAAGTAAACACAAATCAAAACCACATGAAGATAACGTAAAGTAGCCTAACAAATTAAAAAAACAGGCAATGGAAAATCTTGATGAAGGTGTGGAGAAATTGAAACCCTTGTACATTGTTCTGGGAATGTAAAATGTTGTAGTTGCAGTGAATATCAGTTTGAAAATTAAATAATTGAATGTTAAACATCAAATCATTATTTGGCCCAGAAGTTCCACTCCTTGTTATTTAATCAAAATGATGGATAAAACAAAACTTGGACCTGAATGTTCAAAGCAGTATTACTTAAATTAACCAATATGTGGAAATGACCCAAATGTCAATCAATTGATGGATTGATACATGAAAAGTGATATATCCATACAATGGTACACCATTGTACCATAAACAAGGAATTATGTATTTTACATGCCAAAGTACAGAAGAACATTGAACACATTTTGCTATGTTAAAGAATACAGTCTCAAAAGATTATATCTAACTTGACTCCATTTAAATAAAATATCCAGAATAGGTACATCCATTAAGACAGATCAGTTTAGTAGTTCAAGCTGTGGATGGAGGATCAGAGCAAAAGGATGCATGATACAGACATGCCTTGCTTTATTTAAGATGACTGACTCACTTTATTCTGCTTCACAGGAATTGCATTTTTTACATATTGAAGAACTACAGCAACACTACATTGAACAACTTTATTGAAACTATTTTTCCAATAGCAGGTGTTCACTTTGTATCTGTGTCACACTTTTGTAATTCCCACAATATTTCAAACTTTTTCATTATTATTCTATCTGTAATGGGGATGTGTTATCAGTGCTCTCTAATATTTCTACTGTAAATATTTTGGGCTTCAACAAACAATACCCCTATAAGATGGAAAACAATTGATAAATGTGTGAGGATAAGTCAATGCCTGACTTCAAAGCCACAAAAGACAGCCAGACTCTTGTTATGAGCTAATTAAGCTGGTAGCTTTAAATTGAAGCTAATTCTCATTTACCACACTTAGGAATTATGCTGAATCTACTCTGGTGTGTTCTGGATTTTTATCCTCTTTCTGTGGATGTGCCATCATTTCCTGTTTCTTTGCTTGTATTCTTTTCTTGCAATTGTATATTTTATTATTTTAAAATGTTTACTCTGGATTTATCCCATGATGTGTCTATTTCTTGATTTAGTAGCCAACTAGGGATAAAACAGATATTCTTGAGATTCAGCCTTCTTATCAGGAACGTTTGCTCAAGGAGAATGCAGTGTACAGGGTTTTCCCTATTATTCTTGGCTCCTGTCTTGACCTGGATCTTGCTTGTTAATTATTTTGGAGTCCCCCTGTTTATAGGTTTGGTTGTTTCCATTGTTTCCCAGGGTCAGATCTTCCTCTTCCTATTGTTTTAAGCTGACAAGACTTTGCAAATGACTGTCAGCATCTATAGTTCCTTACACTTTCATTGCCTAAAGATGCTTTTGCCTGAAGGCAAATTCTGGAAACAGGGGACCACTGGAGAGGACTTTCACATACCATGTCTTTCCCAGCTAAATCAGGGCCACAAACCCTCAAGGGGGTGCAGTTCAGCTTCACAGTACCCTGAAGTAGTAATAGGAAGGATTTCAAGAGCTTCTTGCATCGTTCCCCAAAGTTGAACTTTATTTGCCTGCACAGTAATGCAGCCCTACAACTAATTTTTCCCTGCATGCCCTAGTAAGTATGCTCCTATATCACTATCAATCCTATCAAGGGTAGGTTGAGACAATTGCTGCCCTAAGAGCTGGGATCCACACAATCAGAATTTGTTTATCAAAAGCTATGATCAGTGATTAATTATGCCCACTTCTTTTCTTAGGGAGAGAGTATTTATGTCACTTTCTCTCATCCATGATCTAGCCAAAGTCTGAACCCATGATGTCCTGCCATGAGACTGGGGAATGGGCACCCATAGCTGCTGCACAAAGAGACCAATTTATTTTTCTTTATTGTAATTTATAAGCCTCTTTTCTCTGCACTACCCTGGATGTTGCACAGTGTTCTTCTGGTCTCCAGAGTTTCAAAATAGTCATTTCAGAGTTCCTGCATGTTTAAGTGTTGTTCTGCTGGAAGAATTAAGTCCTAGAGTTCCTTAATCTGCCATCTCCCCACAGTTCCTTGAGGTACAATTTTTAAGTTTGCCCTTTTGGTTTGAAATTGTTTTACCTCCAAAGGAAAGCTTCACTTCCTCTGCTCCTTCTCTGGAAATCCTGTTCTGTTCTGTTTCTGTGTGTGTGCAGAATTTTCACACCTTCTTCTTTGATTTGTTAAAATCTATCCTTCATTCAATACCCCCCCCCCCTTTTAATTACACTTTTCACTTCTGGAACCCTTCCTTTCTTACAGTTTTTCCATTTTCCCTTTTTTTTAACTGTGGATATTTTCTTCTTCTTGTTTCTTCCTTGTAAGGGTATCTCTCCCACTGTGGAAAAGTATATGGGGTAAATCCAGAAAGCTGCATTTTGCATGTGGTTTGTCTAGAAACAGAGATTAGATTAATTGTGTTCACCTCTTGTCCACAGTTCTTCTACAGTCTCTCTTTTTCCTTGGGGCATTTTTGTTTGTGGCATTACTCAACCATTTGTGTCTCACCCTGGGCCTCTGCAGACTTGGGTACCTGTGCTGGAACATGGATGTGGTTCTAAATTGCTGTTGTGAGTGACCCTATAATCTGCATCCACTCAGGTTCTGCTCTCTCTGTGTGACTCCTAAGCTTCATGGGACCAGGTGAGGGAGAGGTGTATGGGCTGCAAATCTCCTACCAGATTTTGGTGTTTGTATTTCTTTTTCTTTAATTCAGTATTTGTAGAGTCCTTTTGCCATCTCTATCATACTTCAGAGGCACAATCAAGTGGCGTTTGTCCTTTAATTAGTAGATTCTTAAGGGAAACTTTCTCATTGTCATGTTGGTGACATCACCTGAGGATGCAAACATTCCCCTCCACAATTCAATATTTTACTGGAAATTATAGGAAGAGAAATTAGGCAAGAAAGATAAATAAAAGCATCCAAATTGGAAGGAAAGGAGTAAAATTATCTTGATTCAGACATGAAATGGTCTTATATACAATAAATAAATAACCCATAAAAATATTTCAGCCTCTAAACAATTTGAAAAGGTTTGAAAATAAAAAGATCTACATACAAAATTCAGTTGCATACCTATCCACTAGAAATCAAAAATCAGAAAAGAATATTAAGGAAACACTTCCACTTCAGTAGCCTAAGAAGAATACTTGGGAATAAACTTAACCATGATGATGCAATATTAGTACACTGATAAGTACAAAATGTTGCCAAAAGACATTCTGCTATAATGAATCAGAAAACTTAATAATGTTAAAGTGACAATACTATTCAAATTGATCTAAAGAGTCAATTCAATCCATTTCAAAATCCCTAGGACATATTATTAGAAATGTAAAGTTTTCTCTGTGATTCATACAGGTTTGCAAGGGATTCAGAATAATCAAAACAGAACAGTCTCATCAACAAATGGTCCTAGAAGAACTGGATATGCATATCCAAAATCATGAAAGAGGATGTCTTACAGGTTAAGCAAAAATTAACTCAATATTGACCAAAGTCCCAAATATAAGAGCCAGGAGCATAAAACCCCTAGAAGAAAATGTATGAAAGACTCCTCAAGATAGTGTGCTAGGAAGAGATTTCTTAAACTCTACCACCAAAGCACAAGCAATGAAAGAAACAGCAGATAATTGGGTCTTCCTCAAAATTAAATACTTTTGTGCTTTAAAAGACATTGTCAAGAAAGTGAAAAGGCAGCCTACTCTATGGGAAAGAATATTTGGAAATAAATGTTTAATATCCAGAATATATAAAGAAATCCTGTAACTCAACAATAAAATGACAAACCACCCAATTAAAAATGGGCAAAAGACTTGAAAGGATATTTTTTCAAACATAAAAGTACAATAAACACAATATAGTATATATACATAAACATGTTGTAATATTATTCAGCTGTAAGAAGGAATAAATTCCTGATGCATCTGACAAGATGGATGAACCTTGAGGACATTAAATTGAGTGAAATAAGGCAGACACAAAAGAACAAATGTCTTATGGCCTCACTAATATTAACAGATTATAATAAACAAATTCACAGTGTTACATTAGGTAAACTCTCTGCCCTATCCCTACATGGGACATGACAGCAAAGTGTGTAAATCTCCCTGGCAATGTGGGACATGACTCTTGGGGATGAGCCTGGTCTTGGCATCATGGATTGAGAAAACCTTCTTGGACAAAAAGGAGTAAAAGACTTGAAAGAAAATAGAGTTTCACTGGCTGAGAGATTTTAAATGGAGTCAAGAGTCATTCTGTAGGATATTTTTATTATTATACAGATGTCTCTTTGTAGATTTTAGCATATTGGAATAGCTTGGAGGAAATAATTGAAACTACTGTACTGTAATCCAGTAGTCTTGATTCTTGAAGATGATTGAATAATTACATAGCTCTTAAAGTGTGACAGCATAATTGTGAAAATCTTGCAACTGACACCCACTTTATCCAGTGTAGGGACAACTGAGTAAGAAAACAAACACAAAAAATAAATAATAGGGGACATGATGGTTAGGTCCATGTGTCAACTTGGCCAGGTGATAGCACCCAGCTGTCTGGTCAAGCAAGCACTGGCCTAACAATTGCTGTGAGGACATTTGTGGCTGGTTAATGAACCAACAGGCTGGTTTATTAAATTATCAGTCAATTGACTGCAGCTGTGACTGATGACTCACCAAAGGGCATGTCTTCCACAATGAGAGAATGCAATTGGCTGGATTTAATCCAATTAATCAGTTGAAGACTTATAAGGAAGACAGTTAGAGGACCTTCACTTCTTCTTCAGCTGCCCAGTGAAGTATTTCTTGAGGAGTTCATCAAAGTTGTAGGTTCATTTCCTGAGGAGTTCATTGGACATCTTCCTTGGAATTGACTGTTTGCTGACTGCTCTACAGAATTTTGACTCATGCATACCCACAGTTGCATGAGTCACTTTTACAATTTGATAGTCAGAGACACCTCTCATTGATTCTATTTCCCTAGAGAACCCTAACTAATAAGGGGGTAAGTTGTATCAGATACTATGGGTGTTCCTTTCCTATTTTTTGTTTTTATTTTTTTGGAAAAATGAATAGGTTCAAGACTTGATTGTGGTGATGAATGTACAACTATGTGATGATAATGTGAATCATTGTACTCTTTAGATGATTATTAGGCTTGTGAATGTATCTCAAAACAATTGCATTAGAAAACACATGCAGTCAAAAATAAAGACATAACAATGAACAGCTCAACATGCTCTGAGGTGGAAGAGTGAAGAAAAAGCTTTTATCTTAGAGTGAAACAAGTGCACAAAAGAAGGATAATCTCAAAAACTATTCCATATTGCAGGGTACAAATCAGAAAAATAAGAGTTGAAAAATTCTGACCAGTTAAATAGAAGCTATGTTAGAGGTTTGAGTAAGTTGAAATAAATGTAAAAGAGCAGTTAGGAAAAAATGGCAACCAATGAGAAAACCCTAGAAAAAAGAGAGATAATGAACAACATAATAAACTAATCAGAAAAATCAAATGTATAGACACCAGAAAATATCACAGGCCATACTAGGAATCATAATGGTATGGCTCAGTCGTAGAAACAAGCTAAAACTTCAGATAAGGTACAGGAATTGAAACAACTGATAAAAGATGTTCAAACAAAACTTTTATAGCAATTCAAAGATTTGAAGAAAACTGTGGCAAAAGAGTTGAAGGGTATAAAGAAGACATTGAGTGACAATAGAGATAAACTAGGAAACTTGAAAAAATAATATCAGAATTTATGGAAATGAAAGGCACAGTAGAAAAGAAGAAAACCACAAGGGAGACATACAACAGAAGATTTGAAGAAGGATTTGAAGAAAGATTTGTGAACTAGAGGACAGGAAATGTAAAAATTTACACACAAAAGAAACAGGGAAAAGAATGGAAAAATTTGAGCATGATCTCAGGGAATTGAATAACACATGAATTGCATGAATATGTGTATTATGGGTGTTCCAGAATGAAAATAGGAGGGAAAAGAGGCAGAAAGAATAATTGAGAAGTAATCACTGAATATTTCCCAACTTTTGTGAAAGACATCAAATTACAGATCCAAAAAGCACAATGAACACCAAACAGAATAGATCCATATAGACCTACTCTGAGCCACTTACTAGAATGTTAAATGCCAAAGACAAAGACAGAATTATGAAAGCCACCTTAGAAATGTGATCCATTACTTAAAGGGGAATCTTGATAAGAATAAGTGCAGATTTCCCAGTAGACATCACAGAGGTGAGAAGACCATGGTAGGATATATTTAAGACACTGAAAGGGAAAAACTTCCATCCAAGAATTGTATATCTGGAAAAACTGTCCTTCAAGAATTAGGGGGAGTTTAAAAATTTCAGACAGACACTGAGAGAGTTTGTGTACAAGAGACCTGCTCTACGAGAAGTTTTAAGTGCAGCACTACAGGCTGATAGAAAAAGAAAAGAGAGGTTTTAGAGGGGCATGTAGGAATGAAGATAATCAGTAAGGGTTACTAAAGAGTAAAAGAAGAGAGAAAACATAAGCTATGATATATAAAATCCAAAGTAATGATGTTTGAAGCAAGTGCTGCCTTTACAGTAACAACTTTGAATGTTAATGGATTAAAATCACCAATCAGAAGACATAGACTTGCAGAATAGATTTTAAAACAGGATCCATCTATATGCTGTCTACAAGGGATTCATTTCAAACCCAAGAACAAAAAAAAGGCTGAAAGTTTGGAAAAATATATTCCCTAAAAACAGCAACCAGAAAAGATTGGGTTAATTATGCTGTCAAAAAATTTAACTTAAATATAAACCAGTTAAAAGAGACAAAGAAGGACAGGATGTATTAATGAAATGGTCAATTCATCTAGAATAAATAAGAATTATAAATATATATGCATCTAGCCAAAGTGTCCCAAAATACATGAGCCAAACACTGGCAAAACTGAAGGGAGAAATAGACACACCTACAATAATAATTGCAGACTTCAGTATACCCTCTCAACAATGGGTAGATCATCTAGACAGAGATCAGTAAGGAAGCAGAGTTCTTGAATAATGATAAATTAAGTATACTTAGCAGATATTTATAGAACAATGCATTCCACAATAGCCAGATATGTGTAATTCTCAAGTGTCAATGCATCATTCTACAGGATACACAACATGTTGGGTCACAAAGCAGATATCAATAAATTTAAAAATATTGAAATAATACAAAACACTTTATAAGATCATATTAGAATGAAAATGCAAATAACAGCAGAGGGCTGAAAATTCACAAATATATGGAGGCTAAACAACACACTCATAAACAACCAGTTCAAGAAAGAAATTAAAGCAGAAATCATTAAATATCTTGAGGCAAATGAAAATGAGAGCACAACATATCAAAACTTTTCAGATGCCATGAAGGATGTGCTTAGAGGGAAATTCATTGCCTTAAATGCCTATATTAAAAAAGAATAAAAACAATCAAGGACTTAACTGCACTCCTAGAGGAACATGGAAAAGAACAGCAAACTAACATTGAAGAAAACAGAATGAAAGGAATAGCAAAGATTAGAAGGGAAATAAATGAAATTCAGAATATGAAAACAATAGAGAATATCAAGAAAACCAGAAGTTGGTTCTTTGAGAAAGCCAATAAAATCATTGGGCCCTTAGGATGACAAAGAAAAAGAGAGGGGATGCAAATAAATTAAATCAGAAACAGAATGGGAGATAAAATTACTGACCCCAAAGAGATAAAGGAGATAATGAGAGGGTAGTATGAGCAACTATATGCTAACAAATTAGACAACTTAGCTGAAATGGACAACTTCCTAGAAAACAAGAACAACCAACATTGACTTGAGAAGGAATAGAAGACCTCTAAAAAATCAATCACAAGTAAAGAGATTGAATCAGTCATCAGAAACCTCCCAAGAAAAAAAAACCTAGGATAAGATTTTGTTCACATATGAATTATACCAAGCATTTGTGGAAGAATCAGTAGCAGCCTTGCTCAAACTCTTCAATATTTGGAGAGGAGACAAAGCTACATAATTCACTCTATATAGCCATTGTCACCCTATTTCCAAAGCCAGAAAAAGAAACTGCAAAAAAGAAAATTATATACCAATCTCTAATGCATGTAGATGTAACAATCTTCAACAAAATACTTGCTAACCAAATCCTGAAACAGATTAAAAGAATTATACACCACGACCAAATGGGTTTTATTCCAGGTATGCAAGGAATATTCAACACAAGAAAATCAAATAATTTAATGCACCACATCAACAAATCAAAGGGGTAAAACCACATAACTATTACAGTTGGTGCAGAAAAGGCATTTGACAAAATTCAACATCCTTTCTTGATGAAAACACTTCAAAGATAGGAATAGAAGAGAATATCACAACATAAAAGGAATATATGAAAAGCCCACAGATAACATCATTTTCAATGGGGAAAGGCTGAAATCTTTCCCTGTAAGACCTGGAAAAAGACAAGGATGCCCACTGTCACCAGTATTATTCCATTGTTCTTGCTAGATCAATTATGCAAAAAAAGTGAAATAAAATTAATCTAAGTTGGAAAAGAAGAAGTAAAATAATGGCTGTTTGCAGATGACATGATATCATATGTAGAAAACCCTGAAAAATCTACAGTAAGGCTTCTAGAACAAACGTACAAGTTCAGCAAAGGGGCAGGGTACAATATCATATACAAAATCAGTAGTAATTCTACACACTAGTAATGAGCAATCTGAATAAGAAATCAAGAAAAAATATCTAATTTACAATATAGAAAGAACCAAATATTTATGAACAAATTTAACCAAGGCTTAATTTACCTATGCACAGAAAACTACAAAATGTTGCTAAAAGAAATCACAGAAGACTTAAACAAATGGAAGGACATACAATGTTCATGGATTGGAAGACTAAATATAGTTAAGATGTTAATCCTACCCAAAATTATTTATAGATTCAATGCCACACCATTGAAAATCCCAACCATTGACATTGTGCAATTAGAAAAAACAAAAGCTGAATTTATTTGGAAGGGCAGGGTGCCCCAAATAGTTAAAACAGCTTGAGAAAAAAAATGAAGTGTAAGGTCTCACACTACCTGACTTTAAAGATATTACAAATGTACAGTGATCAAAACAGCATGGTATCTACATAATGACATATATACCAACAAAATTGAATTGAGAGTTCAGAAATGAACTCACTGTGCTGGTTTGAAGCTGCTATGTATCCCAGAAAATGCCATTTTTTTAATACATCCCTTTATGGGCAGATCTATTGTGGGTAGGTCCTTTTGATTAGTTTGTTTCAATTGACATTTGATCTTGTCCTTTACAACGTTCCTTTATGAGAGAATAAAAGGGAGAGACATTTTTAGAGAGTGTAGGGAAATGAATGTCCAAGAGATGCTAAAAGAGGACTCACAGGTGCTCAAAGACAAAGCCCCTGGAATTAGAAGCTGAAAGCAATGAAATGCAGGAGAGAAGGAACAGCAGATGCCAGCCATATGACACACAATCTGACAGAGGAAACTGGGAGCAAAGGACCAGTCAACAAAAGCCATGTGCCTTGCTAGCTGAAAGAGGAACCTCAGATGCCAGCAGCCTTTCTTCAGAAATGTAACCTTTTTGTTGCCTTAATTTTGACTTTTTCATTGCCTTAGAGTTGAACTTGTAACTTAATAAATCCCCATTGTTAAAAGCCAACTCATTTCTTGTATACTGCATTTTGGCAGCTTTAACAAACCAGAACACCCTCTCATCTATGGACAATTGATATTTGACAAGATGGCCTAGTTCATCCAACTGAGACAGAAGAGCCTGTTCAACAAATAGTGTGGGGAAAATTGGATATCCAAATCCAAAGGAATGAAATAGGACCTTTATCTCACACCTTATACAAAAATTAACTCAAAATGGATCAAAGACCAAAACATTAGATCTAAGAATTAGAAGAACGTATAGGGAAATATCTTAAAGAACTTGTAGTAGGAGGTGGTTTCTTAGGCCTTACACCCAAAGTGCAAGCAATGAAAAAAGAAATAGATAAATAGTATCTCCTCAAAATTCAATAGTTCTGTGCATCAAAGGACTTTGTCAGAAAGTTAAAAGGCAGCCTATTCCATGGGAAAAATATTTTTAAACCATATGTCTGATAAGGTTTTAATATTCAGAATATATAAACAGACCCAGAACTCAACAACAAAAATACAAACAACCCAATTAAAAAATGGGAAAAAGACATGAATTGATACCTTTCCAAACAAGAAATGCAAATGGCTCAAAATCATATGAAAAGATGCTCAACTTCACTAGCTATTAGGGAAATGCAAATCAAAATCACAATGAGATATCATGTCTCACCTACTAGAATGGCCATTACTGAAAAACAGAAAACTATAAGTGCTGGAGAGGATGTAGAGAAATAAGTACATTGATTCACTGTTGGTGGGGATGTAGAATGGTGCAGTTGCCCTGGAAGACAGTTAGGCAGTTCCTCAAGAAGCTAAGTATAGAATTGCTGTAGGATCCACCAATCCCATTTCTAGGCATATGCTTAGAAAAACTGAATGCAAGGACATGAAGACACATTTGCACAATTATGTTTATAGTGGTATTTTTCACAATTGCCAGTAAATGGAAACAGCAAAAATGCCCATCTACTGATGAATAGATAAACAAACTTTACATACAAACTGTGTTATGTAAATATTATGGAATATTATGCAGCTATAAGAAGGAATGAAATCATGATACATGCATCAACATGGATGAACCTTGAGGACATTATGCTGAGTGAAATAATCCAGAAACAAAAGGACAAATATTGGATGATCTTACTAATATGCACTAACAATAAAAAGCAAACTCGGAGAGTTAAAGTTGAGAACACATGGTATGAAGGGTTAGAAGGTGGGTAGTGATTTGGCATTTGATGCTTAAACAGTACAGAATGTTTAACAAAGATTGATTATAAATGTTCAGAAATTGGTAGAACAATTCTGTGTGATAGTAGCACGATACTGAAAATATAATGAACAAAGCTATGTGTGAATATAGTTGAAAGAGTAAAGCTAGGGACTTGCATGACACCTGGATGAAAGAAAGAGGAGAAAAACTGGGACTGTGTAACTTAGCAAAACCCAGAGTAGACAATGATGGTAGGTAATTATACAAAAATAAGAAAGTTTTTACATGAATGAGAACAAATGTATTTCACTATTACAAGGCCCTAAAAATGGAACGGTATATGGAAAACTAAAATTACTCTAAATGAGGGTCTATAGTTCTCAATAAGATTGTAACATTCTTTCCTTAATTTCAACAAAGGAAGTATACCAAAACTAAATGTCAATAAGGGGAGAATAAAAGGGAGGGCATGTGATTTTTTTCTATTCTTCTCTCTTTTCAGAAGAAACTGAAAATTCTCATATAGTTTTGGTGGTGAATGCATAACTGTGTAACTAAACCAGGAGTCATTAATTTTAAAGTTAGGAAGGATTGTATCATGTGTGAATAAAAGAGTTTTAAAAAAAAAAAATCTCCTAAATTGAAGTCTGGGATGAGATTGCATCACTGGTAAATTGTGTGAAACTTTTAAAAATGAATTACTGCCAATCCTTTTCAAATTCTTGTGTGAGTTAAAGGAGAGGAAATTCTTCCTCACTCAACATTACTAAAAGGCTGATAAGGGCATCACAGGGAAAGAGAATTGCAGACAATTTCCCTTAAGAATATAAATGCAAAAATTCTTAACAAAACACTAGCAAACAAAATCCAGTGTCATACTAATAAGATTATATGCCACGACTGAGTGGGATTCATCTCAGAAATAGAAGACTGGTTTAACATATGAAAAAGAATAATTGTAATACACTACATGAATAAAATGAAGGAACAATCACATGATTATCTCAGTAGATGCAGAAAACAAATTTGTTTAAATCCAGCACCCTGTCTTGAAAAGTAGGAATAGAAAGGACCTTTCTCAATGTGATAAAGGCTTGTCCTGGAAAAGCAATAACTAACATTATGTTCAATGGCGAAAGACTTAAAACTGTATTCCTAAGATCAAGAATGAGACAAAAATGCCTGCATTTACTACTGCTATTCATTATTTACTAGTTATTACTAGAGCAATTATACAGGGAAAAAGAAAAAAGAAAAAAATTAAAACCATCTCTATTTGCAGATGGCATGATCTTGTATATAGAAAACACAAAAGAATCCACAAGAAAACTATTAGAGCTAATAAATGTATTCAGCAAAGTGGCAGGGAATAAGATAAAAATGCAAAAAGCACTTTTGTTTCACTAGAATGAAGTATCTTAAGAGGAAATTAAGAGAATTATTCCATTTAAAATAGCATATAAAAGAATAAAATCTTTTGATAAGTTTAAATAAGAATATAAAAGACATAATAAAAACTAAAAAAGATACTTAAATAAGTGGAAAGACATCCTAGGTTCATAGATTGGAAACTTTAACATTGTTAATATGTTAATATGACTACTTTTGGGTCCAGGATTAACAAGTTGAATGATGATTGCCTCCCCATCACCACTTGCCTTCCTGCCAGCCAAAGGGCACAAAAGTTTTTCAAACCCTGACATGGATTGGTCCCATTCCTCATGCCTCCTGCACACTGAGAAAGGGAGTGATATAAGACCATCCAGACAGTGTGACAATGTTGGAATTTCCTGACTTTCTGACCTTGTGACACCTTCAATTACTTTTTGGAACCTAAAGGCCAATGGATAGCTTCCTCACAGTGGAGGGATGAGCCAATGTCTACATTGTTGCATAAAGTACCATTCCCAAGTTTTCTGAGGCCAGATCCTCAAGATCTGTGAACACAGCAAGACAACATGTTCATCTTTTGAGCATCTCTGGCTAAATGAGCTGGGTAGGGTACTGTCTGTGGAATGTCAGTGCCTGGTTACCTGGGTTCCAAGTTCCACTGGGCTCATCTCCAAGGAAGTGAGGTCACCTTCTTGGGTTCACTTAACTGAAACCTCTCAACAGATACGACCTTCATGAAGGCCCCTCAGGACTCCTGACTGCACATCCTCCTCAATCATGTCTTCTTGTTAACAGGACAAAGTTTCTATAGTGCTTCCCTCCATACACCTTCTCTGGGAAGTCCTGGTTGCCAACAGATTCCATGTCATGAGTGTGAAGAGCTTGACTCAGACTCGACTAATCCTTCTTATCAGTTTTGAGATAATGGTGCAGTCATTGTTACTCTCATCCCTCTCAGCATCTCTCCATTCTCCCCACCTACACAAGGGGGATCATTCTACCATGTACACCCTGGGTACTCAATTGTATGTGACACAATAAGTGTACAAACCATAGGCTTGGGTCAGAGTAGCTAACATAAGGAGTTGGAGGAATTATAAGGTGGGTGTTCCACAACATGGCATACTGCACATAACAGGGCTATGTGCTGGCTGCCTGAACCTGTGAAAGCCAATTTCCATCTTGGTCTCATTTCTTGGTTGGCATCATGAAGGGTTTGAAATTAAATGGAATTCAAATATGACCACTCTCTAGCATGAAACCTTCCAATAGCTTCTTCATAATGTTTAGAATGAGACCCAAGTGGCTCAACAGGCTGCTGTTATAGACTGCCTCATTGAAGCTGATGCCAAAGTCTGAGCTTTGTAGAAGACTCTGAGGAGGAGTGCTCTGGGCACAGCCTTGAAGACAAATATAAGATGGATGTGCAGGTGAGAGGAAGAGAAATGAAATTTGGGAAGAGGTTGGCTTTGAGATTGGCAAAGGCTTGGCATGTTCCCAGTTTGAAGAAGGATGTACTGCAGTAATTCTATATGAGTAATTTCATATTATATTCATTAAAGTGGTAGCTGCTTAATGAATAAAGCTTAAGAGGTTACAAAATTTTGCCTGCCCTGGTAAGATTGACACCTATGTTTGTACAATCTTCTCCATCTGAAGACTCCCAGCTTGTATTCTGTCCCATCCACTCCCGATATTGATAAAATCTTTTTCAGGTCCCCAAACCCAAGCCCATGCCATTTATGTCTTCCCACTGATGAGAGCAAAGTTTAGCCACAGAATGGAGCCAAGTGTCAAAGTAATTGATAAAGACAACAAGCCAAGATGAAAACAATTGTCAAATCTTGAAGCCTGTGGTATGAGCCAGAGGCTAAAAGGAAAAATTCCTGTTTTCCCTCCTATTTCCTTTTTCCCCATGGAAAGAGCTTGATAGGAATCAGTCTGATGTATCAGTGCAGCTGAATGGAGTCATTTGTTGGTGAAGAATCACTGGCAAAATGTTTATGTCATTTTATCTACTAGGGAGGGAAAAGAGTGAAGGAAAAGGGGTGGACAAGAACTGAGTGCTGATTTCTAGTTGAGAAAATGTGTATCAAGGTTCTCCTCTGCTCCCTATGGATTTCCCAGTTCTGTTAGGGGTGTTCATTTAGGTTGGGTCCTGCCAGTTCCAGTGTAGACAGAGGTTATAATTCTCCTTACCCTGCATTCCCCATCCATTGGAAATGGTGAACTTTCCCCAGGGCTGCAGGCAGAAAGTAAATCAGCCCTGTCATCTATCCCATTACTGCCAGTCAGACAGACAGAAACACAGTTTGTGCTTCTGATATCCCTCTGGTTCAAGGCTTGTCAGACTCCCCTCTCACCTCCTCTATGCTAGGCTCTATCCTCCACCTGGAGGGGCTGACCAGCCAGTGGTCTCCCAGGGCTGAGTTTAATACCAATGAACATTCAGTATATACTCAGGGAAGGAAAGATAAAAGCTCATAGGGCTGTCCAGGTGATGTCTTCCACTTCCTTTCACTTAGGTGAGGTGAGGATAGTTACTCAGGATGTCTCCACTTAACCCAGTACCCCAGGAGGAACCTAAGTGAATCCTCCAGACTCAGCCCCATACACATTAATGTGTTCAAAAGCCTGACTGTCCATACCTCCAGTGCCTGGCAGAGCAGACTCTCAAACATGTGGTGGAGAAGGCTATGTTCAGCGTCTTAGCACATGCTCCCTTATGGAAACCTGCCTGAGGTGACCTTACAAGTGCAGTCATTGGTCAGTGTAAAGGCCTAGTTTCCACAGGTGTGACTTGGACCCAGGGCAAGTCTAGAACTTGACCCTTTGAAATGTGACTCCTGGGCCCTAGGAAAAGGGTTGGATTTTTGTGGCCTGGGGTTTCACAGTTTTCTGGAATCCCACAGTCAGAGGAAGGGGTCTGGGAACATTTCATAATTACACATTAGTAATGCCTTTGTCAGTGCCATATTTAAAAAGAGTGGGGACTGAAGTGGAATTTGATGCAGTTTGAGTAGACTTGGAGACTGTACAGAAGCTCCCTGCATCAACCAAAAGGCCCTTCCGCCATGGAAGGCCTGTCCACACCCTGCCAGCTTTAACATCTGGCTTCTCTCTTCCTGCCTGACCATTCTTGGACCTCATCACTGTGGGGTACTTGTGTGCATAGCCTTTTATATTTTCAAAGTGGCCCTCCCTATATCATTACTGGTTGGATTTTCCTGACAAAATGAGTGGTCAACAGCCAGGGCTGGTCTCCACCTAAGCTTGGGGAAGTGTGATCCTGGTAAATATCTGCACTCCTTGGACATCCTGGCTACAGTTCTCTGGGTGCAGGGACATGGCAGCCCATGCCATGCCATTAGCTGCCTAGTTAGTGGGCATTTTTCACCACTGTGGAAATGCCCATCAGCTTCAGGCTGGGTGTAAGGGACTGTCTGTCACCACAGAGGTACTCAGGGATAGCACTTTAGGTGCTTGTGAGAGTTGAAGTGGAGGTTCAGGTGGCTGTCTACCTGTCACCAAGTTACTGGTTTATGGCTTGGTATGTCTGATGACAATGTGGTAGCATATGGTTAACTTGCACATGCTGCTCACCTGCCCTCCAAGATCAGCCTAACATAACAGAAGTTATGTCTCCACAACTGAATGCTGCAAAGTGGTGGAAACAAATGAGTAGCCAGGAGGAAGGCTGCCACCTAGATTACCAAGGTCTCCAGATACGTGGGGTTCCAGAACTATAGCTCCATATGAAGGCATAAAAGCTAATCCCTTTCCTGGGGCACCATTTTCCCAATGTATTGCTGAAAGGCTCCAAGAGACACATTGGGCTTCCTTCCCACAGGAATGCCCCTGGGTGGGTGATGCTCAAGAGTTCATAAGGAGCTAGCAGTGACTGCAAGGGCATTCAGGGAGATGGAGTAATTCCTCTGGCAACCATTGCCAAAATGGGATTCAGGAGACAGTGATGAGAGCAGATGGGAGGTCCAGCAAGCAAAAGACCATCTTTGGGGTGCAGAGAGAAGGTCATAAGCCCAAGACATCTCCTTTGGTCTCACACATCCTCCTTATGCTTTTAAATGTAATGAGTGTTATATAACACACCATGTGTTCTGTCTTGGTGAATGTTCCAAGAAGAATGGGTTTTTCACTCTTGTTGGATGAAGTCTTCTATCAACATTAATTAAAACATGTTGATTGATCATTCTGTTCTGCTCTGTTCATCTATGTCCTTAATGATATTCTTCCTCTGGTCTATGCCTATTAATGTGGAAATCTTCATCTCTAATAGTGGGTTGGCAGCTTTTCATGGTGGCTTTACCACTTTTTGCCTCAAACATATGGATGATCCATTGTTAAGAGTACAAACATTAAGGGCCATTAGGTCTTGGAAAATTGACCCCTATAATTAAATAACTTATTCAAAATAATTATTACTATTCTACATGAATATAACTACTTTGAACAAATTCTTATCAGGTGAATTAGATGGAAAAACAATGCATTTTATATATTTATTTTATAAAACTTTCTTCTTTGTATACATCTTAGATTCTGAACTATATATTTTCCTTTGCTGAAAAACCTTCAAGATTTCTTGCAAGGCAAGTCTTCTATCAACATGTTGCCATAGTTTTTGTTTGCCTGGGAAAAATGTTTATTTCCCCTTCTCCTTGAATTGATCAATTTCCCAGATACAGATTTCTAGGTTGGTACATTTTATATTTCCTTTCCCCCACTTCAATTATTTCACCCTACTTTCTCCTACTTTGCATGGCTTCAGAAGGGAAGTTCAATGCCATTCTCACCCTTGTTCCTCCTAAAGTAAATAGATTTTGTTCTTTTGTGTTCATTACTTCCTTACCACCCCTCTGACTTTTTAAAAAACTACCTGTTTGTTTTTTGTTTGCTTTGTTTAGTATACAATATGCCCATTGTAGAATTTGTGATATTTATCTTGTCTGGGGTTCTCTGAATATACTGGGTCCATAGTCCAGTGCCTGCCTTTAATTTTGTAAAATACTCAGGCATTATTATATTACATATTTCTTCTGTTTCTTTCTTTGTTCTCTGAATACTTCAACTGTAATATGTCACAACCTTTGTAATTTTCTCACATTTCTTGGATATTCTGTATGATTTTTTTCACTTTTATCTCTGCATTTAGTTTGGGATATTTCTGTGAACATGTCTCACTATACTTGCTATGTTCTTTGCTTTGTCCAATACACAGGTGAACTCATAAATTCACTCTCTATGGTGATCTTGATTTCTAGAGCTGATTTTTTCTGATTATGAAAGAAATCTATGCTCATGGTGTAGAACTCAGATGATGCAGAGTAATGCACGTAAGAAGAAAGAATGGTACACTAAAGCATGACAGGTGTTTCTTCCAGGTCATAATCTAGGGAGGGAGGTAAGTCTTTCAACTGGGATGTAAAATTTTTGCAGGGAGTCAAAGCCTCAATAATCAAGAAAAAACATTATTCAATGTTTTCAAATATCAAATTAATTTTTAAGATCCTGGGAGAATTAAGTGTAGAAATGTTAAATGAAGATAGGGTTCTCTCCATGTACTTGCTAATCCCTGCATCACTTGCATCACCCCAACCCCAGCCATGGTTCCAAAACTTTACCATTTACTACCACTGGCATACACAGAAAGGCTGCATCTCCCATGTTTCCATTATGGGTTTTTCAGACAGGCATAGGCCAAGGTAGCCACCCCATGTAATGATGTACACCATTTTCTTTTAACAAGGCATATGGTAGGTTGCACATCTAAGTAGCCAAATATTCCATGTAGAAAGCAGAAGCCCTGGCCATGGTGAAGGCATTTTCTGCTTCTTCCTTTATGTCTCTTATCTTTCCATACCATAGTCAGATATTGTGGGCAATTCTTAATTCTCTCAGTGTGAACATCCTATTTGAAAGGAGGAAGGTAGCAGAGGCCTGTAGATCTTAAAAACTTGGTACTCAGGGCCCCTGGAGAGAATGTCACTCCAACACAATTTCCACAAAAGTAGAGGTTAGTATATAATTTGGGAGGGTTCAAGGGCTCTTAGATCGAGTTCAATCAAGGGGAGGGGCTTTAGCAGCTTTGTTCTCCCTATTGCTAGTGGAAGACTGTAGCACAAACAGTCAAGACCATTGTTTTAGTGATAATTTTAAAATACTGGGGATCAACATGGCAATGTTAGCCAACTATTGAAAACCTCTACCAAGGATTCTGTGAGATAAAGGACAAATCTCACTTGCTCAGAATTCTGAGGCATATAAAAACTGGAGAAGTATCCAACAAATATTGAATCAAAGGAAGAAAAGTATCAGGTAGGAAATTCCTGTTACAGAATGCACAATCCTCTTCCCTACCCCTCACTCAGTCCCATGTGGCTTGTGAGTGTACAGAGGCAGCACTGGATTCCACCACCAACCATGGGCACAGACTATAAAATCTCTCACAGAATGAGACAAATATCCATGTATATCCAAAGAGACCAAGTCCAAATAGAGGGCAGGACACAAGCCATGGAGGAGTGTGGAATTCAATAACACCCCAAGGGAAATCTTCCAAAATGAATACTTCAGGAGGGTATGGCAGAACCTACTTCTTTCCAAAAAGTAGCAATTAGCCATGAAGAATCTCTACAGATCATGTGTTAGGAACCAGAATACACTGGAGGACAGTTCAATGATGAGGTCAGTGGATGACAAAGAGACTGAGAAAATGTGTGCAGAGACTATGATTCTGGTTGTGGCTCCTGGTACCAATCACTCTCCTTTCAGAGAAGCAAGAGCAGGCAGTTCAATTCTTGCCTGGGGGATGGCTGTGAATTGGGGTGGATGCTGGAGTCCTCTGTCCCAAGTAAAGAAGAAGACACAGTCCAACACTGAGCCAGACACTGGTCTGCAGATGAAGAAATGGGATGCCCACAGTTTCAGCCCATTCTGGTCAGACACTGAAGAACTTTGCAGAGCACAATCTGCTTGGCAGGCCAAAAAGTGCAAAGGGAAAAAGCAGTGCCATTTGGAGTGTCTTCAAAGGCTATCCAAGGCCCATTGGTGCTGATCTACACACCCTGTTAAGGTACATAAGCCCTGTTTTGGTGGGGAAATACTGATGATCCAACTGTCAAAACAATGCCTTAATACAAAGTGAAGCAACAACTAAATCCTACATCAGAGAGATAAATCAACCTCCAGAATAGATCCATAAAGGTAATTAGATGACCAGAAATCACATAGAAAAATACAAGGCATCCTAAAACAGTAAAATATGGCCCTGATAAATGAACAAATTTAAAAGCCAGAGAAGACATAGAACTTGGAACAACTAAACAAAGATTTTCAAACAAATCTAAATCAACTGATGGTAATGAAGGAAAATATTCATTAAGAGATAAAGGATATTAGGGAGACACTAGAGAGCACAAGGGACAATTTAGAACACTAGAAGAAATTAAAAGACCTTATGGAGATGAAATAAATAATAGATACTAGAGATAGACAATGGCTGATATGAAGAGGCAAAAAAATCAGTGAACTAGAAGTTAGAGGAAATGAATTCACACAGAAAAAAGACAAATTGGAGGAAAGAATGAAAAAATTCAGGCAGGGTCTCAGAAAAAAGATTGACAGTGCACAAACATACATATCATGGATGTCCCAGAAAAAGAAAGAATGGAAAAGTGTTGGGAAAATATTTGAAAAATTGTTGCTAAAAATTCCCCACCCTTACAAAAGATTAAAATATGCAAATACAAGAATCCCAACATACTCCAAGCAATATAAATCTCATTAGACACACTCAAAGACACATACAAATCAGACTGTCAAATGTTAAAGACAAGCAGAAATTTCTGAATAAAGTTAGAGAAAAGTGATTCACTGAATACAAGGGAAGCCAAATATCACTAAGTGCTGATTTCTCATCTGGCACTCTAGAGGTGAGAAGACAGTGGTACGATATATATAAGATACAGAAAGTGAACAATTGGCAGTCAAGAATTGTCTACCCAGTTAAGTTATCCTTCAAAAATGAGTTTAAAATATTCACAGATAAACAGAACCTGAGAGATTTTGTTAAAACAGAACTTGCCTACAAGAGCTACTGAAGGGAGTACTGCTAGCTAAGAAGAAAAGACAGGAGAGAGAGGTAAAAAACCTAGGTAAATTAGGTGAATTGAACAAGTTCCTAGAAACACACAAATACCATACATGAACTTGGGAACATTTAGAAAACTTCAACACACCAATCACAAGCAAGATTCAATGACTCAATCTATCATCAAAAAACCTGCAATGACAAAAAGAAAATATGTCATCAAAAGGTTGTAAAGAAATAAAGGATGCTAGTAAGAGTAAAAAAAGAATAAAAGGAGAGAAGAAAATAGATCTGACAAATAAAACAAAAGGATAAAATGGTTGTAGTAAGTACTACTTTTACAGTAATAACATTGAATGTTAAACTCCTCAATCAAATGACAGATTGACAGGATGATTTTAAAATAATATGATCCATCTATATGCTTTTTACAAGAGACTCATTTGGACACAATGATACAAATAGATTGAAAGTGATAGTATGTAAAAAGATATTCCAAATAGGTAGTAAACAAAAACAAAAATAAAAATAGTTGGTGCAACTATATTAATATCAGATGAAATGGACTTTAAATGCAAATGTTATGAGATAAATAAGGACACTATAGATTCATAAAAGTGCCAATTATCCAAGAAGAAATAATAGTCACAATTATTTATGCACCTAATCGAGGTGCCCCAAGGTACATGAGGCAAACACTGGCAAAAATGAAGAGAGTAATAGATTTCCCTACAATGATAGTGGGAATCTTCAACACACTTCTCTATTCATAGATAGAATATTTAAACAAAGGATAAATAGGAAACAGAGAACATAAATAATATGAGAAATGAACTAAACCTAACAGGTATATAGAAAATAACAGCCCAAATAGCAGGATAAAGAGTCTTCTCCAGTACCCATGAACATTCTCCAAGATAGAGCACATCTGGGGGCAAAAACATAACTTAACAAATTTCTAGAGACTGAAATTATACAAAGCACTTTGATCATAATGAAATGAAGCTGGAAATCAATATGAAGCCAGAAAATTTACAAATATATAGAGCTTAAATAACACACTCTTAAAGAATCATTGAGTCAAAGAAAAAATGTAAGAGAAATCAGAAAGTTTCTGAAGAAAAATGAAAATGAGAACTGAACAGATAAAACTATGGAGTGCAGTGAAGGCAGTGCTGAGGGGAATGTTTATATCCCTAAATGCCTACATCAAAAAGAAAGAAAAAGGTAAAACCAGTGACAACACAGAACAGAGACCAGCAAACTATTTCTAAAACAAGCACACAGAATGAAATAACAGATTAGCACAGAAATAAATATAATGGAGAGTAAAAACTATACAAAAAATCTGTAAAACCAAATGTTGGTTCTTTGCAAAGATTAATAAAACTGAAAAACCATTAGCTATGCTAACAAAGACAAAAATACAATGCAAATAAATCAGATCAGAAATAAGAGGGGGTCATTACCACAGACTATGATGAAAGAAAAAAGTTCATATAAGGTTACTAAGAAACAACTGTTTACAACAATCTAAGTAAACTAGATGAATTGGACAACTTCCTAGAAAAACATGCTCAACCTACACTGACTTGAAAACATTTAGAAGATCTCAACAAGCCAATCACAAATAAAAAGAATCAATTCATCATCAAAAAAATCCCAGCAACAAAAATATCATATGGCTTCACAGGTGTATTTTACCAAGCATTCCAAGAAAAATTAATACTATATCTGTCACAGCTTTGTTTCACTTTGCTAAAGTTTCCCAAATGCAATATACCAGAAATGGATTGACTTTAACAAATTTACAGTTGTAAGGCCATGAAAATGTCACAATTAAAGTATCAAGAAGACAATGCCTTCTCTGAGGAGTGGCCAATGGCATCACCCCTCTCACATGGGAAGGCACATGGCAAAATCTGCTAGTCCTTCTACTCCTGCATTCTGATTTCAAAACAACTGACTCCAAAATATCTCTGGGCTTCTGTTTCTCTTGGCTTCTCTCTTAGCCTCCCTGAGTGGAAACTCTGGATTGCATATCTTAGATTCTGTCCAAAATGTATCTCTCAGCTTCCCTCTTACCTTTTCCCAGGGGCAAACTCTGGATTACATATCTTAGCTTTTCTCAGCTTCTTGCTTGTTTCTACCAGGGAATTTCTGTCTAAACTCTTTCTTTCTCTCTCTCTCTCTCTCTCTCTCTCTCTCTCTCTCTCTCTCTCTCTCTCTCTCTCTCTCTCTCTTCCTCTCTCTCTCCATTAGCTCTCTTAAAAGACTCCAGTAAAGGATTAAGACTAACCTTTGTAGGGGTGGTGTTGCATTTTCACATCTCCATGGAAACATCCTACTCAAAATGCCCCACCCACAGTAGACCTGCCCCCACAAAATTGGATTAAAAGAATGTGGCCTACTATGAGGTACATAATAGATTCAAACTAGCTCAGTCTTACACAAAACTTAAGAAGAGGGCACATGAATTAACACATTCTATGAAGCCAACATCACCCTAACACCAAAGCCTCATAAAGATACTATGAGAAAAGAAACCTACAGACCAATCTCTCTAATGAATACAGATGTAAAATTCCTTAACAAAATACTTGCAAGTTGAATCAAATAGCACATTAAAAGAATTATACACCCTGACCAAGTAGTTTGTATTCCAAGTATACAAGGGTGGTCCCACATGAGAAAACCAGTTAATGTAATAGACCACATTAACAATAAAATTGGAGAAATGACATAGTCATCTTGTTTGATGCAGGAAAGGCATTTCACAGAATTCAGCATCCTATCTTCATAAAAATAATTTGAAAGGTAAAAATCAAAGGAAACTTTCTCCATGTGATAAAGGGCATACATGAAAAACTAATTGATAACATCATACCCAATGGTGAGAGACTGAAAACTTCCCCTTTAAGACTGGAAACAAAATTATGCTAGAATTATTCAAAATTGTGCTAGAAGTTTCAGCTAGAATAGGCCAGAAACAAATATAAAAGGCATCAAAATTTGAAAGGAAGAAGTAAAAGTTCCACTATTTGCAGACAACATGATCCGATAATTAGAAAACCCAGAAACAAAACACCATGGCAAAGGTAGTTGAGCTAATAAATGAGTTCAGCAAAGTGTCAGAATACAAGATCAATACTCAAAAATGGTGGTGTCTCTTTATTCTAATAATGAACTATCTGAGCACATAATCAAAAAAAAATTCCATTTACAATGCAACATAAGAGAATCCAATATCTAGGAATAAACTTAACAAAGAATGTAAAGAACCTATATACAGAAAATTGCAAAATAAATTGCTAATAGAAATCAAAAAAGAACCTAAGAAATGGAAAGATATCCTCTGTTCATGGATTAGAAGGATAATTGTCCTTAAGATATCATTTTCTACCCAAATTATCTATAGAGTCAATGCAATAACCATCAAAATTCCAATTGCCTACTTTGCAGAAATGGAAAAGCTAATTTTCAAATTTATTTGGACAGGTAAATGGTCTCAAATAGCCATAAACATCATGAAAAAAGAAGAATGAAGTAGAAGGCCACATGTGTACTGACATTAAAGCATATTTTAGGGCCACAGTGGTCAAAACAGCATCGTGCTGACATCAAGATAGACATATCAATCAATGGAATAAAATTGAAAATTCCAAAATAGATGCTCATATCTATGGTCAATTGACTTTTACATGACTTTCAAGTGCATTCAAATGGGAAAGAACAGTCTCTTTGAATGGTGTTGTTAAAACTGGCTGTCTATACACAGAAGTCTGAAAGAGGACTCAAATCTCACAGCCTATATAAAGTTAACTCAAAATGAATCAAAGGCCTAAATATAGGAAATGGTACCATAAAACTCCTGGCAGAAAATGTAGGAAAACATCTTCCAGTTCTAGCAAAGCACAAGCAAAGAAAGAACAAACAGATAATGGGACCTTCTCAAAATTGAATACTTTTTTGCTTCAAAGAATCTTGTCAGAGGGTGGAAAGGCACAAGACACAATAAGAGAAAATATCTGGAAACCACATATCTGATAAGGGTTTGAAATCCAGCTTATATAAAGAAGTCACACAACTCAACAAAATTAAAACAAACAGCCCAATTATTAAATAGACAAAAGACATGAAGAGACATTTTTCCAAAGTGGAAATACAAATGACCAAAAGCACATGAAAAGATATTCAGCTTCAAAGCTCTTAGGGAAATTCAAGTCAAAACCAAAATAAGATGTAATCTCACACTTACAAGAATAGCTGCTATTTAGCAAACAGGAAACTAAAAGTGTTGGAGAGAATGTGGAGAAATAGGAAAACTTATTCACTGCTGATAGAAGTCTAAAATGTTACAGCTACTGTGGAGGATGGTTTGCAGTGCAACAGGAAGCTTTGTACAGAGTTGCCTTATGACCCAGCAATTGTGCTACAAAGTATACACCCAGAAGATCTGAAAGCAGGGACACAGGCATTGCACATTGATGTCCAGAGTGGCATTATTCACTATCGCCAAAAGATGGAAACAATTCAAATGTCCATCAACCAAAAATGGATAAACAAACATGGTTTATACATATGATGGATTATTATTCAACTGTAAGAAGGAATGAGTCCTGAAGTATGCAAAAACATGGATGAACATTGAGGACATTTTGTTAAGTGAAAAAAGTCAAACAGAATAACAAATATTGTATGATTTCATGAATATGAACTAACTATAATACATAAGGTAATAGAAATACAATCTAGGATCTAGGTTACCAGGAGATAGAATGAGGCTAGATAATGTGGAGCAATTGCTTAATATGTGCAGAATTTTTAACTAGATCAATCTTAAATGCTTGGAAATGTATAGATGGGCAGTAGCATGTTATTTTGAGTATAATTAAAGTGCTGTTGGAAGTAAATATGGTAGAAAGGGCAAGTATAGAGTCATGTATGTCACCACAAGTAAAGCCAGAAGTTAAAATATGCGATTGCATAACACAGTGAATCTTGTTGTGGATGAAAATTGTGGTTCACTGTACAAATATAAAAAAAAAATTTCATGAACTAGAACAAGTGAATGACACTATTACAAAGAGTTAATTATGGCATTGCACATTGATGTCCAGAGTGGCATTATTCACTATCGCCAAAAGATGGAGTGGTATATGGATAAAAATGTACCTATTGCAGGCTATGGAATATAGTTAACAGTAATATCGTAATATTGTTTCTTCAACAGTAACAAACGTACATCATACAAGGGACAAAAATAGGGGTGGCTAATGGGTATGTGATGCTTTCTGTTTTCTTTTTGTTTGTTTTTCTGGAGTAGTAAAAATATTCCAAAATTGATAATGGTTATGAATAAAAATAATATGATGATGCTGTGGGTCATTGATTGTATACTTCAGATGCATTGTATGGTGTGTGAATATATCTCAAATTACTTAAAAAGTGAGGGAGTTGCACTATTATGGTGCAATAGATGGAGGAACATGTTACATTCTGTATGAAATCTGGCAAAATCTATGAGCACCCTCTTTGCAGAGAATGTGCAGGGAGACATACACAAATTTGTGTACAACTGCATGGGACCCAAGGAACATACAGATCAAGAAAACTACTGGAGGTTATAAGGTTATTGGATGTTCTTCATTATCATATTCATCTCTATAGACTCTCAGTATGTGCGATTTGCTCTCAAGGATCCATCTCTATTGAGATGATTTATTGGCACATGTTCAGAGACCCCATCCTGCGATTTCATATCCTAACACTTCTCCCCATCCCAGGTCACAGAAGAATATTCACAGTGATGAGATGGCTGAGCCCCCATGCACTGATAGACAGCAATGATAAACTGAGGACCATCATGTCCCTTCTGATGCAAGGGACTACCACAACAAAGGGCCTGGGAAGAGCTGTTTGGGGTAAAGTGAGGCTCAGAAACCTGAGGACCTGGGCTTTGGGCCCTACTCTGAAGACAGAACAAGAGTGCCCAATGACCACATCCCCAAAATATCGAATCCAGGTGATACCACCTGCCCCTGACCATGTTGTAAGGGAGGCATTTGAGTCAGACCCCAGCCCAGGATCCAGCATCCCCTTGGGCATTATGCTTCAGCTGCCTGGGCTGGGAGTTGTGACATGAGTTTCTGGGTGTCATAGGGCCAGAGGCACAAAGGGAATTTACAGAGGGATAGTCCACTTTTGCCCTAACAACATACTGCATTGTCCAGATGCTTCTTCCATGGGTGAAGGCATGAAAAGCAGGAGCCCAATTCAGGTACCTGGTGGCATGTTGTGCACAGACAAACTCATTCCTCGTGACCTGGCAGCCCTGGTATTGGCAATGGATGGCTATTGGGCAGAAAGATGGTGAAGTAGGTGGTTGCTGGGCTCTGTGTTTTATGATGCTGGGGCAGGGACTGCCTACCTTGTTGGGGCAGGGAGACTCAGAGGACTGACCACACCACAGTAAATTTGTTAAGAACCAGGTTTGAAACCTTGGTTTGGACACAGTTGTCTTAGAGGATCACTCATTCCCCTATCAAATTCTGCCATCTGTGCCTATATGTTTTAAATCTAATGTTTACTCTAGGATTTTAAGTACTTCTGCCTCACACTACCCTTGTCAGAGATCAAATATCAATATTAGAACTCATTTCATGAAACCCCAGGTCAAAGGAAACATTTGTTTTAGACTCTGATTTGCCTTCACTATCTTTGTGTATGGAATGACTCAGATGGGTTCATTAAAAGCAGATTTCTGGGTCCCATTCACAGAGTCCCACAGGGTGAGCAATTTAAGGAACTTCCTGGCTGGTTCTGAGGGTGAGTTACTGTACTTTGGGACAGTGGTATGAGGAGAAGGATTATACATCCAGAAAAAAAAGTGATCAGAGCCCATTTCAATGGAGAAAGTCCTGAGCTCATTCAAGATTAGACCAGGCTGCCAAACTGCATTTGATAGTCTGCTCCAAGAGGGAACTCAGAGCAATTCAAGAATACAAGGAATCATTAAGACTAGAAATGGAATTTTCAGGGACCCCATTAAAATATTACCTGGAACAGGAAATTCTATGGAGTTCAAACATTGGGTTGCATGATGTTAAAGAAAAACCACTGTCTTGTAGAATTGATATGTGCTGACAGTGGTTCATACATAATTGCTGAGGTTGGTGCAGTGTAGAAAGAGGTGGCCAATCTAGGTGGGAAAAGATAAATTTCCACCAATGTTTCTGCCTCACAAATTAGCCCATGGTCCTAGACTCCTTTTTGAAGCATCCACTATCACTCTTCACTAGCATATAACTGTTTTATAAACTGTTTTGCCCTCTTCCTTGTCCTTTCAAAATAATAATGATAATAATAATTACAAAATAATTAAGCAAATGTCCCATAATGAACCATAGCATGTATGTCCAGTCAACCAAAGAATTCATATTTTACCTCATGGAATTCTATCAGCAATACTCTGAATTAAATATGATAGATCCCTTAAAGATGATGTTATGCAGTGAGATACCCTCTCCAGGATTACAAATTGAGGGGGATTCCAAGCACTTATTGACTGTATATGTTCTACCATCTTCTGGTTCTAATGAAAACAGTGAGGATAGGGGCAAAAGTAAAGTCTCTGCCTGGTTCTTGCAGCCTTCATCTCTCCAGGGCATTTTACTTTACCTGGAAAACACATGCTCAAGTCTTGTGCTGAAAAGTAGAGTAAATGGGAGGAGTGTGATGTTTCTACTTAGACACCCAATTCAAGTAATGGCTCCTCACTGTATCATGGGAAACTGCTCTGATTTTCATCTCATATAAATGATTATTAGCATAATTATAGAAAGCTAAAGACTGGCTGTACACTGTAAATAGAGTGGTAAGGATCAACTGAGCTGCAGCACCTGAAAGTATGTTATAAACTGGGATCCCTGTGAAAAGATATTGAGAATGCATCTCCTACCAACATGTCCCTTTTTCCCTCATGACCATCCTTGAATTGTACCCTAATGCCCTAATCACAATTGTCAGTTATCAAGCTCTCTTTACTGGAATCCTCCAGGATGATCAGTGTGTCCCTAAAAGGAAGTTACATGCAAAAGCAGGAAATAGCTTGGGTATCAGGACATATGTGATAGTGCCCCTGTGTCACAGACTTGAAGTGCTGTGAATGTCAGATGTTCTGGTAAGCACTCTCAGGTGGGCAGGAGTCATCCAGCATTGGCTTCCTGTGGGCAGAGGCAGGGACTCCCTCTGTGGAGGTCCCTGTGTCATAGAGAAGCCATTCTGTGGAGGAACAAAGCTGAGAAGCTGCTGGTAGAACCTGAGGAAGAAGGCCTGGGGAACAACCTCCCTCAGTATACCATGTGCCTCCCACAGCATTGTTAGGAATAAGCAGCTCCACTACAGAGACTGTCGAAATCACAGAAGGGGGATGCTAGACACACCCCACAGAGGATCCCTGGAGCACACAAAATATATGGGATCTGAGGAAAGGCAAATTTCAGAGTTTGAGGGAGCTCAGCTGATCCCCTTTGTTTCCTGACTTGGACAATGGCTTTGTCAGCTCTAGGCCCACTGGTGACAGGGCCCCCATCTCCTGTCACCAACAGTGGGCTGGGGAAACCAGACAGCACAAGAGAGCTGCCAAGAGGGAAAGATGGATTCAGGATGGGGGGGCACTGCCCCAAGGAGTTGGGTGTGGTGGGCCAGGAGTGGGTAGGGGGATTGACTGTGCAGTGAAAGGATATATGGAGGATCCACGGTTCATATTCATGTCTGGTCTGAGCACTGGAGATGCTGTGAAGGCAAGGAAATGGGTGAATGAGGTAGTCAAAAAGGCTACAGTGTTGAGGATCTCAGAGATTCTCTTTTATTCATTGGGGAATCAGAACTATGAACTTCAATATGTGTGCAGGCACATGAATGAGGTAACTTCTGGGATAGCAAATGTCCCCCTATTGATTCTAGGTTCCAGGACTCCAGATGAGAGTTTTTCCATGGGAGAAGTTGCTCCCAGCTCAACATTTCCAGAGCTCTGACTGTCAAGAATAAAGGAGCCCATGCTATTGCTCAATGGCAGTGCAACTCTGAGGAGTATCAGAATCCAAACATCCAGCCAGCCTCAAGGGCTGGTGGTGGAGGAAGAACAGATTTGACATCAGCTGTTTGGCAAAATGCCCCTAAGCAAAATCATGAGCAGATAAGGGAAGTTCTTTAGGGTAAATTCTAGGTAGCCATAGGGACATTATGAAGGAGGAAGATTCCCTAAGAGTATTTTTCCACCCTCTCCTCAGTCTTTCTTTGCCTGATGCTAATTAAAATCATATTTTGACATTTTCTTTCCAACAGCAAAACAAAAATTAATAGAGAAAAATTTATGAACTCCATGCCCTTTTCACACCCTTTCCAGCACATGACTGCAGGTCCTAGGCCCCCACCAAGCTCTCATTACACTGGGCCTGGGTCAGGCCCCCTGATTGCCACTGCTCAGTTGTCCCTGCCACCACTCAGGAAATTCTGATTCCAAGACAAGAACTATCAAGTTCACCAAGATTCTGTTATGTGGCAGACAGCAAGATCTGCAGAGGTTAAGAAAGGGTGAATAAAATATGAGGGGTGGGGCTGTCAAGTAGGGACTCCAGAGGTTTATGCAGGTGCTTGTCTAAGATAGAAAGCAGTGGATGAAAACTGGACTTGTCCTTCTACTCTGAGTTCCAAACAACACATATAAAGACCCTGATGACCAGGCATGATCAGGTGTAATTTGGGATTATGAAACCCAGAACACATTCCTGTTTACAAGACCCACCGTCAGACTGTACTCAAAAACAGTACAATTAAGCAAACAATTGTCCTAGGATCACTAACAATAAGAGATGAAAATGTAATTAAATCCTTGCTACTTTTCTTTCCCTATTTAAAAGATTACCTTTTATAGAATATTCCATTGAAAAACCACCACCTCCTAGTTTCCATTCCATGACCATGAATTATTCATGGAATATAACCATCTTCATCTCAACTGTAAAATGAAGGGCTGACTCTTCAAGGACATCAACCAGAAGCAACCCCCTTTCACATTATTTTGGCACCCATTTTCGTTATGACCAAGTAAGAGCAGACACTGCCTTGTAATCCCTGAAGATTGAGAAAATGATTAAATGAGAGAAAAGAGTAGAAAAAGACAAGATAGGATTTGACAAAGAATTAAAATACTGAAACTTTACATAATATATATATGCATGTATTTTAGAAGCTAGACTATTAGAATAGTAGAAGGAAATAATAGAAATGATGGAACCATAACACATAACTATCTTTGAAATATTCTCTGTATGTACCCATTCAATTGTACTTTGAAAGTTATCACCTTTCTGTATATATGTTGTGTTTCACAATAAGAAAATAACTGAAACTGTAGTACTGTAACCCATAGCATTTGCTGTAATCAACTATAAACTACTTGCTAAATCATACTTTTAAATGTATTACTGTTCTGCATATGTGTTATATAATCACAATAAAAATGAAAACAAAAAAATGCAGGGCTTGAGGTTATGGAGTAGCTGATGTCCTTCTGAAGATCTAAGATTCCACAATGTGAGATCAAGTCAGAAGAATTCAGGTAAGCACAACTTCTTTTAATAAAAATTGAAGGTATCCAACACCCCTGCCCATTTTAATGAAGGAAAACATCGACCTGGAGTTATAGTGAAATATCTCTGGACTGGTAGGATCTTAGAGACTCTGGGCTGTGGCAGTTAAAGTAACTTCCAGGATAGCTCACCTAGAGAATCCTTCCCTGCAGACTTGGCCAAGATAACCCTTCTGAATAGCTTCCCACCTTAGACAATGGCTTTTGAATACCCAAGAAGATCTCATTTACTACAGTTCATATCCTTCAATTAAAGTCATACAATAATTTCCAGGTGCCTAAAGAAATGACACAGGGCCTAGCCAAGCCCCCTTATGCCCCAACATGACATAATCCCACTACTGTTTAAAACTTTTCATGTGGCTTTTCTCTATTCTAGAGGAAATCTATCTGCCCCCATCTTTCCTCTATAGCCAAAGTAGTTCTGCTCAGAAATCAAGAAACTCCAAGGAGAATTCTTTCTCAACTGCAAGCCTCCCATTTCTAACCTGCCCCCAGCCCTCCTTGTGATAGCAACTTGGTCATGTCCAGTGCTCTGTCCTTCCTCTACTTCAGCTCAAGTTTGTCCCAACTGACTTGATGGGTCAGTTTTGAAGTTTCCTAGAGTTGATGAATGACATTTGAAGAACTTGAAGAAACTCTCTAGTTAACATCCCCACTATCTTACATTCATACCTCCTTCTGAAGTAACAACCTCAGGTGTGGGCACTGACCACTGCTGTCTGGTAGGCTTCAGGTTCACAAAGTTTCAATTCCAGGACTAAGAGAGTGATGCTGCTTCCAACAGATTCTCAGGAATCTGAGTAAGGATAGAAAATTTGGATCTAAACAGTATTAGTATGTAGGACTCAAGACATTCTACAGTGGGGGAAGGGCAGAGGGCAGGTGAGGGAAGGGAGACATTTCCTGAAGGACTCTGACAGGTGGGCAAATTGTGGATGTTCCCTTCAAAGTATAATTGGACAACACAGCTGATATGTACCTGTTTAGGGCTATTTGAAGATTCTTTCTCAGATTCACAGCAAAAGACATATTCCAAGTTTTTATGCTTGGATTCCTCATCAGTAAACTTTGTTTTATGGCCACCAACACACTGCTCTTCAACTGTAGTGCTAGGTTTTCTATTTACTTCAATAACTTCATTTCTGAACTAAAACCAGAATGCATTATCTGGTAAATGCATATTTTCTTTTGGATTATAGAAGTCATAGCTTTTTTTCTCGTTATTTTGTTGTTGCTAAATATTTAAATTTTACTTTTTAATGATTTTAATTTTCTTTTTAAACAGGACACCTTTGCATGCTTTGAAAGGCAAGTTTGAAAAATGGGAAATGCAGTGATGTCTTTCCCCTGCCCCTTTCCACTGGCAACCATGTTCACCTCACCAGAGGACACAAGGTTAATTCTTCTTTTTAATTCACCCAGAGAGATTTCATGCAACTGAATGCAAATAAAATATAAGTTCATTTTCCTTTTTCACTTTTATTACTTATTATGAAAACAATATGTGTTTCAACATTTTCATTATCAGTTTCTTTATGATTACTGTCTTTGTACTGGTAACTTGGTACTCTATTTTGTCAGGCTAAATAACTCTAATGAACAAGCATACTATTTCTTTAAATTTCAAGGTATGCCTAAGAATAATGTTGTCAAAGTTAAGTAAGAAAAATACATCAATCTCAGTCAAATTTGGAATTCAGTAAACCAGGCTATTTTAGTATATGTATGTCCCAAATATTACATGAGATACATGTATGCTGTGAAAATATTAGTGATTTCTGAAAGGCCATGGGTGAAAAAAATAAATGCTATCCAGGCGTGCATCAGCAATACTTCCAATCTGAGGTCTCTGCCTTAGGGGAGATCTCTTCTAGAACTACTTCACTGAGGACCTAAGTGCAGAGAGCTGCTCTGCCATTTTTTAACTATGAAAATCATGAATGATCTTTCCTTGCAAGCTGTTTTGTAGAGGTATAGATGGCTGTGTGTGTCTGGGAGTGATCCAGGAGCTGAGGCATCACCTCCCCCAGAAACCTTTACAGCACTTTCCTGAGAACCTGAGGATCCATTTTCCACCCTTCCTGAAGAACTGGTCCCAGGAACTGGTCCCTGCAGGGCCTGGCTCTGCCCACATGTGCACACCTCCCTGGAGGCAGGGCTCTTGCCCACATGGCTGCTGCCCTCCAATTGCTCTAAGTGTCAGTTGGGAACCATTCCCTGAAGGGAATCACATGAATACAGTTTAGGCAGTGTGTAGACATCAGTGCTGGGGGTGGGGGGTGATGGCCTCTTACCATGGTCCTGCTGCTCCTACCATGTTTCCTATATCAGTTATATAAAAATAGGCAGTCATAAAGAAAACAAAGGTGCATGCCCAGGACCCTGTGAGCTCTCAGGCCACCAAAGGTAGGGTTTTCCCTGAGGTTCCAGCTTCCCCTTCTCCAGTGGCCATTGGGATTGCTGTGGTGGAGGCAGGAGGCTACCAAGGAGTCTGTGGGGCCCTAGTGCCTGGATCATATAGGGCAGTGGTATTTCATGCAAGCCCAACACTAAGTAATAAATAATTTGTTAAAACAGAGACCACAAAGAACTAAAAAACAGAACAGGAGAGTACTTTAGATTGTAGATGTCAGCATAACTTTGGAAGCTGGAAAGTGGGTAGGTTAGTCCTTGTTAAGTGTATATAATCTGATTTGAATTGCACTTTGAATTTCTGTTAGGAAAATTTTCTTATCTAATAAGGAAACCAAGTGCTTTATAAACCTTTTACCTTACTGGTGTTGCAGTCACTATTGTTGAGTTGCTGTAGATGTATTCCTGGCAATATATGAGTGCAATAACAGCAAAGATACTGAATAATTTAGATTTAAAAGGAAAAAGTACATTGCATGGAATTCAACATCCCTGCTACTTTTGCTTTTTAATTCATTGCCAAAATACGTGAGGAAAATAACTTTTTCCCATAGAGATGTTAAGAGCACATCAAGTGAATGTTAAAGTATAAGTCTTTATACAAATATTAATTCTTATGGATCTTTTATATTTTCAGTATTTATAAATAATGAAGACATCTTAGTCTCTGGAGTTCTAGCTGTTGGTATATTTAGGATTGTTTTTTTCTATAGTCCACTGCATAAAATATTTAGTTTTTAAAAATCCATGGTTTTATGTTCCTCTTTTAATTGCCTAGACCATGATCAAATAAGCAAGAGTGACTGCCAGCTCTTGGATAGCTCTTAGCAGGGCCAGAGCAGGTTTGTTCAACAGATGCACTTTAGCAAATGGAACTTCTTTTCTTCTGAATATTCATCTTTGACAAAGTAGGGCCGTGCTAGCCAACATTTACTTTGGAATTTATCATTTTAATGTAAGAAATAATCATAGAAATTGTATGTAGATGCCTTTTGTGTTGAAAATCCAGTTAAGAATCATACTATAATCTTTAGGACCTATGGTGTGCTCATTTAACTTCATCCCATCTTTTCCTTGGTTTCTTTAGGTAAATTTAATGGTTTTCATTATTTGCTTACTATCACATGTATACACTATCCATAGTTTGAATTTTAGTTGTAGCTTATCAGTAATAAAACAGGACATAAATGCCAGTATCAGTTTATTTATTTTGTTTTTCCAGTAGGCTCTGAAAACAGTCATTCCTTGTCAAGAATGTACACATTGTGACATATTTACTACTTAATTCTACATGGATTGCATGTTTTTTAAAAGAAAAATTTGAGAGTGTCACTTATTACACCACCATCACTATTATAATAGTAAATCTGATTTGCTTAAGGAAATCAGGTCAGTCAATAGTAAAGGATCATTATCTCTTTGCAAAGATTGTAATACTGATAATATACAGATGGTTTAAAAAAATCTCAGCTCTGATAATTCCACACATCTGAAAATAAATATTAGAAGTATTCCAAGCATTGCTTTTCCCAAGTAAATGAACATATTTTAGTAATGTGAAAGATAATTTCATGGAACATATTTGTTTAGTACAAATGACTTGGGGTGGGGGTAGGGGGACCTCCACATATTTGTTAGGTGATAACTAAGATGTTACTGTTAAGAAATGTCCCATCTCATTTCTATCAAGAAAATAAAATGTAAGATAATTTGTTTCATCCATATGTCAGATGTTATAAATGTTCATTTTATTTTGATTTAAATGTGCTTTTAAAAGTTTAATCCTGGATTCCTGGTGCCCACATATTTTATCCAGAAAGCCTTGAGAGAATATCATTTCATTGCCCCCCAATTCCCACCATTTTATTGCAGCTGGTGTCCAGATGTGTATGTATATTCTTAAATGTTGATTTTACTATTTAGCAGAGAGTTTTTGTTGAGGATATATTTGAAGATTGACTTTTTTGTATTGTCTTTCATTGTTTTGACTTTAGCAAACTGTAGAGTACATGTTCATGATCATCACATATTTTTGTCATTACAATATGTCTTTTGTGTTTTTAAATGTATTTGTTTTACAGTTTTGATTTTGTTATGAACTTGAAATAAAGGAGTAGAACTGAAAAAAATGGAAAAAATTTAAAAAGACAATGGCTCCTCAGACTCACGGTTTTCAAATGATGTCAATGTGCTCACTATTATATGTGCTCTTGGGTTATTTGCATCTGCTGTGTCTGTATCAGGAGCTTTAATAATGTAGAGCAAACTTAAATGTGTCAGATCTGTATCTGTTATATTCTATTAATACAAAAATGTGAGGTTATGTTCTTCAGTATTTGAAACCCATTATTTTATTGAGGAAAGAGGTAGCTAACATTATGAAAACTTGGGTGAAATTCTCAGGTATAAAAAGCATTATGTGAGAATCAATTGGCTGGATGAATTACAGTGCATGGTGTTGTATATTTTGTAACTATTTGTTGGTAGCATGCTACACACCTATTAAAATTTATTATATGTGTGTATGTGTATAATCTCCACATTCACATTAGAGAAAACAGATATTCAAGTTGTTAAATTTTGCAGCACACCACTCTGTAATTGGGGCTGTAATGTGGTTTTATCTTTGTATTCTGAGGAGTGGTGATTCTGTGGGAAATGATGGGTTTGGGGAGTGAGGTACATGTGTGTTCCTCCTTGGGTTGTTAGCTGACAGTATGTGTATTTCAGTAAATTTTGTGTTTAGCCTTTTGGGTGAGAGGTAGTGGCTGGTTGTTTTCCTTGAAATGGGCTAATCCATATCAGTTATTTGTGGGCCTCAAAGGATAATAAAAATTCAGGAAGTGTGAGTTCTGTTATACATGTCTTTGGGAATGTGTTCTTATGAATTCACAGTTTGGGGTTTCTGTGTGTATTTAATGAAGTGGAGGAAATATGATGTATATTCAAATGTTTGGATTGGTGGTGTTGGTGTGAATATTTGTGAATAAGTAGAGGTCATGTGTATGTTTTTTGAACATATCTGGGTCTAAGTGTTTTAGAGAATTGAGATGCAGTGCATGCATAAAAAGGAGTTGGGATTCTTTATTTGTAATTTGAGGCTTTGGGAATGTTTCTCTTTTTAATATGCTGTGTGTGTTTTCTCCATGCATTTTGTGCTTTTTTCATATTTAATTGTGAGTTTGGTAGAGTTTTCTACCTATGCATATCATAGAGCAATGTTAGGGAGTGTATCTGTGTATATTAGTTTGTAGGGTCTGTCTTTTGTATGTTTTGGGAATGGGGGCTCATTAGAGTATACCTAGTGCATGTCGAATGTTAATGCATGTTTCTGTGACTTTCAGGAATGTGTGTATGTGTGTGTCATGGTTTGAGTGTAGCTATAAGACTATATTGTGTAGCAGATGGATGTTGTATATGTTCAGATGGAAGGACTGTGAGATGACATGAATCTGTATTCTAGAAGATAGTAGATTTACTTCTGTGACTGTTCTTTTTTTATTTCAGATTTATAGAGATATATTCACATACCATGCAATCATCCACAGTGTACAATCAGGTGTTCACAATGCCATCTATAGTTGTGCATTCATCACTGCAATCAATTTTGAACACTTTCATTACTCCAAAACAAAAAAATAAAAATTAAATTAAAATTAAAGATAAAGGTCAAAAAGAACACCTGTAATATCCCATCCCCCATCTCACCTTATTTACCATTAAATTTCTGTTTCCATTTTTCTACTCATCTGTTCAGACACTGGATAAAAGGAGTGTGAGACACCAAGTTTTCACAATCACACAATATCACTCTGTATGCTACACAGTTATACAATCATCTTCATCAATCAAGGCTACTGGGTTGTAATATGACAGTTTCAGGTATTTACTTGTAGCTATTCCTATACACTAAAAACTAAAAAGGGATATCCATATAATGCATAAAATACCCTCTAAAATGACCTCTTGACTCCATTTGAAATCTCCCTGAAACTTTATTTTGTTTTCTCTTGCTTTCTCCTTTTGAACAATAAGTCTTTATGAATCCCATGATGCTGGGTCCAGGCTCATCTCTGGGAGTCATGTCCCATGTTGCCAGGGAGGGTTATAGCCCTGAAAGTAGGGTACTCTGACTTTTCTTGATTCTGAGGACTATGTGGATGTAGTTTGTGGGTATATGTGTATGGGTGGGACAGAGTGGTATTTGCTTGTATTTGTAGTGTGTTGGGTAATTGTAATATATTTTTATACAATTATAAAATTGTATAAAATAATGAGACTGTGTATTCAAGACTAAATGCAGTTTGCATGTAGATCTTCTAAAGCTATTTGAATTTATCAGTAGGGTGTTTTAGTATGCATTCTGGAAATTTAGTGCATAAGTACATAATGGAGTAACTGGGTTGTTTGTTTATGCATGGAAGTAAATGCCTTAGTTTACCTGGTCTTCTATCACAAATACCACACAATGGGTTGCCTTAAATAACATGCATTCATTGGCAACTGAGATTAGAAGAAATGGAAATGAAGTTATGGAAAAGGCTTCATTTCTCTATAGTATCTGTTGGGTTCTGTTGCTGACTGCTAGTAGCACTTGGATGTATTTCTGCCTGCTATCACTTGGCAATGTCTTCTTTCTGGGGTCTCTGACTTCCCATTTCTTTTTATATGGCCTCTTGCAATCTGGAATAAAACCCACCCTCATTCAACTGGGCCACACATTAACTAAAAATAAGATTTTCAGGAGACTCTATTTACAACCAGTTCACATCCACAGGGAAATTGATTGAGATTAAGGACATATCTAAATTGTGGTAAGTACCTCAATCTAACACAGTGGAATAACTGTATATCAATGTATTTGGAGTATATGATTTGATTACATCCAAAAATTCTAGATATTGGAGTAAGCATGTGTAATTGGGAATGTGGAAGGGATTTCATGCTCACTTATATTTGGTTGATTTGAGATATTGATTTGTTTCTTCAGAATGTGTACTGGTTTCAGTGAATATGCAGGAGTGGGTGGTGAACTATATAAATTTGTTCATAGGATCTATGGCATACTTTATGTTTAAATTTCCTAGCTGCTAAAACAAATATCATGCAATGGGTTGCCTTAAAAACAGGAAGTCCTTGGGTTATGGTTTCACAGGCTAGAAAGTTTTTTCCTCAGGAGTCGGTATCTTTTGGCTGGCCAGCAATCTTTGTAGTTCCTTGGCTTTTCTGTCACATGACAATGTACATGGCTGTGTCTTCTCCTTTACCTTCTGGGCTTCATTTACTTCTAGCTTCTGGCTGTTCCCTGTTGCTTCTCCTTCCATGTTGAATTTCCTTTGCTTATAAGGACTTCAGCTGTATTGGATTAAGGCCCACCCTCATTCATTTTGGGCACACCTTAACTAATAACATCTTTAAAGTTCCTGTTAACAAGTAGGTTCACACCCACAGGACCAAGGGTTGGGAATTGAACATGCCTCTGGTGGGGGGCATGATTCAATCCCCAGCATTTTATTTATGTATATAAACCACCTGACCTATTGCTATTTGTATGTTCAATCTCTGATCTAAAAATTAAATTGAACAGAACCAGGTAGGGATACCAGTGTTGAATTTGAAGATTATCCATCCCTTCAACTATAATCCTGACTTCAACATTCCTAATTTTATCATACTGATACTATATCATTCACATTAGCACTCACTCTATCTCTTCCATTTATCTCATCTTTTTTTCTTAATAGAGCACATTAGAATTAACTAAGTTATTTGCTATAGAAACACAACCTTCTTATTAACAAAAGTTTTTCAGGAACAAATGTCATCATGCAATTGTTTTCTCAAGCTTCTCTCAAAGCCTGAGTTGCTATGGAGTTTCCTACCTCCATTTATTGAACCATGTTCTACAAATGTTTTTGAGCAAATTTACTGCTCCAATATTTTATGTTTAGTCACAGTTGTTACATTGAGGACAGGGTACTAGAATATTTAGGAAGAGTAGTTAAGTACATGTTGTTATTGATGTTATTGTTCTAAATAATGAAACAAAATCTGCCTCAGCAATAGTTAAAGGCATCCCCCACTCTTAAATATTTAGATGCTTCTTGTTCTAGTTAAGTATATCCAAGAAGCTTAATCATCCCTTATATGTTTTTGTAACACCCCATGTACTTCTATATTGTATTACTTTTCAAAGCTGAAATTTAACATTTATTTGTGTACTTAAATATTTAGCTTCTTCCCATTAAACATTTAAGATTTCTGATGTGAAATTCTCTGTGTCCTTATCCCCATTTTATACTAAGAACTTAGCACACAACCTATATCATTATAACTTTCATTAATTCCTTTTTTAATGAATAATGAAAGATACATATGGTATCATTTGGGTGGGTAGAGCTGGTTAGATATCTAATTTTGAATCATAATTTAACAAAACATTCAAGCCAAGCATTCAAGTCTAAGCATGGTTCATAAGCAATTTTTTCAAGGATTTGAAAGAATCCAACTTCCCAGATATATCCATATTAGGGTAATGCCTCTGCCAGGGCACTTGGAACATTGTTTAACATCTTGTTAAATAGCAGCCCAATAGTGTCATATATATTATGCCAGGAAAATGTGGAAATGAAAGCAATTGATTATGGGTTACAAGCTTTCTTATTATGGGAGCCAAACATCTGTTAGTTCCTAAACCCTGCTTCAGGTATCCATATACACTGTCATTTTGATCTCATCCTGTCTGAGGATCCTCTGGTTGTTCCTTGCAAAATTGCAGACCACCTCTTGGCTTTTGCAGTAATGTGTCTCAGATGTCTTGAATGCTATTTGCCTTGATTCCTCTCTGATCTCACATTTCATCTTCATTTCTTTGGTTGTAGTTTCTTTTTTGGTTTCTCATACTGACTATTGTTCATGAATGAATGTAGCATTTCATTTCTGTCTCAAAGTAGAGACAAGTCTGCATTATAAGACAGGACTTTTCCTCTACAAAGAGTTCCCAGTCACTCCTGGAGGCAGAAAACAATTTCTAAACACTGGAAAACTGCTAACGTCCCTCTCTTCCAGTACAAAAGGCACAGTTAAGAAAAGTTCACATAACACAGCTTTTCTCTTAAATATTATTTTTCATAAATTGATAAATGTTTTAGATTTTAAAAAATAATGCATATTTATTATGAATTTAAGTCATAGAGATTTATAGAAAGTAAAAATTGTTCATTTCACTCTACTCTTTCATTCTACTCCTCAGATAGAACAACTGCTGGTTCACAGCATATCTCAAGCTTATCTTCTTTATTCAGGCTCTGAATTTCACCTGACTTGTGCTAGAGTTGAAGCTCTACCATGGCCTTTCTGAATAATGTTTGGCAAGTCACTTAACCTCTCTGAGTTTAGTTTCTTCATTTATAAGATGGAGATTCTAATGTACATATTTAATAGGGTTAATATGGGAATTCAGTGAGGTACTGAATGTAGAATGCTTAGCAAATATTTGGTACTAAGTGAATAGCAAGATATGAACACAAATGTATATTTTTCATAAAGGGATATTATTATTCATGTTCTTTATTTACAATTTTTTACTAAAATATATTAATGATATCTTTACAAGTCAATACAAAAGCATCAAGTTATCTTTTTAAGTGTTTTCAGAATATTGCAGTAAATTGCTATACCATGATTTCCCCGCTGATGAAATATGTAATCTAAATATGTAATCTATCTTTCTACTCAAGTTGTTTTACTATTTCTTCTAAGTATAGGATTAAGTCATTTAGATTTCCCCCTAAACCAACCCATAGTTGGTCATTGGCTATGATGCCAACTACCTAACTTATTGAATGTGATGCTGTAATACCAATTTAGATACCTTCTTGAACACTGGAGCCAGCTAAGGGATGCAAATGCTCATCAATAACCCATTTCAGCACTAGCAATTATGAAGTTGGAAGGGAAGAGAATTAATAACTGGTTAAATTAACCATTTAATCTTGTGCATTTTATTTGAAAATGTCTTTTGGTATCATTGTCCAAGAAATCATTAGGCAATTTATGTTATCTGCCTTCTCTAGATATTAGAATTCTCACCAAAAATCCACAGGAAATTCATATCCAAGTTCTAGAATAATCCTTGATACAAGTCTCAGTCAATTGAATAGTTTATAATTACTGCACATCATTTTAAACATACTAGAATCATAAACTTTATTTTTATAAAAATCAGTTGAGAGTAAGAGTTAATGGTAGCCCATTTCTTGCTGGTTAAATTCAGCCCTAGTAGTGACACAGTCACAAGTTAAAAGACTAGAAAGTTTTTGAGATCTGTGTAGGATGAAACTTTCCTGACACACTTTGGCTAAAGTCACTTCAAAGTGTAATAAATAGAAGGTGGCTGTCACTGCACTGATAAAGGCTCAGAGAATGAGTAATTTCCATCTTAAGAGCATACTATAGCTCTCAGCCTCTAACTCTATTCTAATTTTAAGGTTAAAGTCAATTGCTGGATACACCAGCAGTCCTAATTAGAGAAATAAAAAATAAGATCTTAAGGCATCACACAAAATCTGAATTATGGACACCATGTCAATTTGGATGAAAATAAAATTGTTTTTAATGATAAGAGAAATCCCATGAGTCATAGTATTGAGGAAAATACTAGAGATCCAGAATAGCTGTTGGGGTCTAGTGCCTCTTGCTACCAATAACTGTGAGTGTTGCTTTGTGGCCAAATGGATTTAGCTTCACTATACTCTTGTCTTTTTCTTCCTAAGAAGTTATCTGTAACACATTCACAAATTATTTCTGCTATCAAAAATATTGCTACACACTTCCTTATATAAAGTTTAATGCAGAATGTAGGTAAGAAATTAAAAGGAATGTACTTGTTCACCAATGTTCACAGCCACATTATTTACAATAGCCAATATATTGAAAGAACCAAAGGGCTTATAGACAAATGAATGGTAAAAAAAAAAATATGGTATAGCTGTACAATAGGATATTACTCAGCAGGCATAAGGAATGTAGTTCTGATACATGCTACAGCATGGATGAACCTTGGAAACTTTATGTTGACTGAAAAAGAGACACAAATGGTCAAAAATTGCATGATTATATGAAATATCTAGAATAAGCAAATTCACAGAGACAAAGAATAGACTAGAGGTCACTAGAGGACATGAGAAAGGGAGGCATTGTTTAATGAGTGCAGAATATCTGTGGTTATGAAAATGTTTTGATAATGGATGGTAGTGATGGTAAAACAACATTGTGGATGTAATTATTCCACTGAATTATATACACATAAAATTAGTTAAAATGGGAAATTTTGTGTTATATATGTTACCACAATTTAATATGTGTGTGTGTGTGTGTGTGTGTGTGTGTGTGTGTGTCATGTTTGGCTGCCTAGAGTGGTTAAACATCTTCATTCTAGAATTGTTTTGTCTAGCCACTCCAAGACAAGTTGTTCCTACTCTAGGTTCTCATTCCTAGTTTTCTTATGGTTCTATATTCTTTATATTTCTTCTTTATTTTTAGTCCTGGATTAGGCTGTGTTCTTCTCCCAACAGATTTAATTTTTAATGGAGAAATATCATGGAATTATCATTTAATTAATTCAACAAATATATCTTGAATGCCTACTATGTAACAGACACACTTACAGGTGGTTGGGAACAAAATGAATAAAGATCCATATTCTCTTAGAGTTTACATCCTAATAAGGGGAGACAGATAATAAACAATAAATATGATGAAGAAGTAAATTATATAGTGTAGCATGTTGGAGGTGGTAAGTGTCATGGGAAGACAGAAAAAGTAGTGCAAGGAATGGGGATTGAGAGTGTGGGTTTGGGGATGGGGGCAAGTTGCAATTTTAAATCTGGTAATTACTATGAGCCTCTTTGAGAAAGTGGCAATATGAGCAAAGGTAGGATGGAAGTGGGAGATTAGTTTTGTGAATATAGGAGAAAATAGCTGATAAGATTTTCAGTTTGGACTGTGCCTGTAACCTTCAAGGAGCAGATAGGAGACCACCATGGCTAGTGTGGAGTGAGAGAGGGAGAAGAGAGGTCAGAGGGGAGGTGTGGCTGCTGGTTTGTAGGGGAGCAGATCACCTAAGGCCTTGAAATTCCCTTCAAGGGGTTTAACTTGTGCTTTGAGTAAGGAGAAACTGTGGCAGAATTTTTAGCAAAGGAGTGCCAGGATCTGACTCATATTTTAGAGGGAACACTGGTTGCAATGCTGAGAATACTTCTTCCCTTGTATCATATTCAGTCTCAGGTCACATTTTAGATTCTAAACTTTTTAGACATCAATGATCAGGTTTACCTCTGGGACCTTCACAATAAATGATTGAAAATGTGTTGACTCCTTTCTATTTTAAAATAGTGCTGTTAGAACAATTATACAAATAATGACTACTTGTACCCAAATCCAAAATATAAATTGACTAATTTAAGAATAATTTTTCTGACTACTTATCAGTCTTATATTTGAAATGCCAGAGGCATCTTTGCAGGTTTTACCCTATTTTTACAGCTCATAATCAGCGCCTACTTAGACTACCAGAGTTTGTTAATTTTAAGTTTTCTCTGAGATACTCTGAATTCTAGCATTATTTGGTAGATAAAATATTAAAATAGCAGATTTTTTGGTGGCAGAAGGATTCATGTAAGAGAATTGTGCTTGCCCCCAGCTGCTCCTATTTCAAATGAAAATGTTACCTTATATAAATTCAGTCACCTCATTTGAAACTCTGAGGCAAAGGAAAACATAGATTAAGCAGTGGCAAATAGCTCTATTCACAGGTGTCTTGCCTTGATCAGTGGTTAATTACTTTCACAGTTTTTTTCCTACTTGCTTTTCATTTTCAGTAGGACTTACATAAAAGCAGATCTATTGAGAATATAAGAATTGTCCAAAATCAAACCATGATATCTTATAAATGTAGGTACAACTTTATCCACAGCACTATTTTTAAGAAGTTTCACATTTTATTGCTGGAAACAATATTCTGCTAAATTAAATGAAATCACTTAATATTCCAATTAAAGTGAGTTTAATTTAACTGCACAGTCTCCTCAGAAAACTGATTTTTACTATAAGAATTAAATTGTATAGCTCATTAGAAGATGACAAGTACTGTGGAAAATTAATATTTTATGGTCTTATATAAGGCCACTAATATCATCTGTATTTGTGTTCAAAGTATCCAATAGTGTTTCAGCTTTTAAAGTACAAGTGACCTTTTTCAGCAATTCTGACTTTAAAGAAAAGGAAAACATCTTCTCTCAAGGAATGCTGAGGTTACTAAACATCAGATTCTACAAAATTTTTAAGTAAAACTATGGCCAGTTATTTAGATAAAACGTTAAGAAATCACTGAGTTACTTGAAGTTAAGATAAAAGTTCAAATCAGCAAAGTGTTAAAGCACCTGGATGGCAGTTTATGTGATATCTTATTTCCAGCTTCCCTTTGTGGAATAAATCTGGAAAAGAAGAATCTAGAAAAAGTGACTATATAGCCATTTAATTTTCTTATTGGTTTTCATAAGAAAATTGTACCTGACCCCCAAATGGGAAAATTTCCCAGTACACAATAAATTCATTTAACAAATATTTACCATGGGCCTAGCCTGTACTACACACTGTATTAATTACTGGGGAAATAAAGGTGACTAAGACATTTGTGTTCCCTGCCCTCAGAGATTCAATATTCTGGAAGGAAAGAAGACTAAAAGTAAACAGAGGGAGGAGTTAAATGATTTGCATATTTTAGTAAGGATCATGAAGAAAATGCATAAGACTCTTAGTTAAAAGTATGGGGAACCTATTTTTCATAGGGTGGTCAGAGAAAGCTTCTCTGCTTGGTGGTTACCAAACTGAATCCTAAAGAAAAAAAAATGAACTGGACACCTGAAGGCGAGTGAGTTAAGGGTTGAGAAGGAGAAAAGAAATGCCTGCCAAGCAGAGGGAATGGAGGCAGCATGTGCAAAACCCTTGAACAGAAAAGTGACATTGGGGTATTCCAGGATCTGGGGTTTCTGGAGGGTAGTGATGAAGTGGCTCTTCTCAGTGGTGAATCCTTATTCCATGCACTCTGAACCAAAGAGACATCAAGACTTCAGGGAAAGAAGAAAGAGTTTTATTGCAAAGTAAGCTGGTGGATGCCAGGAGAATAGTCTTTTGAAACTGCCTCCCCAAACTAGAGAAATGTGGGTTTTTATTAAAATCAAACAAAGAGAGGTGGAGACAAGGATGTTTTGGATATCAACATATGGTGATTAGTTAGTAAATATCTAAATTAGCAACTGCAGGTTAACTAGTAAGCTAGTTATTTCTACTAATTGATCTTTGTTCCCTGATGCTGCAGGAACTGGTCATGGACAGACCTCTTGCTTTCTTTTTGGGTCCAATGTTTCTTTTCCCTGTTGTTCCTGTTCACTTTAATTCTGTTAGCAGGATTGCTTATATATCGGGGTCACTGTAAGTTCAGGGACCCTCTTCCAGTGCATGTGCAGCAAACTGGTTTGAACTGCAGCATTTTAGGTATGGTGGGCTGCACAGTTGTATCTGGGCATTTCAGGAACAGGAGGGGGCCCTTGGCTCAGTTTTTATATTAGCATCCCAGGATCAAGAGGGAGCAGGAAGGGACCCATAGCTCCAGTAAACCTGGGGTCTCAGGCCTTGACTCTGTCATTGAGCAAGAGGTAGAGTCAGCTCTGGTGAATATGAAAAGAGGCCTACGCTAAATTAGGAATAGCTTTGCAGAGTATGGTAAACATTTTCTTTTTACCCCAAGGTGCACTGGAAATGCACTAGAGGGTTTAGGTCAGAAGAGTGACTATGATAGATTGAATTATGTATCCCAGGGGGAAAAACAAAACAAAACAAAACAAAACATGCCTATAATCCCATTTCTGTGGGTGTGAACCACTGTAAATAAGACCTGTTGAATATGTTATTCATAGTTAAGGTGTGGCCAACTGAATCAGAATGGGTATTAATTTTATTACTGGAGGCCTCATAACAGAAGGCCACAGGATGCAGCAGAGAACATGAACTAAACCTACATACAAAGGAGAGGATATCACCATATGTTGGGAAGGCTAAGGAACATAGCCAGAATGCTGTTGACCCAGTTGTTAAGCCAACCTATTGTGTGGTGCTAGCAACCAGGAAACTGAGACAGTGACATAATCTTATTTATGTTTTTAAAAGTGCAACCTGACTGTTGTGTAGAGAATGAATTATAATTAGGTTAAGAAAAAGAAATTGTGGCTTCTTTTGTAAAAGTTCAGGCAGGAGATGATGATCTTTGACTAGGGATAGCAGCGGTAAGGGTGAAAAGTGAATGCATCCAAGATATTTTAGCAGTGATCTGTTAAGGCCAGCACACAGATTGGAAATTAGGGGTTGTTAGTGTTAGAAACAAGCATTATATCTTAAAAATGCTCACCCAGTTGTGGAGGAGAAAAGAATTTATTCATGATCTTGCAAGAACAGACACACAGCCAGACACATGTCAGGCATGTCAAAAAAAGAACATGGTGATACTTATATCCTACCACTAATATACAGGTCCTCCCCTGTTTCACCATTGGCTGGATACTCCAGAGATTATAGCCTATCCAAGAGAGCTAACTAGCCCACCTTTGAGATTTTGAAATGTACAGCTTATCAGAGAGAGTTAACTAGTTTAAATTTCCCACTGAGAGTTCCCACCTTTGATTATACCCCATATTCCTTTACATTCTGGCAACTCTGGTTATTTTTCCCATATAAGGAGCTGGCACTGATTCTAGGCTTATGTCCTGGTTTTCTCTCTCTACTTCCCTTTACCATGGAGCCTGTTTAAGCCTGTTCTGTCACCATTTTCCTTATTCCATGTTGTCTTTGTGTGAAAGCTAAACTTAACACTTTCTTACCGTTAGAAAAAAGGAAGAATCTAAAATTTCTTGTTTGAGTACCTAGATAAATAGTGACACTAGAAGAAAAGATATAAGAGGACAAATCAAGTCACCTCCAATTTTGGACATGTTGATATTGAAAGGCCAGAGAGACATCCAAGTAAAAGAAGGCATACAAATCTGCAGTTTAAAGAAGTCTGAGTAAGATGTGAAAGAGTTAGATTAAAAACAAATAAAAACAGTGTCTTCTTTAGTGGAAGACTGTGTTGACATTTACTAACAGTGTTTTGAGTGTTTTGCCTCAAGGGAGTGCTTCCTGACACTTTGACAATTATGACTTGTTCCATTTTGTTGTACCAGCTTCACTGTCCGCTATCTTCCTAGTGATCATAGGATCTCCTCCCTTCCACTCCTCTTTGGAGCAGTGACTGATTCAATACCACTCTCTCTTCTTTGCTATAATCCTTAGTTCCCTTCTCTCTTCTGCCTTCATAGATAGTGGTAGTGTTGAAATATGTCATTCATGTAGAATATAATAAAACATTTTCAATGTGGAAAGGTTTTAGAGAATATTTACTGTAATAATCAGCCTCCAAGAGCCTGCACATGTGTTATAGGTGAGACAACAGCAAAGAGAAAGTAAAGCAGCTTTCCTAAGTTCAAATATCTAGTAGGGGTCAAGCAGTTTCTTAAATTCAAATTGGCTAACACCAGCTTCTGAGTGTTTTAAACTACATTTTTCCTTGTTCTGTTTTTTGTCCAAAATGGTATTTCATAAATTAACTTGAAATAAGAGTTTTGTTATGTTGAAACTGAGATCATCTAAAACATGTGATTTTCTAAGTTCTGCTGTGAATTAAATTCATTTTAACCTCTTCATAAATAAAGGGTGCTGTTAGAACTTAAATAAAACATAATATTTTAGAAGTGCTTTAGAGATTAATCCTAGTTGAGGCCTAAAGAAATTTCTTATCTTCCCCAAGGTCATGCATCCTGTTGAAAGAATGGCCCAAGGTGGAAATGAGGTCTTCTAAAGTTTACTCTAGACCTTCCCTCACCAGACTCCTAAAGCAATAAGCATCATGGAGTGCAAGGTAACTTTTATAGTGCTTCTCTCTGCATAAATTATTGATGATTCTTTGTCATATGATTAGTTCTATTTTATCAACCATTTCAGAATATTAATTTTCCTTTCCACCTGTTTCTTGATAGAAGGAAGGTTTTCAGAATTACTATGGATTGTAAAACCCTTTCTGCTGGAATATAGAAAACCTTAAATATCACCTTTGTCAAAAAATTTTGTATTTACTGAACACTTGGCAGTGGCCAGCTTGAGCAAGAAAAACATTAAATATGGGCTCCTTCTCAAGGTGCTCTTCATAAAGGTGACACAACAAATAGAAAAGAAGATAATGAAAGTGTTTGGGCAATTGTTAAGCTCTCTGGTACAGATTCTAAATGGTAGGGAATGTCTGAGAAAAGTTAGATTAATATGAACTACTTAAAGCTTCAGAGATAAACCAGAACAGAAATACATTGTTAAGAATGGTAAATTTTGGATTCAATTGGGGATGGTTCTTATATATTTAGGTTTGCAGGTTTAATTCTCATGAATTTTATTAATATTTGAATGATCATTCCTGTATATTGCCTATACACCTTTCATATTTCAGTAATTTCCTATAATTTCAGTAGTATCAGACCACATATCTAAGTAACATATCTCAGTATACTCATAAAAATTACTTTGAATTAAAGAAGTTAATTTAAATATTATCAAGTTCAAAATGAAAAACTGAATTTTTTAATGTCACTTGCAACTTGGTACCTTTCTCTCTACTCTTTAAGTGTTGTCAATCCCTGTTTAAACTAAACTTGGTCTGATTTTGAAGCTAGATTCCTGTTGGGCTTTACATCCCTTGGACAATGAGGTATAGTGTGCAGCACACTCCTCTATGCCTCAAAATTCATGGTTTTTATGTAAGCTAAGCCACTAAGTAGCTTTATGACAGTGGGCATGTCTCTGAGTATTGTCCATCATGTCAATAATCTTATAAAATGAGGGGGATATAGTAAATATCCCTTATGAGTCTTTCCATGTCTGATAGTACATGAATATACTGTGTCTCTTTCCATCTGCACAACTCTACAGTTTTAGTTGTCTAAGTGGAATATATATATGTATATATAATAGGGAGAGTGAGAGAGAGAGAGAGGAGAGAGAGTTTCTCCTTTCTCTTGTTTAGGAATTTAACTAGTGGCTTTAGGAAATGATTCCCTAACAATTGTTCAGCACATCTATGGGTTTCAGACAACTTCAGAAAATGATAATATATACATTTCCAGAAACCATAACATTCAAAATGAACATTTAAACACAATTTATCCAGGTTTTAAAATAGATCTGTGGTGATTTCAAGGGAAATGACTGTGAAATCAGGAGAGTAAAAGCACCCTAGAAATTTGAGAGTGTGGCATATGTAAAAATCAGTAATAAACCTGAGCTTAATGTAGAGAGTTCTTGTGCTAGTGCTCATTATATATAAAATTGGCTTAAAGTATTTCTGAATTGTGATTGTCATTGTTCTGGTTTGCCAGTGCTGCCATTATGCAAAACACCAGAAATAGGTTGGTTTTAAAAATATGATTTATGAAATTACAAATTTACAGTTATGAGGCCATTAAAATGTCCAAATTAAGGCATCTACAAGATTATACCTTCACTGAAGAATGGCTGATGGTGCCCAGAATACCTCTATCATCTGGAAAGACACATGACTTGTGTCTGCTGTTCCTTTGTTCCCAGATTGCATTGCAAAATGGCTTTCTCCAAAATGTCTCTGGTTCTCTATTAACTTCTTCAGCTCCTGTGCATTTAAGCATCAGAATCCTCTCTTAGCGTCTCTGGAGCAAATTCTGGCTAGCATCTCCAAATGCCTCCAAACATCTCTAAGAGTCAGCAACACTTTCAGCTCTTAGCTTCTTTCTAAAATGTCGCTCTCAGCTGCTCTGAGCTCCTACTGTTTATGAGGTCTTTTATAGGACTCCAGTGATTAAATCAAGACCCACCTTGATTGGGTGGGGTCCACACCCCAGTGGAAATAATTCAATCAAATGTTTTACCCACAGTTGATTGAGTCACATCCCCAAGGAAACAATCAAAAGATTCCAACCTAACTAACACTAATACATCTGCCCCCCACAATGGTGGCAGCTTCATGAATCTATACATGTGGTAAAACTTCATAGAACTACTCACCAATAAAAGAGTACATGTAAATATTGATCAAATCCAAATGAGGTCTATAGTTTAGTTAGCAGTATTTTCTATTGTCATCTTCCTGGTTTTAATAATGTACTGTGGATAGGTGAGATGCTGACCTTGGGGAAACCTGTGTGAAGGGTATATGGGAACTCTCTGTACTACATAAGCAACTTCTTCACTGTCTAAAATTATTCCAAAATAAAAGGTTTTTTAAAAGGGACTTGAATACCAGATGTAGGACTTTAAGTTTAAAATTACCATCAATAAATGACTATAGTTAATTTAACTCTACTACTTTCCATATCCTTTTTGTTATTTTATACCTTATTGGTTTTAGGCTAAGGAGATAATCACAGAATGCTAATCTGAGATCACCTATCTTTCCCTTCTCCCCCAAAATGTTTGTTGGGCATCTGCTATGTGGTTGAATGCAGTAATGAGAAGAAGTAAGGCTTTGGAGTCAGATGATTTAGGATTAACTCTAGGTTTGACTGTATGTCAGTTTCCCCATTTGGAAAAATGACTAGAATTACAATACCCCTCTCACAGGGCTGGTGGAGGAATTAAATGAGGCACTGAATGTAAAATCCTCTTTGGAAAGCACCTCTTATTAAGCTCACTTTACTAATGAACCAGGAAATATGATGCATTTAAATGAACAAAAGTATGAGGATTTCACCTTCCTGGGCTTTTAGCCCAGTTAAGAAACCAGACAAAACCATGCCCTGCTAAATGCTGTTGTTGTCACAGAAATGGATTGGCTTTTATAAAGGAGATTTATTAGGTTACATGTTTACAGTTCTAAGGCCATAAAAGCATCCATTCTAGGGCATCAACAAGAGGATACCTTCACTGAAGAACAGCTTATGGTGTCTGGAACACCTCTGTCAGCTAGGAAGGCAAGTGGCTGGCTTTTGCTTTTCCTGTACTCCTGGGTTGTGTTTCAAAGTGGTTTTCTCCAAGATGGCTCTGGGCTTCTGTCTTAACTCCTCTCTCTCAGCTACTGTGCATCCTTGCTTCTTTCTCCCAGGGTTTTTTTCTCTAAGCATCTGAGGGTCATCCGTTAGCTTTTCTGGGGCAATCTCTGGGCTTCATCTGTTAGCTTAGCATCTCCAAACATCCTTCATCCTTCTGTCCACATCTCCAAGCATCTCCAAGCACCAGCACCTCTGTCAACTTTTGAGCTCTCCTAAGTACTCCAGAGAACTAATCAAGACCCACCCTGAATTGGCATGTTCCATACCTCCTTAGAAATAATTTAATCAAAGTTGTCACCCAAAGTTGGATAAGTCTCATCTCCATGGAAACACTCAAAGAAAAGATTCCACCCTAATCAAAAGATTAATAAGTTTTGCCCCACAAACTGGCACAGCTGCTAAACCCTATGTTGTTCTCAGTGATGTGCATAATCAGAACCCATGAGAAAAAAAAAACGTGTATCAAGAATGACAAGATAAACTATTAGGGAGAAGACTAGATTCAGCAAATATATATTCTTGGCCATAAAACAAATCTTCAGTTACTTAAACCTTGCCGTTATCCTAATCTGTAGAGATAATGTCTTTGTAAAGTAACCTTACTGTCTTGATTGCTAATGTCCCTCTCTATAAAAAATGCTATTATTGTACCCCAAATGACAGCTAAATCCTAGGAATTTGAATTAATATTCCTGCTGGAGGCACCAAGGTTAACTGTAGGAAATATAAGAAAGAATGACAAAACAAAAAATTAACCCTGAAGACAGCGACCCATGTTTTGAGCAGTGATCATATATTTATAATAACACAGTATTTGTTTGTGAAGTTATTGTTCATGAAAGAAAGTGAATTTATCCTGCTTTGCTTCTGTGGTTCTTATGTGGTTCTTTGAACTTGTAACTTCTAAAAAAAATTGCTTTCAATTGGCTGTTTTCCTTTTGATAATTTTTATGTGACCATAAATATATAAACGGGGAATTCATTTTCCTCTTCAATGGATTCAGATAGGTTTTACTTATAGGAAATCTTATCAGACATTCATCTTTATTGTGTGGCTCCTATGAAACAAACATTTTATTTAAATCAATAATCATTTTTGAAAGGAAAGATTGTTTCATGTAAGTAAGCAGGTAGTAATTAAAGTACCAAAACTGCTAGGGATGAATAAAAGTATTCTTGTTCCTTTTTTTTCCTATTTCAACTATCCAAATCCCCAAAATAAAGCTATGTTAGGCCATGGAAGGGAGGATGAAGTAATTCACCCTGTTCAGCTGTGCTTTTAAATAATGGTAATGCACACACACAAATATAATAATCAGCTTCATCTGCTCACAGTGATAACAATCATTTCCATCACTGTGAAAAGTGCAATTCAAGCAAGATTTTATTTTCAAAAGACATGAATTTATATTTTACAATGTAAATAAATTTTTGTTGCTTTGAATTTGCTTTCATTGTGCTATGCTTCTTCCACAGATGTCTTTTTCACTCTCAGATTATTATACTGAAAATCTCTTTAGATACATACAAATAGATTTTTGAGTCTTTTTCTTTATTCTAGACACTGTGCTAAATACTTCCTTTGCTTACTTAGGGTCATGCTACTATTAAGAGGTGGAAATGGGAAATTTGTATTAATCCTTATATAGCAAACCTATGCTGATTATTATTCTAGTTCTTAATGAAAAAGAGTTACATTTCCTGTAAGACCAAAACTAAAGTTTTTCAGAGGTCCAGTTTATTAGAATTATATTTTAAAAGCTGTCTGAAAATAAATTTTTAAAAATAAATAATTTAGAATACACTTTATCAAAATGAATACTAAGCATTCAATGTGAAAAAACTGACAGATACTTCGGTGCATTTCATTCCATATTATGTGATTTTTTTTGTTTTAGAAATATTTATTGTTTCCTTATTTGAAAGATAAAATGTATTTAATAGAATATTCACTGCAGAAAAGTTGAGAAATAGAAATGAAAGTAAGACAACAATGAAACCCTCTCAAAATTTTGTGGTATGTTCTTTTTCCTTTCTTCTCCCTTCCTCCTTTCATTTCTTTCAGTCTTTAAAATGTTCTAAGTTCCTATTACATACCAGTGACACTACTAAGAGTTAAAGGTTCCAGAAGTAAACAAGAGAGACATAATCCTTTGACTCATTCCTGGTATAGATGTTATGGATGTGTATGTGTGTGTGTGTGTGTGTGTGTGTGTGTGTGTGCATGTATATATATGCACACATATATATACATTATTAAGATTTTTCACATAACATACAACTATCCAAAGATCCAAAGTGCACAATTACCCATGGTACCAACATACAGCTGTGCATCCATCAACACAACTATTTTTCAATTTTTAGAACATTTTCTTACTCCAGAAAAGAAATAAAGATAAAAAAAGGAAACTCAAATCCTCCCATACCCCTAATCATGCTCCCCTCCATTATTGATTCATAGATTTAGTGTAGTACATTGTTATTGTTGATGGAAGAATGTTAAGATACTACTAACTGTAGTATATAGTTTCCAATAGGTATATATTTTTCCCTATATGCCTCTCTATTATTTACTTCTAGTAATAGTGTCACATATTTGTTCTGGTTCATGGGAGAGATTTCCAATATTTGTATAGTTAATCACAGACATTATCCACCACAAGATTCACTGTTTTATACATTCCCATCTTTTAACCTCCAATTTTTGTTCTGGTGACATACATGGCTCTGAGCTTACCCTTTTCACCACCTTCACACACCTTTCAGCACTTTTAGTTATTCTCACAACATGCTACCATCAACCCCATCCATTTCCAAACATTTAAATTCACCCTAGTTGAACATTCTGCTCATACTAAGCAACCATTCCCCAATCTTTAGCCTAACTCTATATCCTGGTAATTTATATTTCATACCTATGGGTCTACATATTATAATTAGTTCATATCAAAGAGACCCTGCAATATTTGTCTTTATGTGTTGGTCTTATTTCACTCAATGCAGTGCCCTCAAGATTTCTTCATCAACCCATTTCTTTTAAGATGGTTTTGTTCATACACCATATATTCTGTCCTAAGTAAACAATCATTGGTTCCCTGTATAGTCATGTATTTATGTATTCAGCACCATCACCACTATCTATATAAGGACATCTCCATTTCTTCCACAAAGAAGGAGGAAGAGTCAAAGAAGGCAGAGAGACAAAAGAAAAAGAAAAGGGAACAAGAGAGAGAAAACAAAACAAAACAAAACAAAAACTTGACAGCTAGATGGCAACAAAAGGAAAGATAGCATTAACCTAAAGTAAAGAGTCAGAAAACATCACCAATTCCAGGAGTCCCATACCCTTCCCCTATTCACCACCCCCCATATGCATTTAGCTTTGGTATTTTGCCTTTGTTATATTAAAGGAAGCATAATATAAAGTTTCCATAAATTATAGTCTCTAGCTTGCATTGATTTTATTTCCCCCCCAATCCCACCCTATTTTTAACACCTTGCGGTGTTGACATTCATTTTTCCTACCTGGATATATTTTTAATATAGTTTGCCATTTCATTTTTTGGTAACATATTTCATATATATGTATTTTTATTTTTATGTTATGACATGAAGCCATTCTTCATTTTGTAATTTATTTTTCTTGATTTTATGTGTGAAAATACTTTCTCACTCTTATAAATGATAAATTATTCATCAAGAGTTTCAAATTTCCAAAATAACAATGTAGTTTTTTCCTTGTTTTTGCTTTATTGCATTTAAATCTTTAAAAGACTCAGAATTTGTGTGTGTCTGTTATTTGTGTGTATATAGAGTTACAACTTCATTACCTCCAGAAATAATTATCTCAACATTATTTATTCTTGAATGCTTTTTAAAAATGTATCACCTGAAGCATTTTCAAAAATACCAAAAAGTACAAAGATAAAGAAAAAAATCTTACCAGCCAGAAATGAGCTTCACAATACTATTTGTCTAGAAGTTTCTCCATGTATACATACAGTACAGCAGAAGTAAAAGAAGGGAGAGAGAGAGGGAAGAAGGAAAGAGTGAAGGATAAAATGAAAAGAAAGGGAGAAAATTACAGCAAGAAAGGAAATATTTTTAGTTGAATTCTATCATGCAAGTCATTTTTATTTTCATTTTTTATTGTGAGAAAAACATATACAGCACAGTGATAACTTTCAAAGTAAAATTTAACAATAGTTAGCAAATTTCAAAGAATATTATGGGTTACTGTTCCACAATTTCAGTTGTTTCCTTATTGTGAATTATAGCATATATACAGAAAGGTGAAAACTTTCAAAGTTTGATTTAACTAGTCATTATATAGGTAATTTGAAAGAAGGTTATGGGTTACAGTTACAAATTTTCAGTAATTTCCTTATTGTGAAATTTAACATACATACAGAAAGTCAATAGCTTTCAAAGTACAATTTAATGAGTAGCTATAGAGCAAATTTCAAAGAATATTTGGATTACAGTTCCACCATTTCGGTTACTTCCTTCTATCTATTCTAATACAATAGCATATAAAAATATATATTTATATAAAGATTCAGTGTTTGTAATCCTTTGTTAAATCCTATCTTGTCTGTAGCTACCACTTCTTTTAGATTAATCACTTTCTTAATCTTCAGTGATGTCTAGGCATTGACCACCTGAACTTGTTCATATTGAAAAGGGATGTGGAAAATATGGGGAAGGGGATGCATCTGGTTGATGTTCTTGAAGAGGGTGTTGCCTCTGGGTTAGGAACTTATCTGACATAGAAAATTTCTGGATGATTAATATTTCTGAGCAATAAACTTAGTGAGTGAAACTTTGTTATAGAGTCTCAGATAGGGACCTAGGTATTTTGGGACTACTGTTGGTAAGGGCATACATTTAGTTATCACAATACTGGATATTTAATAACTATGCATTTAGTGTTTTGATTTTCTATCATTTGAGTTCAGTGTGGTTTAAGACCTTTTAGTTTTAAATTGATCTTTTATTTTCTCTTATAACACTGTTTGAATTGTCTGCATCATGTCACCATAAACTGTAACATTTTCAAAGGTTATGGATCAAAGATATTTATTTAGAAGTGTATAAGATATTGAAATTCATATTCCTTACACTTAATGGATGATTATATTAATGTTCTATTATAAATTTTAAGAATTTTTATTCAAACTGTATGTAAAATATGTAAACAATTGATGGTACTAATTTTTATGTGGTTCTATAAGATACTCACAAAGTCTACTGTGAGGGGCATCCTCATAATGGACAAACCTCTTCTGTTTCACCCTCATAATTTCTAGTCATAAGAATTTGGTGATGCTGATTTCTGCCAATTTTATGTCAAAATTTCATTCCTGTCCACCTTTTTTATCTCACTATGGGAGTCTTATGTAATCTGTGGGGTATGATATTTTCCTATACCTACAAGGCCACTTCCTCTGAAACAGTATTTCCTGGAAAACTTTGCACTGACATGAAAGGAAGAAAATAATACCCTGGTATTCTGGTTTGCTAATCCTGCCATTATGCAAAATGCCAGAAATGGATTGGCTTTTCTAAATAGGGTTTATTTGGTTACAAATTTACAGTCCTGATGCTGTAAAAGTGTCCAAGGGCATCAACAAAATGATACCTTCAGTGAAGAATGGCCAATGATATCCAGAACACTCCTCTCAGCTGGGAAGGCACGTGGCTGGTGTCTGCTGTTCCTTTGCTCCCAGACTGTGTTTCAAAATGGCTTTCTCCAAAATCTCTCTAGGTCTCTCAGCTTCTTAAGCTCCTGTGTATCTAAGTATCAGGATCTTTTCTTAACTTCTCCAGAGCAAACATGGGACTAGCACTTTCAAACATCTCCAGGTATCTCCAAGTGTCAGCATCAGTGTCACCTTGTGACATCTCTCCAAAATGTCCCTCTCAGCTGCTCTGAGTTCCTTCTGTTTTTGAGCTCTTTTATAATAGTCCAGTGGTTAAATCAAGGTCCTCCCTGAATGGGTGGGGTCCATACCTCCTTGGAAATAATTTAATCAAACCTTTCACCACATTTGATTGAGTCACATCTCCATGGAAACAATCAAAAGATTCCAACCTAATCAATACTAATACATCTTCTCTCACAAGATTGCATTAAAGAATATGGCTTTGGGGGGGGCATAATATATACAAACTGGGAAAACTGGTAAACAGGGTTTCACTTGAGTATTAGAGGACATATTTATATCACTGCTTCCCATGGAAAGGTGAGATGAGCTCAGGAACATATTGATGTCATGACTTAAAATAGGCATGAAATCTCAACTGGAAAAATTAGGACAACTTTTTAAAATGTAATGGTCATTTATTGCATGAAATGGAGTAATTCCACCTCATGGTGAAAGAATTGAACCTCACAAAAATTCATCTAGTTTTACTAAAATGTAATTTTTTCTGTCATTTGAAAGTACTGACAATTATTTGTAACTAATCTTACCTTCCTTAAGAACTGTATGTAACAGTATCAAACTGAGGTTGTAATTTAAAATCTAAACACACACAAATGCACACACACAAAGGCACAAAATCATGTCTGGGCATTGGGGAGCTGTTTGAAGTGCCCTCAAGTCCTGGAAACCAGCACCCTCTCAACATCTAAGACAAGCTTCTGTGTTGACCCCTGGCCCCTCTGGGTCCAACTCCTCTCCCCCACACCACACCATGCTGCCCTCAGGCCCCTCTGGATCCCCATGTTCCACATTGAACCCAAGGTTCATTCAAGCTCTAGTTTCTACCCAGTCCTTGGGGGTCTCAACTCAGCCTCCTCACCTCTTACCCTGGAATGTCCTGATAAAGATCTACAGTGGACTCTCCTCGACCTTCTGGCTGCCCAGGTGACCCAGCCCCAGGTGGGAAGTCCAATCAGGGCATTAGCAGCCCCATGTCCCAGTGCCCTGGCATGCTCCTGGATCATGCACTAGCCTTCTGCAGGATTTGGGGCCTCCCTGAAGACTGGAGTGGATCCCTCAGTCCATAGAGTGCAGGTTGAGCCCTCAAGGGCAGAAAGTGGCAGAGACACCCAACACAGGTAGCTCAAGGCTGAGCAAACTAGAAGTCTAGATGGTGTGACACAGAGGTGGGATGGGGAAGGGGGAGGGGTATGCCATTTAATGCTCAAATTCTCTTTCATATTCATGATAAAGAGAGGCTGGCCATCCCACAAAACATGAGAAGCAATAAATTATTCATGAGGAAGAGAATTGCCCCACCCAGAATGACATGGTTGATTACTCATGAGCCAGAGGGGCAGGTTGAAGCATAAAAAGGCAACTGAGATTCCCACAGGGGTTGTCTGAGAGCTGGGATGGGTTCCCCATAGAAAGGGAGCACTTGGGAGTGATTAGTTGTGTTGTCTTCATGTTAATTTTTATTTTTTTGAAGTATAATATTTAATTGTTAAATATTTTTTAGAGGGAGTTGGAATGGGAGGCTTTTTTGACACTTCTGTTTTAACTACAAAAAAACAGAAGAGCTGCCCATTTTGGGGAACAAAAAGTATAAATGCATTTGTTACTTGGATCTTGTGTGGGGCAGTTAATGTTGAAATTCAAAAGGATAAAATTTAACCATGGACCCAGCTAGTGGCCAAAGAATGAGGAGTTGGGTCACAGCCCCAACAAAGATATTTTTCCAAAGTTTACACATTAAGGGTGTGGGGTTGAATCAAATATACTGTCCCTTGAACTTTTGATACTATAATAGAATCATATAGTATTTTCTTGAATAGTTTATAAACCTTAATTTTGACTGTAAAAGTAAAGTATGGACATGATAAAAGAAAAATCTAAAATGACGTGTGTGCCAGCTTTTATGTATTATGTCCCCCAAACTGCTATATTCTTTGCTGCAATATTGTGAGTCCAGACATATTAGTGTTGATTTAGTTGGAACTTTTTGATTGTTTCCATGGAGATGTGACTAGTATCACCTTTGATGAGGGTGTGACCTGTTGATGGAATTGTTTCCATGGAGATGTGGTGCTGCCCACTTGGCCTGGGCTTGATATAATTACTGGAGCCCTATAAAAGCTCAGAAACAGAAGGGCTTCAGAACAGCTGCAGCTAAAAGAGGACAAAATGCTCCAAGAGCAAAATTTTGGAAAACAGAATTTTGAAACACAAACTGGGAGCAAGTGAACACCAGCGATGTTCCTTCCAAGGTAACAGGTTCTCGGGATGCCAATGGCCATTCTTCAGTGAAGTCAATCCATTTCTGGTATTTTGCAAAAAGGTAGCATTAGCAAATGAGAACAATGAGTAAATTGTCCTGCTAAACCTACCAACACTTATTCCACACCCCAGGGATAGTCACAGTTTACTGTTTGTATATCGTTCCAGAAAATTTTCATTCAAATACAAGAATGTACATATAAATAATTTAAATATGTTGTATATTAAATATGTATTTTATTTAAAAAGGAATCAGAGGCATGATGGTGGATTGGTGAGGTGTATGTTTTAGTTACTCCTCCAGGGAAGTAGGTAGAAAGCCAGGAACTGCATGGACTGGACACCGCAGAGCAATCTGACTTTGGGCATACTTCATACAACACTCATGAAAATGTGGAACTGCTGAAATCAGCAAAATCTGTAAGTTTTCACAGCCAGGGGACCCTTGCACCTCCCTGCCATGGGAGGAGGGACTGTCAGTGCTGGGAAGGAGAAGGGAGAACTGCAGTGGCAGCCCTTATTGGAAACTCATTCTACTGATCCAAACTCCAACCATAGATAGACTGAGACCAGACACCAGAGAAACTGAGAGCAGCCAGCCCAGCAGAGAGGAGATAGGCATAGCAAAAAACAGCAAGAAAAACTCAAAATAAAAGTGAAGGCTTTTTGGAGTTCTGGTGAACATAGAAAGGGGAAGGGCAGAGCTCAGGCCCTGAGGCTCATTTGCAAATCCTGAAGAAAAACTGATCTCTCTGCCCCCTGGATCTTTCCTTAATGGCCCTAATTGTTTTGTCTCTTAGCATTTCAATAACCCATTAGATCTGCCAGTAGGGCCCCCCCTTTTTTTTTTCTTTTTCTGAAACAATTACTCTAAGAAGCCCAATACACAAAGCCTCAAAGACTTGCAATTGGGGCAGGTCAAGACAAGAGCAGAACTAAGAGAGCTCTGAGACAAAAAGCAATAATCCAGTGCCTGACAAAATTCACTGAACATCACAATTTCCCAAGAAAAGGGGGGCATCCGCTCACAGCCATCATCCTGGTGGACAGGAAACACTCCTGCCCGTCGCTGACCCCATAGTCCAGAGCTGCCCAAGACAACCAAGTGTCATGGAAGTTCTTCCAATAACACACATACACCACAAAATTGGGCATGAACATTAGCCTTCCCTGCACCCTCAGCTGGTTGTCCCAGCAATGGGAAGGTGGAGCAGTGTGAATTAACAAGCCCCATTCAGACATTATTTCAGCAGACTGGGAGCCTCCTTACACAGACCAGCAGCTCAGAACCACCCTGGGAGGATGGCACTCATCTGTGACATAGCACACTTATCCCTCAACAGAGGACCAGGGGGTGCAAGACCTGGAAGAGGGACCCATTCACAAATCTCAGGGACCACACGCCAAAACCAAGGTCTTCTGGGTCAGTGGCAGAGACAAACTGTGGCAGGACTGAACTGAAGGATTAGACTATTTCAGCAGATTTAAAACTCCAGGAACACTAGGGAGATTTGATTGTTAGAGCCACCCTGCTCCCTGACTGCCCAGACACACACACTCCTTATACAGGGCGGGCAACACCAAATACACATGAAAGCTTGGTACACCAATTGGACCCCACAAGACTTACTCCCCCACTCACCACAGAGGCAAAGCAGGGAAGAACTGGCTTGAGGGGAACAGGTGGCACGTGGACACCACCTGCTGGTTAGTCAGAGAAAGTGTACTCCATGAAGCTGTAGATCTGACAAATTAGAGATAAGGATTTCAGTTGGTCTACAAATCCTAAGAGAACCTCATCAAGTTAAGCAAATGTCAAGAGGCCAAACACAACAGGAAATTTTAAGGCATATGAAAAATACAGATGATATGGATAACCCAAGCCCAAGCACCCAAATCAAATGATCAGAAGAGATACGGTACCTACAGCAACTAATCAAAGAACTAAAGATGAACGACAAGACCATGGAACAGGATATAAAGGACATCAGGAAGAGAATGGAACAGGATATAAAGGACATCAAGAAGACCCTAGAAGAGCATAAAGAAGACATTGCAAGACTAAATGAAAAAATAGATGAACTTATGGAAATTAAAGAAACTGTTGACCAAATTAAAAAGATTCTGGATACTCATAGTACAAGACTAGAGGAAGATGAACAATGAATCAGTGACCTGGAAGATGACAGAATGGAAAACGAAAGCACAAAAGAAAGAATGGGGAAAAAATTGAAAAAATCAAAATGGACCTCAGGGATATGATAGATAACATAAAACATCCAAATATAAGACTCATTGATGTTCGAGAAGGGGAAGAGAAGGGTAAAGGTCTAGGAAAAGTTATTAAAGAAATTGCTGGAGAAAATTTCCCAAATCTTCTAAACACCATCAATACACAAATCATACACGCACAGTGAACTCCAAATAGAATAAATCCAAATAAACACACTCTGAGACATATTCTGATCACACTGTTAAACACAGAAGACAAGGAGCAAGTTCTGAAAGCAGCAAGAGAAAAGCAATTCAGTACATACAAAGGAAACAGCATAAGACTAAGTAGTGACTACTCAGCAGCCACCATGGAGGTGGTGGAGAAGGCATGACATATTTAAAATTCTGAGAGAGAAAAGTTTCCAACCAAGAATACTTTATCCAGCAAAGCTCTCCTTCAAATTTGAGGGAGACCTTAAATTTTTCACAGACAAACAAATGCTGAAAGAATTTGCTAAAAAGAGACCTGCTCTACTGGAGATACTAAAAGGAGCCCTACCAACAGAGAAACAAAGAAAGGAGAGAGAGACATGGAGAAAGATTCAGTACTAAAGAGATTCAGTATAGGTACATTAAAGGATATTAATAGAGAAACAGAAAAATATATATGACAAACATAAACCAAAGGATAATATGGCCAATTCAAGAAATGCCTTCATGGTTATAATCTTGAATGTAAATGGATTAAACTCACCAATTAAAAGATACAGACTCACAGAATGGATCAAAAAAAAAATGAACCATCAATATGTTGCATACAAGAGACTCATCTTAGACACAGGGACACAAAGAAATTGAAAGTGAAAGGATGGAAAAAATATTTCATGCCAGCTACAGCCAAAACAAAGCAGGTGTAGCAATATTAATCTCAGATAAAATAGACTTTAAATGCAGGGATGTTTTGAGAGACAAAGAAGGTCACTACATACTAATAAAAGGGGCAATTCAACAAGAAGAAATAACACTCATAAATGTTTATGCACCCAATCAAGGTGACACAAAATACATGAGAGAAACATTGGCAAAACTAAAGGAAGCAACTGATGTTTCCACAATAATTGTGGGAGACTTAGCACATCACTCTCTCCTATAGATAGATCAACCAGACAGAAGACCAATAAGGAAATTGAAAACCTAAACAATCTGATAAATGAATTAGACTTAACAGACATATATAGAACATTACATCCCAAATCACCAGGATACACATACTTCTCTAGTGCTCATGGAACTTTCTCCATAATAGATCATTTGCTGGGACATAAAACAAGGCTCAATAAATTTAAAAAGATTGAAATTATTCCAAGCACATTCTCTGACCACAATGGAATACAATTAGAAGTCAATAACCATCAGAGACTTAGAAAATTCACAAATACCTGGAGGTTAAACAACACACTCCTAAACAATCAGTGGATTAAAGAAGAAATAGCAAGAGAAATTGCTAAATATATAGAGACAAATGAAAATGAGAATACAACATACCAAAACCTGTGGGATGCAGCAAAAGCGGTACTGAGGGGGGAATTTATAGCACTAAATGCATATATTAAAAAGGAAGAAAGAGCCAAAATCAAAGAACTAATGGATCAACTGAAGAAGCTAGAAAATGAGCAGCAAACCTATCCTAAACCAAGTAGAAGAAAAGAAATAACAAGGATTAAAGCAGAAATAAATGACATAGAGAACAAAAAAGCGATAGAGAGGGTAAATAACACCAAAAGCTGGTACTTTGAGAAGATCAACAAGATTGACAACACCCTAGCTAGACTGACAAAATGAAAAAGAGAGAAGACCCATATAAACAAAATAATGAATGAGAAAGGTGACATTACTGCAGATCCCGAGGAAATTAAAAAAAATTATAAGAGGATACTATGAACAGCTGTATGGCAACAAACTGGATAATGTAGAGGAAATGGACAATTTCCTGGAAACATATGAACAACCTAGACTGACCAGAGAAGAAACAGAAGACCTCAACCAACCAATCACAAGCAAAGAGATCCAATCAGTCATGAAAAAGCTTCCCACAAATAAATGCCCAGGGCCAGATGTCTTCACAGGAGAATTCTACCAAACTTTCCAAAAAGAATTGACATCAATCTTACTTAAACTCTTTGAAAACATTGAAGAAAATGGAACACTACCTAACTCATTTTATGAAGCTAACATCAATCTGATTCCAAAACCAGGCAAACATGCTACAAAAAAGGAAAACTGGTGGCCAATCTCCCTAATGAATATAGATGCAAAAATCCTCAACAAAATACTTGCAAATCGAATCCAAAGACACATTAAAAAAATCACACACCATGACCAAGTGGGGTTCATTCCAGGCATGCAAGAATGGTTCAACATAGGAAAATCAATCAATGTATTACAACACATTAACAAATCAAAAGGGAAAAACAAATGATCATCTCAATAGATGCTGAAAAAGCATTCAACAAAATCCAACATCCATTTTTGATAAAAATACTTCAAAGGGTAGGAATTGAAGGAAACTTCCTCAGTATTATAAAGTGCATATATGAAAAACCCACAGCCAGCATAGTACTCAATGGTGAGAGACTGAAAGCCTTCCCTCTAAGATCAGGAACAAGACAACGATGCCCGCTATCACCATTGTTATTCAACATTGTGCTGGAAATGCTAGCCAGAGCAATCCAGCAAGACAAACAAATAAAAGGCATCCAAATTGGAAAAGAAGACGTAAAACTGTCATTGTTTGAAGATGATATGATCTTATATATGGAAAACCCCAAGAAATCCATGACACAGCTACTAGAGCTAATAAACAAATTTAGCAAAGTAGTGGGATACAAGATTAATGCACATAAGTCAGTAATGTTTCTATATGCTAGAAATGAACAAACTGAAGAGACACTCAATAAAAAGATATCATTTTCAGTAGCAACTAAAAAAATCAAGTACCTAGGAATAAAATTAACCAAAGATGCAAAAGACCTATACAAAGAACACTACATAACTCTATTAAAAGAAATAGAAGGGGACCTTAAAAGCTGGAAAAATACTCCATGTTCATGGATAGGAAGGCTAAATGTCATTAAGATGTCAATTCTACCCAAACTCATCTACAGATTCAATGCAATCCCAATCAAAATTCCAACGACCTACTTTGCACACTTGGAAAAGCCAGTAATCAAATTTATTTGGAACAGAAAAATGCCTCAAATTGTTAAAGACACTCTAAAAAAGAAAAACAAAATGGGAGGACTTACACTTCCTGACTTTGAAGCTTATTATAAAGCCACAGTTGTCAAAACATCATGGTACTGGCACAAAGATAAACATATAGATCAATGGAATCAAATTAAGAATTCAGAGATAGACCCCCAGATCTATGACCGACTGATCTTTGATAAGGCCCCAAAAGTCACTGAACTGGGTCATAATGGTCTTTTCAACAAATGAGGCTAGGAGAGTTGGATATCTATATCCAAAAGAATGAAAGAGGACCCCTACCTCACACCCTACACAAAAATTAACTCAAAATGAACCAAAAATCTCAATATAAAAGAAAGTACCATAAAACTCCTAGAAGATAATGTAGGAGAACATCTTCAAGACCATGTATTAGGTGGCCACTTCCTAGATTTTACACCCAAAGCACAAGCAACAAAAGAAAAAATAGATAAATGGGAACTCCTCAAGCTTAGAAGTTTCTGTACCTCAAAGGAATTTGTCAAAAAGGTAAAGAGGCAGCCAACTCAATGGGAAAAAATTTTTGGAAACCATGTATCTGACAAAAGACTGATATCTTGCATATATAATGAAATCCTACAACTCAATGATGATAGTACAGACAGCCCAATTATAAAATGGGCAAAAGATATGAAAAGTAGTTCTTTGAAGAGGAAATACAAATGGCCAAGAAACACATGACAAAATGTTCAGCTTCACTAGCTATTAAGAGATGCAAATTAAGACCACAATGAGAGGCCATCTCACACCAATTAGAATGGCTGCCATTAAAGAAACAGGAAACTAAAAATGCTGGAGGGGATGTGGAGAAATATGAACTCTTATTCATTGTTGGTGAGACTGCATAATGGTTCAGCCACTCTGGAAGTCAGTCTGGTACTTCCTTAGAAAACTAGATATAGAGATACCCTTTGATCCAGCGATTGCACTTCTCCTTATATACCTGGAAGATTGGAAAGCAGTGACACGAACAAATATCTGCATGCCAATGTTCATAACAGCATTATTCACAATTGCCAAGAGATGGAAAAAGCCAATATGTCCTTCAACAGATGAGTGGATAAATAAAATCTGGGATATACACACGATGCAATACTACACGGCAGTAAGAAGGAACGATGTCATGAAACATATGACAACATGGATGAACCTTGAAGACATAATGCTGAGCAAAATAAGCCAGGCACAAAAAGAGAAATATTATATGCTACCACTAATGTGAACTTTGAAAAATGTAAAACAAATGGTTTATAATGTAGAATGTAGGGGAACTAGTAATAGAGAGCAATTAAGGAAGGGGGAACAATAATCCAAGAAGAACAGATTACCTATCATGGGTAAATTTAACATTCTGGGAGTGCCCAGGAATGACTATGGTCTGTTAATTTCTGATGGGTATAGTAGGAACAAGTTCACAGAAATGTTGCTATATTAGGTTACTTTCTTGGGTAGAGTAGGAACATGTTGAAAGTAAAGTAGTTATCTTAGGTTAGTTGTCTTTTTCTTACTCCCCTGTTATGGTCTCCTTGAAATGTTCTTTTATTGTATGTTTTTTTTCAATTTTTTTTAATTTTTTATTTTTCATACAGTTGACTTAGGAAAAAAAAGTTTAAAAAAGTAAAAAAATAAAAACAAGGAAAAAATATGCAGAGCCCTCTTGAGGAGCTGGTGGAGAATGCAGGGGTATTGGCCTGCCCTACCTCGGTGGTTGCTAACATGCCCACAGACATAGGGGACTGGTGGTTTGATGGGTTGAGCCCTCTACCACAGGATTTGCCCTTGGGAAGACTGTTGCTGCAAAGGAGAGGCTAGGCCTCCCTGTAATTGTGCCTAAGAGCCTCCTCCCGAATGCCTCTTTGTTGCTCACATGTGGCCCTGTCTCTCTAGCTAAGCCAAGTTGAAAGGTGAAATCACTGCCCTCCCCCCTACGTGGGACCAGACACCCATGGGAGTGAATCTCCCTGGCAATGTGGAATATGACTCCTGGGGAGGAATGCAGACCCGGCATCGTGGGATGGAGAACATCTTCTTGACCAAAAGGGGTATGTGAAAGGAAGTGATATAAGCTTCAGTGGCAGAGAGATTCTAAAAGGAGCCGAGAGGTCACTCTGGTGGGCACTCTTACGCACACTTTAGACAACCCTTTTTAGGTTCTAATGAATTGGGGTAGCTTGTGGTAGATACCTGAAACTATCAAACTACAACCCAGAACCCATGAATCTTGAAGACAGTTGTTTAAAAATGTGGCTTATGAGGGAGGACTGTGGGATTGAGGGGGCCATGGGGATCACACTCTATCTAGTTTGTGGATGGATGAGTGGAAAGGTGTGGGAAGGAAACAAACAAACAGACAAGGGCGCCCAGTGTTCTTTTTTACTTTTGTTGCTCTTTTTCACTTTAATTATTATTCTGGTTATTTTTGTGTGTGTGGTAGTGAGGGTGTCGGAGATTAATTTTGGTAATGAATGTACAACTATGTAATGGTACTGTGAACAATTGAATGTACGATTTGTTTTGTATGACTACATGGTATGTGAATATATCACAATAAAATGAATATTTTAAAAAATACAACCCTAAAAAAGAAAAAAAGGAATCAGGGCATCAGTTTCGGCAACTTCAAGGGTCTAGCATAGGAGGAATAAACAAAAACCAGCATGGGGGACAGACAGACAGGGAGACAGACATCACAGAAGCCCATCCATCCTCCCCAATAGACCTGCAGGATTTGGATGGGAATATGCCAGGGTCATGGCATGACAGAACATCCTGTAGAAACCTCAGACTGTTCCTGGACCCAAGCCGGTGCTTTCCTCTCCAGATCCTGTCCAAGCAGCTCCTGGGTTGCCCATGTCTTTCTATCAGGATCTCCCTTCCTCAACCACTGGCCATCCACCCACTCAAAGAGCCCACATCCAATGTCTTTGGTCTCCACCTCACCTGACCACACCCCTGAAATTCCTTCCTTTGGGGTGGCCCAGTCTGGCTACAGATACTGCATAATGGTCTGGTATCAGAACACTTCCATGATTCCAAAGGAAAGTTTGTAACAATTATGCAGGTCTACAGTGTGCCAGAATCTCTTCTTAGGAAGGAAAGGGGAGCAGGCTGAGTGACTGGGTGTTACTGTGTTCAGAATCCATCAGGTGGAGACCTACACAAAACAGAGCATGTAGTAAATGAGACATTGTGGGGGTTTGCAGAGGGAGGGCTTTCTTGTCAGATAGAACTATAAAATACATGGCAAGTGATAGACCATTGGGAGTAGGAACTTTCATCTGGTGGGAAGCACCTAGATGCTTTCCTAAAGTCTGGGAAACACCATGGAACCCTTTCTGCTCACCCTCAAACCAATATTTGGGAGCTTTGCAACCACCAAGGTCAGAATCCACTGTTCCAAGGCCTGATGGAGGTGGTGCTGTACAGGGACAGTGAGGCATATAGGGGTTGGTGACAGAATGGTGAGGCAGCATCTGTCCCTAGTCCCACTGCAACACCCAGGACCATAACTCTGCACTGTATGGGCCTTTCAGAGGAAGGCTGCCTGCAGACCTACAAATGCAGGTATGAGAAAGCAGAGTGAAGATATCCAGTGGGAAGCAGCTTGGAGTATAAAAACCAATCAGGTCACTTAAAGATTAGTGTGAAAACCTGCACAGGTAGCAGGATGTGGTGTTAAGAGTGGGCAAGGCCCACAAGCCAGGGTGGACAGTTAAGACCATATCCTGCCATACTGTGGTCCTTTTCTTTTATCTCCAGAACTTTACAGGTGAAATTAAAGATAAAAAGATAATCTAGCCCTCCTGGCCTGGTGATCCCCAGTCAGGAATCAGCTCCCCAATGTAAATCTGCAGGTTGCTTGGGCAACTGAGGCAGCCCTGAGAGTTGTTCTGTCACCTCCTCTTGGCTGTGTGAATGTAGACTGATGGCAGTCACAGCCAGGGCTTGGAGAGCAGCCTGAGGTGAGTACCAGCCTGGCCCTGCTGGAAGTATGGTTTCCACTGGCTTCTGGACCAGCAGCAGCAACACCACAGGCTTTCTGGAGTAGTGGGAGGGGAAGTGCAGGAAGATGTGAGCCAAGCAGAGCACCACAGGTGCAGCTGCCTGGGGCAGCCAGGATCCCTGGTGGGGAAGATTGGCAACTAGGTGTCCATGGCCCAGGAGCCACATAACCACCTCCCAGCCACAAGTGAAGCCATGGTCAGGGATCTTGTTTTGTGCAATCAGCCCCTGGTGCTGGCATGCACCAACAGCTGTCTGCAGAGGCCCAAGGAAAGTTCCTTGTCACTGGCTTGGGGACATTGCCACTCAGAGGTGACAAGGAGGAGCAGGATAGTATAGGGAAGGGCAGAGCTTGGGCTCCAGTGCCAGAAGCTTTCACAAACCTACTGTTCTGCTGGACTTCAGCATGAGTAAAAACCAATACTATTTCAAGTCCATATATTTTTAGATTTGTTTTTGATTTTAAAAAATTGTGGTAAAATACACACAAGATTTACCAATCAGTGACATTTTATAGTCACATTATTGTCCTACCATCACCACTATCTAGTTTCAGAACATTTTCAGGACCTCAAATGAAACCTCATAACCATTATGCAGTTACTTCCCATTTTGATTTGTTTTAAAACAGAAGTTTATGGGGGTGTATGTTCTGGGCAAATGAGTCATAGATGATTTGCTCAAACTGGTGGATTCAGTCCTGCTTTCCTCTATGATATTTCCCTCAGCTAATACCCTCAGATATATATCTTACCCTTATGGGTGTATGGTAACATATTCTTGCATTATGGTTAATTCATACATTAATATCCCATTGACATAACTGCAAATATTCTTAGCATAGCCTTTTAGTATCAATTCAACCCCAAACTCTTAATTTGTGTATATTTTGGAAAGGTATCTTATCTGGGGTTGTGACCCAACTCCTTGAAGACAGGCAAAGAGGAAAGAGAGTTCTCATTACTTTGCAAGTAGTTGTGTTCATGGTCAAATGTTACCCTTTATTATTTCAGCCTAAACTGACTTACACAAGAACCAAGAAACACATACAATTATTTTTTCTGTTTACCAAAATTGGCAGTTATTTATTGGTTTTCAAATTTAAAATAAAACTAAAGTGTCACAAGCCTCTCCTTTCCACCTCTCTCTAGTAAACATTTAACAGCTCAATATCCTATAATAAAGAAAAGAATTAAAAATAGCATTAAGCCAACATAACTAACCACACCCAGGTGTCTGCTTTCTGCAGGGACCTCATCTCAGATCTAGATGCCCCCCAGGGAGAGGATCTCAACCACCTTTACTCCAAAACCCAGCCCTCAAGCTCATGAATAATCAATGATATCTTTCTGGATGGGACCCTCTGAGGGCTGGCCTCTCTGTTCTTAGGAATATGAAAAGAGTCAGTGAGCCAGGGAAAATGCACCCTTGGCTCATCCCCATCCCTCCTTTTCCTGCCTTCCAGGTCCTTCACTCTCCCTTTGGCTTCTGGTGCTGCATCTCTCCCACTACTTCCTGCCTTTCTGAAGGCACCACCATACTCAGGGAAAACCCAAACCCTAAATCCACATACCAGGAGGCTGGGCCTAGACCTGCAGGTGTGCCAGGATACTGGAGCATAGGGCTGCTCATGGCCCAGTGGCACCTCCCACATGGGGCTGCACTGCCAATGCAGCTGGAAGGTGGAGAACAGCCCACTGCATATCTACTTGAGGAGGGAACCAGATGAACTATGAGGAGGCTGAGGTGAGGCCCCTGAGGGCCAGTGAGGAGCTGGAGCCTGAAGGAACATTGGGGTCAGTGCAGGCCAGGGATCCCAGAGGGACCTGAGGGCAGCACTGGTAGCATGGGGAGTGTGGGGGAGACTGGAGGCACCCAGGCTCAATGTAGAAGTGGGTCATAGACACAAGGAATTGAAAGGTTTGATGGGAGGAATGTATACTCTTTCTTTAAGGAAATCAATTGTGGAAGGTCACAAATCTTCAGTGACTTGTTTTAGTCAATACTGCAGTATATTTACCACCTGCATGGTTAGGGGAGATTAACTGGTTCCCACAGTACAGAACCCACAAATATAAAAGCCTTAGGCTTGTTGCTTGAGGTTACCTGTTGACTAAGGAGGTTCATTCCAGTAATGGAAAAGGAATAGTCTTGAGCAAGAACAACCAGAGCAGAAGCATCTTATGGTAAAACTGAGTCAATTATAATAGTTAAGTAGTTATTCACCCCTTTGGTTAATTCTTCTCCTGTCAGTAAGCACCTGTGTGAAACTGTTTAAGGAATGAATGCTGCCAGAAATTAGAGATCTGGTTGCCAGTTGTATAACAGAGTGAGCCAGTGTTGTTAATTCTTGGGAGCCAATATCACAATTAATGATGTAAACATGTGATTGTTTGCTAAGATGGGCCTGCTTCCACAACTTCCCTGTTGCTATGTGGGTGAGAGTCCCTGCCATTAAAGGAGATCAGTCCAGCAGGTGTGGACAGTGGGGCTGCCTCCTAAGTATTATAAATGTTCCATCATCTTACCAGTAATCATCTAATTTGGAAATTCCTAGTCACTTAGCATACATTATAAACTCTTTTTTTCATCTCTGGACCAATGTTTAAGAGGGAACCTAGTTGTAGTTTGCTTGTCCTTTGGGAATCCCCTCACATCTGATAGCTACTTGGGCTTAAAGCAATTTGGGCTGTCATTGTAGAATTAATAGGCAATCCCTGACTCTGAGCTTGTCTTTTATGAGTTTCTCCTAAATCTTGGATGTACATGGCCTCTTCAAGTGTTTTAGTATTGGACAAATTTCCAGTAGAATTTATATTTATCCCTCTAAAGAACAGTTGTGTGGCTTCAGGGCTTATTACAACCTCTTAAATACTTGTAATATCATCCTAACCCATTCTCTCTGTTACCTCATAACAGCACTCCAACATCCCCAGCTAACAGAGGAGATCTTTGGCCTCGGCCCTGATATATTATTAAGCCTAACGTAGGGTGGACACCCTTCCAAGCCATAAGAATCTATATCAACACAGTGTATTTGGACCAGTGTCCCAAGCCTCTTTTGTGAGTCCTGCCTACTTTCCACACCAATTGTGCAGAGACCTTTAGCAGAGACAACTTTTACACCCCTGGGTACCTCAGCCAATTATTTAATTTCAGTCTTCATTAGAAGGAACTTACTCTCTACCAAATATATTCTATACAGCCTGGCAGTTTCTTTTTCACAATATTAAATTTTGTTGTCTTTATTTTTTTCCATATACACATGTATTTTTAAATGGTTTTGTATGTTGTTATTTTTTTTCTATAATATTAGTGTCCTTAATCACCTCTGTAAATTCTATACCCATATTTTATACATGTTGCAAGTATAGGAAATAAAGTTTGAAAGTAAGGATTCCTATTCAATAGACATAGGATAAAGGAACAACTGTTAGATGCGCTTTAACTTTATTCATTGGAGTTGAGTCCATCAGACTCCCTAATATAACTTTTATGGCATTTGAAAATAAAGCAATGAATAAAAAATATTTGTCAGAATTCACTGTGTTCACTAATTTTTAATTAGTTGTCAATTCATTTACATATCCTTTTAATAAAATTATAGTTGTCTTATAAAAATTATAATTTGGGCTGTTTCATTGCCACTGTGACCACAGCTTCAATTTGTACCCTTTTTTTCCATTTCAGAAACAAAAACAAAATCCTAAAGTGAAGTAAAATACTGTGGGAAAATCATAGTGTGAAGGAGAAAAGTGTTGAGGGAAGGCATTAACAATGACAATAACTACAAGGCAATCACTCATGTATAAAATTTGTTCTTAGCATAGGGAGGAGAGCAGAGTTTTCTCTTGTTAGCCTCTCCAAATCAAAGTGTGAAAGAATGCTTAATAAATTTTTTTATGCCGACTGTATTTGTGAATGTCTTCAGATGAAATAAGTACCATTTTCATGTTCTGTAAACAGTTCATTTATGTTCTGCTTTACCTAAAAAGTAGGCATGTCCATGGCCTCTACAGCAATACATCTGGGGACATAGTCCTTACCTCCCAGTGACAACTGGCTCTCCAAGGATAATTTCATGGAGGTAATGATCTTCAGATCACAGGTGATTTGGAACCAATGAAAATCCAAGAGTGGACACAATAATTGAACAACTGGAAATAGTGTTACCTATGAATAGGCATAAATATTTATTTGGTTAATGAACTAATAAATTTAGGGAGCATGAATTGATCATCATTCAGAAAGTAAATAGGAGTCAACTGTGTAGAATTCAGAAGCAATATTTTATGTTCTAAGGAGACCAGATAACTTGTCTCTGCACTTTGCTGACCAATAATATGAAATTCCCAGTATCAGAAATTCCTCCTGGTATAATATAGTTATTTATATCTGTCATGTTCATCACTGAGAGAAATTGAGGGGACTGACTGGCAGTCATATCTTTGAAACTCTAAAAATGCATAAATTATTTGCATAAAAAAGGCAGTATTTGCACAATAATTATTTACTATAGGCCAGTACAATATCTAGATTAATGGTGGTGTTTCTTGGGCCATTTTGCCTAGGTTCACATGCCAGATTTGACTTTCCCACCTGATTGAATTTGAGCAACTTTTTAAAATCTCTCTAAATCTCCTCTTATTCATTTTTATATATAAATTGCGCATTCCATATTTTATATCTAATGTGTGAAATATTTCCATTATATCTGTGTTATTTACTAACCATAAAATTTTGAGTAGGGTATCATTGTTCATACTTTTCTGAGACTTGGGACCTGAAATTTAGATAGGTAAATGGTCTAGCTATAAAACAGAGAGAAGGAGTAAGGAACTAGATGGGCTTTAAACCCACACCTTTCTGACTGTAACATTTATTTAACTACTTCTAGCATTCATTTAGCTCTGCCAGATATAATTTCTCCATTTTATTTAGTGGTTACAAGATCTATATCATATTAGCCAAACTGCATCTGTGAGAATTGGTGAAAGAATTAGATGAACTATGGGTGTTAGTCTGAGATTTCTTGTTCTATGTATTCAGTAAATGAAGTTGGCAAATATTAGCAAAATGACTAAAGCCCATAATAATGCAGTTATTAACCTTAATGCATTTTGCATATTTAAATTCAGAGAGTGAGAGATAAAGCAAGAGAAAAAGAGAGTGGGGAGAGAGAACAACATTGAAGAGACAAACAGAAAATTTACAGTTGGTTTTGTAAATGTTCTTGTGCCTGAAAAATATTCTCTCTTGTGCATCAAATGATCTTTCATAATTTCTGTACCTGTATATATCTGCCTATCTATCACTGATTATGTATCAGTCAATCATTTCTCCATTTCACCTACCCTCAAGATCAGTAACCCTATTGTTTGATATTTTGGATGCCTTTCCCTATTTGTGTATGCTTAATCTATTTAATCTAACAGTCTTAAAGCAGTGTTAAAAATCTCCAATTTTATTCTTTATTTATTTGTTCCTGCAGTTCTGTCATTTGAAGTTATTGAAATCCTAAATCAAGGGAAAAGGGAAATTTCCACACTACCATTGAGAAAATCTATTCTCAATAAAATGTTAAATTTTAAAAAGCTTGTGTGTTGTGATTCCAGGATAGAAACCCAACATGTGTTCCACTTCATTGTATAGATTCCCAGATTTATCATATAAATAATTTATTTACCCAAATAAGAAAATATACATGCAGATAATATGCTATAAGAAACACATTTGGTTTACAAATACATTTGTATTTTTGAAGAGTGATTATTAATAAAATTTCACAAGGGAGAAAATCAGCTGAGAATAAAAGAACAGAAACCCAAAACTCCATAATCAACCTCATATTATTTGTTACTATTTAAGTACTTTGATTCATCAATATTTTTATTTGAATCAGTTTTTGATGTTGAAAGAGTACCTGGTGGGTGGCTAGGTGAGACAGGGCAAAAAACACCTCTGTGAAAAACACTAGATAAAAACCAGAAAGTGACACAGAATACCAGTTACAGCAATGCACCAGCTGGACGAGTTCTACTAGTATCACAGGGGCCATATACTTGGTGAAACCAGGAGTTTGCATTCTGAAATGAGTAAGCTGGCTGGAAGACCCACAGCCATGTGGCATTGTGGGGAAGTCAGGGCTTGGCATTTGGAGACTGACTGGCTCTTTTTTTTTTAAAAAAAAGGGAAAAACCTGGTAGTGGCTGCAGTTGTGGGAGTGGGAACCACACAGTCAAACACAACAAGAGGGGGGCTGGGCTGGCCTCTCGGTGTCTGGCTTAGAGGATAGTCTGCTGCAGATACCCTTGGGGCCAGGGAAATGGAGGGGAGAGCCAGACGCTGAAAGAAAACCTGTGGCTTGCAGCTGGCTCCTGGGAGGGCTGGATAAACTCCTGCCCAGGGCTGTGCCCACAGCCCAGAGCCCTGCCAGTAGTGCCAGAGCTGGGAAGGAGGAACTGTGTGAGGAGGAGGGGGTTGAGATGCCCTGTTTGGCCATTTTTGCTTCAGGCTGAGAGCACCACTGCATGGCCCAGTGGCCTGGGGCTTCCCTGGAGTGATGGCATGCACTAGTGGCATAGCACGACATTCCCTCAGCTGAGCCCCTGGAGGATCATGGCTGGGAGGGGGAACCTGCTTGGAGAACCCAGGGACCATATGCCAAGTCCAGTGGTTTGTGGGACAGTGAGAGAGAGGGTCTGGGGCTGAAATGAAATGAAGGCTTATACACATGCAGTGGCCTTGAATCTCCACGAATGTGGGGGATTTGAATATTAAAGCTGTCCTTCCTCCCTGGCCACCCATACACATGCTCCATATTCAGGGTGGACAACTCCAGCAACATACCCAAACTGAGTTCTCCAACTGAACCCTACAAGAAACATTCCCCTGCACACCAGAGGAACAAGTTTGAGAACTGACTTGAGGGGTATAGATGACTCACACACACATCTGCTGGTTAGTTAGAGAAAGTGTACATCACAAAACTGTGTTTCTGAAAAATTAGATTGATATCCTTTTTTTTTTACAACTTGAAAGAACCCTATAAAGCAAAGCAAATGTCAAGAGTCCAAAAACAACAGAAAATCTTAATGCATATGATAAAACCAGACAGTATGGAGAATCCAACTGCAAACAAACAAATCAAGATATTGGAAGAGACTCAGTACTTGGCAGGATTAATCAAAGAGCTACAATCGAGGAATGAAAACATGGCAAAACATTTAAAGGACATGAAGAAGACCATGAACCAGAATATAAGCAACATAAAGAAGACCCTAGAGGAGCATAAAGAAGACATTGCAAGAGTAAATAAAAAAATAGAAGATCTTATGGAAATAAAAGAAACTGTTGGCCAAATTAAAAAGACTGTGGATATTTACAATACAAGATTAGAGGAAGTTGAACAATGTCTCAGTGTCCTAGAAGTCCACAGAAAAGAAAATGAAAGAACCAAATAAAGAATGGAGAAAAAAATCAAAATGGATCTCAGGGATATGATAGACAAAATAAAATGTCCAAACAAGACTCATTGGTGTCCCAGAAGGGGAAGAGAAGGGTAAAGGTCTAGAAAGAGTATTCAAAGAAATTATTGGGGAAAACTTCCCCAACCTTCTACACAATATAAATACACAAAGCATAAATGCCCAGCAAACTCCAAATAGAATAAAACCAAATAAACCCACTCTGAGACATATTCTGATCAGACTGTCAAATACTGAAGAGAAGGAGCAAGTTCTGAAAGCAGCAAGAGAAAAGCAATTCACCACATAAAAAAGAAACAACAGAAGACTAAGTTGTGACTACTCAGTGGCCACTATGGAGGCAAGAAGGCAGTGGCATGACATATTTAAAATTCTGAGAGAGAATAATTTCCAACCAAGAAAAGTTTATCCAGCAAAACTCTCCTTCAAATTTGAGGGAGAACTTAAATTTTTCACAGGCAAACAAATGCTGAGAGACTTTGCTAATAAAAGACCTGCCCTACTTCAGATTCTAAAGGGAGCCCTACCAATAGAGAAACAAAGAAAGGAGAAAGAGATACAGACAATTTTTAACAGACATATACAGTACTTTACATCCTAAATCACCAGGACACTCATTTTTCTCTAGCAATCACAGATCTTTCTCCAGAAGGGACCATAAGCTGGGACATAAAACAAGCCTCAATAAATTTAAAAAAATTTAATATATTCAAAGCACATTCTCCAAACACAATGGAATACAAATAGAAGTCAATAATTTTTGAACTGTAACTCCACTATTTACTTCCTACATGGTATAAAATATGCAAACTCTAATGACAAATCACTGGTTTTGAACTCAATGTAAAATATGTAATTTTAGACAACTATATAAAGGTGGGGGAATGGAGGAGTATGGGAACATAGTTTATGTGTCCTATTGAAATGAAGGTGGTATCAAAGAAAAACAAGATTGTTATGGATTTAAGAGGTTAATTTTAAGCCCCACAGTAAAAACAAAGAAATTATTAGAGAATATAACCATAGGGATGAAAAGTAGAGCATGGGTTAAGAGAAATTGGGGAAGGGACAATGGGGAGTTAAGAAATGAGTGTAGGGTTGCTGTTTAAGGTGAAGGGAAATTTCTAGTAATGGATGGTGGTAAAGAGCATTGCAACATTCTAAATGTGATTAATCCCACTAATGGAAGGCTAGGGAGGGGGTGGAATGGGAAGATTTAGGCTGTATATATGTTTCCACAATTGAAAAAAAAAAAAAAAAAACAGCCTAAATAGATGACAATTGAATGCCAAGGATGAACCTGGATGGGATTGGAGGATGGAGGACAGGGGGTTCAAAGGGTCACAGCTGAGACATAAGGAAAAGGAAATATAGAATGAAAGCTTTGTATCATTGTTGAATCTCTTGTACTTCTTAGCTGCACTTAATGGGATTGCATAAAAGAATGTTCTTATCCATGGGAAGTGTGTATGTGAATTATAGTGTTTGTTCAAGGGTGTGAGAAGCTAGATCTCATATGTCCAGAAGACAGAGCAATAGATGATGGATGACAGATAGGGTGGGAGGGAGGGAGGGAGGGAAAGAAATAGCAATGTGACAGCATGTTAAAGTTGGTGGATTGGGCTGTTGGGGGAAGGGGCCAGGGTATGATGGAATTCTGTGTATGGGGTTAGTATTGATTTTGCAACTGTTCCTATAACTTTGAATTTATTTCAAAATAAAAAAAAGAGAACCAATCGAAGGGAGTGATGACTTAGGGGTGTTTTTCATGAGGAGACAAAAATGTTTTTTGACCTGGTAGTGCTTTTAGTTGCAAAATGTTGTGAATACACTAAAAAACATGAATTGTACACTTTTAAAATGATTCGTTGTTATGTGAAGTTCACCTCCCAAAACTGAAAAGAACTAATGGAATTCAGATAAAGGACTTTTGTTGGAACAGCTGAAAATGAGACCCCCCCTTCCCCACCCTCCCTTGGAATCTCTAAGTTGTAAGAAAGTGACTCTGGGGCTTCCAATGGCTGACTTATTACCAGGAGGGTAAAATCTGATTGAGAAATAGTCTAAGACTGTGTGAAGTAGAATAAAGAAATGGAGAGGGGATTTCTCATGACGTTGTGTGACAACTGGAGGCAGCCATGCTTGAAGTTATCCATCCCCAGGCTCTTCAGTTACTAAGCCAACACATTCTCTTTTCTCCAAGATCTGGTTGAGGTGGCTTCTGCTTGACCACAATCCCCCTGAGGATGGATGTCCCCTGTCCCTACACCACCTAATCCAGGTGGTAAGGAAGAGGCATAGAAGAGTTGAGGCAAGAGAGGCATGACTTTGAACTTGGCTTGGTCATCTCCCAGCAGTTGAGCCTTTTGAGTGAGTACCTACCTGTCACTGAATTTCCTAACTCAGAAAAAAATAATATTGCCTACTTCATGGGATACATGGTGAGAATAAAATTAATTGACATATGGCTTTTGGCATGGGGTCAGGTACATAGCACCACTCCCTGCCCTTCTCTGGTCCCCCAAATCACACAATCCATAGCTTCCTTATGGCATGTGTTTGTTGTTGTCAGTACCATGGGGAGACACTCCCCCCACAGTCAGGGCTCATGCTGATTCACACTAGTTTGATATCAGGTAGTAACTACATGCCAGGATATTTCTTCCTCAACCCCCCAAATTTTAAAACAAATGATCAAAATATATATGTTACCACATGCCTATAAATGCAAGGAAACTGGATGAAGTGAAAATAAGTGAGATAAACAAGTGAAATATAAGCCTGAATAGAACCACAAAACATTTGCCTTTAAGTTCTGGGTAGTTGTCTGAGGTGGGCAATGAATTGGGTTGGAAATCCCAGTAGGCAAGGCAAAGAGGGAAACAGTACCCATTAACTCCAACATCCATCCATTTAAGAACATATATATGTTGTACTAATCTAAATGTATTATGTCCCTCTAACACCATTATCTTTGATGCAATCTGGTGTGGGCAGACCTATTAGTGTTGATTAGACTGTAATTCTATTGACTAAATGTTTCCATGGAGATGTGACTCAATCAACTGTGGACAAGATTTGATTGGATAATTTCCATGGAGGTGTGACTCCACCCATTCAGGATGGGTCTGAATTAAATCACTGGAGCCATATAAAAGAGCTGACAAACAGAAGGAACTTAGAACAGCTACAGCCAAAAGACACATTTTGGAGATGACTACTGAAAGTAGACTTTTGCTGATATTTTGCTCCGGAGAAGCTAAGAGAGGACAAACAACCCCAGAGCAACTAAGAGTGACATTTTTTAGGAGCTGTGGCCTAGAGAGGAACATCCTGGGAGAAAAACATTTTGAAACCAGAACTTGGAGCAGATGCCAGCCATGTGCCTTCCCAGCTAACACAGGTTTTCCAGACACCATTGGTCATACTCTAGTGAGGGTACCTGATGATGTGTTACCTTGGACACCTTATGGCCTTAAGCCTGGAACTGTGTAACGAAATAAAAAAGGAAAGAGTACCTGGTGAATGATTGTCTGCATCTGATTGTAAATTAAAAACTTTGGGAATATTATTAAAATATTTTTGTCTTCAGGTATCTCAAATCTGAAGTTGAGGTTGATAATATTGGCACAATGGGATTGTCATATTAGGAAAGAATATTCTGAGAACACCTACTTAATACCAGGCACAGATCTGGTGTCCAGAAGAGAGTGGAAAATATTTATGTTAACAATATAATAATATCTTTATTGAAACCCATCAGTGAAGAATTTAAGTATGAACTTACCTATGATATATTGCTATTCATAATATATTGATTTATTAGGGTTGAGAAACATCTTTGACTTTTAAAGAAGGTTATATGAGCAAAATATAAAATATTGCCATCACCAAATCTCCCCACTTGACTACCCCAGAGGTGACAGTTATCAAACTTCTAACATCATATATATTTTTTGATCATTTGTTGATACTTGATATGAGTGTATAACATAACTCATGTGCTCTTTTGCATCTCAATCAACATTTTGTTGGAGAGATTAATCCATGTTATTGTCTGTCACTGTAAATACTCATTCTAATTGTATATCATTGTGCAAATTTACCAAACTTTATCCATTCAACTATGGATGGCATTTGGGTTTTGTCATATATTTGGTTTAAAAAATAAGGCCACTATAAACATGCTTGTACCTGTTGATTGGTGACAGGATGTGCACATTAATGTTTGCTATGGCTTTGAGGAAATTGTTGGGGCATGAGTTATAGAGATATTAAGCATCTGTAGATACTGAGAAATAGGTTTGCAATTATACCTATAAGCAACCCTGAATAGCATTGCTGAATGATCCATTTCCTTACCATGTACTTTTCTAACTATTAATTTTTCAAAATTCAGCAAGCTCCGTGGTGTTTTATTGCAGTAGATGACGTGATGCTTAGCACTTTTACATATGCTTATAGGCCATTTATATGTTCATATGACTAAAGTGCTCTTAAAAGTATTTTGTCCATGTTTTCCCATTTTTGTCTGATTTTGTTTGTTTTGTGTTTGAGCAGTAGTATCTTAGTTTGCTGTGGCACTCTTACATATACCACATGATGTTTTTTCTTAAGCCATAAACATGTATTGTCTTCTGGTTGCAGAAGCTAAAAATCCAAAACCAAGATGAAAGCATGCTATGCTTTCTCTCAGGAGGCTGTGATGTTCTGGTTCTAGATTGTCACAATTCTTGGGGCTTGCATCTCTGCCTCCTGTCCCACAACAATCTCTCTGTATTTATGTCTGTTCAACCAGTTTCTGCTGACTTCCAGCTCTGACTCTTGTGTGGTCTAGTCTGACTCACTGTGTCTGAATTTCTTCTGCAAACAAAGGACTCCAATGACAAGGATTAAGTCCTTCTTTGGTTCACTTTGGGCTTGCTTTAATTAAAAATAACATCAAAAAGTCCTATTTACAAATGGGTTCCCACCAACAGGAATATGGCTTAAGATTGAGAGCATGAATTTTTGTTTGGGTATATAATTCATTCTATCACAAAAGGCTCTAAAAATTGATTTGATTTCTTTAATGAATATGGAGCTATTCATTGCTCCTATTTATTATGTCCATGTTGGCAATCTTTAGAGAAAATAAGTATAACAATATTTAAATTGTACAATTTTGACATGAAGTGTTTTGATATTTTTGCAATGTCATCTGCCTATTAATCATGTCTTATTTTTTTCCTTCCAAATAATTTAATTACATTTTTAATTGTTTTTTCCTTGATCAGCATTGCTAGTACTTTATCAAGGCCATATACTTGATTTGCCTCTCAGATCTGCTGTAGCTACTCCAACATCATACAACATAGCTTCATTTTCTTTTGTTTCAAAATATAGTATTGTTACCATTTTGATATCTTCTGTAATACATTGGTTATTTAGAAATAATTTATTTTATTTCAAAGAAATTTGGGGTTTCTAGCATTGTTGTTGAATATCTAACCAGATTCCTCTAAGGACAGAGAATATAAACTAGATAATTTTAATCTTTCAAAATATGTTGAGGCTTAATCTATAACTCAGCATATGGTGAAATTTGGAAAATTTTCCATAGACAATGAAATGGTTGTGAATTTTTGGAAGGTGCAGTATGCTATATATAACAGTTACTGCAACAATTTTCTTTTCCACAGCTTCTTTATCTTTATTGAATCTTTCTCAACTTTTTAATCAGTTATGCAGATGATGTTATAATTTCTAACTCTCACGGCTTTATTTCTTTTTACATTATTTTAATTTCCCTTTATATTCTTTGGAGCAATGCTGGAGTGTGCAATCAATTCTAGAAATGTAACAGCTTTCTTTTCTCAAAATTTTTACTTATTTTTTACTGGAAAAGATGTAGGTTTACACAAATATTCAAAAGTGGAGTCCCAATATATCTCCACTCCCATATCCAGTTTTCCATATTATTAAAATTTTGCATTAATATGGTACCTTTGTTACAAATGATGAAAAATAATATAATTATACCATTAACTCTAGCCCATGGTTTACATTAGGCTTCACTCTTTCTGCTGTAGAGTTCTGTGATTATTTTAAATTTTTATATATATATATAGATAGATAGATAGATAGATATAATGTACTCTGTGTTTTGTGTATATATTTATGTATATATGTGTGTGTGCATACCTAAATTTCCCCTTTTAAGCACATTCAAATGTATAATTCAGTGGTGTTAATTACATTCACAATGTTCTGCTACCATCACCACATTCCATTACCAAATTTTTCCATCACCTCAATAAAACTCTGTACAAATTAAACATTAATTCCCCATTCTCTATAGCTTCTAGTAATTTGTATTCCAGACTCTGACTCTATAAATTTTCTTATTCTAAATAGTTCAGATCTGAGAAATCATACAACATTTATCCTTTTGTATCTCACATAATTCACTCAACATTATCTCTTCAAGGTTCATCTATGTTGTTGCATATATCACAACCTCATTCTTTCTTATGGCTAAATAATTTCCCATTACATGTATATAATAAATTTGTTTATCCAGTCATCTGTTGATGGATACTTGGGATATTTCCATCTTTTGACAACTGTGAATAATACTACTATGAAAATTGGTGTGCAAATATCTGTTTGAGTCCATGCTTTCAATACTGGTGGGTATACACCTGAGGTGGGATTGCTGAGTTAGAAGGTAATTTTATACTTAATATTCTGAGGAACTGCCAAACTGTGTTCCACAGTGGCTGCACCATTTTATATTCCCACCAGCAAAAAGTTTTCCTATTTCTCCAAACACTTATTTCCATTTTTTAATAGTTCCTATACTAGTGGTTATGGAATGGCATATCACTGAAGTTTTCATTTGCATTTCCCTAAATGCTAATGATGTTCAGCATTTTATTTCATGTGATTATTGGTCATTTGTAAATCTTCCTTAGAGGAATGTCTATTGAAGTATTTTGCCCAATATTTAATTGGGTTATTTTAATTTTTGTTGTTGATGTGTTGCATTCCTTTATACATTCTGAATATTGAACCCTTACAGGATATCTGGTTTCCAAGTATTTTCTTCCATTCCATAGGTAGTTTTAGTACTTTCATGATGAAGTCTTTGGATGCACAAAAGTTTTTAATTGTTGTAAAGTACAATTTATCTAATTTTCTCTTGTTCATGCTTTTGTTGCAGTCTAAGAAACCCTTCCTAACACAAACTCCTGACAATGCTTCTATAATTTCCTTTTAGGAGTTTTTTAGTTCTGCTTCTTATATTTACATTTTTGATAACTTTTTGATTGCCTTTTTTTCTTCATTTTTTTAAAATTAAATTCAGTTTTATTGACATATACTCACATACCATACAATCAGCCATGGTGTACAATCAACTGTTCAGAGTACTATCATGTAGTTATGCATTCATCACCCCAATCTATTTTTGAACATTTTCCTTACACCAGAAAGAATCAGAATCAGAATAAAAAATAAAAGTGAAAAAGATCACTCAAATCATCCCCCCATCCCACCCTATTTTTCATTTAGTTTTTTGTCCCCATTTTTCTACTAACATACAATTCATTTTTTTAATATTCATTTTATTGAGCTATATTCACATACCACACAGTCATACAAAACAAATCGTACATTCAATTGTTCACATACCATTACATAGTTGTACATTCATCACCAAAATCAATCCTCAACACCCTCATTACCACTCACATAAAAATAACCAGAATAATAATTAAAGTGAAAAAGAGCAACTAAAGTAAAAAAGAACACTGGGTGCCCTTGTCTGTTTGTTTGTTTCCTTCCCACACCTTTCCACTCATCCATCCACAAACTAGACAAAGGGGAGTGTGATCCCCATAGCCCCCTCAATCCCACTGTCCCCCCTCATAAGCCACATTTTTATACAATTGTCTTCAAGATTCATGGGTTCTGGGTTGTAGTTTGATAGTTTCAGATATCTACCACCAGCTACCCCAATTCATTAGAACCTAAAAAGGGCTGTCTATATTGTGCATATGAGTGCCCACCAGAGTGACCTCTCTGCTCCTTTTGGAATCTCTCTGCCACTGAAGCTTATTTCATTTCCTTTCACATCCCCCTTTTGGTCAAGAAGATGTTCTCCATCCCATGATACTGGGTCTACATTCCTCCCCAGGAGTCATAGTCCACGTTGCCAGGGAGATTCACTACCCTGGATGTCTGATCTCACATGGGGGGAGGGCAGTGATTTCACCTTTCAAGTTGGCTTAGCTAGAGAGAGAGGGCCACATCTGAGCAACAAAGAGGCATTCAGGAGGAGACTCTAAGGCACAATTATAGGGAGATCTAGCCTCTCCTTTGCAGCAACCGTCTTCCCAAGGGCAAATCCTGTGGTAGAGGGCTCAACCCATCAAACCACCAATCGCCTATGTCTGTGGGCATGTTAGCAACCATCGAGGTAGGGCAGGCCAATACCCCTGCATTCTCCACCAGCTCCTCAAGGGGGCTCTGCATATTTTTTCCTTCTTTTTTTTTAACTTCTTTTTTTCCTAAATCAACTGTATGAAAAAAAAATTTTTAATTAAAAAAAAATGCAATAAAAGGACATTTCAAAGAGACCATAACAAGGGAGTAAGAAAAAGACAACTAACCTAAGATAACTACTTTACTTCCAACATGTTCTTACTCTACCCCAAGAAAGTAACCTAATATAGTAACATTTCTGTGAACTTGTTCCTACTATACCCATCAGAAATTAACAGAGCACAGCCATTCCTGGGCATTCCCAGAATGTTAAATTTACCCACAATAGCTAATCTGTTCTTGGATTATTGTTCCCCCTTCCTTAATTGCTATCACTAGTTCCCCTACATTCTACATTATAAACCATTTGTTTTACATTTTTCAAAGTGCACATTAGTGGTAGCATATAATATTTCTCTTTTTGTGTCTGGCTTATTTTGCTCAGCATTATGTCTTCAAGGTTCATCCATGTTGTCATATGTTTCACGACATCATTCCTTCTTACTGCTGTGTAGTATTCCATCGTGTGTATATACCACATTATATTTATCCACTCATCTGTTGAAGGACATTTGGGTTGTTTCCATCTCTTGGCAATTGTGAATAATGCTGCTATGAAAATTGGTGTGCAGGTATCTGTTCATGTCACTGCTTTCTGATCTTCTGGGTATAAACCAAGAAGTGCAATTACTAGATTGAAGGGTATCTCTATATCTAGTTTTCTAAGGAAGTGCCAGTCTGACTTCCAGAGTGGCTGAACCATTATACAGTCCCACCAACAATGAATAAGAGTTCCAATTTCTCCAAATCCCCTCCAGCATTTGTAGTTTCCTGTTTGTTTAATGGCAGCCATTCTAATTGGTGTGAGACGGTATCTCATATTGTTCATTGTATCCTCTTATAATTTTTTTAATTTCCTCAGGATCTGGAGTAATGTCACCTTTCTCATTCATTATTTTGTTTATATGGGTCTTCTCTCTTTTTGATTTTGTCAGTCTAGCTAGGGTGTTGTCAATCTTGTTGACCTTCTCAAAGAACCAACTTTTGGTGTTATTTATCCTCTCTATTGTTTTTTTGTTCTCTATGTCATTTATTTCTGCTTTAATCTTTGTTATTTCTTTTCTTCTACTTGGTTTAGTATTGGTTGGCTGCTCATTTTCTAGGTTCTTCAGTTGATACATTAGTTCTTTAATTTTGGCTCTTTCTTCCATTTTAATATATGCATTTAGTGCTACAAATTTCCCCCTCAGTACCGATTTTACTGCATCTCATAGGTTTTGGTATGTTGTGTTCTCATTTTCATTCATTTCTCTATATATAGCAATTTCTCTTGCTATTTCTTCTTTAACCCACTGATTGTTTAGGAGTGTGTTGTTTAGCCTCCAGGTATTTGTGAATTTTCTAAGTCTCTGATGGTTATTGACTTCTAATTGTATTCCCTTGTGGTCAGAGAATGTGCTTTGAATAATTTCAATCTTTTTAAATTTACTGAGCCTTGTTTTATGTCCCAGCATGTGATCTATTCTGGAGAAAGTTCTGTGAGCACTAGAGAATTATGTTTATCCTGGTTTTTTGGGATGTAATGTTCTATATATGTCTGTTAAATCCAATTCATTTATCAGATTGTTTAGGTTTTCAATTTCCTTTTTGGTCTTCTGTCTGGTTGATCTGTTTATAGGAGAGAGTGATGTGTTGAAGTCTCTCACAATTATTGTGGAAACATCAATTGCTTCCTTTAGTTTTGCCAGTGTTTCTCTCATATATTTTGTGTCACCTTGATTGGGTGCATAAACATTTATGAGTGTTATTTCTTCTTGTTGAATTGCCCCTTTTATTAGTATGTAGTGGCCTTCTTTGTCTCTCAAAACATCCCTACGTTTACAGTCTATTTTATGTGAGATTAATATTTCTACACCTGCTTTCTTTTGGCTGTCGCTTGCATGAAATATTTTTTCCATCCTTTCACTTTCAATTTCTTTGTGTCCCTGTGTCTAAGATGAGTCTCTTGTATGTGGCATATTGATGGTTCATTTTTTTTTGATCCATTCTGCTAATCCGTATCTTTTAATTGGTGAGTTTAAACTATTTACATTCAACGCTATAATCATGCAGGCTTTTCTTGAATCAGCCATCTTATCCTTTGGTTTATCTTTGTTGTGTATATTTTTCCATCTCTCTATTAATATCCATTAATGTACCCATACCGAATCTCTTTAGTACTGAACCTTTCTCCATGTCTCTCTCTCCTTTCTTTGTTTCTCTGTCTCTAGGGCTCCCTCTGGTATCTCCAGTAGGGCAGGTCTCTTTTTAGCAGCTTCTCTCAGCATTTGTTTGTCTGTGAAAAATTTAAGCTCTCTCTCAAATTTGAAGGAGAGCTTAGCTGGATAAAGTATTCTTGGTTGGAAATTTTTCTCACTCAGAATTTTAAATATGTCATGCCACTGCCTTCTCACCTCCATGGTGGCTGCTGAGTAGTCACTACTTAGTCTTATGCTGTTTCCTTTGTATGTGGTGAATTGCTTTTCTCTTGCTGCTTTCAGAACTTGCTCATTCTCTTCTGTATTTGACAGTGTGATCAGAATATGTCTCGGAGTGGGTTTATTTGGATTTATTCTATTTGGAGTTTGCTGGGCATTTATGATTTGTGTTTTTATGGTGTTTAGAAGATTTGGGAAGTTATCCCCAACAATTTCTTTGAATACTCTTCCTAGACCTTTACCCTTTTCTTCTCCTTCTGCAACACCAATGAGTCTTATATTTTGGATGTTTTATATTATCTGTCATATCCCTGAGGTCCATTTCAATTTTTTTCAATTTTTTTCCCCATCCTTACTTTTGTGCTTTCATTTTCCATTTTGTCGTCTTCCAGGTCACTGATTTGTTGTTCAACTTCCTGTAGTCTTGTACTATGAGTGTCCAGAATCTTTTTAATTTGGTCAACAGTTTCTTTAATTTCCATTAGATCATCTGTTTTTTTATTTAGTCTTGCAATGCATTCTTTATGCTCTTCTAGGGTTTTCTTTATGTCCTTTATATCCTGTTCCATGGCCTCATCGTTCATCTTTAGTTCTTTGATTAGTTGCTCTAGGTACTGTGTCTCTTCTGATCTTTAGATTTGGATGCTTGGGCTTGGGTTATCCATATCGTCTGGTTTTTTCATATGCTTTAAAATTTTCTGTTGTTTTTGGCCTCTTGGCATTTGCTTAACTTGATAGGGTTCTTTTAGGATTTGTAGACCAATGGAGATCCTTATTTCTAACTTGTCAGATATACAGATTCATGAAGTACACTTTCTCTGACTAACTGGCAGGTGGCGTCCATGAGCCACCTCTTCTTCTCAAGCCAGTTCTCCCCTGCTTTGCCTCTGTGGTGAGTGGGGGAGTAAGTCTTGTGGGGTTCAATTGGTGTACCAAGCTTGCGTATGTAGTTGGTGTTGTCTGCCCTGTATAAGGGGCATGTGTCTGGCTGGTCAGGGAGGGGGTGGCTCTAACAATCAAATCTCCCTGGTGTTCCTGGAGTTTTAAATCTGCTGCAATAGTCTAATCCTTCAGTTCAGTTCTGCCACAGTTTGTCTCTGCCACTGACCCACAAGTCCTTGGTATTGGCTTGTGGCCCCTGAGACTTGCAAGTGGGTACCTCTTCCATGCCTTGCACCAGCTGGTCCTCTGTGGAGGAATGAGTGTGCTAAGTCACAGGTGAATGCCATCTCCCCAGGGTGGTTTTGAGCTGCCAGTATGTGTAGGGAGGCTCCCAGTCTGCTGAAATGATGTCTGAATGGAGCTTGTTAATTCACACTGCTCCACCTTCCCAACTCTGGGACAACCAGCTGAGGGTGCAGGGAAGGCTAATGTCCATGCCCAATTTTGTGGTGTATGCATGTTATTGGAAGCACTTCCATCACACTCAGTTGTCTGGGGCAGCTCTGGGCTATGGCGCCAGCGACAGGCAGGAGTGTTTCCTGTCCACCAGGATGATGGCAGTGAATGTACACTCCCCTTTTCTTGGGAAGTTGTGGTGTTCAGTGAATTTTCTCAACCACTGGATTATTGCCTTTTGTCTCAGAGCTCTCTTAGTTCTGCTCTTTTCTTGACATGCCCAAATTGCAAGTCTTTGAGGCTTTGTGTATTGGGCTTCTTAGAGTAATTGTTTCAGAAAAAGAAAAAAAGATAAAAAAAGAAGAAAAGAAAAGCACCCTCCTGGCAGGTCTAATGGGTTATTTAAATGCTAAGAGACAAGGCAATTAGGGCTATTAAGGAAAGATCCAGGGGGCAGAGAGATCAGTTTTTCTTCAGGATTTGCAAATGAGCCTCAGGGCCTGTACTCTGCCCTTCCCCTTTCTATGTTCACCAGAACTCCAAAAAGCATTCACTTTTATTTGAGTTTTTCTTGCTGTTTTTTGCTATGCCTATCTCCCCTCTGCTGGGCTGGCTGCTCTCAGATTCTCTGGTGTCTGGTCTCAGTCTATGTATGGTTGGAGTTTGGATCAATAGAATGAGTTTCTGATAAGAGCTGCCAGTGCAGTTCTCCTTTCTCCTTCCCAGTGCTGACAGCCCCTCCTCCCTTGGGACTGAGCCTGGCAGGGAGGGGCGTGGGTCCTCTGGCCACAGAAACTTACAGATTTCACTGATCTCAGCAGTTCCACATTTTCATGACTGTTGTATGAAGTATGCCCAAAGTCAGATTGCTCTGCGGTGTCCAGCCCACACAGTTCCTGGCTTTCTACCTACTTCCCTGGAGGAGTAACTAAAACATGCACCTCACCAATCCACCATCATGCCCCCACCTGGATTGCCTTTTGTATGCTGTGTGAAGTAAGGGTCCACCTTCTTTTTATATGAATATCCAATTTCTCAGAACCATTTGTTAAGGAGACTATTATTTCCATATTGGGAAAGATCAATTAGTCATGGGCATGAGGGTTTAATTTTGAACCCTCTGATTCCATTGATCTATACATCTGATCTAGTACCATCACCATGCTTTTTTATTACTGTTAACTGTGTTATATGTTTTAAAATTGGTATGTGAGACTTCCAAATTTGTTCTTTCTCAAGATGGTTTTGGCTATTCAGGACTCTTTATCATCTTATATAATTTTGATGATTGACTTACATTTCTGAAAAGAAGACTTTGGAATTTTGAATGGGATTGTGTTGAACCTGTAAATTGCATTGACTAGAACTGACACCTTAACAATCTTTAGTCTTCCAATCCATGAACACGGAATATGTTTCAATTTGTCTATGTCTATTTGTTTTTTAACAATGTTTTCCAGTTTTCTGCATACAGTTCTTTAATCTTGGATAAATTGACTCATGAATATTTTATTATTTTAGTTATTTTTATAAATGAATGTTTTTCTTAATTTCCTCTTTTTATTATTCACTATGAGTGTATAGAAACTTTCCTGATTTTTGCAGGCTATTCTTGTAATCCAGCACTTTCCTAAATTTGTTTATTGATCCCACTAATTTTTTTGTTGATTTTTCACCATTTTCTATATACATGATAATTTCATCTGCAAATAGGTGTATTTTTATTTTTTCTTCCATTTTGAATGTATTTTGTGTATTTTATTGACTCTGGTTAGATTTCCCAGCATAATGTTGAGTAGTAGTGATGAAAGTGGACACGGTTATCTCAATCCTGTTCTTAGCCAAAGATTCTAGTCTGTCATAATTGTGCGTGATGTAGCTGTGTTTTTAGAAATATACTCCTTATCAAGTTGTAGAAAATTCCTGCTATTCCTAATGCTCTAGGCTTTTTTTTAAAATAAGAATTGCTGAATTTTCTCAAAGGCTTTTTCTCTATCAGTTAAGGCACCCACTTTTTTCTTTCATTCTATAATATGTTTTATTACCTCAATTGATTTGCTTGTGTTGAAAAGCTCTTGCATGATTGGGTAAATCACAATTGCTCCTGGTGTATAATTCTTTTAATATCCTGTTTGATTTCATTTGCTAATATTTTGTTTATATGGAAGTACAGGTCTTCATAGTGTTAGTTATATAATAGTTGCTTTACTGCTCAATCATGAATTCTCAATTCTATTCCTACAGTTCTCTTCAGGGGACTGGTCTGTGCAGGTGGGCACAGTTGTCTCCCAATCAAATAGATTGGCATAGAAATCAACTACATTTCTATTGAATATCATAATAAAGCTTTTATAATATCAGGTACAATTAACTGAGGGAAAGAGAAGATAAGAAATTCATTCAAAACTTTTTAACTATTAAGTGGCAGATCTGGAGTTTGAAGCTAGCAAAGTGGCCTCAGAGATTATACCATTGCTCTCTGTTATTCTGACATGCAACAAGTAAGTATTGATTGTTCTAAATTTTTTTTCTGGATCTGGGCATTCTAAATCTTTTTAAAACTTTCAAAGTGATTCATTTTCATTCAGTCTTATCAATGACTATCAGTGATTAACATGAGAGAAATCACTGGATTGCCAAGATTTGGAGTTCTAATCTGACTTGCACATCACATTGTATTCATGTCATTTGGGCTGCTCAGAATACACTATGTGAGATTCATTCAGCTGTCCCTTTGTGTAGCTTCTAAATGTCTAGTCACATATAGATTTCCTTATATTTCCTTAGGTAAATAGCTAATTGATCTGAATAATCATATATACATATTCACAGATAACACTATTTATAACTTGTGTCTAGTATTGTCTTTTAATTGAGTCCTAATTATCTATTCTCTATAGATCATTACTTCTCTGAAATTAACCATGGACTGCCACTGGATGGTGTGAATTTTCTTCCCAGAGGCTCTTTTGATGATTTCATGTGCATGCATATAATTTTAGATAAAGCAGAACCTAATTGGATTGTTCACACAACTTAGGAATGGTGCTTTTTGCAATCAGTAGAATTATAAAATCCTGTTTACATAGGAAATTTTGGTTAAATCCTCTTTAAGACCTTGATTTGAGGAAGCTTAAAGGAAACGTTTGTTCTACTCACAACATTCAAGAGTGATTACCCTTTGGTTACTTTTGTTATTGTATTCTTTCCACCCTTATCTTTCCTTCACTTCCTATTTTCCTTAAAATACCTTACCTTGCTTTTTCTTGGTTTGTGAAGAGAAGGAATTGGGATTTGAATAGATACTGTGGCTAGGAAATCAATGAAATAAGCCCAACCTATTTGTTTCCTGTGAAATAAGTAACCATCTAAAAATATGGACAACCTGTTAAGTTAGGAAATTCAGGAAATTTATGGACAAATTGTTTTTTTAAAATAGTTAAACTTAAAATAGTTTGAAGTATAGAAACTTAAATAGTGAAACTTATTTTCAAAGGAAATTCAGTGATATGGTGAAAAAGAGCAGAACCAAGTGTATAGAAGTTGCAGAGGAGAGTAAGAATGAAACAGCTATTAAAACAACCAAGACAAATATTAGATGGATTATATAGAACAATAACTATATAAAGCAAAATATTTTATTTGTATTTATGACTGTTCAGAAGAATTATTTTATACATAATTTTGTAGGGCTGACATACACACTCAATTATATATCATAATATCAGAACTTGTTGACAAATGACTCTCCTGGCCTAGCTCAGTGTGCCTCATATTAGATATTCAATTAAATTATTTTCCATTATTCAGTTAATGAGTGAATAAAGAATAAACTGATGGACAAATCCTTTCAGTTCTTCAGCCTGTAAAATGCACCCTTAATTGATATAGACACATATTTCTAATATTTGAGGGGAAAGGAAAACTAGTCAGTGTTCTCAAAATGCAAGGAAAATACTATAGCCTAACCTGCTCACTGCCTTAATTTGTCTTCTGTTCAAAAAGGATGAAAACAGTATTTGATGATTCATATGCATTCACAGTATTCCTTAAATAGAAGAGCAGAAATGTTAACAGGTAATATTGTACATTTGATTTTCCTTTCTTCTATTAAACCAGAATGTGATTTTATTAATTTCATATAAGAAATTAACTTCTGAGGAGATCACAGTTTTGTATAATTTATTCTGAAAAGTCTAATAATTTTTGTTTAAAATGTGGAGTTTCTTTTTAATTTACAATATTTTAGGAAACACTCCACTCATGGGGAACACATGTCAGCTAGAAGTTAACTTATGATAAAAAATACCAAGTAAATTAAACAGGGGAAAACCACCAATTAGATGTTGAGAAAGGAAATCACATATTTTCTACAAAGCTGATTTTCTGAATTGTTTTCAACTCTCTGACAACCAGTATAATATGCAAACTATGATCATTTAGTTTTTTATTACTGTTGAATAAATGTACATGGATTCATTGTTCAGGTAATTATGGACTTCAGCCTAAAATTGCCTTAGTAATTTATATTCTGTAAGATGTTAAGGACTGTATAAGTGGACTATGATGTATAAAAGCCAAAGACACATATATCTAAAAAAAATATTATGTTCTGTATTTATAAATATTGTCTTAGAAATTTTGTCTGGTTGAATGTAACATGCTAGCAAATACATAAATTTTAAATTGGTTGAAACCTGTAAAACAACTACTTAGTGAATAGTTACAGTTATTTAACTGACATATTAAATAATTTATTGTATAAATAAAGGTTATATTGAATGACAACCACAAAGTATCTTGATGTTTCCATAGCTGAGAACTTGATCTTAGCCTTATTTAACTTAAGATTCAATATTAACAATTTATAAGGAATAGAGGTATATTCTATTTACAATAAAAGACTACTTCATGATCCAATGTCAATTTAAAATATGTTATGAATTCCTATTAAATGAATCCAGTTTATTGCAAGCCATCTATAATTATCCTTAGTTTCCAGATATCAGATATTAACATATCTGTGATTGTGGGGATGAGGAATTTCATTAAGGTCAAATGATGAAATAAAGCACACTCCTCAGTCAATACCAAAATATTATGATTATTTTGAGGTTTTAAAATAATTTATTCTATTATATACATATATCTATTTGCATATATTATAAATATGCTGTAGTATTTACTGTAATATTTTTAAATATATTTATTTTAATTTAGTAAATATGTAATATGTATACAATTTTTAAATTTTGTTTTAGAATTAGTGATTAATTTTGCAAATGATACCTATCAATTTAATTTCCAACATTAATCATAAAATTATATATGCCTATATATAGTTACTAGATGTATGGGAAAAAGGAAGATGTCAAAAAAGTGAGTCAACAATATGAGGCAAAATGAATTTGGAATAGGGAGAATTACTCTATTAAACATGAGGAAGCACAAAAAATTGTTTCAGTAAATTGCAAAGATTATTATTGATACCCTTACTAGTTAATAGTTTCGATACAGAGACATGAACTTAAAAAGAAATTATCAATACTACTTTGATTCAGGTAGTCCATGTTGATATTTAAAAAAAACATGGAAATGAATATTAAATGCCTTGTGCTTCACCAACTACTTATCTAGAAAAGCCTTTAAAGATAAATTTCATATTTCTAGAATTTTGGACTCTGGCTACATATTTTTGGTTATTTATCTTTTATTTCTACTTAATTTTGGTATTATTTATGCTACAGACAACTTATTTGACATATTCCACCATTATTATTTCATCATATCTTGGAAATTTCACATTAGGTATTTGCCATGCATTATATAAAAGAAACAAGAAGTTCAAATTCAATTTAAAAATGGCAACTTTATATGCAAATTCTCAAAATAACTATGTTTTTATTGAAAAGCATCAAATTACTAGGAAAATTATTTGCATTACTGAAAATTTCAAATTTTATTTGTTGAAATGGCCCTATTGCCATTTAAAATTCTATTCATATTTCTGTATTCTTGTATCACATAACATTTGAAAAATTGCAATTATGTTTACTTATAAAACTCTCACATGAAAAATAAAATCATGAAATAACTTATCCACAACATAATTTGTAAAATAAGTAAAAATGTTGAGCAGCTCATTTCAATTAATTTTAAAGATAGCTAGTGGCTGCTTTACAAGGTATTGTGGAAAACATGCACAACTAAAATAGAAGGATGCTTAGTGAAAAATTTCTATTGCTATTTGCCTGTTTTAAACATGTATCTAACTGACTTGATAACATTCTGGGAGTCTGAAACATCTTGTAAGTTGCTTTTATATTCTGTTCCTCACATTTATTAGTTTTCTGAATTTGCCAGAAAATTATATTTGAATGCATCTGTATTCTTGCTTACTATATTCCCTTGCACTGGAAACCATCTCCTGCAAATGGACACAGCTTCCTTTAGGAATTCTTGAAATTTGCTGCCTGGGATAAGTTCATGACAGATTGTAGATACTGATACAAAATGTGTTGAAAGAAAATAAGTAATAAATGAATTCAGTCACCCCAAAACTTTATGCAATAGTTTATTATACACACAAAAAAGGATTAATGAGTCATTAGTGACAGGAAATCCTTTTGTTGGTGAGAAATCTTTCAGCCCAGAGGGCTGCATGTGAATGGAGAATATTATAGGTGTATTTAGAGTTAGTGTAAATATTTATTTTCTTGCCTTTTCTTAACACAAGGGCTCCAATTAGGGCTATTAACTCTGCCTTTTGTGAGGAGGTCCCTGGAAGATGGGGTTCTGCTTCTAATCAAGATTCTTTCATGTTTAACTATGGCATAGCTGGCTTTTTCCATCTTTAATAAAACTGCTTCCATCTGTAAACCAAGTATCCTATGGATTATTTCAGGGAAGCTCACTGCAGGAAAGGATTAGTTAGGGAGGATAGGATTTGGGGGTAGGAGTGAGAGGAGATAGGGTTAAGGGGGTTGGGTAAAGGAAGGAGAGAGTCAGGGTTAAGAGATTTGGATCAAGCTAAGGTGATGTTTGGTGGTTGAAGTGGGCTTAGATGAGTTTGCTGAAGTCTGGATGGGCTGAGGAATTTGTCAGTCTTGGTTAGAAATGAGTTATGTGATAAAGTGTGGGGAGTAGACTGTCATTCATTGTGAAAAGGTAAGATTTGGGCTTCCTTTGTTAGAATAACTGTAGCTGCTGGTGCTCAGAGGCATGTTGGCCATCCTTGGGCAGTGGGATCTATTTGCTTTGATAATTAAGCAACTGCTTGGGGATCAACACTTGATTTTTATGTTAAAAGTCCTAATGCAACTCCTTGCCATTTATTGATGAAAAGGAAGAAGGGCTTGGTAAGGTTTGGAAGAGTTAAGGCCAGTGCTTTGTGGAGAGCTTTCTATAATTGTTTGAAGTGGGAGTTTATAGGCTGCCTGTTGGGGAGAGGTTCATTTAGAGGTCCTTTAACTGCATCATAAAGGGGTTTAGCTAGGAGGCTGAAGCTAGGAATCCAAATTCTAAAGTATCCTGCTATCCCTAGGAAAGAGAAGAGTTCTTGTTTGTTAGTTGGTGTGACCACAGAGGCTAAAAGGCATTTTCAGTCCTGAGTTACTATCCAGGACTGTGGGATAAGGAGGAATCTGAGATATATGACTTTTGAGAGAGAAATTTGGGCTTTCGATGGAGAGATCCTAAGTAGTTGAGGAAAGTGATGGTATGTTGTGATAGCTGAAAGGAAGGGCTACAGAGGAGAAGGTTGTCAACATATTGGAGCAAGGCACTGGGGGTTAAGTTGAGGTGTTTTAAGTCTTTGGCAAGAGCCTACCCAAAGAGATGAGGACTACCTCTGAAGCTCTGGGGGAGTATGGTCAATGTTAGTTGCTAAGAGGTGTTAGTATCCAGATCCGTCCAGGTAAAGACAAAAATGTTTTGGGTTTCTTTGTGAAGGGGTGGTGGAAAAGGCACCTTTGAGATCAAGGACTCTGAAATGAATAATTGTAGGGGGATGAGAGAGAATAGAGTATATGTGTTGGGTACTACTAGATGTAGGGGAATTGTGACATGTTGATTACTCTAAGATCTTCTACTAGGTGGTAAGAGCCATCAGGTTTCTTAACAGGCAGGATGGAGTGTTAAAGGGAAAGTTAATGGGGGTAAGGATGTTGGCTCTGAGGAGACAGGACATAACAGACATTAGGCCCTTTTGGGCTGTGAGAGAGATGGGTTATTGGGGTCTGGAGGGAAAGTGAGAAAGATTTTTGAGAGATATTTGGATATGGTGTGTAGCAACTGAAGGAGGTTACACATACCAAAGGATTTACACCTTTTAGAGTTATTGGAATTTTGCTCATGTGAGTAACTTGAGTGAGGTGTAAGAGAAAAAAGGCTGGATTCTGAGGGAAAGGAGGGCAGATATATTTTTGTTTTGAATTTGGCTAGAATACCATGATCTAAAATAGAGGTGGGACATTTTGGGATTATTAAGGAGTGTGAAAAAAGTATATTATGGAGGGCACAAGACACTGGGGGGTTGCTGTGGCCTAGAGATTATAACATTTATTCCCATAATAGAGACCAAGGAGTGGATTAGTGGTCCAGAAAATTCAGGCATAGCAAAGTAAGTGACTCCAGTATTCAAAAGGAAAGAAATTCTCTTACCTGCAACTGAGAGTTCTGCCAGCATGATGGTGGAGGTTGGACTCTTCAATCCCCAGGCATCCTCAGTCATTCATGGCAAGCTCCAGGAGATTAGGGAGTTCATGCCATGGATTGGACTGTTTTTGAGAGTCCAATGTTCTACAACCTGGAGGGACCTCAGGGCAGTCAGACTTCCAGTGGCCTTGCTGTTTTCACAGCAGGCAAGGTCCAGGAGAAGGTCAAGTTTGCAGGCAAAGTCTTGCCCAGTGGTCTTCCTAGCTACACTTGAAACAAGATCCAGGCAGATCTTGCCCTTTTGGCAGGAACTGAGGGTTTTTTCCTTCCTTTAAGGCTTCTGTTAATAATTGATATGCCTGTATTTTAGAATTTGCCTTGGCTTTCTCTTTTTCCTGCTCCTATTGAGCATGCTCCACATCTCTATTATTAAACACCTTGAAGACCAGGTCTACAAGACTTGCTTGTGGAGTTTGGAGGCCAGATTCTAAATTTTGGAATTTGCAGCATATATCAAAATTGGTCTGAGAAATTAAATGCATATTAAGGAGTAATGTAGCCTCTGGCAAATTGGATGAGAGATTTGTTTAATGCAGGAAGACATCTCTGAGGTGGGAGAGAAAAAGGGCAAGACTTTCATTTGGTCCTTGTGTGACTTCTTTAAGCTTTTCATAGCTGACCACCTTGTGTCCCAAGGCTTTAAGCCCTGTGATGAGTCATGTAATCATGTAATTACAGCTTATTTGCCCTAGCTGTCTTTCCTGATAATCCCAAGCATGTTCCTCATGGGGAACTATGGTAGCTCTCACTGGGCCATTAGTTTGGTCCTGCCAGTTGAGGGAATCTGCATGCTGTTGGGCTGATAGCCAGACCCTTTCTTTTTCCTCAAAGTTGAGGCAAGTGGATAGAATGATATGAAGACCATGCCAAGTGAGGTCATAAGGGGTTGTGACATGTTCAAATTCTTTAATGAATGTGCTAGGGTTTTCTGAAAAGGAACCTAAGTGCTTTTCTATTTGAGAGAGATCTGCCATAGAGAATGGCACATGGACCAGGATGATAACTCTGGGTCCAGAAACTTCCCACAAGGGAAGGAGGGGTTTGGGTCAGGGGCCAGTAAGGGAGTATGTTTGGGGTGGGGAAGGGATAGGAGAAGGTGGTGACAGAGGATTGGAAGAAGAATCAGGGAAAGGTTTGGGCCATGGGCCAGTGCAAGAGCATGTTTGGGGCAGGGAAGGGATAGAAGTTTGTAATGGTGAATTGGAGGAGAGATTAGGGAGAGGTATGGGCTGTGGGCCCATAGAAAAGTGTGTTTGTTTTGGGGAAGAGATATGGGAGGGGGATGGTGGAGGATTGGTAGAAGAATCAGGGAGACGTTTGGGCTGTAGTTCAGCATGGAAGTATGCTTGGATGGGGAAGAGATAGGGAAGGTAGATGGTGGTGAGTCAGCAGAAAAGTTAGGAGGGGAGTTTGATGAGGAAGGCAAGTAGGGGGGAGGTAAAAGGGATGCAGTAAGGGAACTGGGAGAACATTGAGGAGAGTTTTGGTGTATGAAGGGGAGAGAATAATCTGCTGGGTCATCTGAGGGTTTGTTGTCTGAGATGTGCTTATGGAGGTCTAGAGATAAAGACTGAGTAGATATTTTAGGAGGGCTTGGGACAGGGGAGAGGGTTAGACAGAAGGATTTTTTGGGAAGGGGAGATCAGAGGAGCAACATTTGGTAGGTAGAGCAGGAGGAACAGAGGGAAGGTCTGTGGCATATCTCAAAGAAAGCTTGGACATATGGTACTTCATTCCATTTGCCATTTGTTTGCAAAATTTGTCAAGGTCAGTGAGAATTTGGAGATCAAAGGTCTCATTTTTAGGACATTTAGAGCTATTGTCTAAATCATATTGGGGCCAGGCAGTATTGCAGTAATAAATGAGCATTTGTGTGTAAAGCTTATGATTAATTGACCCCTTGCCTTTATGAGACAACTTATGGGGGAGTCCCATGGTGGGGCAGAGAGCATGTTGCCCATAAGGAGGCTTGAAGGCAGCCTGAGGGAAATAATGAGCTTTAAAACCCAGGGGACATGAGGTAAGCAAACAGGCATCCCTACAAGTTGTCCTGATGTCCCAGAAAAGGGAATTACTCCTGGAAGGAACCAAGAGGAGAAGTGTCCCCACTGCCTCTTGGTGCCATGGCCCAGCAGCCAGTAGTAAATTTCTCTACCTAACATTAGGATTTTTGATGGTGGAGCAAAAGAGAAATTCAGGGCATATGTAAATTACTTATCCCCAGGCTGGATAATTAGCTGATACTGATGTTTAAATGGCAAAGGAAGGATGAGTCACCTCATCTCTCTCCCAGCATTTTGGCACCAAATGTAAGAAGTTTTGGGCCAAAAGATGAGTGACAAAGTCAAATGTGAGGCATCAAAAACTTTATTAGAGTTAATTGAAATAAACTGCAAGATGACCTTGAGCCAGCAGGAAAAGAATGCTCAAGAATGGCACAGATGGTTGATGGGATTATCTTTTTGTATGGCCTTTGGTCCACTAGAAGTTTACATGGTGTTTAAATATGTAAGATATATGACTTTTGGCCAATATGGAATTACAGTATTTTATCTTGTAACTTTTGGCAGTGCCTGGTTTGCAGATTCTAACAAGAGAGGTGAGAAAGGGGGGGAGTAATTTGTGGCACAAAGAGGGAGAAAGCATGGGAGAGGGTGACAGACTTTTAACAAAGGCAGTAAAGTTGTGAGAAATGAGAAAGGAATTGGGGGTAGGCAGCAATAAGCTTTGCAAGGATGGTGAAGTGGTGAATGAAAGGGAGGAGGCTGCAAAGGAGGGGAGGAGGCAGCAAGATATGGCCTGGCTTTACATAAAAAGAAATGGGGGAATGGTCCCAACACTCAGACCTAACACTGGCCACCTCCAAAAGCAAAGCATAAATACAGATCTCCCTTTGTCTCAAGTGAGCTGAAGCTTTACTTCAGACCCCCACCATGCTGATGGTGCTTTTCTTTCCAACCCCCACCCTGCTGCTCAAATAAAACTTTACTGCCTGAAAGGTAACTGTGTACCCCAAATTTTCTAAAATTATGGTGCTGTGACTTGGATCAGGATTATGTTGAGACCAATTGACCCATGAGGAACTTCCACACTGCCATTGCTAATTGATCACCCAACAGTGAACAGCAATTCACATTCCATAGGTAGGTATTTGTGGCCCATCTGGAAGATTCTGCCCACTTCCACTTTTCTCCAAAAATCCTAGTGCTAGGTCAGCAACCTTCTCCAGCTCTGTGAAGCTGTTCACAAGGTCAGACCTCTCTTTGATGGGGATGCCTATTGTGGAGTTCCATCTCCACTCCCATTTCTGAACAAGAAGTGAAAGACTTGAGGATAATTGACTCTCTCGTTCCTGCTCCCCACTTGAGGCTCCTAAAGCTCTACCCAATTGCACCCACCATGGGAAACTCTCTCAGTTCCTCCCAAGGCAGTGGCCAGAAAATGGAACTTTTGATTAACAAATTCTCCAAAATCTTACAGATTACTAGAGCACAATGACAAATGGTCCCAAATTCCTTATATTCAGGTCTTCATTTATCTCTGTAAACACCACTCCCTTTGCCAAGATTGTACCACCTACCAAATTCCCCTACTCTGAGCTTCCCCTCCTCTTTACCCCCACCTCCTGACTCTTTCTTCAATCCTTCCAAATATGTTCTCCTCAATTCTCCTTGAGCTCTCACCTGGCTCCATCCCCCAGGCTTTGATATGCTCAGTGCCAGGCCCAACCCTGCCAGGTCTCCAAGCAACCACTGCTGCTAGGCTCCACCCCCACCAGGGATGTAGCAACCACTGGTAGAATTCTCCTCTTCCTCCTCCTTATGCAGCCCCTCCTGGCCAAACTTAAACTGCTGTTAAATCATGGCTGATAAGCAACCCTCCCCCATCTACAAATTCCTCCTCAAAATCTCAAACCTCATTTCCTTCCCTGCAAAAAACCCACTCCTCTCAACCTCAGACTATTCTGTCCTTTCAAGAAGTGTCTGGGCCAGAGCAGCCCATCAGCATCCATTTTCCCTTCTCTCTTTCTAACCTTTCCCAAATTAAAAGACACCTAAGCTTTTACTCTAATAACCCTACCCAGTTTCTTAAAAAAATTTCAATATGTTACTGTGTGCTATGACTTCACAAAGCAAGACCTCTATATCATTCTCTCTACCTGCCTCACTCCCAAGGAAAATGAAGGAGTGTAACTAGCAGCACAATTTCATGTAACAGCAGAAATGCAAACAGCTCAGCAGGCAACCCCACTGAACAAAAAGTGCTAATTGATCTAGGCTGTAGGGTTTTAACATTAAAAATGTAAAAAGGCCCTACAGACAAACAACCACCAAAAGCCAGTTTTAAATGCAAACAGCCCAGGTACTGGGCTAAACAATACCCAAATCCCTGATGACCCCTTACCTAAAACTCTTCTGTCTATGAATAAAAACTCAGTTTATATATTGTTAAACCTCTCAGTCATCCAGTTAATGCATACCTGTGCTATCAATTTTTTGTTAAGAAATGTATATTACTCTTTCAATAATACATTAACTGAAATGTGTTAAGTATTTAATGTTATTCTAACAAGTGTATGTTGTGAAATATTTGCTTGCTTAAAACCAGTTTCCAAAATTATTTTGGTGGCTTGAATGTGGTGGGTATGAGAAATGTTTTTTTTGAAGAGAAAGGAAGGTAGTTTGGTCCTAGGTGGCTGGTTGTTTCAGAATAAAGGAAAAATAAAGGGCAAAACTGAAGATGAATGCAGAAATTTGCAGAAAGTTTGCAGAAAGGTAAATTTATTTCTGAAGTCAAAGTTAAAGGATGGTAAAAGCTAGCACTACCATGGCTTTCATTTTGTTGTTTTTTTGTATTCTATGATGTGTGTCTGTCGGAAATAAAGCGGTACCTGTAAGGGAATAAACGCTCTCTCGGTTCTGGAGGAGAAAAGAATTTATTTACGATCTTGCAAGATGGGGCGTCCAGCCAAACACGCGGAAGGCTGGCGCCCCAGAGGAAGAGAATGGCGATCTTTAAATCTCCTACTCCTAATTCGCAAGTCCCTCCCCTGTTTCCCCATTGACTGGGTACTACAGAGGTTACAGCCTATCCGAGAACACTAACTAATTCATCTTTTGAGATTTTAATTTGTACAGCCAATCCCAGAGAGCCAACTAGCTCATTATTGAGATTCTGAACTGATTAGCCAATCCCCCCCCAAATTTTTATTTATTTATTTTTTTGCTGTGAGTTCCCGCCTCTGATACTACCTCATGTCTCTTTACATCAGGCAGATTCTCTCTTCTCTTTGTCTGGGGCTTGTTTAAACTGGTTTTGCCTCCATTTCCCTTATTCCATGCTGTCTCTATGTGAAAACGAAACTTATTCCTTTCTTACATGTCCAAGACACTTAAGGTTCCTTTTAAGTGGTGTGTGGCTTAACAGTATCCTTCAGATTTTGATATGTGGAATTTTTTTTTGTCCCATGTTTTACTTAGAATAATATTTTAATCTATAATATGATACATTTCTGTATACATTTTAATTGAGTTTTAAATTCCAACATTTTGGACCAGTAGTACCGACTGATTTTTGTAATATTTCTCTATATTGTGGATTATGTTTTTCATATTCATTAAGAATTGTGCTGCTCAAATCTTAATTTCCATCTATCAGTTATAGCATATAGAATGTGATATAATCCCCAATTACTTTTCCTTTAGTTCTAAGTTTTTATTATTTGATATATTTTGAGGCCATCTTTTTAAGTACATGATATTTTAAAACATATATTGCATATTTTATTATTTTGAAATGACTTTCTTTGTCTCTAGACATGCTTTTTGCTTTAATGTCCATATTGTCTGATGAACCAACTTTCTTTGGGTTAAGCATCATATTGAATATATTTTCTGCATTTATTTTAAACTTCAAATTCCTCCCCTTTACATCATATATATATATATGTTAGATCCCAGAAAGAAAGGAACTAACATGTAGAAGGAGATTCTAACCCAGAGGCCCTGCAGGTTATCTCACAGAAAACAGGCACCCTTTTCTTTCTTTTCTGATAGCTCCCATCTGCTTTCTTCTGCTTTCTTCCTCTAATAAACCTTAAACTCTCTACTTAAACCATGACTCACTGTGTTTGTATGGATTCTTGAATGGCTCTGAACCTAACATTTGGTGCCGAAGACCTGGGATGGAGGTTTGACTGAGGTTTAAGTTTCCTGGCCCCTCAGGGCAATGGGGCAGCCTCCCAGTCAACCCCATTCCCTGAACTATACAGCCATTCAGGTTTCCATGCATTCAGTGGCTTGAGTCCATCAACTCAGACCACCTTGATGTGATGCTGGCTCACCCTCATGGCTCTCAAACATCTACAACTAATTCAGCCCTAGGTAGGTAAGTGATGTCTTTCCGCCCAGATCCTCCCTTGGGAGTTTTGTTCGATGTCCTGTGGACATCCCAGCCCACCTGAGGGTGGCACCTTGGCTTGCTTTCACATGATGCCTGGCTTTGTAAGCCTAGGGAACCTGAGTGCTCAGTCAAAACTCTCTGACACTCCATGAGTGTCTTTCCCCATCACAGTAGTCAAAGTAACTGAGGGGACACCTTGGGTGAAAGACTGCATGCATTTCCTGACCCCCAATGACAAACCAGGGATGCCTGCTTTGTTGTTGCAATTGGGTCATATGGATCTGGGCCATTAGTCTTATTTGAGCAATGTTTTGGGTGGCCTCTGTAAGCCTCTAAAGGAGCAGGGAGCCATGGGCCCCCCCATGGGCAATCTCCATAAGCCTCTGATGAGTGTAGCCTCAATTCATGTCAGCCTTGTCCAGGGAAATTGTAAGCCTCTAAAGGAGCTGGAAACTATGAATATCTCTCACAGGTAATCTCTGTAAGCCTCTGATGAGCAAAAGTTCCCTAACAAATCACAAGCCTGTCTAATTTCTCAGATAATCATAGGTAATATACAGTCACTTTTCAATAGCTCCAAAGCTGAGTTTCCTCCTAAATCTACCCCCTCAGATGTTTAAACTTCAATTAAAAGGGGAAGAAGAACCAATACAATTTGGCTGCAGTATCCTTTAGAACAATAAAAACACTAGCCAGAAAATGGCAATTCCAATTGGCAAATTCTCACTAAACTTAATAATTTTATTTGGCACAACAAGTGGTCTGTAGTTTTTAATATTAAGCTTTCTAACCTGTTTGATCCCCGCTATTCTTGGGCCACTCTGTCATCTTCTACCAAATCCTCCTCCTTCACAAAAAAATCCTTCTAAGTCTTCTGCTTTCCTCTCTACAAAAGTTAACCCTGAAAAGCCTTTAAGCAGCTTCTCTTCTTTAAACCTGCAAATCATCTCCCTTGTAACTCTTCTCTAACCCATTCCACTCCCCTCCGCTCACTGTTAACCCCTTCCCCCGCTTCTCATCCCATCACAACTGCCCCCTCCTTAACTCACCCCACCTGCACACAGCCTGCTCACTGCCTGTATGCCCCTCCCCCATCTCCCTCTCCAGCCCACCTCTCCTGGACAGGAGAGTGTAGCACAAACCTAAAGCATGCACAACTGCTGTAACTGGAGGATAAATGAATAAGGCAAGAACTCCTCAATTACTGTCTGCTGCTGTTTTACTATCAACAAACCTACCCCATCCCTAACAATGTTTAGCCTCTGATTTACAAATGCTAAATTCACACCCCAGTGAGCTGCTTCAGTGTGTGAATGACCTCCTACTGTGCAGCTGCCCTAGCCTTATTGCATTCCCCTTAACTTCTTCCAACAAAAAGGATATAAGGTTTCCAAAAATAAAAAACAATTTTCTAAGTCACAAGTCACTTACTTAAAAATTTCCCTCTCTCCTAACAAAAAGAAAACTTATTTCTCTATTTAATGAGAGATCAGGCAAGCCTAACTATTTAAAACCATGTTTTCAAATGCCCTAATCCATGTCATGTGGGCTGTGGAGCTCCCCTCAGCTACCCAGAAATTTTTCCTAGAGTACTGGGACTCAGAAGTCCAAATGGAAGCACCTGCCACAAACACCAAATGCATCTAAGTTAAGATAGCTTTACAATTGAGACATTCCCTGTGTTGGGTAAGTGTGTAATTTTTTGTGTATTGTCTTCACTTTACTTTCTTTTGTTTCAATTAGTCTATTGTGTACTAAAGCTAATTAAGTTAATCCAAAAGTCATGCATGCAAACTCAGTGAATTTAAATATGCCAGCTATATATCTTTCTTAATAATTAGTCTAAATTTACAAAGTATCATTAAAATTGTTAATAAGCTACAGCTGCAGCAAGCTAGCCTTTATGCATGGTATAGGTAGCTACAGCAAACTGTCTCAAGAAAGACAAAGAAATCTGTGAGTTAAAAGAAAAGTTATAGTTTAAAAAAATATGTGGACTTCCACCTCTGCTTTAATATCACTACTTTCAAAGCAATTAAAAATTATAGTAATAATGTAAATGTGCTAGCCTATCAGTTTGAATGTGGGATAAAGCTTAGATAACTACAAAAAGTTGTAAAAGGTTTGTAGAGTGAAAAATTTATTTCTGTAATCAAGATTAAAAGATACATAAGGAAAGCTGTAAAAAGTTTGTAAAAACAATTATTTCTGTGGTCAAAGTTAAAAAAATAGCAAAAACTAGTAATAACACTGCTTAACAAAAAAACCTCAAAACTTAAAGAAAAAAGTGGTTTTATGAAACAAAATAGCATTAAATATTTTAACCACCACCCAAAATAGTAATACGCAATGTTGTGAGTATGTGCCTAATAATTCACAAAATATAAACATTCCTCACCATACTGCAATCTCCTCACGTTAAGGTCTCCTGCTGTTTTTACTAAGAAAAAGTTTCCTTAAATTATTGGGGTGTTATTTCTTAATAAAAGGTTATAGAAGTGTTTTCCTCAGTAATCAGTGTAGGATGCAAAAAGTCTCTTTTATCAAAATAACTTCTTGCACTTTATGTTAACATTATTATGTTTATTTAAATTCTTGTATTAAGCACTCTCTACTTTTAAATTATTGTCTGTCCCTATACTCTTATTTAAATGGAAGATTACCTGGTGAAACCCAAACTGGCTAAATGATGACCTAATAAGGCTCAGGACTTTTGTAATAGAAACCATAGGTTTAAAGTGTAACAAACAAACCTGTAACATGAGCAAAAAGTCCTTTTAACAGCCTTGTTTAACCAGTAAATGAAAGTATGTTTACTCATTTTATATTAAATAAAACTTTGTAAATGTATAAAATTATTATTTGGTTTCTAAGCTATCCATGCCTCAAATAAATATATCCAAGAGAATACTTTGCTAAGTAATTAATTAAAGTAGAAAAACTCCTTGAAATCCAAAGCAAACGCTTTAACCCATATCCTCCTAATATGTCCCAAACCTACCAAGGAAGCTACCTTAAAGCACATAAAAAGTGGGCATAAAAAACAGCCATAAAATGGCAAACAGCAAAACCCTCTCAAATACTCTAATAATTGTTAAATAAGATTATAAAGCTTATTCATAACTGCAACCTTGTTCAGTAATATAGTGATCAACATATTCATAAAGCCAATATGCTATAAAAATTTTAACAAAACTAAAAAAACAAAATACTTTCATGAATTTCAAAATTCATGCCAAGTTAAATCAATTGTGTGCATTTTTAAGAGAAACAATGTAACACCTATACATTCCATTAATCCTTGCCAATAATTGTTTATTACTATTTCAAGATGCATTAACTGAAGTGTTTTAATTATTTAGCAATATTCTAACAAGTTAAAACCTATATTTTTTAGTAAAATGTTATAAAATGTTTTCCTCAATAATCAATGTAAAAATTCATGTAATATGTTATAAGTTGCATAAGAAACATTTAGACAATGTTATAAGCATTAAAAACTTCTAACCTTCTTTTAGTTACTGATGTGCATAACATCAAACAACAATATAGTACTGCAAGTTAGAACTTCAGTTATTTTTTAAGTGTTATCTGTCACAAAAACAGCCAAATTTCCTTGTAAGTTACATTGTTTTACTCTAATCCTTCCCTAAAAGTGCTTGTGGTTAGCCACAAGTCAAAGTTTCATCTTCAACAACAACGAACACTTTTAAAAAGAAGTAAGGCAAGTAAATAAATTATGTTCGACCCATTATCTAACATAACCCTACTAAAAATGTAAAGAAAAATTAGACCTCTATTTTAATGAAAGCGCTTGCATGTTTAAACCAAGCTCCTAGTACTGTGCCTGCCTGCTCTCTCCCCATCTAAGTTATTGGTAAGACCCATTTCTGTGGTCCCTAAAGCTATAAGGGTGTCAACCACATCACATGGACATGCTCCAGAAGTAAATGGACACATGCTGTTATTGAAAACACCTTTTACTACAGACACCTTTGCCTCTGCCTGCCAGAAAAGACTCAGTCACTTAAGCTTTTTGGTGAACATTGCCTCCAGACTAGCTCTGCTGCATGGTGCCAGAGGGTGCTGTGGAACAGCCCAATAGAACCCTAGAGCCCACCATCATGTTTCCCAGAGGACAAATGATGCTGCACTACAACTGTACAAAGAAGATACCTCCCAAAGCTGTAATTGCCAGTGTGATGTGGTTAAAACCTAAAAACATAATTAACACTAAGGCCTGCTCTTCTGAGGGGACAGCATGTATGATATTATAAACTTAACACCCAATGCAGCTCAGGAAAAACTTGAGCATTCCTTAACATTCAGTTCTACACATATATATCAAATAAATATAACAATGTCTCTTCAATATTAAATCATATGCAAAATAATAATAATGTTAAAATTATAGTAAACTAAATGCATTTTCTAAGTGGTTAATGAATTTACCATAAAATAGAAAATGGCCCTTATTACCAAATTTTTTATTCTACTTGTTATTTGTTTGTGTTAATTGTTGCCTATATTATATGTATAAGTTTATGTCCAAAGCATCTTCCAAATTAATATAAGAACCTATTAAACCTTGCTCAGCCAAAAGCAGTTACAGGAAAAAACCTCCACCCACTTCCCCCTTTATAGAAGATGCTCACAAAATAACATTTTTTAAAAAAATAAGAAAATGTCTCATAAAAAGGAAAAATTTAATTGCTAAGTAAGTCTAAGTAAGTAAGAAATATTCAATGAAACTTTCTCTCAAATTTTCATTCTTTTCTATGCAATGTTCAATAAAACTTTCTCTCAATTTTTCTTTCATTCTTTTCCACACCTCTATGAGCTATTCTACTCCCTCTTATTGGGCCATTAATTGTCATTATATTAATTTTTCTTTTTGCTCCTTGTCTCTTACAATGTCTAATTAAATTTATCAATAGGTCAATAGCAGCCATAACCCAACAACAAAATTCTGAAAACATACTTCTACTGCAACAGAAAATTGAAAACCTGCTCCTGCCACAACAGAAGCCTCACTACCAACCAGTTCCATCAGAATATATTTAAGCTTCAATTTAGTAATGCTAAAGCTTAGTTTGAGGCAACTATCCCCAACTACACCCTCATGCAGCTGGAAGTAGCCAAAGAAAGAATGATGCCCCAGTCCCCTCCAAAGGTTGCCTCAAGCTAAGTTAAAGCCTTAACCCTAATACAACCCAAAACCCCTGCCAATTTTATTAAAAGCGGAAAGCAGGAATGTTAGATCCCAGAAAGAGAGGAACTAACATGTAGAAGGAGTTTCTAACCCAGAGGCCCTGCAGGTTATCTCACAGAAAACAGGCGCCCCATAAACTAAAGAATGAAGGCTGTTTAAAGCTGTCCCCACCACAGTGGTGCCCCAACCCCAAAAGGTGGGTAAAAGCAAGATCAGATACTTCTGTAGGACAAACAACTGAAAAGGTCTGCTCTCTCTAGATAGATAACATAGCTGCTTTTCTGAGAAGAATAATGGGCTAGAATCCTAACAACCTATCAGCCTAGAAGTTGACAGACACCCACCCAATCAAGGCCCAGAACACACTCAGCAGGACACTTCTCCCCCAACACCCTTCTCTCCCCACATGGGTTTTTCCTTTAAAAAATGCTGCTCTCAGAGGGCCAGAGCCATTTTTCCTTTCTTTCTTTTCTGATGGCTCCCACCTGCTTTCTTCTGCTTTCTTCCTCTAATAAACCTTAAACGCTCTACTTAAACCATGACTCACTGCATTTGTGTGGATTCTTGAATGGCTCTGAACCTAACAGTATGTATATATCTTGGTAACAGCTTATAATTGGGATTGCCTTTGTTTTTCATTTTGAAATCCTCAAGTTTGAAGTAGAGTATTCAGTGCATTCCAGCAATGCTAATATTGATATATGCTGTATTGTCTATCTCTTCTCTATACTTTACAACTCTTCTTTTTTTTTTTTCTGTTCTTATGCTTTTTTATTGACTTGGAGTTTATAACAATAAATTACAGCAAATTTTTCTTTGTTTAATATTTAGACACTCTTTTTCTAATTGTTGATTCATTAACCTCTAAATGAAACATGCATATATAATTTATCAACATCTAAATTTAATAAGCTCTCCACCCTGCTCCAGATAGTGTTAGGACTTTAAAATACTTGAACTCACTATTTCCTCTCCCAAGTCATATGGTATTGCTGTCAGCTATTTTTAATGTCACTCTTTAAATAAAAACTTAATTAGATGTAAGTATTGCCACTTTTATAATAAACATTATTTTACCCTTTCCCTCATATTTTTACTGTCTATATTATTCATCTCTTTATTTAAATGTACCCTTTATTCATGAAATATATTTTCACTTTTTAAGATTTTTAGGTTGGAAGGTCTTTATAGGTGTTTCACTTTGATCCAGAATTCAGTTACAAACAACACATTGTATATTTTTACTGTTACTTTACAACACTGAAATTATAAATCAAGGGATTAATTTACCAAATAAAATAAATTCACTTCTATTTCTTCACCAATGACTTAAGATGTCACCATTATCATATACTAATTGTAATTGTGTTCATTTCTGGACTTTCTGTTCTCATGCATTATTTTATTATAGAGACTTCAGTCTCCAGAAGTTCTATTTCCCAACATTGTTCTTGGTTTTCAAGCTGCTCTCTTTTTTTGGTACTCCTAGATGTTTACGTCCAAAAATAACATCAGAATCAATTACTTTTTCTTGAAGAAGAAAAGAGTCTGTTGAGTATTTTTGTTGTTTTTGTTCAATCTGTATATAAAATCTATTAAATTATATAGTTAATTATATAGTTATCCTCATAAAAGTTTTCCTAATGTCTGGTTAAGTTTAATTCCTAAATTTTTAAACTTTTTGTTGTTTTTAAATGGGATTAAATGGGATTTTCTCTTTTACATATTCTAGTTATTTTTTAGTATGTGAAGATAATGATTTTTTGTTGATTTGATAACCTGACCCTTTATTATATTCTTTTGTAATTTTTTATCTTAAAGGTAAGCATATGGTAGCAATATTTAGTATCATTCTTGAAAGAGAAATATTAAAGGGAATTTTCTTAAAAGCTCATTCATTGCTTGTGGCAATGTAAAATGGTTCAGCCACTGGGGAAGTCAGCTTGGCATTTCCTCAAAAAGCTAAGTGTAGAACTGCCATATGACCCACCAATCCCACTACCAGTTTTGTACCCAAAAGAATTGAAAGCAAGGATTTGAACAGATATTTTCAATCTGATGTTCACAGCAACATTATAGCAACAATACTCACCATTGCCAAAAGATGGAAGCAACAGAAGTGTCCATCAACAGATATTTTCAATCTGATGTTTACAGCAACATTATAGCAACAATACTCACCATTGCCAAAAGATGGAAGCAACAGAAGTGTCCATCAACTGATGAATGGATAAACAAAATATTGTATAAACATGTAATGGAATATTATCCAGCCATAAAAAAGGGATGAAGTCCTGATATATGTGAAAACATGGGTGAACTTTGAAGACATCATGTTGAGTGAAATAAGCCAGACACAAAAGGACAGTGTATGATCTCTCTGATTTGAAATATCCAGAATAAGTAAACTCATAGATCCACAATCTAGGAAGTAGGTTACCAGGGGAAGGTATGGGTATAGGGAATGGAAAGTTAGACTTAAATGTCCAGTGTTCCAAACTGGGAAATATTAGGCTGTATATATGGTAGCAGAATAAAGCATTTTTCAAAAATCATGGAAGTACTCTCCCAAATAATGTACCCTAAGTTTAACCATGGACTATATTAGTATAATTAGAAAAATGTGCTATCATCAATTGTACCAAGTGTTCCACACCCATGCACAGTGCTGATGGTGGGGTACTTTATGGAAATCCTGTATTTTGTGCATGAATGTTCTGTCAACCTGCGACTTCTCTAATAATGAAAAAAACTCAAAAAGAGATGTCCCTTATTATCAAAATTAAAGGCTATAACTTGTAAAGTGCATTGTATTAATACATGAAACAGAACTAAAATACATGATAAAATATCCACATACAAGAGATTCATCTGCAGTATTTAAATTAGCAATGTGGACAATGTAGTTAGGTAAAGTGAATAACTTTCTTTTCACTATCAATGATAAGTAAGAATAAAAAGGGAATATTATTTTCAAATAAAACAAAAAATGTCTGGAAAAATATCAACAATTACCATGGAAAAATATAAAAAATTTGAAAGTCTGTATTTGCTTACAGATAGTTGTGGGAACTATCATGTTTCTGGATAAAAATCCTTAACATTTTAACTTTATTAATTCTTCCCCCAAATATTCATATTTATATTCTAATCAAAATTCTAATTAGATGTCCTGACACTGACAAAATGATGTAAAGATGAACTTAAAGGTAAAAGAAGTAAGAGTTTGAATATTTTGAATGCAAATGTACTAATGACAAGAATTGTTCCACTAGATGGTAGAAAATCATGAAGCAACAATCAGTAAAACAAAATGTGTTTAAAAGAATTAAGATCAACCCATTGCTTCATCCTTCTACCACAAGCTTGTTCTCAAGCTCATGTCTTCAGGCATTTCATCTCCCCTCAACTACTGATGTATGAATCCAATGGCTCTGCATTACCTCCTTGTAGACATGTGCTGGACATCTCAGTCACAAATTGAAGTTCTAATTTTACTCTCCATCCTGCCCAGCCCTGGCATTTGTCAGTGCATATGTAGCTCTACCAACCCCACCCCTTCTCTCACCACTACCTTCATCCAGCCACCATATCTCTCACCAGGAGTAGTTTAAACCCCTGCCTGAATCATTGAACCCCAATTTATTATCCATACAGCTTCCCTGCTGGTGTTTTCACAACAAAAATCCTATCATGGCTTTCCTCTCTCTCAATCCTCCTATTGTAATTCAGAGTGAGATTGACCTAGACTAGGACACAGGAAAACTTTAGGTCTCTCACTTCCTGGGGCTTCTGTGAGTGTTGGCAGTTGCTAGTGTGGCATAAGTCCATCATACTCACAAAACTTGCCATTCTTAACATACAAGCACTTTTAAATCTATAAGAAAAGGTACACTGTGTAAAGCAAATAACACATTTCACAGCAGCAGCAGTACACATGGATAAGCATAAGAGTAGTCAAATAAATATGCTAGTAATCAAGAATGGTAATTTAAACAATGATGTATCTATCAAATTTTCAAAAGTGTAAATATCCACACTTCATTGCTGGTGCAGGTGAAGTTTAATGTTTTAATACAATTTACAGAAGCTTTTGGAAAAGTAATTCAATATTGTGTGTTAACAAACTTGAAAGATTTTTTTTATAAAAGTCTGGTAATTTATCTTAAGAAAAATTATATTCATAGAATAATTTGCATATAAGCAGTTTATTTCAGCTTATATAAATTTTCAGCTTATTATCAATTATAAAACATTTTATAATTTAAAAATTTGAACACAAGAGAAGTTTTCAATATCAGAGGCAATTTTTATTGCAGTATAATTAATTTGATAGACTATTAAACTCATTGGTGAGGGTCCATTTATATTAAAATACTTTAGACATTTCAAAGAGGGTTTTAATACAGGAGACTGTTTGATACAAGTTAGTTTAATGCAGGCTGTAATTACATGCAGGTGGATATCTGGAGAAGCAAGGGAGGGTGATGTTACCCAAGGAGCAGAAAGGTCACAATTCTGGATCCCCTCATATCTCTCAACAGCTGAGTTGATCAAGATGTGCCCCCAGTGCTGCTGGTGAAACTCTCTCCTGCCAATTCAGAGTCACCCAAATGGGCATGCTCATGAATGAACCTGCAACTCCCTTTGATGTGATGGGGCACACAGCATCTGTATGATTCCTGTCACCCACAACTGCTTCTGCAGTTGCCAGAGAAGGAAAAATAGCAGCAATTTATTTCTTCTTCAAACTCTCTAGAACACCCTTATCACCATGGCCCTCCCCCATTCTTCCCTTCACTGCCCTGCACATAACCCCTCCTACACCCCACCCCTCAGCCTTACAGGAAACCAGGTGAAAGAGGAGACAGATAAGGAAATGCCATCTTCAGGCTGAATCCCTGGTGGTTCAGAGGAGCATACAGCAGGCAAGTATGGACAGGACAAAGAAAAGATATCACAGAAAGCCCTTTTCTCAGAAACTATTTAACACAGCAGGAAAATGAAGTAAATTAAAATGGTTACAAAACAGATATCTAGACAAAGAATTCAGAAGAATTGTTATGCAAGTTCAAAGAGAGTGAATGGTTGATAGAAGCAACCTCTTTTACCTCTCTTTTATCCCAGAAGCCTGGGGTCTGGTTTGCACTCAATAAACATATGTAGTTTGAAGGCAAGATAAGATTTTTAATGAGTGTTTTGTCTGGGTGACTACATTATGGCTGATTTTATTATTTTCTGCATATAGGTTTGTGTTTTTAGATTTCACTATAATTAACATTCATGTTAACATTTAAAATAAAAAAAAAAGTCCTTTAAAATTAAATGCAAAACAAGGCACATAGATTTAAGTGAGCAACAGGAGAAAGAGAACAGTGAAAAACCAAAGAGTGAAGGGACAGGAGAGAGGCGGGGCAAGATGGCAGACTGGTGAGCTGTATGTTTTAGTTACTCCTCCAGGAAAGTAGGTAAAAAGCCAGGAACTGCGTGGACTGGACACCACAGAGCAATCTGTCTTTGGGCATACTTCATACAACACTCATGAAAACGTGGAACTGCTGAGATCAGCGAAATCTGTAAGTTTTTGCGGCCAGGGGACCCGCGCCCCTCCCTGCCAGGCTCAGTCCCGGGGGAGGAGGGGCTGTCAGCTCCAGGAAGGAGAAGGGAGAATTGCAGTGGCTGCTCTTATCGGAAACTCATTCTACTGATTCAAACTCCAACCATAGATAGACTGAGACCAGACACCAGAGACTCTGAGAGCAGCCAGCCCAGCAGAGAGGAGACAGGCATAGAAAAAAAACAACACGAAAAACTCCAAAATAAAAGCAGAGGATTTTTGGAGTTCTGGTGAACACAGAAAGGGGAAGAGTGGAGATCAGGCCTTGAGGCGCATATGCAAATCCCGAAGCAAAGCTGATCTCTCTGCCCTGTGCACCTCTCCTTAATGGCCCTGGTTGCTTTGTCTATTAGCATTTCAATAACCCATTAGATCTCTGAGGAGGGCCGTTTTTTTTTTTTTTTTTAAATCCTTTTTGCTTTTTCTAAAACAATTACTCTAAGAAGCTCAATACAGAAAGCTTCAAAGAATTGAAATTTGGGCACGTCAAGTCAAGAGCAGAACTAAGAGAGCTCTGAGACAAAAGGCAATAATCCAGTGGCTGAGAAAATTCACTAAACAACACAACTTCCCAAGAAAAGGGGGGTGTCCGCTCACAGCCACCATCCTGGTGGACAGGAAACACTCCTGCCCATCGCCAGCCCCATAGCCCAGAGCTGCCCCAGACAACCCAGTATGACGGAAGTGCTTCAAATAACAGGCACACACCACAAAACTGGGCGTGGACATTAGCCTTCCCTGCAACCTCAGCTGAATGTCCCAGAGCTGGGAAGGGGGAGCAGTGTGAATTAACAGAGCCCCATTCAGCCATCATTTGAGCAGACTGGGAGCCTCCCAACACAGCCCAGCAGCCCAGAACTGCCCTGGGGGGACGGCACTCACCTGTGACATAGCACAGTCATCCCTCAACAGAGGACCCGGGGTGCACAGCCTGGAAGAGGGGCCCACTTGCAAGTCTCAGGAGCCATACGCCAATACCAAAGACTTGTGGGTCAGTGGCAGAGACAAACTGTGGCAGGACTGAACTGAAGGATTAGACTATTGCAGCAGCTTTAAAACTCTAGGATCATCAGGGAGATTTGATTGCTAGGGCCACCCCCCCTCCCCGACTGCCCAGAAACACGCCCCACATACAGGGCAGGCAACACCAACTACACACGCAAGCTTGGTACACCAATTGGGCCCCACAAGACTCACTCCCCCACTCACCAAAAAGGCTGAGCAGGGGAGATCTGGCTTGTGGAGAACAGGTGGCTCATGGATGCCACCTGCTGGTTAGTTAGAGAAAGTGTACTCCACGAAGCTGTAGATCTGATAAATTAGAGATAAGGACTTCAACTGGTCTACAAACCCTAAAAGAACCCTATCAAGTTCAGCAAATGCCACGAGGCCAAAAACAACAGAAAATTATAAAGCATATGAAAAAACCAGACGATATGGATAACCCAAGCCCAAGCACCCAAATCAAAAGACCAGAAGAGACACAGCACCTAGAGCAGCTACTCAAAGAACTAAAGATGAACAATGAGACCATAGTACGGGATATGAAGGAAATCAAGAAGACCCTAGAAGAGCATAAAGAAGACATTGCAAGACTAAATAAAAAAATGGATGATCTTATGGAAATTAAAGAAACTGTTGACCAAATTAAAAAGATTCTGGACACTCATAGTACAAGACTAGAGGAAGTTGAACAACGAATCAGTGACCTGGAAGATGACAGAATGGAAAATGAAAGCATAAAAGAAAGAATGGGGAAAAAAATTGAAAAACTCGAAATGGACCTCAGGGATATGATAGATAATATGAAACGTCCGAATATAAGACTCATTGGTGTCCCAGAAGGGGAAGAAAAGGGTAAAGGTCTAGGAAGAGTATTCAAAGAAATTGTTGGGGAAAACTTCCCAAATCTTCTAAACAACATAAATAAACAAATCATAAATGCTCAGCGAACTCCAAATAGAATAAATCCAAAAAAACCCACTCCGAGACATATACTGATCACACTGTCAAACATAGAAGAGAAGGAGCAAGTTCTGAAAGCAGCAAGAGAAAAGCAATTCACCACATACAAAGGAAACAGCATAAGACTAAGTAGTGACTACTCAGCAGCCACCATGGAGGCGAGAAGGCAGTGGCACGATATATTTAAAATTCTGAGTGAGAGGAATTTCCAGCCAAGAATACTTTATCCAGCAAAGCTCTCCTTCAAATTTGAGGGAGAGCTTAAATTTTTCACAGACAAAGAAATGCTGAGAGAATTTGCTAACAAGAGACCTGCCCTACTGGAGGTACTAAAGGGAGCCCTACAGACAGAGAAACAAAGACAGGACAGAGAGACCTGGAGAAAGGTTCAGTACTAAAGAGATTCGGTATGGGTACAATAAAGGATATTAATAGAGAGAGGGAAAAATATGGCAAACATAATCCAAAGGATAAGATGGCCGATTCAAGAAATGCCTTCACGGTTTTAACGTTGAATGTAAATGGATTAAACTCCCCAATTAAAAGATATAGATTCGCAGAATGGATCAAAAAAAAAGAACCATCAATATGTTGCATACAAGAGACTCATCTTAGACACAGGGACACAAAGAAACTGAAAGTGAAAGGATGGAAAAAAATATTTCATGCAAGCTACAGCCAAAAGAAAGCAGGTGTAGCAATATTAATCTCAGATAAAATAGACTTCAAATGCAGGGATGTTTTGAGAGACAAAGAAGGCCACTACATACTAATAAAAGGGGCAATTCAGCAAGAAGAAATAACAATCGTAAATGTCTATGCACCCAATCAAGGTGCCACAAAATACATGAGAGAAACATTGGCAAAACTAAAGGAAGCAATTGATGTTTCCACAATAATTGTGGGAGACTTCAACACATCACTCTCTCCTATAGATAGATCAACCAGACAGAAGACCAATAAGGAAATTGAAAACCTAAATAATCTGATAAATGAATTAGATTTAACAGACATCTACAGGACATTACATCCCAAATCACCAGGATACACATACTTTTCTAGTGCTCACGGAACGTTCTCCAGAATAGATCATATGCTGGTACATAAAACAAGCCTCAATAAATTTAAAAAGATTGAAATTATTCAAAGCACATTCTCTGACCACAATGGAATACAATTAGAAGTCAATAACCATCAGAGACTTAGAAAATTCACAAATACCTGGAGGTTAAACAACACACTCCTAAACAATCAGTGGGTTAAAGAAGAAATAGCAAGAGAAATTGCTAAATATATAGAGACGAATGAAAATGAGAACACAACATACCAAAACCTATGGGATGCAGCAAAAGCAGTGCTAAGGGGGAAATTTATAGCACTAAACGCATATATTGAAAAGGAAGAAAGAGCCAAAATCAAAGAACTAATGGATCAACTGAAGAAGCTAGAAAATGAACAGCAAACCAATCCTAAACCAAGTACAAGAAAAGAAATAACAAGGATTAAAGCAGAAATAAATGACATAGAGAACAAAAAAACAATAGAAAGGATAAATATCACCAAAAGTTGGTTCTTTGAGAAGATCAACAAGATTGACAAGCCCCTAGCTAGACTGACAAAATCAAAAAGAGAGAAGACCCATATAAACAAAATAATGAATGAAAAAGGTGACATAACTGCAGATCCTGAAGAAATTAAAAAAATTATAAGAGGATATTATGAACAACTGTATGGCAACAAACTGGATAATGTAGAAGAAATGGACAATTTCCTGGAAACATATGAACAACCTAGACTGACCAGAGGAGAAATAGAAGACCTCAACCAACCCATCACAAGCAAAGAGATCCAATCAGTCATCAAAAATCTTCCCACAAATAAATGCCCAGGGCCAGATGGCTTCACAGGGGAATTCTACCAAACTTTCCAGAAAGAACTGACACCAATCTTACTCAAACTCTTTCAAAACATTGAAGAAAATGGAACACTACCTAACTCATTTTATGAAGCTAACATCAATCTAATACCAAAACCAGGCAAAGATGCTACAAAAAAGGAAAACTACCGGCCAATCTCCCTAATGAATATAGATGCAAAAATCCTCAACAAAATACTTGCAAATCGAATCCAAAGACACATTAAAAAAATCATACACCATGACCAAGTGGGGTTCATTCCAGGCATGCAAGGATGGTTCAACATAAGAAAAACAATCAATGTATTACAAAACATTAAAAACTCGAAAGGGAAAAATCAATTGATCATCTCAATAGATGCTGAAAAAGCATTTGACAAAATCCAACATCCCTTTTTGATAAAAACACTTCAAAAGGTAGGAATTGAAGGAAACTTCCTCAACATGTTAAAGAGCATATATGAAAAACCCACAGCCAGCATAGTACTCAATGGTGAGAGACTGAAAGCCTTCCCTCTAAGATCAGGAACAAGACAAGGATGCCCGCTGTCACCACTGTTATTCAACATTGTGCTGGAAGTGCTAGCCAGGGCAATCCAGCAAGACAAAGAAATAAAAGGCATCCAAATTGGAAAAGAAGAAGTAAAACTGTCATTGTTTGCAGATGATATGATCTTATATCTAGAAAACCCTGAGAAATCAACGATACACCTACTAGAGCTAATAAACAAATTTAGCAAAGTAGCGGGATACAAGATTAATGCACATAAGTCAGTAATGTTTCTATATGCTAGAAATGAACAAACTGAAGAGACACTCAAGAAAAAGATACCATTTTCAATAGCAACTAAAAAAATCAAGTACCTAGGAATAAACTTAACCAAAGATGTAAAAGACCTATACAAAGAAAACTACATAACTCTACTAAAAGAAATAGAAGTGGACCTTAAAAGATGGAAAAATATTCCATGTTCATGGATAGGAAGGCTAAATGTCATTAAGATGTCAATTCTACCCAAACTCATCTACAGATTCAATGCAATCCCAATCAAAATTCCAACAACCTACTTTGCAGACTTGGAAAAGCTAGTTATCAAATTTATTTGGAAAGGGAAGATGCCTCGAATTGCCAAAGACACTCTAAAAAAGAAAAACGAAGTGGGAGGACTTACACTCCCTGACTTTGAAGCTTATTATAAAGCCACAGTTGCCAAAACAGCATGGTACTGGCACAAAGATAGACATATAGATCAATGGAATCGAATTGAGAATTCAGAGATAGACCCTCAGATCTATGGCCGACTGATCTTTGATAAGGCCCCCAAAGTCACCGAACTGAGCCATAATGGTCTTTTCAACAAATGGGGCTGGGAGAGTTGGATATCCATATCCAAAAGAATGAAAGAGGACCCCTACCTCACCCCCTACACAAAAATTAACTCAAAATGGACCAAAGATCTCAATATAAAAGAAAGTACCATAAAACTCCTAGAAGATAATGTAGGAAAACATCTTCAAGACCTTGTATTAGGAGGCCACTTCCTAGACTTTACACCCAAAGCACAAGCAACAAAAGAGAAAATAGATAAATGGGAACTCCTCAAGCTTAGAAGTTTCTGCACCTCAAAGGAATTTCTCAAAAAGGTAAAGAGGCAGCCAACTCAATGGGAAAAAATTTTTGGAAACCATGTATCTGACAAAAGACTGATATCTTGCATATACAAAGAAATCCTACAACTCAATGACAATAGTACAGACAGCCCAATTATAAAATGGGCAAAAGATATGAAAAGACAGTTCTCTGAAGAGGAAATACAAATGGCCAAGAAACACATGAAAAAATGTTCAGCTTCACTAGCTATTAGAGAGATGCAAATTAAGACCACAATGAGATACCATCTAACACCGGTTAGAATGGCTGCCATTAAACAAACAGGAAACTACAAATGCTGGAGGGGATGTGGAGAAATTGGAACTCTTATTCATCGTTGGTGGGACTGTATAATGGTTCAGCCACTCTGGAAGTCAGTCTGGCAGTTCCTTAGAAAACTAGATATAGAGCTACCATTCGATCCAGCGATTGCACTTCTCGGTATATACCCGGAAGATCGGAAAGCAGTGACACGAACAGATATCTGCACGCCAATGTTCATAGCAGCATTATTCACAATTGCCAAGAGATGGAAACAACCCAAATGTCCTTCAACAGATGAGTGGATAAATAAAATGTGGTATATACACACGATGGAATACTACGTGGCAGTAAGAAGGAACGATCTGGTGAAACATATGACAACATGGATGAACCTTGAAGACATAATGCTGAGCGAAATAAGCCAGGCACAAAAAGAGAAATATTATATGCTACCACTAATGTGAACTTTGAAAAATGTAAAACAAATGGTTTATAATGTAGAATGTAGGGGAACTAGCAGTAGAGAGCAATTAAGGAAGGGGGAACAATAATCCAAGAAGAACAGATAAGCTATTTAACGTTCTGGGGATGCCCAGAAATGACTATGGTCTGTTAATTTCTGATGGATGTAGTAGGAACAAGTTCACTGAAATGTTGCTATATTATGTAACTTTCTTGGGGTAAAGTAGGAACATGTTGGAAGTTAAGCAGTTATCTTAGGTTAGTTGTCTTTTTCTTACTCCCTTGTTATGGTCTCTTTGAAATGTTCTTTTATTGTATTTTTGTTTTCTTTTTAACTTTTTTTTTCATACAGTTGATTTAAAAAAGAAGGGAAAGTTAAAAAAAAAAAAAAGAAAAAAAAAAGAAAAAAGACAAACAAGGAAAAAAAAAAAAAAGATGTAGTGCCCCCTTGAGGAGCCTGTGGAGAATGCAGGGGTATTCGCCTACCCCACCTCCATGGTTGCTAACATGACCACAGACATAGGGGACTGGTGGTTTGATGGGTTGAGCCCTCTACCATAAGTTTTACCCTTGGGAAGACGGTTGCTGCAAAGGAGAGGCTAGGCCTCCCTGTATTTGTGCCTAAGAGTCTCCTCCCGAATGCCTCTTTGTTGCTCAGATGTGGCCCTCTCTCTCTGGCTAAGCCAACTTGAAAGGTGAAATCACTGCCCTCCCCCGTACGTGGGATCAGACACCCAGGGAAGTGAATCTCCCTGGCAACGTGGAATATGACTCCCGGGGAGGAATGTAGACCCGGCATCATGGGATGGAGAACATCTTCTTGACCAAAAGGGGGATGTGAAAGGAAATGAAATAAGCTTCGGTGGCAGAGAGATTCCAAAACGAGCCGAGAGATCACTCTGTTGGGCACTCTTACGCACACTTTAGACAACCTTTTTTAGGTTCTAAAGAATTGGGGTAGCTGGTGGTGGATACCTGAAACTATTAAACTACAACCCAGAACCCATGAATCTCGAAGACAGTTGTATAAAAATGTAGCTTATGAGGGGTGACAATGGGATTGGGAATGCCATAAGGACCAAATTCCACTTTGTCTAGTTTATGGATGGATGTGTAGAAAAGTAGGGGAAGCAAACAAACAGACAAAGGTACCCAGTGTTCTTTTTTACTTCAATTGCTCTTTTTCACTCTAATTATTATTCTTGTTATTTTTGTGTGTGTGCTAATGAAGGTGTCAGGGATTGATTTAGGTGATGAATGTACAACTATGTAATGGTACTGTAAACAATCGAAAGTACAATTTGTTTTGTATGACTGCGTGGTATGTGAATATATCTCAATAAAATGATGATTAAAAAAATAAATAAATAAACACTGAGAATGCAGGGAAAAAAAAAAAAAAAAGAGTGAAGGGACAAAGAGGTGGAGAAGGTGACCTCAATCCTATTTGTGTCCATAGTACTGATGGGTGGTGATGGCTTTGATAAGTTAATTGAACTCTGAGCTTCAGGTTCTGTAGTTTCAAAAGGTAAGAACAATAACAATATCTCACAAAATTTTCTTGAAAATTAAATGATATTAAATTTAAAATATTTTGTAAAGTGAAAAATGCCAAATAAACTAACTCAAAGTTTTTATAGGTAATGTTTTATTGGTGGTGATTTGAGGATATTGTTAATATTGGTCAAGAACTCAAAACACAGTAAAGTTAGCAACATAATGAGAGTCAAAAAAGGATGAGAAGAAAACAAGAAAAAGTGCAATAGAAATATCTATTAACATTTAACCCTTTCATTTCTCTTCTCTTCAAATTCCCAGAGGGGATTTTACAACAGAAAAACTTCATCCACTCCACTAATGGGCAGAGACATATTCAGATGATATCACTTCACTATTTCTTCTTGTACATTTAAACATAGCCACACTCTATTTTCCATCTGGATGAATCTCTGAGCAGCATCTGATGGTGACTTCAACCAGACACCAGACAGACCTTCTGGAGTTAAAGGGTAACCATTATCCATGCTTATTTCTGGGATGACACATCCTGTGGGATTTTTTTTTTTTTTTTTTGACAGTATCTTCTCAATTTTTCCCCATCACCTATTTTTACAGAGAAAAACACATGTGTGTTTTCCTTTGAATCACTTTACACAATACTCATTTCTGACATGTATCATGAAACAAGTTTTGGATTTCAAATTATTTATTGAAATAAGGGCATATATTCCTCTAATATTTTTGGACAATGTGTTCTCCAGAGACTAAAATTGTACCAAGGTTTTCATGATTTTTTTCTTTAAATAGGGATTATTTTTGATAGTAAACACTAGAAACAAATGTCTGGATCATATTTATACTTGGAAATGGACTGTGGGAGGCTTAAGGGCCAAAGTGAAGAGGTAGAACTGCCCCTGAGAGGGCTGATGCAGAGCTGAAATTCAAGTCCTCCCTCAACTAGTTCTGTGACTTCAGGCAGATTCCTTGAGAACCTGTATTTTCTAATTGACAAAAAGGAGAAATTAAGGTAAAAGTAAGTTCCTCATAGACTCTTGGAGAAGATTAAGTGTGATTAAACACTAGAATGAGTCTTGAGATGTAGTAAACTACAAATAAAACCTCAACAATTCTCCACTACAACAACTGATGATCCTCTATGTTAAACATGCACTAAGTTGTTGGCATTTGGTTCAAACTATTGGATTGAGAAGAATGAAAGAGATCAATGAGGTCAGTTACCCTGCATGTTGCAGGCACAGTATCCACTCATCTGTCTGGTGTCTTGGTGGAGAAGTCAACATGGCTTGATGGCAGTGACCCTTTTACTAAAGTGCTGCAGAGATTTTCCCAGCACCCACCCACCTGCCTTCTTTCTCCTTCTCCTCCCACAATTGATTCTTTCAACATACAACTTGGAGTTCTTCATATGTGCCAGTAACTGCACCTGTCCTTGTTTCATTTTGTGTGCATATGTAGACTAAATCAGCAGGTATGTTCTGCCATTTATCAACCTGTTTTAAAATTTTGCATAGAACATAGCTTCCATCTGCCACTGTGGGTGGGATTTGATAGAAAATATATACTTTGTTTATGCAATGGGTCAGTGATTTTGTGCATATTTTATCATGGTATTAAATGCATTTGCTATGTTACTACATCAACACCTTAAAACTTGGGACTGTTAATAAATTGAACATTAATAGTAGTCTTCTGAATTATATATATATGCATACATATATATATATATATATATATATGGAACTGTTCTAAATTCTTCATGAACTATCTCTGCCTCATAACCATTTACATACTACCCAGCAAGAGGAAGTGACATTTCCTTCCTTAACAGAAAATGAGGAAGAAATTATTAATGAATCCCTCTGGAAAGGCCAGATATATTTTACATCTATTGCTTGTATCTTTTTTTGTAGCCATTTGCAGTTCTGTTGTAAATTACATTTATAAAAATTTTTTTTCTGAATAGGTAGTCTGTGATCTCCTTAAATTAATGAATTTAAATTTATCCTTGATTTGTCTTCAAGATCTAACACCTAGAGATCTATATGCAGAATATAGGAGAGGAAAACAATGAATTGGAGTCAGTCATCTCAGTATGCAATTTCTCTCAACATCTCAGTTATCATTCCTGAAAAGTTGGTGTGACAAGCAATAAAGCAAATGATGTTTACAAAAACAACTAAAACCTCCTCTGTAAAATCAGAGCTATAACTGCTAGTTCTTCCACTGCCCTAAGATTCACAGAAAATGGTAGGAAGAATTGCACCTTGGAGAATTATGTTCTAGACAAAAAGAGAAAGGAATGACATTCTCTATAAAGCACTGTATAATCAGGGGAGCAAAAAACAAATGGAAAGAATGTTTGGTACTGCAGAAATGATCAAATTCAAATAGTTAAACCTATGAATAGGATCCTGAAACTAGAGAAATGAAGTAATGTATCTTACATGATAAGCAATCATAGTGAAAGCCAATTCTTACATAGGTTCTGAATATTCATATGCTTAGAAGGTATGAGGATGTAGATCACAGTTTGAAAAAGAAAAGGAATTATCAAATCTAAAATTTAAGTCTATAAATAGAATACTGAAACTGGAGACCTGAAATAATGGATCTTATATCATAAGGCAATAATGAGCCAACTCTTAATTATTTTCTACCCAGTAGTATGCTTGAATATTAACCCTCTACACTAGCATTGTATGTCTATATCCACCTGTGACTGGTGATGTTCTGAGTATTTTCATTGTGCTACATCATTTAATCCTCAACACATTGTAAGGACAAGCTGTGTTCTTTCCTCTTTTCATGTAGAGAGCACAGAAAAAGGAGGGTTTAGAAAATTGCCTTGGGCATAGAGCTAGAAGGAAAGGACTGAAATGGTCAAACTATAACCCATAGTATTCTTTGAAATTTGCTCTATAGCTACTTGTTAAATTGTAATTTGAAAGTTATCACTTTTTTATGTGTATATTTCACAATATGGAAATAACTGAAACTATGCTACTACAACTCAGAAAAATTTGGAAATTTCCTATATAACTACTTTTTAAATTGTACTTTGAAAGTTGTTACCCTTATACATATATGTTATATTTCATAATAATGAAGTAACTGAAACTGTGGAACTGTAACCCAAAATATTCTTTGAAATTTACTAACTACTTGTTAATTTCCACTTGGAAAGTTAACACTTCTATGTATATATGTTATAAGAAAAATAGGATTTTAAAAAAGATCTGAATAATACATGGCTACTGTCCCCAAGAAATTTTAACTGTGGTGTTGTTGTATATGCAAATAAGTGCAATAAGGAACATAAATTACTTTGCTTATCACATGCAAGGTAATGCTTCATAAGGAGACCTAAGTTATACCAGTGATTTGTGAGTTTGGTAAAAACAAAAGTAGCTAAGAAGAGACCATAGAACTGGATGTTGACTGTTGATTCAAAGTTTACCTTCCGAATAGTAAGGTAGATGGTAATGGGGAAACATGCTCATCAAAATTATGCCAACAAAAGGTACAGCAGAAGCAAAGAATTGGGAGATTGACCAAGTAGGAGTGGTGAATCTTCCGATGGCTCCTTCTTTCCTGCCTCATATTATAGCCTGAATTCTTGCCTCTCTGTGACCCAGGTTTTATTTTAATTCAACTTTATTGAGATATATTCATGTATAATACAGTCATTCAAAGTGTATAATTAGTTGTTCCCAGTACCATCATATAGTTATGCATTCATCACCCCAAGTCTATTTTTTGAACATTTACCTTGTACCAGAAGAAGTAAAAACAAGAATAAAAAATAAAAGTAAAAAAGAACACCCAAATCATCCCCCATCTATTTTTCATTTAGACTTATGTCCCCATTTTTTCTACTCATCCATCCATACAAAGGGAGAGTGATCCACAAGGCTTTTACAATCACAGTGTCACAACTTGTAAGCTACATTGCTATGCAACCATCTTAGAGTCAAGGCTACTGGGTTGCAGTTTGATAGTTTCAGGTATTTTCTTCTAGCTATTCCAATGCATTAAAACCTAAAAAGGGTTATCTATATAGTGCATAAGAGTGCCCACCACAGTGACCTCCCAGCTCCATTTGGAATCTCTCAGCCACTGAAGCTTTAATTGATTTGATTTCACATCCCAATTTTGGTCAAGGAGATGTTCTCAATCCCATGATGTTGGGTCCAGATTCATCCACAGGATTCAGATCTCACATTGCCAGGGATATTTACAACCCTGGGGGTCAAATTCCATATAGGAGGGAGGGCAGTGAGTTCACTTGCTAAGTTGTGCAGCCAATTGATCTTTTGTTTTTCTTTTTTTAAATTAAATTAAATTAAATTAAATAAATAATATATATGGGATATATTCACATACCATACAATTATCCATGGTGTATACTCAACTGTTCATATTATCATCATATAGTTCTGCATTCATCACCCAAATATATTTTTGAACATTCTACTTACACCAGAAAGAATAAGAAGTAAAAGTTAAAAAGAACACTGAAATCATCCCCCATCCCACCCTATTTTTTAAATAGTTTGCACCCCCATTTTTCTACTTATCCATCCATACACTAGATAGAAGGAGTGTGATCCACAAGGTTTTCACAATCACACTGCCACTTATTGTAAGCTACATTGTTATAGAATCATCTTCAAAAAAGCCAAGGCTACTGGATTGGAGTTTGATAGTTTCAGGTATTTACTTCTAGCAATCCTAATACATTAAAACTTAAAAAAGGTTAACTATATAGTGCATAAGAGTGTCCACCAGGGTGACCTCTTGACTCCATTTGGAATCTCTCAGTCACTGAAACTTTATTTCCCTTCATTTTGCATCCTCCTTTTGGTCAAAAAGATGTTCTCAATCCCATGATGCCAGGTCCAGATACATCCCTGGGAGTCATGTCCTGTATTGCCAGGGAGATTTACACCCCCTGGGAATCAGGTCCAATGTAGAGGGGATGGCAGTGGGTTCACCTGCTGAGGTGGCTTAGCTACAGAGAGAGGGCCACATTTGAACAACAAAAAAGGTACTCAGGGAGAGACTCTTAGGCACAATTATAAGTAGGTTTACTCTCTCTTTGCAATAATGAGCTTCATTACAGCAAACCCCAATATACAGGGCTTGGCATACCAAACCATGAGTCCTCAATGTTTGTCAGAATATCATCAACAATCCAAGTGAGAAAGTCCAAAAATTCTGCATTTCCCCAGGCTCCTCAGGGGCACCTGCATATATATATTTTATTCTCTGCCCAAATTCCTTTGAAATGTGTGTGATCCCGGGTTTTAAATCTAGTACTGAAATAATCAGATTTGCATTTTAGAAATATTACTTTAGTTGTAATGAATTGGAAAATTGGAAGACTGAAGGCAGGGTGATGGGGTAAGTGAAAATTGTGAACTAAATTATGTCAATGTAACTGTAATAAAGTGTTGGGACACATCTTAACACCACAAGGGACTGACAGGGGAGGAATTTGGGGTAAGTGAGTCCTTATTGAAACTGTTAAATAAAATCACCACAAATAAGATTCAGGTCTACCATTTTCCAATTGGCTGAATCAAACTTGTGAAGAATTAGACAGTTTAAAAAAGTCCAATATATCTTTTGTACTTGATACTCTCAGTTATTTCTTGACTGCAAAATTAAGGTCTTGCAGTGTTTTAGGAAAATACATTGGGAAACCAGTTTCCAATATTTTTTGCTGAGTTTGATCTGATTGAATGAAAAAGCACAATCTTTAGCTTTTAAAATAATTGAGATGTGTTTGTACCATCCTTGTATCTGCTGGGTAATAATGATGAACATATTTGCTTATTCCATTTAAAACACCCTAGTAAATGGGAACAAAAGAAAACTATTGAGTGAGTGGATTCATATTCTTCCAAACATGAATTTTTTACTTTAACCAAATAAAAAGATGTAGATATTTTAAAAACAACTAATTATCTTTTTAGATACTCTGTTCAAAGTAAAATTGTCAATATTTACTGAAAAAAATACCTTGCATGAATTGTTCAGTTGGGAAAATGCTTTGTAAAATTATAATTATTATTTACTAATTTGAATTTCTAGAGATGGAGAAAAAAATGCTTCTCCAAATTTCTTGTATAAGTAAGTGTTCCAAAATAGATCTGAAAAATACTGTGGAAACTACATTTTCCTAAGTGCTAAATGAGAAAATGTACAGTTCACTGAAGTATTTTTAAATTTTCAAACTTTGGAATTTATTATTGTGTATGAGCTTGTTTTACCACCAACATTTGAACAAATTAATTGTGCTTGCATTAGGAAAACAAACCCAGTGATTCTCATATCCTCCCAAAGCACATTAAAAACTGTGATTGGGATTGTTCTTCATTCAAACTTTTAGGAATAATGTGACACTGGTTAGGTAGAGAAGTTTGCATTTTTTAAACACATTATCTGCTTTCTTAAGTGTTTTTAAAATTTTGAAATTACAAAATGAAAAAAATGATTTAGGGATGGTTTAGTAAAAGAGGCTTAAATAAAATTAGATACATTGAAATTCACATTTAATACACTTCTGAGTGCATTTCCCCATCTTAAGTTATTATTTTGTTAACGTATCCTGTCTATGTCTGTTTGACATAGTTCAGAAAATGCAAACCTATAAAGTGATGGCTCAGAAGACACTGAAATTGTATTTTTTATGAGAAAAATCAAGTATTGATCTGCAACATGCTTTTTCTTTTACCTTATAAACTAGTTTAAGTATCTTACCAGTTCAGAACATGAAGACTGACGCATATTATATAGGATGGATATGTCATCCTTTTTAAAATTAATGGTCTATTAATGAACTTATGCTGCTCTTTTCAAATCTTGATGGCTACTATTAAAAAAATGAGTGCTTTGTACAGTACCTTTCTTCACATGTGTAATTATTATTGCAAAACAGATTCCAAGAATGGACTTATTGGTTTAAATGACCACAGTTTTCTGAATTTTTTTTTACAAAGTTCTAATATGCATATTATAAAAGGCTAAACCAATTTAGCCATCTGTGAAGAAAAACTAATTCTTTTATACCCATCATTCTGGATATTATCTGTCCTCCTTGCAGGTGCCTGTCTGCAGTTCCACGTCTTCTCTGTTACCCTGGTGGGAGGTTTGAAGTTAGAAGGTGGCTGAGGTCTGAGTATCTCTTCTTCCAGCACCTGAGATTGGTAGTTGCTGATTCTCCACCTGTGTCTCTTCTATGCCTATGGCAGTTCTCCCATGCAACTGCAAATATCATGGATCCTTAAAACTGCTGCTCTTCCCACTGCCTCTCATGTCCAAGGCTCCACATAGCTTCCCTTGATGAAGACTTTGGGTGATTCTCCACTTGGCTTTCTTGAACACTTACCATTCCTAAGGTCTCATCAGTCCCCCCTCTTCTATCTTAATCTTGGTGCAATTACTCTATTTTTCCTATACTTTGGAACTATTTGCCAATGATATTGTTTCCATTTAGAACTTGTTGGGATTTACATTCCTCTGACTGATTGTGATTTAATGTCTTTTCATATGATTATATATAATCTTTTGTTTGAATTAATCATCTTTAAATGTTGCCTTTTTGACTGAATAATTTGTCCTCTATGAGACTTCTTCGCTTCTCATATACTAATAATATCACTCCTTTTTATATATGTACACCCTTCTCTAAAGCTAATATATCAATATATGTTTATTGTTTTCTTTGTTGTACAGATTTTTTGAAGTCTAATATAACAATCATTTTCTTTCTTATTTGGAATTTCACATCTTGTTTATAAAGGTCTCCCCTATCACTATATATACAAATTGCCATTCATGTTGTTTTCTGGTATTTTAATTTTTATTCTTATGCCTAATTCTTTAATCTACATGAAATTTATTATTGAGTATGTTTTGAGATCATCTAATTTTATTTATTTATTCCGTTTCTTGAGGTAAAATTCACATAGCATACTATTCACTATTTTATCCATATTACACTGCACAATTCAGTGGAATTTGCTACATTCACAAAGTTGTGCAGTCTTCACCTCTATCTAATTCCTGAACATTTTTACTACCCCCAAAAGAATCCATGTACCATTAAGCAGTTACTTCTCATTTCCCAGTCCTCATAGCCCCTGGCAACCACTAATATGTTTTCTGTCTGTATGCATTCACCTACTGTGGAAATTTCATGTGAATGGAGTCATTCAGTTTATGTTTTTCTTGTCTACTTCTTGCATGTACCTTGATGTTTTAAAGGTTCATCCACATTGTAACATGCAGCAGTGATCATTTCTTCTTTTTTTAGATACTTTTCTACTGCATGAATATACCATGTTTTCTTTATCCATTCATCAGTAAATGAACAAGTGTGTTGTTTCCACCTTTGGGCTATTGTGAATAGTGCTGCTATGAACATGTTTGTACAAGTTTTTCTTTGGTGACTCTTTTAATATCTCATGTATATACCTAGCAGTGGAAATGCTGGTTCATATGATAATTTTTTGTTTAACTTTTTGAGGAAATAATAACATATTTTGCATGGTGACTGCAACATTTTATGTTCCAAACAGCAATGCATGACAATTATAATATCTTCACATCTTCATTAACACTTGTATTCTGATTTATTTTATTATGGGCATCCCAGTGAGTGTGAAGTTGCATCTCTTTGTGGGTTTCATTTGCATTTTCCTAATGATCAATGAATGGTTTCAAGCATCATTTCATATGTTGCTAGTCATTTATATATCATCTATGGATAAACATCTACTATTGTCCTTTATCCATTTTTAATGGGGTTGTTTGTTTTCCTGTTATGTTATGAGTTGTTTATGTATTCTGGATAGTAGACTCATCAGATATTTTATGTGCAAATATTTTACTCTGTGGGCTATATTAATTTTCTTGATAGAATCCATGATGCACTAATATTTATAGTTTAGATCACTTCAAATTTACATAATATTTTTCCTTTTGTTGCTTGTGCTTTTGGTGTCATAGCTAAGAACTAATTGCCAAATCCATGGTCATGCATGTTTACACTTAGGTCTTTAATACATCTTGAGTTCATTTTTGTATGTGGCTTGATGTAAGGATATATACTTTTGCATGTGATTTTATATTTGTACATGCATCATTGTTGCAAAAACTATCCTTTTCAGAGTCAGTGGTCTTAGCACCTTGTCAATAAGTAATTGACCATAGATGAATAGTTTGTTTCTGGAATAAAAATTTTATTGTTCCCTATATTTACCTTCATGTCAATACCACATTTTTTATTATACAAGCTTTGAAGTGAATTTTGTCTTTGGGAAGTGTGAGATCACACAGTTTGGTATTTTTGAAGACTGATTAGGATATTTAGGGATACCTGGAATTCTATGTTTTGCTATACAAAAACAGCCCAGCATCCCAGAATTTAGAAAAAACTGTACCAACTCAGGAACAGATGTGATGGCTGTAAGAATTTACAATCTAGTAATTTTAACAATAAGCCTTCCTCAGATAGCCTATGCTCCTGAATTCAATTCTCAGAATTTGAACAGGACATTTAGTCCATATTAGTGACACATGATAATACTTGTCTTGCTTCTGGCTTATTTCACTCACCATACTGTCCTCAAGGTTAATTAACATAGTTGCATGCCTCGCAACTTCATTCCTTCTTGCAGATGCTCAATATTCCATTGTTTGTATATACCAAAGTTCACCCTTCCTTCACCAGTCACTGTAACCTTTGGCCACCTCCATCTATTACAAATTGTAAATATGGCCACCATAAACACCAGTATGCAAATGTCCATTCATGCCCCTGCTTTCAGTTCCTCCAAGAATATAGCTAAAAATGGGTTTCCTGGATCATATGGAAAACCTATACTTAGCCTTCAGTGGAACCACCAAACTGCACTCTAGATGGGCTGCACCATTCTACTTCTCTACCAACAGTGTATATGTACATCCCTCACTCCATATTTTCTACAACTCTTGTACCTTTCCATTTATTTTTTAAAATTATATTCACACACACACCCTACAATCCATTCTATGTAAAAAATCAATGGTTCCATGTATAATCACATAGTTATGCATTATCCACCACAATATACATGAGGACATTTCCGTTTCTTCTGCAAAGAAAGAAGAGGGAAAAATAACAAATAAAAATAAAATAAAATAAAAAGTAGAATCAACAATAGCACCAAGAATTCCATACCTGTTCCTTATATCACCCTCTCATTGACATTTAAGTTTTGTATACTGTCTTTGTCACATATAATGGAAGTATATTACAGTGCTACTGTTAACTATAGTCTCTAATTTATATGGATTGTATTATTCCATATACCATCCCATTTGCAACATCTTGAATTGTTGACACACATTTGTTCTACTATGTGTAAAGATATTCTTATATTTGTAGATTTAATCACCATCCCATTGTCCACTGTAGGTTTTGTTACACTATACAGTTTCAGTCTCTAGCTTCTATCTTCTCTTCTGGGTTTATAAATATGCCAAGCCTTCCTCTTTCAACCATACTCATACTCAGGTTTGTTCAGTGTACTTACACAATTGTGCTACCATCACTCAGGATTGTTCTCTCCACTTCTGGATATTAACAATAAATTCTGCTGAACATTCTGTATTCCATTAGAATCAAATGCCCAATCTCTACCCTCTTTCTATTTCCCGACAACTTGTGTTCTCAACTTTAACTCTCAAAGTTCATTCATTGTTATTAGTCCTTACAAATGAGATCATAGAATAATTGTGCTTTTGTTGGTGGCTAATTTCACTCAACATAATGTCCTTAAGTTGCATCCACACTTTAATATGCTTCATGAGTTTATTCTTTCTTACTGCTGTGTAATAGTCCATCATATGTATATACCACAGTTTCTTTATCCATTTATCCATTGATGGAATTTGGGATGTTTCCATCTCGACAATCATGAAAAGTCTTGCTATAAATGTTGGTGTGAAAGTATCTTTTAGTATACCTGCATTCAGTTCCTCCAAATATATACCTATATATAGGTATACATATACCTACTAATGGCTTTGCTGGATCTATACTTAGTTTCCTGAGGAACTGTCACACAATGTTCCAAAATTGTTGCACCATTCTGCATTCCCACCAGCAGTGAATAATTATGCCTGTTTCCCAACATCCTCTCCAGGACTTGTACTTGTCTGTTTGTTTGTTTGTTTTTTTATAATGGCCACTAAGTAGGTGTGAGATGGTATCTCATTGTGGTTTTTATTTGCATTTCTCTAATAGCCAGTGAAGTTGAACATTTTTTCCTATGTTATCAAGCCTTTTGTATTTCCTCTTTGAAAAGTGCCTGTCCATTTTTTTTTTCCATTTTTAGTGGGGTTCTTTGTCTTTTTGTTGTTGAGTTGTAGGATGTCTTTATATATTCTGGATATTAAACCCTTATCTGATATATGGTTTCCAAATATTGTCTCCTATTGCATAGAATACCTTTTTCCTTTTCTAACAAATTCCTTTGATGCACAATAGCCTTCAGTTTTGAAGAAATACAATTTATCTAATTCTTCTTTCATTGCTCACACTTTGAGTGCAAGGTCTAGGAATCCACCTCATATCACAAAATCTTTAAGATGTTTCCTTCTGTTTTCTTCTAAAATTTTATGTTCTTAGCATTAATTTTATGTCTCTGGTCCATCTTGAATTAATTTTTGTATAAGGTGTGAGATATAGGTCCTTTTCATTTTTTATTAAGATTATCTTTTTCCCCAAGCACCAATTATTGCAGAGACTGCTGTATGCCGGTTAAGTTGAACTGATGGCCTTATCAAAGGTCAATTTTACATAGATGAGATGGTCAATTTCCAAACACTCAAATTAATTCCATTAATTTGTATGTGTGTGTATGTATATATATATATATATATATATATATATATATATATATACACATATATATTTGCCAGTAACATTTCCTTTTGACCACTGTAGTTTAGTAATATGCTTTAAAGTCAGATAGTGTGAGACCTCACATTCCATTCTCCTTCTCTAGATATTTTTAGATATTTGGGGTGCACTGCCCTTCTAAATAAATTTGTTTTTTTTTTTCATTTTTCTATTTCTGCAAAGTAGGTAGGATTTTAATAGGTTTTGCATTGAATCTATAAATCAATTTCAGTGGAATTAGCATCTTATCTATGTTTAGTCTTCAAATCTATGAACATGGTGTATCCTTCCATTTATTTAGGTCTTATTTGATTTCTTTTAGCATTTTTTGTTGTTTTTTGTGTATAAGTCTTTTGTGGCCTTTGTTAAATTTATTTCAAATATTTGATTATTTTGGTTGCTATTTTAATAGGATTTTTTCTTGATTCCCTTCTCAGATAGCTCATTACTAGTTTATAGAAACACTATGGATTTTTGCATATTGATCTTGCACCCTGCCACTTTTCTGAACTGATTTATTATTTCTAGTAGCTTAGCTGGAATTTCTACATTTATATCATATCATCTGCACACAGAGAAATTTATCCTTTTCTCTTTCCAATTTGATTTCATTTGTTACTTTTTCTTGCCTAGTTTGTCTAGTTAGAAATTCCAGCCCAATGCTGAATAACAATGGTGACAGTAAACACCATTGTCTTTTTTCTCATGTTAGTGAGAAAACTTTTAGTTTTCCACATTGAGTATCTTTGCTGTTGGTTTTGCATATGTCCCATTTATCATAAAGTGCTTTCATCAAGACAGCTGTTGAATTTTTTCAAGTGCCATTTCTACATCAATTGAGATTTTGTGGTTTCTCCACTTTGATTGATTGATTGTGGTGTATTACCTTAATTGATTTTCTTCTTTTAAACCAGCCATGCATACTTGAAATAAATCACACTGGATCTTGGTGTACAGCTCTTTTAATATGCTGCTGGATTCAATTTGCACATATATTATTGGGGATTTTTGCATCCATATTCATTAAAGTAATTTGTCTGTAATTTTATTTTCTTGTATTATCTTTGTCTACTTTTTGTATTAGGATGATGGTGGCTTCATACAAAGAATTAAGTAGCATTCTGTTCTCTCCAATTTGTTGAAGAGTTTTAGTAGGATTTGTATTAGTTCTTTTTTGAATGCTTGGTAAAATTCATATGTGAAACCATCTGGTCCATCACTTTTCTTTTTTGGATGCTTTTTGATGAGTGATTCAATGTTTTTGCTTGTGATTGATTTGTTGAGGTTGATTAATTCTTCTCAAGTCAATTTTGGCTGTTCATGCTTTTTGAAGAAGTTGCCAATTTCATCTGCATTATCCAGCTTTTATTTTTACTTTTTTTTTTTTTTTACCAAATAGTTGCTCATAGAATCCTCTCATTATCTACTTTATTTCTGTGGGGTCAGTAGTTATGTCCCCTTTCCCATTTTTTATTTCATGTATTTGCATCCTTTCCTTTGTCAGCCTAGCTAAGGGTTCATTGTTTTTACTGGTTTTCTCAAAGAGCCAACATCAAATGGTATTCTCTCTATTGTTTTCATGTTCCCAATTTCATTTGTTTATGATCTAATCTTTATTTCTTTCCTTCTCTTTGCTTTCGGTTTGTTTGCTCTTTTTTACCTAGTTCCTCCAGATAAACAGTTAACTCCATTTTGCCCTCCCTTCTTCTTTTTTTAAAATCACATTTTTATTGTAGAATATAACATATACACAGAGAAGTGATAACTTTCCATGTGCAATTAAACAAGTTGTTAGCAAATTTCAAAGAGTATTATGGGTTATAGTTCCAGATTTTCAGTTATTTTCTTATTGTAAAATATATTTAGGCCAATAAATTTCCCTTTCAGCAATACCTTTGTTGCATCCCACAAGTTTTGATGTGTTGCATTCATTCTCATTTGCCTTGAAATATTTACTGATTTGCATTGCTGTTTCTTCCTTGACCCACTGGTTATTTAAGAGTGTGTTGTTTAACCTCCATATCTTTGCTAATTGTACAGCCTGTTGCCTGTTACTGATCTCCAATTTCATTTCTTTGCAATCTGAGACAGCTTTTGAAGAATTTCAATCCTTTTAAATTTATTGTCATTTGCTTTGTGACCCAATATGTGGTCCATCCTGGAGAATGTTCCATAAGCATTTCAGAAAAATGTATATCCTGCTGTAGGATGTAATGTTCTGTAAATATCTGTTCAGTAGGGTTCATTTATCATACACTTGAAAACCACTCTCTCCTTTTGAATACTCTGTCTTGATGTTCTATCCATTGATGCAAGTGTTGTATTGAAATCTCAAACTATTACTGTAGAAGTGTCTTCTTCTCCCTTCAATATTATCAGTGTGTGCCTCATGTGTTTTGGAGCACACTAGATAATTTCATAAATATTTGCTTGTTATGTCCTCTCCATGTATTGTCCCTTTAATTAATACTTAGTGTCCATTAGTGTCTCTTTTCACTGTTTTATATTTGTTATCTTGTTTGCTGATATTAGTATAGCTAACTCTGTTCTTCTCTGGTTGTTGTTTGTGTGAAATATCTTTTTCCAAACTGTCACTTTCAACCTACTTTTTACCTTGGGTCTAAAGTAAGTCACTTGTAGAGAGCATATAGATGGTTTCTGTTTTTTAAATCTTTCTGCCAGTGTATGTGTTTTGATTGGGGTGTTCAATCCATTAATATTTGAAATTATTACTGTAAAGGCAGTACTTTTGTCTACGATTTTGTCTTTTGGATTTTAAGTCATCTCTCTCTCTCTCTCTCTCTCTCTCTCTCTCTCTCTCTCTCTCTCTCTCTCTCTCTCTCTCTCTCTCTCTCTCCTTACTAGTAGACTACATTTCTATACTCTTCTCCAAACCTCTCTCTCCTATCTTTTCCTATCTTTCTGTAATGCTACATTTAGTATTTCTGGTAAAGCAGGCCTCTCTTTCTCAAACTGTCTCTCAGTGTCTGTTTGTCTGAAAATAGCTGAAACTTCCCTTCATTTTGGAAGGATAATTCTTTCTGGATATAGAATTCTTGTTTGGCAGTTTTCTTCTTCTGTGTCATCAATGCATCATACCTCTGCCTTCACACCTTCATGATTTCTGCTATTAAATCTGCACACAACCTCACCAAGCTTCCCTTTTATGTGATTGATCTCTTTTCTCTTGCTGCTTTAAGAATTCTCTCTTTGTCTTTAAAATTTGAGAATCTCATTATTATTTGCCTTGGACTAGGTCCATTTGGATCCATTCTCTTTTGGATATGCTGCACTTCTTGGATCTGTAGTTTTATGTGTTTCATAAGAGATGGAAAATTTTCAGTGATTATTTTCCTCCATTATTCTTTCTGTCATTTTTCCCTTCTCTTCTCCTCTGGGACACCCATGACATACATATTCATGTGCCTCATGTTGTCATTCAATTCCTGAGACCCTGTATACTTTTTTTCCATTCTTTCCTCTATCTGTTTTATGTGTGTAGTAGTTCAAAAATCATTTCTTCTGGTTCATGATTTCTTCTGCCTCTTCAAATCTGCAGTTCTAAGTATCTGTTGGGTTTTTCATCTCCTCTGTTGTGCCTTTCATTCCCATAAGTTCTGCCAGTTGATTTTGTGAAACCTTTGAGTTCTTCTTTTTGTTGGCATAATATCTTATTTATAGACTTCATCTCTTTTTTCATATATTCCCACAACTCATTGATTTTATTTTTGAATTGATTTTCCATGTTTGTTTGAATATATTTTATTTATTGTTTCCACTCCTGTATCTCATTTGAAGTGTTAATTTTTTCCTTTTACTGGGCCAAATCATTTTTTCTCCTAGTGTGACTCATAATTTTTTGTTAACATCTAGGCATTGGGTTTCCTTCATTAGCTAATTCTAGAAGTCATTTTCACTCTTTTACCTATGGTTTTCTTGGTTGGATTTGTGTTCTATCTGTTCTTTGGTGTTCAGGTCAAGTTACTCTAGACCTCTAGCATAACTTCTTTTAACATACAACAATTTTTGTCCAAGTGGATAAAAAAAACTGTGGCATATACATATGATAGAATATTACACAGCTGTAAGGCAGAATAAATTCATGAATCATATAACAACATTATGTTTACTGAAGTTAGCCACAAACAAAAGGCAAATACACTATGGTCTCACTAATATGAACTAGCATTAATGAACAAACTTTCAGAGTTAAAGTTGAGAACACAGGTTAGCTGGAGAAAAAAAGAGAAGAGATTGGGGATTTGATGCTGAATGAGTAAGACTGTTCAATAGAATTTATTGTAAACATCCAGTAATGGATAGCACAATACTACCTGATGTTAATACAAAGCTGTAAGTACATCAAACAATGCTGAGCATAAATATGATTGGAAGAAGAATGTTAGGGGAATGTATGACACCAGTAGGAAAGATAGAACATAAGGACAGGCACTGTATGACAGCAAAAGTTAGAGTGGATAATAACATTGACTAAAGCTACAAATTTATGAATGTTTTTACAAGAAGGAGAACAAAAATGTCAACATTGCAAGGTATTGAAAATGTGATGGTATATGGAAAAATAAAATCAATGTAAGTTGGTGTATATAGTTAATAGTAACCATGTAATGAAATATAACAGAGGCAATATATAAAAGCTAAATGTCAGTAAGGAGGGAATATAAGGGATGGCTATGGTATTTTTGTTGTTGTTTCTCCATTTTGTTTTATTTTATTTAAAATCTTCATTTTTTCCACTTCTTTCTTTGAGGAAAAATGGAAAGATCCTCATATAGAATGCTGGGGTGAATGCATAAATTTGTGTTTATACCAAGAACCATTGATAGTTTACTCAGGATGGATTGTATTGTGTGTAAATAAAACTTTTTAAAAATAAACAGAATGATGCAAGGGTGAGATAAAATGTGGAGAGAGAGAGATGTACCTACTCAGTGATGGTAGGAAAGTAGAACTGTGAAGCCCATCTGGAGGGCAGTGTGGAAGTTCCACAGGATCCATAGGGTTGCCATATAATCCTGCAACCCCATTATTAGGTATATACATGGAAGAACTGAAAGCAGGTTCATGAATGGAAACTTGCACACTGGTGATTATGGCAGCAGTATTCACAATTTACAATGGATGCAGGTGACCTAAGGGGCAATGAATGATGAATGGAAGAGGAAACATTTCTGTGTATACATAAAAAGGGTGTATACATACAAGGGAATACTGAGCAGCTGAAAGAAAGGATGAATTTGTAAGGCATGCAACCAGGTAAGTGAAACTTGATAAGAGTATGCTGAGTGAAATAAGCAGGAAATGAAAAGATAAAGATAAATATTATAACTTGTCACTAATATGGACTACATATAATGTGCAAAAACTAAGAATTGGATACATGATATCAGGGGAAAGCTTATTGTAAAGGTTACTAGATTGTAAGCTCCTAATTCAATCAAGCCTATTGCTGAGTTGTTAGTTATTTCTAAATTTTGATATGTTGAACCCTTTGGTTATAATATGGTCATTCCCTGGTACTTTGGTATTTGTGTGACACCTGAGATTCAGAGCTAGATTTCTGAAGCTATGAGAATCAGCAGTATCCCACACAGCAAGTGATACAAAAGCTGAGAGAATTCAGACTTCAAATAGAGATATGAACGAAATGCCTCTGGTTAGGACTAAGACAATTCAAACTAAAGGTTAAAAGATGATATTGACTGTGTTTGAAACCTCAACTTCTGTGTGACATCAAAGGAGGGCATGTTTATTTGGTGCAAAATTTCTATTTTCTGTATCATGTTATATAATTTAATCTGTATTGTCAGTTTATTCAACACCATAATTACATGGAACTTTGAATAGGGAGCGATTACTTGTTGGTTTGTGCAGATTAGTATGATGCCCTGATATTTCCCACAGTAATATTGGCTGAAAATTGTATATACATTTGCAAAACCACCATGAGGGACTGGTGAAAAATATAGAAATATTAAACTTTCCCACATGGGGAATTCCTTATATTCTTGTATGCATTGGTTACTACCTATTTAACAGTGTAAGTTTTTGATCTTGTAGCTTGCCTTTCTGAAGCCTATTTCTGCTGAGGAAGCAAGCCTACTTATAATTAGGCCTCAGTGACAAACATAGAGAACCTCTTTTGCTGCTCAGATGGCCTCTCTCTCTAACCCAATTCTGCAGTTAAACTCACTGTCCCTCCTATGCAGGACATGACCCCCAGGGGTCTAAATCTCCCTGGGAACATGGGACATGACACCCAGTTTTTGAGTCTGGCCCAATCCCATCATGGGATTGAGGAAGTGTCTTGGAACAAAATGGAGAAGAGAAATAAAAAAATAATCAGTGGCTGAGATATTTCAAATAGATTTGTGATGTTATTCTGGAGATTATTAAGCACCATATAGATATCCCTTTTTTAGTTTGAAGTGTATTAGAATAGCTAGTAGGAAATACCAGAAAATGTTGAACTCTTTTCCAGTAGCCTTTTTCTTGATGTTCTTTATACAACTATATTGCCTTTATGGTGTGACTGTGTAATTGGGCAAACCTTGCAACTGACACCTCCTTTATCTAGTTTATGCACATATGAATAAAAATTAAGACAAACAAATAAATAAAAGGGGGAATTTGGGGTATGGGATATTTTGGGTGTTACTTTTTATTATTCTTATCTTTTCTGAGTAATGAGAATGATCAAAAATTAATTGTGGCAGTGAAAGCACAACTATATGTTCATACCATTAACCACTGACCGCACATTTTGGGTATTATCAAGTATGTGAATATATCTTCATAAAACTTCATTAAAATAAAGAAGCAAAGTATTTCTAAAGCAGGTTAATTTAATTCCCCTTTGAAATTCACATAATTTCAAATTCTCTATTTTCTGAAACATCAAAAAATGTTCATTGTTATATGTAATTCTTTTATTTTTATCAGTTGAAATGAATCTTTCCTTTACCTGTAAAAATAGAGTATATCACTTTGTTTTATTCCTCATATCTTTTCCTGGAAGGAATATTTATTGGGAGTAATGTATATTCTTCCAAGCCAATTTTCTTACATATATGTATAAAATATAATGTTTGTTTTATGCATATGAATTAGATAAGGACATTCTGTCTGGTGCAACATACCCCAGACTATACAACAGAGAAACACAACAGAAGGTCATTTCTAGCACACATAAAGTCATAAACAGCTGTTTGATCCTGGAAGACAGCTCTGTTCCCAGGGTAATGCAGATATTCTAGCTTCTTCTATACTGAATAAGGTAGCTTCACTGTGTGGTTTCCCAGTTTTCAGGACTTTTCTACATCAATATGTGGCAGAAGAGAAAGAAGTTTTGGATGATACTTATGAGTCAGGCCTGGATTTGGTGCAATTTAATTCCATTCATATCCTATTGGTAAGAAATAAGAGACATGGAAACATTAAACTCTAAGGGAATATTTGAACTGAAGGACTGGAAAGGAATGGGAGAAAGTAAATGGACAAAGTCTCTGACACATTTTTAAAATTTCATCTCATGACATTATTCTGCTCAGAATGATCTGAATCATTTTCATCAATTACCTTGGTTGTTTTCAGATTTTTCTCTATTTTCAATTTATGTATAGTTCCAACTGTATATATATAGTTCAATATATATACTTCATATATATTTAGATCAATTTACTGCATCATGTATTTTCTTAATTCCATAATATAAAGAATTGCTTTTTATAAAAATTTCATATTTTATTAATTTTTGTATTCAAATGATACTTTTCTCATATTTTGTACTGCAAATATTATAAAGTGTGTATCACTTTATTCTCTGAGTACACATTAATGTATTGAGTAAGATTTCTCTTGATTATAGTGTTATACATGGAATTTTCTTGTTAGTTCAGTCTATGCACTGTTTCAATTTTATTGATTCTGAAAAATTGCTTAATATTTCTATCTTTCCTCTTGTTTAATGCAGAAATGTTTATAAAGCATCACAATTGAGATGCACTGTTCTTTATTTGAGAGCCAATGAGCAAATCAAAGTCCCTGCATTATGATGATGGAGGTAGAAATAACAGATAAATAACTAGATTTATAATGTATCAAGTAGTGGTATGTCAAAGGAATAAACATAAATAAGCATTACAAGGTAGTGAGTGAAGGTTGATAACTTTACATATTAAATCATTGGGGAAGAGCAACATTTTGAGGGGTCATTTAGACAGACATATTAATAAAATATAAATGAACCGTTAGTGTTTATTATGTAGGATTATGACTGGCAAGTGGTAGCCCTATCAGAGATTTTTTATCAACCTCCCTTGTGCCAGCATGGAATGTTATTAATTTTCACCAGATGACTGTGTGGTGCATGCCATTTCTGTGTTGATGTAGTTAAGAAGGGGTTTTGTTATCCTTCATTTTTCCTCTAATATTGTGTATCCTGAGTAAATGTAGAGAGTCCACTAGAGATCCCCCATTATGAGGAAAGGATCTAGGATCACAATACTTTTTTTGGGAGGACAGCCAGAGAGAACTATTAAACTCGGAGCATGCACAATCCTCCCAAACCTCCTCCAGTCTTATGGCTTTAAATTCCAACTTTATGCTGATGCCTTTCAAATATAAATCTCCCAGCCCAGACATCTTGTAGGTTAAAGATTCACATATCAGTTGTCTGCTAAACATTTCTACCTGGATGTATAGTGAGCATCATAAACTTGACATGGTCAAAACAGAACCAATGTCATCACCCCTGGCCCCATTTCTATCCGCAAACTCTGACATTCCTACTCGGGTTGTATCAACAGAAATTTGGAACCAACTTAAAGAAGTCCATTGAAAAATCAATGCAACCCTTATCAGATTTTCAGCTTAATTCTATGTAGAAATTGACAAGCTGATTATAATATTCATATGGAACATAAAGGACCCAGAACCACCAAAAGAATCCTAAAGAAGAAAACAAAGAAGAAAGACTAACACTCCCTAATTTCAAAACTTGCTACAAAGCAACAGTAATCAAGACACTGTAGTACTGACAAGTTTGATATATAGATAAATGGAATAAAATGGAGAGTCCAGAAATAAAGACAGTTCTTGTCAACAGATTTTTTGACAAGGGTACTAAGAGGTCTCTTAGCAGAAGTAAAACAACTTGAGCAACAGTGAATATGTCAAGTATGTTCAAATAAAATGACTTCACAATGTCCCTTAAAAATAACTAATTGGTCTTCCTTGGAGAATAATGATAATCAATCAACTCATTGTTTCCAAAACTGGTAAATGACTTATCCTGGTTTTCCTATATTAATTGTACTATGGAGTTATATGATAAAGTAGATAGAACTTTCTCATTGTGAAAAAAGAATACAGGAAAAAGAGACAGTACCAAAAAATGAATGATAAAATTAGAACATCAACATTTTGGAATTCGTAAGGAATCTGACATTGACTTTAACTGCCACTAACATCACAAAAAGAGAGATGACCGGATATTGTATGCCTCCTATTGGGGGGCATACTACCATGAATAAGGTAGTCTTACCAAATAAATTGTCCCTAATTCTGATCAAAATACTGACTGAAAATACAGAGAAACAGAGCCCCATTAAAAACAGCACAGGAAAACAATCAGCAAAACCCATGCTGTGGAAAACTCTTATGACAAATGACCTTTTTTAAAAAAGATAATTGTAATGAAAAAGAGAGGAAGATAGAGATAAAAGTGAATCCAGTAGCTTTAAAGACATGTATTTAGCCTATTGCAATGGGTTTACTTTATTTGATGTCAATTCAAATGAACTAACTGAAAGGTTTTTTTAAACTATGGCATTTGAGACAATTGAATTTTGAGCACTAAGTATTTTGGGATATTAAATTATGTTCTCAAAAATTATGGACTTCTGCAAAAATTGACTCACCATCCCTCCTCATGTGAAAAATCAAGATTACTCTTGATTATGCTCTTGCCCCACATTTCCTAACAGTTCAGCAGAAAGTCCTATTGGCTCACCTCTAGAAATATTCCAAACCTGACTATTGTTCATTTCACTGTGACAGCCATAGTGTGAGCCATCTTCACATTTAACTACTGGACTAAATTTCTAACTGACTTCCCTGTCACTACTCTTGCCCCTCTGCACTCCATCTTCCATGGAGTGCTCATGCTGATCTTTTAAAAATAGCAATCAGACCATATCACACCTCTTCTTAAATTCTCAGTGGTATTTCATTGCAACCAGAACAAAACCCAAAATTGTTACCATAGCCAAGATCCTATTCAATCTAATCCTTTCCTACCACTTTGATTTCACAACTTTCTACCTCCTCCCTGACTATGCACCAAATACACTGGTCTTCCTTCTGTTCTTTGAGCACAGCTAACGACCATTAGAGTCGATGCTTTTCTCCTCCTGGAACATTCTTTCCTCAGCTCTTTGCATGACTGCCTTCCTGTCATCACTGATGTCTCAAATGTCATTTTATCAGAAAGTCTTTTACTGATTGACCTAGCTAAAGTGACACACTCTATATGCCTTAAGGCACTCTACCATGTTATCACCTTCCACTTTCTTCAAAGCACCTATCAATGTTTGGAACTATGAGTTTTTATTTTTATTGTCTCTTACCTCTAAAATCTAAGGATATTGAGGGAGGCACTCTGACTCTATTTCCTGCTAAATTCAAACACCTGAAACACTGCCTGGCATAAAATATAAAACTTATAGATGGTTTCTACAGGTCCTCAACCATTGCCATTCACTCCTCATCACTAACTTTCACCAACTTCCCAAACTACCAAACCCTATAAGTTTCCAATCATGATTCTCCACATATCTTCAATCACTGAAACCTACAGAATCTTCATATCTAAACCTGTCATCAGAGCAAACCCCTAACTCACTCAGGCTCTTGGTCATAGAGCCTTTTTATTAAATTTTGTTTTGAAATAAATTCAAAGTTACAGGAACAGTTGCAAAAACAATACAAACCCCATACATAGAACTCCAGCATACCCTGACCCCCCTTCCCTGATACCCTGATCCACCAACTTTAACATGCTTTCACACCATTTCTTTCTTTCCTTCCCTCCCCCTCCCTATATCATCCATCATCTATTGCTCTGTCTTCTGAACATATGAGGGCAAGCTGCACACATCCTTGAACAAACACTATAATTCACATATACATTTCCCATGAACAAGAACATTCTTTTATGCAATTCCATTAAGCACAGCTAAGAAGTTCAAGAAATTCAACACGGATACAAAGTTTACATTCTATATTGCCTTTTCTTTTTATTTTATGTCCCATCTGTGTCCCTTTGAGCCTCCTTTCCTCTATCTTCACATCCCACCCAGGATCATCCTTGGCATTTAATTGTCATCTATTTAGATTTTTTCTTTAATTGTGGAAACATATACAGCCTAAATCTTCCCATTCCAACCCCTCCCTAGCATTCCATTAGTGGGATTAATCACATTTAGAATGTTGCAATGCTATCACCATCCCACCATCCATTATTAGAAATTTTCCTTCACCCCAAGCAGAAACCCTACATTCATTTCTTAACTCCCCATTTCCCCTTCCCCCACTTCTTGTAGTAACCCATACTCTACTTTTCATCTCTATGCTCATATTCTCTGATACTTTCTTTGTGCTTACCATGGGGCTTAAATATAACCTCTTAAATCTATATCAATCTTGTTTTTCTTTGATACCAACTTAACTTCAATAGGACACATAAACTATGTTCCTATACTCCATCATTCCCCCATCTTTATCTAGTTCTTGTCAAAAAGTACCTAATTTACATTGAGTCCAAAACCTTTGATTTATCATTACAGTTTATGTGTTTTAGGTCCTGTAGGAAGTGAACAGTGGAGATACAAATCAAAAATATAGTAGTATTGGTATTTATATTTACCATGTGATCTTTACTGGAAATCTTTATTTCTTCATGTGGTTTCAGTCAATTGTTTAGTGTCCTTTCCTTTCAGCCTGCTCAACTCCCTTTAGCATTTCTTATAGGACTGATCTACTCATTTTTACCCACCAGGTATTTGTGAATTCTCCAAGTTTCTGATGGTTATTGACTTCTATCTGTATTCCATTGTGGTCAGAGAATTTAAAATTCATTGAGGCTTGTTCCATCTCCCAGCATACATTCCACTCTGGAGAAAGATCTGTGGTCACTAGAGAAGAATATGTTTCCCAGTGACCTGGAATGCAGTGTTCTATATATGTGTGCCAAATTTCTCTATATCTCTCCCCCTTTCTTTGTTTCTCTGTCAGTAGGTCTCCCTTTGGTATCTGAAGTAGGGCAGGTCTTTTATTACCAAAATCTCTCAGCATTTGTTTGTCTGTGAAAAATTTAAGCTCTCCCTCAAATTTGAAGGAGAGTTTTGCTGGATAAAGTATTCTTGGTTGGAAATTTTTCTCTCTCAGAATTTTAAATATGTCATGCCCCTGCCTTCTAGCCTCCATGGTGGCTGCTGAGTGGTCACTATTTAATCTTATGCTGTTTCTTTGTATGTGGTGAATTGCTTTTCTCTTGCTGCTTTCAGAACTTGCTCCTTCTCTTCAGTATTTGACAGTCTGATCAGAATATGTCTTGGAGTGAGTTTATTTGTATTTATTCTATTTGGAGTTCACTAGGCATTTATACTTTTTGTATTTATATTGTATATAAGGTTTGGAAGTTTTCCCCAACAATTTCTTTGGATATACTTTCTAGACCTTTACCGTTCTCTCCCCCTTCTGGGACACCAATGAATCTTAAATTTGGATGTTTTATTTTATCTATCATATCCCTGAGATCCATTTTGATTTTTTTTTTTATTTTTTCCCCATTCTTTCTTTTGTTCTTTCATTTTCTGTTCTGTGGTCCTCTAGGTCACTGAGTCATTGTTCAACTTCCCCTAATCCTGTACTATGTGTATCCAGAGTCTTTTTAATTTGACCAAGGTTCTCTTATTTCCATAAGATCTTCTATTTTTTTATTTACTCTTGCAATTTCTTCTTTATGCTCGTCTAGGGTCTTCTTTATGTCCTTTATATCCTGTGCCATGTTCTTCTTCATGTCCTTTATATCCTGTGCCATGCTCTCATTCTTTGACTATAGTTATTTGATTAATTGTGCCAAGTACTGTGTCTTTTCTGTTCTTTTGATTTGGGTGTTTGCAATTGGGTTCTCCATCTCATCTGGTTTTGTCATATGCTTTAAGATTTCCTGTTGTTTTTGACATCTTGGCATTTGCTTTACTTGATAGGGTTCTTTCAAGTTATAAAAAGTACCAATCTAATTTTTCAGATCTACAACTTGGTGGTGTACACTTTCTTTAACTAACCAGCAGATGACAACTGTGAGTCACCTATTCCCCTCAAGTGAGTTCTCCTCAACTTTGTCTTTGTGGTGTGTGGGGGAATGATTCTTGTGGGGTTCAATTTGTGCCCTCAGTTTGGGTGTGTTGTTGGTGCTGTCTGCTCTGAATGTGGGGCATGTGTCTGGGTGGTTAGGGAGGTAGGGCAGCTTGAATAATCAAACCTCCCAGGCATTCCTGGTGATTCAAGGCTGTTGCAAGATTCTAAGCCTTCATTTCAGTCTTGCCACAGATGTCTCTGCCACTGACCCACAAGCCCCCAGCATTGGTGTAGAGTCCCTGGGATTTCCAAGTGGGCCCCCCTTCTCAGCCATGCTCTTCCAGGACCTCTGCTGAGGGAAGGCTGTGCTACATCACAAGTTCATGTCATCCCTGAAGGGAAGCCCTGGGCCACTGGACATTGCAGGGGCATTCCCAGCCTGATTCAAAGATGGCTGAATGGGGTGTGTCAACCCCCCCTTTTCACACAGCTCTGCCTTCCTAGCTTTGGTACAACTATCTGTGGGTGCACCCAAGACCACTGTCCACAGCTGATATTGTGGTATGTGCACAGTGCCATGGGATACACTCCCCATCACACTGGGTTTCCCAGCATGGTTCTGGGCTGTGGTTCTGTCCCCAAGCAGGAGTGTCCCAAGCCTGTCAGGGAGCAAGCTGTAAGGGGCACAGTTTCTTTCTCCTTTTGTCTCTCCCCTCTGCTCCCCTAGTCCTGAGGCAATAAGCAGAAGACTATCCTCCACACCAGACACTGAGAGGTTGGCACAGCCCACTCCTGCCATGCTTCACTGTGCATTTCTCACCATCATAACAGCAGCTGCTCCTGGGTTTCTTTTTTAAAAGAACTAGTCCATCTCCAAACACCAACCCCATTTCCCCACACTGCACTGTGGCCAAGGGGCTTACTCACTCATTTCAGAATGCAGACTCTGGTTTCACTAAATGCATGGTCTTTGTGGGTTTAGCAGACCTTGTCAAGCTGGTGCATCACTGGAACTGGTGTTCTGGGTCACTTTCTGTTTTTTTCTAGTATTTTTCATGGAGGTGTTTTTTGGCCCTGTCTCACCTAGCTGCCATCTTAGGTTCTCTGGTCATGAAATCTTAAAGGGCCTTTAATCATTAATTCCCGCTAATCATCCCATCACGTGAAACACAATTATCACTCCTAGATACATTCTAATTGTTGACTTGTGGAAACCCAGCATCAACATTTCTTCCCAGATGGCATACAGATCAAATGCGATCCCATAGACACCTCAACTTTGACTGCCCTCAAGCTGCAGTTATCACTGTCTCCCCACTAACACTCAGAGTACCCATTCCCCATCATAATACACTACTTGCTTTCAAGGACACTGTTAAACAGACTTCCACAATTATCAAATCCTTGACCCCCAGTCCTCCATCTCTGATCCCCACAGATTCTCCCAATCACCAAACCCCACAGTCCCCAACACTTCCCTTCTCTGACAATCCAGCATCCAATCATCATAGCCACCCATAATTGATGAATCCCAGACATCCAAAACCATTGACTCCTAGAGCTTCCCAATCTCTGACAAACCACAAAGCCTCAATTCCTCTGAAACCTGGACCTCTTAGTGATTATCACAGACTTCCCATTGCTGTCTCTGCAAATATCTCCAAATACTGATTCCTAAACCTGTAGCATTCACTGACCCCAAAGATTCTCCAATTATCATGCCATATAACCCTTCAAATATTAAGCCTCTGAATACTCACCAGTATTGACCCCACTGATCTTCACAGACTATAGAAAATCCCCAGTCACTGATATTCTACTAAACTAGCTCTGACCACCAAAGTGTCCCTCCCTGGTAGTCACCCACACTGTGGTGTTGCCCCCAGGCTCCAGCCCAGCCATCTCCAGTGGATACCCACCATCTTTGGTGGTTCCAGGACTCCTATTCTGGTGCCTGGTCTCAGGCTTTGTCATGATCTGGTTGCAGCAGGCAGCAGACATGGCTACTGAGAGGAGTGTTTCTTCAGGCAGTCCAGCAGCTTTGATGCCTGCACCTCTGCTGAAATTCCCACTGTCATGGCCATCTTGAAAATGGCTCCAACATTACAGTGGAAGTGAGAGGTTCTCTTGGGTGAGCTTAAGAGGTAGCAGGGGTAGGTGGAGCAGAGATAGGTGGAAGGCTAAGCTAGAGGCTTCTAGAGTGGTTAGATGGGAGTGAACAGATGTGGGGATCAGTTATTCACTGCAGGAAAGTGCTATCTTATGCATCATCCCTGATGCTCAAAGGTTTGAAAACATGAAGCCTGCTCACAGATTTTGGAGTTGCTTTCCTGAATAACTCAGAGCTGCCATTTGATGGGAGAGTGGGACTCATAATGCTTAAATGGGAATTCAGAGGGCTAGAACAATAAGAAAAATTGGAGGAAGAAAGGAAAAAAGCCCTATCAGTCATATACTATTGTTTGAAAGGGAAAGCAAATTAACCTTGGAAACAGATGATTCATCCTTTCATTTATGGTATAAAAACAATGAGGAAAATGAAGCAGTGGGTTAAGTTTACACACCACTCCTCAGTGAGAGCCCAGGTTTGATATTTTGGCTAAATTATGAAGCAATTGGTGTAGAAATAATTTTTCAATGCACACTTTGATATACTCAGAGTATTGATTGAACAGTTTTTGTTGAGATTTTCCAATGTACAGATGAATTACTATGCTGTGCTAAGTCCTGTGGAAAGACTGGAGGCTCAGACACTGCCTTGCCCTGTTTGGAATTTACAATGGGGCAGAGGTAAAGAAGTAATCCCAGAAATGTTGCTCCAACTTTCAGTCAAGCACACCTGGGTTTGCATCTTACACTTAGCTGAATAACTCACTAATTATCTCAGCAAGCCCTTATTGCATCTTTTCCCTGACCTCCAAGGCTTCTGTCTGAATGAAATTCTCAGTGCTTCTTTACTGAGCTCATAAAAAATGCTCCTCAAACCACCTGTCATCAGGAAAGTTTCTGCTTAGTCCCTTTATTTTATTACTTATTTTTTATAACAACTTTTTTGTCCAACAAATCTCCTTCCCATTTGTATTAGTCAGTGTTCTCTGGGAGATATATGTAAATATGAGACTTTATAAAAGTTTTTCATGCATCTTTACAGATGCATGAAACCAAATTCCTTATGGTGAACTAGAATCTGACAACTCCAATGAAGCTCTTCAGTGAAATCCCCAGGACAGTCTGCCTGGCTGAAGAAGAAAAAGAAGTTCTCCCTCCTCCCATAAATGTCTTCAAATTATTGGATTATATCCAATTGATTGGGTTCTCTTATTATGGAAGATAATCCCTTAGTTGATCATAGATGTAATCAGTCAAGGATACAATCAATTGACTGATGATTTAATAAACCAGGCTTCTGATTTTAATACCCAGTAAGGAAATATCCTTGCAGTAATGGTTAGACCAATGCTTTCTTGATCAAACAGATGAACACCATCATCCAGCAAAGTTGACACATGAACATAATCATCATAGTCCACCCTTTTCAACTTGACAGACTTACACGTCACCTAATCCATACTTAATTTCTAAGTAGAGCACAATAACACACATATGTTTTGACAAACAATACTCAGTTTTCCTTGTGCAACTAGAAATGCAATAAATATCTCCAGAAGAGGGTGCATGTCCTTGGGTAACATTCACTGTTAAACTTGATATCTTATAACTTAAATACTACAAAATGAACATTACAGCTTATGTAATATGATAAGGGGATAAGATATAGAAAAATCAAAGATATTTTCTTTCTGTACAAATACAAACATAACAAAACAAGAAGAAAATATTCATATCATCAAAGTCCTCATTTCTGTAAGTGGTCACATGGTCATAGTTCACATTTATCACTAATTTCCTCCAATGCCCATTCCATTTTCTCTTTACTCTCAGCAAGCATTTCAGCTGGCTGTGGTATGTTGCCTGGTGGGGTGACCAAAACTTTCATTCCTGAAGTTTATGGGCCATTGGTAGTCATACCTGGATTGGGTTCTTGACATTTCCCATTGACTAATCTCAGGGCATGGTAGTACTAAGGGATGCCCTAGGGAAAACTCCTGTATTCCAGGAAAACTCTTCTTTACCACCATTGTGTAGCCATATTTCACCTTGATAGTTGGGAGCATTCACCCCAACCAGTACAGCAATACCCTTCATTTCTGGTTGATTCAGATGTATGAGAAGCACAAAGTGAACAGATGGCAATCTTAACTTCCAGTTCAAAGAAATCATTGTTGTGTATACTTGTAGGAACACTTCTTTGTTTGGAGCTAAGACCTGTAGACAAGCATAGCTTAATGTTGCATGCTCAAGAAGCAAAAAAGAAAAATAATTCTAGTGGATCACTAGGAGTGATAGTGAGAGATCCCACTCTAATTTCCATCCCTGGATTCCTGAATCCAAGTATTCTGGCTATGGGAAAAAGAGCACAATACAGTAGATGCTGATTCTGAGAATTCACAGCCTCCTGGAAAACATTGCCCCAGCTCTGCAAGGTATTGCTCCTAGTTAGCAATGTAACTGAATCTGTAACAGCCATTCCAGTGTTCTAACAACCCAGGATGATGGCAAACATGGTAAGACCAGAGAATTCCATGAGCATGTGCCCATTCCTGCAATTCATTTGCTGTAAAGTGGGTTCCTGGATCAGAAGCAATGTTGTGTGGACTACCATGATTGTGGAAAGGAATTCTCTAAATCCATGGATTGTAGTTTTGGTGGAAGCATTGCATGCAAGGAAGGAAACCCATATCCAGAGTATGTGTCTACACCAGTTAGAACAATTGGATGTCCCTTCCATGATGGAAGTGGTCCAATATAATCAACCTCCCATGAGGTAGTAGGCTGATCACCTTGGGGAATGGAGCAATATCAGGGACTGACTGGGGGTTTCTGCTGATGGCAAGTTGGGCACTCAACAGTGGCTGTAGCAAGGTCAGACTTTGTAAGTGGCAGTCCATATTCCTGAGCCCACACATAACCTCCATCTCTACCACCAAGACCACTTTCTTCATAAGCCCATTGCACAGTGACAGGAATGGTGTGGAAAGAGACTGACTGGTATCCAAAAGAACAGGTAATCAACAACTTGATTATTAAAACCTTCCTATGCTGAAGTCACCTTCTGGTGAGCATTCATATGGGACACAAATATCTTCATGTATTTTTTTTTTTTGCCCCTCAGAAATGTCTATCCATGTACCTCTTCCCCAGTCCTCTTTGTCACAATTTTCTAATCATGATCCTTCCAAGTCTCTGACCATCCAGCTAAACCATTAAGAACAGCTCATAAATAAATATACAAGTACACTTCTGGGTAGTTCTCCTTCCAAGCAAAATGAACAACCAAGTTGACTACTCAAAATTCTACCCACTGAGAGCATTTCCCCTTACAACTGTCTTTCAAGGACATCCCAGAAAGGGGCTGCAGTGGTGAAGCTGTTGACATTTGAGTGGTACTTGCATATCATGCAGTACCATTGGTAAACCAGGCCAGAATTTTCTCATCCTCAGTCAATTGACTGTAAGGGACTCCTCAAGAGACCATAGCTTTGGGCAGAGAAAGAGAATGTAATGTGGCAGGATCACGGACCATGGGTATTTAGGTAACTTACTTGTGCCTTTAGGACTTGTTGAGCCCTATATCATAAATAATTCCCTTTAATGATGCAGTGATGTGCTTGCCCAAATTTATAGCTTCGTTGGCTAGACAAAACCCACCTCATGATAGGCAACTTTGGTCTCATGGTAACTTTGTGGCCCTGATTAAGCATTCTTTCTCTACCAGGGCCCAGCAGCAGGATAAAAGCTGTTTCTCAAAAGGAGAAAAATAATCTGCAGAGAATTGTAAGGATTTACTCCAAAATATTAAGGGCCTACATTTTGATTCTCCTATAGGAGCCTGCCAAAGTCTCCAGACAGCATCTCTATTTGCCACTGAAATTAAACCTGGGCATCATGCCTATTTTTTGGTCAAAGGAGGGGCCATATACCACAGCTTATCCTTAACTTTAGATGGGATATCCTGATATTCCCCACACCACTGGAGACCAATAAATTTTACTGAAGTGGAAGGCCCTGTATTTTTGTTAGATTTACGCCCCATCCTCTGACACACAAATGCCTTACCATTAAGTCTAGGGTAGTTGCTACTTCTTGCTCACTTGAGCCAATGAACATGATTTCATCAATATAATGCATGAGGGTGATGTCTTGTGGGAGGCAGAAATGATCAAGTTACCTGCTGACAAGATTATGAGATAGGGCTGCAGAATTGATACACTCTGAGATAGGACTGTTTAGGTATACTGCTGGCCTTGTCAACTGTAAGCAAACTGTTTCTGGTGGAACTTACTATCAGCTATTGGGAATAAAGCATTTGCCAGATCAATAACTCTGTTTTTGTAATTCAAATTAGAATTTGCTCCCTTGACCTAGAATTATTCTGCCTATGCAGATAAAACAAAATTTAGTAGATTGCCCATCTGTTTTACTTCTAGGTACCCCATTATCTACTAGCCAACAACATAAGACACTGTGGGTCACATTACTTTGACTGTTGCTTTGAGTCTGCTGTCCATCTTGCCTTTAGTGATTAGCTGCTACCATGTTGCTTCTGCCAAATTGGGATCTGATTATTCCAATTCTTTTTAAAGATTCCAACTCAGTGACAGCACTTCCCACAGTAATTGAACTACAGAGAAGAGTGACTACAGAGATTTTCAGGGATGATGGAGCTAGTACCACAAATTTGTTATTCACAGACTTTGTAAAAGCTATGTCCTCTGGACATTCCTGGGTGTTTTAGCAGGTCTTCCATGAGAAAACCCACTCTGATATTCCAATTTCTCTAAGCCTTTGTATGCCCCCCTTTACTTTATACCAGGGTGGTTCTGGCATTTTTACATCAGATAGTGCTGATCATATTTTGACCCAAGTTTCAGCCAATCAGTCAAACCATTAATGCCCTTTGTAACCACTTGAGTTACCACATTGAAGGAAGAATCTCTGCTTACAGGGCCCATGTTCTAGTTTGCTAATGCTGCTGGAATGCAAAACACCAGAGATGGATTGGCTTTTATAAAAAGGGGTTTATTTGGTTACACAGTTACAGTCTTAAGGCCATAAAGTGTCCAAGGTAACATATCAGCAATCAGTTACCTTCACTGGAGGGTGGCCAATGGTGTCTGGAAAACCTCTGTTAGCTAGGAAGGCATGTGGCTGGCATCTGCTCCAAAGTTCTGGGTTCAAAATGGCTTTCTCCCCAGATGTTCCTCTCTAGGCTGCAGTTCCTCAAAAACATCACTCTTAATTGCACTTGGGATATTTGTCCTCTCTCAGCTTCTCCAGAGCAAGAGTCTGCTTTCAACATCTGTCCTCAAACTGTCTCTCATCTGCAGCTCCTGTGCTTTCTTCTAAGTGTCCCTCTTGGCTGTAGCTCCTCTTCAAAATGTCACTCACAGCTGCACTGAGTTCCCTCTACCTGTCAGCTCATTTATATAGCTCCACTGATCAAGGCCCACCCTGAATGGTTGGGGCCATGTCTCCATGGAAATACCTAATCAGAGTTATCACCTGCAGTTGGGTGAGGCACATTCCATGGAAACACTCAAAGATTTCCAATCTAATCAGCACTAAAATGTCTTCCCCACAAGATAGCATGAAGGATAATGGTGTTTGGGGGACATAATACTTTCAAACTGGCCCATTCCACACCCTGGACCCCAATATGATGTTATCTTTCCATATACAAAATACATTCATCCCACAACAATATCACAGATACTTAAATCATTTCAGTAACAATAGTTAAGTACAAGATCCCATCAAAATCAATTATAGGCATGGGCAGTCCTAAGGCATATTTCTCCTTTAGCTGTGGACCTGTGAACTTAGAACAAGTTATGTGCTTCCAATATACAAAGGAGGGATATTCATAGGATAAACATTCCCATTGACATAAGGAGAAACAGTAAGGAAAACACAGTTTAAGGGACCAAAACAGTTCCTAAAACCTGCAGGACAAACTCCATTATATTTCAAAGTCTGAGAGTTATTAACAAAGTGAGGTTGCATCCTTGGGGCTTGAGAGAGTGGGAGTCTAACCCTTTCTAAGGGCCTTTGTGGCAGCCCTTTCCTCTCCAAATGCTTGGGTGAGTGCTCCAACATTTCCACACATTGGGGAGACCACCTTCTCAGCCCCACCCTCCTCAAACATTGGGGTAGGACCTGGATTCCCTTCCTTCTCTGGGGCACACTCTCAACCCCCTCAGAACAGTGTGGTGGCAGCCAGGCTCTTCCCAATTCCCTGGGAATGTGCTCCACCCTCTTTGGGGCTTGGGATGGCAGAACATTTCCTGAGCATCAAGGTGGAAGTCCCACCCTCAACCTCCAGGGCAAACTCACCCTTTCCATGCATGTGGGCCTCTCCACTCTCCCAGCCTGAGACCTCTTGACTCCAGACCTCAACCTCCATAGCTCTGTCTTTGAAGAAATTTTTCCTTCAATTTGTTCCTTGTCTGTCTCATCCAGTCCAGACCAGCAATGGCTCTGTCTATAAAGATCTCACAAAAATTCAGTGGGCTTTGCATAAAGAACACAGGGGTCAAAGCTATCAGACAATAGGACTTTCCACAAATCCTTTCTGCTTAACTCCCTTTCCAATCATGTCTTGTACTGAAATTGTGGCTGGGCTCCATGTTTGGTTACATCCTCATGTTGGGCTGTAATTTCTGGGATTCCACCCCTTGGAAGCACATAATTTTCCAAACCATCAGTTTCTGGTTTCTTTGAATCCAAGAGTTCAGTTCTAAGTTTATTTCTGTCTTGTCACATTTTACTATAAGCTGCAAGGAGAAGCTAGGGTACATCCTCCACGCATAGTCTGGAGATCTCCTCAGCTAAGTATTCCACATTCTCACTTTCAAATTCTTCCTTCCATATGACACCAGGACTCAATTTTGCCAAATTCTCTGCCACTTCAAAACAAGGATTGCTTTTCCTCCAGTTCACAACAACACAGTCATTTCTTTTCAAGGCCTCATCAGAAGTATCTTTAGAGTCCATATTTCCACAGTCTCTTCAAAGCAGTTTAGGTCTTTTCTATCAAGCTCCTCACAATTCTTTCAGAATCTTCCCCTTATGCATTTAAAAAGCTGCTCCAACGTGTTTGATATCTGCAAACTCAGCAGCAAAAGCACCCCACTTCTCTGGTACCAAAATCTGTCCTAGTTTGCTAATGCTGCCGGAATGCAAAACACAAGAGATGGATTGGCTTTTTTTTTTTTTTTAAGCCTTGACTCGTTTTTTAATTAAATTCATTTTTTCCATTTTTTTATTTTGAAATAAATTCAAAGTTATAGGAACAGTTGCAAAAACAATACTAACCCCATACACAGAATTCCATCATACCCTGGCCCCCCTCCCCTGATAGCCCAATCCACCAACTTTAATATGCTGTCACACCACTATTTCTTTCCCTCCCTCCCTCCCTCCCTATCATCCATCATCTATTGCTCTGTCTTCTGAACATATGAGAGCTAGCTGCTCACACCCTTGAATAAACACTATAATTCACATACACACTTCCCATGAATAAGAACATTCTTTTATGCAATCCCATTAAGCGCAGCTAAGAAGTACAAGAGATTCAACAATGATATGAAGCTTACATTCTATATTTCCTTTTCCTTATGTCTCAACTGTGACCCTTTGAGCCTCCTGTCCTCCAATCCCATCCAGGTTCATCCTTGGCATTCAATTGTCATCCATTTAGACTGTCTTTTTTTTTCAATTGTGGAAACATATATACAGCCTAAATCTTCCCATTCCACCCCCTCCCTAGCCTTCCATTAGTGGGATTAATCACATTTAGAATGTTGTAATGCTCTTTCCCACCATCCATTACTAGAAATTTCCTGTCACCTCAAACAGCAACCCTACACTCATTTCTTAACTCGCCATTGCCCCTTTCCCCATTTCTCGTAACCCATATTCTACTTTTCATCTCTATGGTTATATTCTCTAAAAATTTCTTTGTGTTTACTGTGGGGCTTAAAATTAACCTCTTAAATCCATAACAATCTTGTTTTTCTTTGATACCACCTTCATTTCAATAGGACACATAAACTATGTTCCTATACTCCTCCATTCCCCCACCTTTATATAGTTGTCTAAAATTACATATTTCACATTAAGTTCAAAACCAGTGATTTGTCATTAGAGTTTGTGTATTTTATATAACGTAGGAAGTAAATAGTGGAGTTACAGTTCAAAAATTACTGACTTCTTTTTGTATTCCATTGTGTTTGAAGAGTGTGCTTTGAGTATATTCAATTTTTTTTTTAATTTATTGAGGCTTGTTTTATGTCCCAGCTTATGGGGTCTTCTGGAGAAAGATCTGTGATCACTAGAGAAAAATGAGTGTCCTGGTGATTTGGGATGTAAGGTATTATATATGTCTGTTAAAATTCTCTATATCTCTTTCCCCTTTGTTTCTCTGTTGCTAGTGGTCCCTTTAGAATCTGAAGTAGGGCAGATCTTTTATTGGCAAAGTCTCTCAGCATTTGTTTGTCTGTGAAAAATTTAAGCTCTCCCTGAAATTTGAAGGAGAGTTTTGCTGGATAAAGTGTTCTTGGTTGGAAATTTTTCTCTCTCAGAATTTTAAATATGTCATGCCACTGCCTTCTCACCTCCATGGTGGCTGCTGAGTAGTCACAACTTAGGCTTATGTTGTTTCCTTTGTATGTGGTGAATTGCTTTTCTCTTGCTGCTTTCCGAACTTGCTCCTTCTCTTCAGTATTTAAGAGTCTGATCAGAATATGTCTCAGATTGGGTTTATTTGGATTTATTCTATTTGGAGTTCACTGGGCATTTATGCTTTGTGTATTTATATTGTGTAGAAGGTTGGGGAAGTTTTCCCCAACAATTTCTTTGAATACTGTTTCTAGATATTTACCCTTCTCTTCCTCTTCTGAGACACCAATGAGTCTTAAGTTTTGATGCTTTATTTTACCTATCGTATCCCTGAGATCCATTTTGATTTTTTTGTTTTTTTTTTCCCCATTCTTTCTTTTGTTCTTTCATTTTCTGTTCTGTGGACTTCTAGGACACTGACATGTTGTTCAACTTCCTCTACTCTTGTGTTGTGAATATCCAGGGTTTCCTTAAATTGGCCAACAGTTTCTTTTATTTCCATGATATCTTCTAGTTTTTATTTACTCTTGCAATGTATTTATGCTCTTCTAGGGTCTTCTTTATGTCACTTATATCCTGGGCCATGGTCTTCTTGATGTCCTTTAAATCCTTTGCCATGTTTTCATTCCTTGGTTGTAGTTCTTTGATTAATTCTGCCAAGTACTAAGTCTCTTCTGATATCTTGATTTGTGTGTTTAGAGTTGGATTCTCCATATCATCTGGTTTTATCATATGCATTAAGATTTTCTGTTGTTTTTGGTCTCTTGGCATTTGCTTTGCTTTATAGGGTTCTTTCAAGTTGCAAAAAAAATGCTCATCTAATTTTTCAGAAATACAGTTTGGTGGCATGCACTTTCTCTAACTAACCAGCAGATGGCATCTGTGGGTCACCTATACCCCTCAAGTCAGTTCTCGACCTTGTCCCTGCAGTGTGTGGGGAAATGATTCTTGTGGGGTTCAGTTGGAGAACTCAGTTTGGGTGTGTTGCTGGAAGCATCCACCCTGAATGTGGGGCATGTGTACAGGTGGGCAGGGAGGAAGGACAGCTTTAATATTCAAATCCCCCACGTTCCTGGAGATTCAAGGCTGCCACAAGAGTCTAACCCTTCATTTCATTTCAGCCCCAGACCCTCTCTCTCACTGTCCCACAAACCACCAGACTTGGCATAGTGTCCCTGGGTTCTCTGAGTGGGTCCCCCTGCCTAGCCATTATCCTCCAGGACCTCTGCTGAGGGAATGCTGTGCTACATCACCAGTGTGCACCTTCCCACAAGGGAAACCCTGGGCTACCAGGAAATGCTGAGGCACTTTCAACCTGATGCAAAGATGGCTGAATGGGGAATCTTAACACCCCCATCCTCACACAGTTCCTCCTTCCCAGCTCTGGGACAACTGGCAGGGCTCTGGGCTGTGGGCATGGCCCCAGGCATGAGTTTATCCAGCCCTCTGGGGATTCAGCTGCTAGCTGCAGGGCTTCTTTCTGCTTCTGGTTCTCCTCTCTGTTCCCCTGGCCCTGAGGGTATCTGCAACAGGCTATCTTCCAGGCCAGACACTGAGAGGCCAGACCAGCCCCCTCTTGCTGTGTTTTACTGCATGGTTCCCCCTTTCACAACTGCAGTTGCTCCTGGGTTTTTCTCTTTTTTTATTAAAAAGAGCCAGTTGGTCTTCAAACACCAAACCCTGGCTTCCCCAGACTGCCATGTGGCTGCAGGTCTTCCAGCCAGCTTATTCACTCATTTCAGAATGCAGACTCCCAGTTTCACCAAGTATATGACCCCTGTGCAACTAGCAGACCTTGTCCAGCTGGCTCATCACTGTAACTGGTATTCTGGGTCACTTTCTGTTTTTTATCTAGTGTTTTTCATGGAGGTGTTTTTTTTTTTTTTTTTTTTTTTTTTTTTTTTTTTTTTTTTTTTTTGCCGTCTCACCTAGCCACCATCTTAGTTTCTCTCAGATTGGCTTTTATAAAAGGGGGTTTATTTTGTTACACAGTTATAGTCTTAAGGCCATAAAGTGTCTGAGGTAACACTTCAGCAATCAGGTACCTTCACTGGAGGATGGCAAATGGTGTCCTGAAAACCTCTGTTAGCTGGAAAGGCATGTGGCTGGCATCTGCTCTTAAGTTCTGGTTTCAAAATGGATTCCTCCCAGGACATTCCTCTCTAGGCTGCAGTTCCTCAAAAATGTCACTTTTAGTTACAGTTGGAATATTTGTCCTCTCTCAGCTTCTCCAGAGCAACAGTCTGCTTTCAATGGCCATTTTCAAACTGTTTCTCATCTGTAATGACTGTGCTTTCTTCAAAGTGTCCCTCTTGGCTGTAGCTCCTCTTCAAAAGTTCACAATCTGCTGCACTGAGTTCCCTTTGCCCATCAGCTCATTTAAATGGCTCCACTGATCAAGGCCCACCTTGAATGGGTGGGCCACACTTTCATGGAAATATCTCATTAGTTATCACCTACAGTTAGGTGGGTCACATCTCCATGGAAATGGCCAATCAAAAAGTCACACCCTAATCAAAAAGACCAATTAATCTGCCCCACAAGATTACATCAAATATAATTGGCATTTTGTGGGACATAATACATTCAAACCAGCACAGTAGGTGAGATTGCAAAGTTATTTATATCAGTGAAAATGACATCCTTGAAATGTAGAAGTGTAAGTTCCATCTCTCACTGCTGGGGCTGAGGGATTTGGGAGTGTGAATGGGTAGCAACTGCAAAGTAGCATGATATTTCAACTCTTGATGGGGTTGGCAGTTTCAAGCAGAAGGAGGCATTTTCAAAGTGCATTACTGTGAAAATTTAAAGGGTGTGACTTTTAGTTAATGTAAATTAAATTTCTGTAGAGTTGATAAAAAGAAAAAGAGAAGTTAAAAGAATAATCTAGGTATAATAAATTTATTTTCACATATGAAGCAAAGAACTTAAGATTTTAACTTTATCACAAAAAGACCTACAAAATCTCCCAATGGATACAGTTTAACCATGCAAGTTAAAGGTCTGATCCCACTTAGATCTAAGTAGACAACAAGAAGAACCACAGACTCAATTAAAACCCCCAAAACAACCAACATTCTTTTCAGGGAAGAGCAGTAGAATATTCCTTTCCTAGGTTTTTTTTTTTTTTTGATGAACCATGAGGATATTCTTGGGTAAAACTGTTCCCATCAAGGAAGGTGAATAACATTTTGAGTCCCGTGTGTGATTACATCACTGGCTCTGTATAGATTAGCTTTGGTTACCCTTAACCTCTTGCTCATTAAAACTGTTTAAATACATATTTGGGAAAATTTTGCTCATGTGGTTTGTGCTGGTTTGGATATATTATGTCCTACAGAAAAGCCATATTCTTTAATGCAATCTCATTGGGGCAGATTGATTAGTCTGTTAGTTAGGGTAGAACCTCTGATTGAATTATTTCCATGAGAGTGGAAACCACCCATTAAGAGTGGGTCTTAATTAGATCACTGGAGTCCTTTAAAGAGAACTCACATGGAAAGCAGAGAGGAAAAATGCCCCAAGTGAAACTTAGAGAGACATTTTGGAGACAGTAATTGAAAGCTGACACTTGGAGAGATGCTTGGAGATGTGGATGGAAGGACATTTGGAGAAGCTAAGCTAAGAGATGAAGCCCAGAGTTTGTCCCAGAGAAACTGAGAGAGGACCCCCAGATGCTTAGAGAGAACACACTGGGAGATAGTAGCAAGGATGCAAATGTGGTGAGAGATTGGAAATCAGAGACATTTTGGGGAAAGCCAGTCTGAAACACAACAAAGTAACAATAGACCAGCAGATGCCAGTCGCATGCCTTCCCAGCTGACAGAAGTGTTCTGCATGCCATCTGCTGTTCTTCAGTGAAGGTATTCTCTTATTGATGCCTTAGTCTGGACACGTCCATGGCCTTAGAACTGTAATTTTGTAACCTACTAAATCATTTTTATAAAAGCCAATCCATTTCTGGTGTTTTGCATAATGGCAGCATTAGAAAATCAGAACAGATTTTGTTACTAGGAGAGGGGTGCTGCTGAGTTTGCAAAAAACAAACATATCAGAACAGCTTTTTAATTGGTTAAGGGGAAAATTCTGGAAGATTGTGAGGAGCTCAATAGAAAATTCCTAATTGCTTTGAAGAAACTCTTGGTAGAAATATGGACTCTAAAGATACTTCTGATGAGGACTTACACAGAAATGATGACTGTGTCATTTCTAGCTGGAAGGAAGATTAAAGTATAAAGTGGCAGAGAATTTGGAAAAATTGAGTCCCAATGTCTGAAGGAAGGCAGAATTTGAAAGCAACAAGCTGGGACACTTAGATGAAGGGATCTCCAGACTAAATATCAAATTGCTGGATTTCTTTGCACCTTCTAGCAAACCACAAGAAAAAAGAGATATGCTTAAAACTGAACTTTTATATTCAAAGAAAATGGAAATTGATGGTCTGGAAAACTCTGGGCTTCCAGAAAGTGAAACCCCCATGGCTACTGCTCCATGTAAGGATTTAATGAAATCTAGACTCAATCAGCCATTTCAGTACAAGCCAGGATTTGAGATGGAGTTATCTAGAAAGGATTTGTGGAAATACTATTGTCTGATGGTTTTGACCCCTGTATGCTGAACGGCAAGCCAACAATTGTGTGTGTGTGTGTGTGTGTGTGTGTGTGTGTGTGTGTGTGTGTGTGAGAGAGAGAGAGAGAGAGAGAGAGAGATCTGGATAAACAAAACTACTGCCACTGTGGACTCAGATGGACCTAAAAGTGACAGATGGAAGGAAAAATTTCTTTAGAGAAGGCAGAACAATGGAAGCCAAAGTCAGAAGCAAAGAAATCATGGGCAAGGAGAGCAGAGAAACCCATGCACATGGAAGGGATTAGTTTGCACCAGAGGCAGAGAGTGGTCCTTCTGCCTTGATACTCAGGAAGAGTGCTGTTGTGACAGACCTCAGAGAGGGTGGAGCACATTCCCTGGGGATTGTGGAGATGATGGCCATCACCACAATTTTTGGAGAGGGAAGAAAATTTGCCCCAGAAATGTAGAGCCCAGGTGGTACACTGATAATTGAGAAGGGTTGGATCAGTAAGAAGGTTGTCTCCCCAGTGTGTGAATATGTTGCAGCACTCACACTAGCATTTGGAGAGAAAAGGGCTGTCCCAAAGCCTCTTGGAGAGGGTTTGACTCCTGCTTCTCAAGCACCAAGGAGCAAACATCATTCAACAAATGACTCTTACAATTTGAAATCTAATAAAATTTTCCCTGTGGGTTTTAAGAATTGTTTTGGTCCCTTGAACACTGTTTCCCTTTTAGTTTCTCCCTATGGAAATGGGATCATTTATCCTATGGCTGTCTCTTCTTTGTATTTGGGAAGCTGATAATATGTTCTGTGTTTCACAGGTCCACAGTCAGAGGAGAATGTTAGGACTTTGTACTTTTCCATATTGTGATTGAATGAATGCATTTTTGTATTTGGAAGGAACATGTCTTTTTGGAGTCCAGGGGGTGGATTGCACAAGTTTGGATATATTATGTCCCCCCAAAAAGCCATATTCTTTAATGCAATCTCATGGGGGAAAATAGATTAGTCTGTCAATTAGGGTAGAACCTATGATTGAATTATTTCCATGGAGCTGTGGACACTGACAATTCAGAGAGGGTCTTAATTTTATCACTGGAGTCCTTTAAAGAGAGCTCACACAGAGAGTACAGAGGACAAAATGCCTCAGGAGAAGCCAAGAGACAATTTGGAGACAACCATTGAAAGCTGGCACTTGGAGTGATTCTTGGGGATGCTCACAGAACGATGTTTGGAGATGCTAAGCTAAATGATGAAGCCAAGAGTTTGCCCTGGAGAAGTTAAGAGAAGACCCCTAGAAACATTAAGAAAAATGCACTGGGAGAAAGTTGTAGGGATGCACAGGAGGTGAGACAGAGGAGACCAGAGACATTTTTGGAGAAAGCCATTTTGAAACACAACCTCAGAAAAAGGTCCAGCAGACTCCAGACACATGCCTTCTCAGCTGACAGAGGTGTTCTGGATGCCATCGGCAATTCTTCAGTAAAGGTATCCTTTTGTTAACATCTTAGTTCTGGACATGTCTGTGGCCTAAGAACTTTAACTTTGTAACCTAATAAGTCCGCTTCATAAAAGTCAGTGTATTTCTTATGTTTTTCATAATAGCAGTATTAGCAAACCAGAACATGGCTTAATATAGTGACAATGTGATCAAGCTGCAACTATATTTCATAAGCTCATATCATATGATTTGAATGTTTCCTTGTCCTTCCCATGCACTTATGAATTGCTGCATGTCTGTTTGCATATCGGAATATGCTGTGTGCAAAGTATCACCAATCTTCCCATAATACCCAGAAAGCAAATATTTTAGTCTTTGTGAGCCCTGCACTCTCTGTCAAACTTACTCAATTCTGCCACTGTGGCAGAAAAACAGCTATATACCATAATTTTAAAATGAGTGACCATTGTTTCAAAATAAAGGTTATTTACAGAAAGAAGTAATAGAGTAGATTGGGCCTGAGGGCTGTACTCTGTAGTTTGTCAAAACCTCAATCCAACACATCCATAATTTTAGGAATCTAATGTATTTCTCCCATCCACCCCCCAAAGACACAGTATATAAGAAGCCCAAGGCAATTTCATCCTTTCTGGGATGGTCTGCCCTTATGTTTTCATCCTCCTGACCAATGTTGGTGTCTTGCAGATGATATCTAAGAGAGATTCACCTGGCAGAAGGGGCCCAAATATTGCAGTCCTGCCTTGCTCCCTCTCTTTTATTCTATTCCCTGAATTCTGAATATTACTCTCAAACCCAGTGAAAGGCAAGTCAGTGAGAATTCACCTTGCTCTGACCCACTGCCTTCGTGAGGAGGGCAGCCATTTCATCTGAAGTAAATTTATTGAATTTAACTCAGATACCATTTTGTATATTTACTGTTGATAATGACATTATTTCTCAATCATTAGGACAGAATGTATAAAAATGACATTTCTATCTCTATATATTATTCTATATATTTGTAGATTTCCTCTGAAGTAGTCATAGAAAATTTTGACAGTCAAGAAATTCTCCAGGAAACAGTAGTATGATGACATCTCTAGGCCTTATCCAAATCTTAACAATGGTCCCCATAATTTCTTTCAAGAAAGCAAAACCTTAATAATTATAAAAAAAACTAGAAATTAAAGGAAAGACAAAAAGATATTGCATCATCCAGTCTCATATCACATATTGCTCTTTGCTTTCAGGTATATTTATTCACATTATTCTGAATAAACATGGGTATATATATAAATATATTTATATATGTATTTTTTCCTTCTTATTGAAACATGAGAAGAGTGCTGAAGAATCATTATATAGAATGTTCATCTATTTACATTTACTCAAAGGTGCTGATAGATTAGATTCAATTAATGAATTTTGGACAGGAATGCCAGGAAAATATTATACTATCAATGTGATTACTTATTAAACATGAATTCTCCTTAATTATTTTTTTAAACATTACATTCTTGAGAACTTTTTAAAAACATTTAAAACAACACACAAACACCAAAATAATACTATACTTATAACAACAAAAACCAAAGATTAAATAATCAAAACACCTAAAAAATCTAATTTTTTTACTATTCATGTTCCTAGCTGACATTATTGCTTTATCTCCATGCAGTTGATTAAATAACATTTCTGATATTATAAAATGTACTCTTAATTCAGGCCATGTATTTTCTGACAGTCATGAGTATTGCTGCACAATCCTATGTTTTTTAATTACCCCACTTTTTTCTTTTTTACATACACACAATTCCATGTCCCAGTTATCCAATTTCAAAGAGACTAATCTACTGAACCATATGTGAAGAATTCACTGCAGTGAACACAAATATTTCTTGAAACTCTTCCATCAATCCAAATACAAATTCCATTTCAAAAAGGTGCACAATATACAGCAGGAAATCCCAGTGATAAGAGACTTCAGGGAAGAAACCTACTTTTGCAGGAACTGAAGAGAAGACAGACTCAGCATAGGTCCTCAAAGAGGCCTAGATTTTAGACAGTGCCTCAGAAGGCACATGGGCAAGTGCACTTCTATCCACCCTCATCACAATAAGAAGCATGCTGCCAAGTCACATGTGTCAAATACAAAGTCTCTTCCTGAGGACTGGAAATTTAAAGGGCAGGAAGTGGACAAGCAATGGAAGGAGGAATTGGGGCCCCAAATGACTGGAACAGCTACATGTGGATGCTTCTACAGTCAAGAATATTTGCACAACTGTTGGATGATGAGTTTTTGAGTCTCCCTGGAATATTCTATGTCACAACCCCTTGTTGTCTTTCTGGTTGGTTTGGCTGCTTGTGCATTTACAAAAAGTGACCCTGGCCAAGGATGGGCAAAATAATTTTTAAACTACCTCAGAATATATCAATGGATTTGAGTCAGGTATCTTTGAATCCCTGGTTGTCACTGTGAAATGGGCTAATGATGAAGCAGGGCCATGCACATTGCAGGAACTGCATGAAGTCAAGGGAAATATGAGCACATGTGATGAGATCACCCTTCAAAGTTTCTAATTGAAGTGAGATTTGATTCTCTTCTTGTCTTAAAGGTGAAATTCCTCCTCTTTATTCTGCACACCAGACATCTCCATCACTGCCTAAGCACTGAGAAACCATCACAGGAGTCCAGTGTTACAGGGGCCAAATCTTGACTACCTCTTCTGGAATTAACATGAAAGGGATTTGGTAAAATTTGGACAGGGGAAGTTTCAAAGAGAAGGCAGAAATTATGGTGTCCTCTGAATAATGTTTGTTTCTGGGTCCAAGAAATCCAATAACCAAGGAATACCATGATCCTGGAGCAGGTCTCTGCTGGATCTGACAATGGAAGTGTTCAAATGAATCTGTCATAGCTCACCCAATGTCTGCCATTAAAATGTTTGTATGCTTGGGATAGGAAACCCCAGATTGTATCATCTGTTTTTTGGCTTCTGGAATCTAAGTAGGGAAATAAATTGCCTGAATGTTTACCAGGTCAAACTGATCCAGAATGTGCTGACTCCCAAGTGTGTAGATCCAGTTTGCACTGACTCTGAATATTATTCTCAAATCAAGTGAAATGCAAGTCAGTGCAATTTCACCCTGCTCTGACCCACTGCCTTCATGTGGAGGGCAGCCACATCATCTGAAGTATACTTATTTCATTTCTTTTCATGAAGATAATATTTTTAAACTTACCCCAGATAATAACACTATTTCTCAACCACTGGGAAATAATATTTAAACACAATATTTCAATCTTCATATATTTTTCTATATATTATCTAAGAACAAAGACTTTCTGCTAGGTATTCGTAGAAAAATTTCCACAATCAAGAATTTATCCATGAAATAGTCATTGTATCACAACTTGAGGACTTGCCTATATCACACCAATGGCCCTTATAATGTCTTTCAAGCAAGCAATAACATGATAATTATGAAAATGTTACAGATGAAAGAAAAATCTATAAACAGATTACATCATCCAGTCTCATATCATATATTGAAATTTCTTTTCTGGTTTATTTTCTGAAGATATACTGTATATATTTCTATGTATATATTTTTTCATATTGACATATTTGAAGAGCACTGAAGAATCATTATGTAGAATATAAATCAATTGGTATTTATTCAAAGGTGCTCATGATTTGATTGAAGTAATGAATTTTGGGCAAGAATGGTAAAAAATTATTTTGCTATCTCTGTGATTACTCATTAAATGTTAAGTTTCCTTACTTCATTTTTATTGTATACTATTTTATTTTTGAAATTTACCCAAAATTTAAAACAACAAACACCAAAAAACACCACAGTTCTATCAACACAAACCAATGTATTAAGAAAAAAAATTACCTTAAAACTAACTCTTGTCTGACTCATGTTCCTACTTTGCATTATTGTGGTATCTTCCATTCAGTTGATGAAATAACATTTCTAATATTTTAAACCATATTCTTAATTCAGGCCATGTATTTTCTGACACACATGTGTATTGCTGCATGCTCCTGGATTTCTCAAATTCCTCTTATTATTCTTCTTACATATACACTATTTCAAGTCTCAGTTACCCAATTTCAAATACTCCTCTACTGAACCCTACATGAGGAATGTGTTGCAGTGAACACTAATAGTTCCTGAATCCCTTCCTTCACACCAAATATGAATTCCTGTTCCAATCAGTGCTCAATACACAGCACAAAATCCAAGTGCTAAAAAACTTAAGGGGCAAAACTTACTTTCCCTAGCCCAGAGGAGAAGTCAGCCTCAGACCAGGTTCTCAAAAAGGAGCTACATTTCAGTCTCCACCATAGAAGACCTATGTGCATGTGCAATTCTACCCTCCCACTTCACAGTGAGAGGCAGGTTTCTAAGCAACAGATATCAAAAGCAATGGCTCTTCCTGAGGTCTGGAAATTTAAAGGGCCACCAAGTTGGCAGTCACTGTGCAGAAGAATTGGGGCCCCAAACAGATGTAGTAGATTTATCAGTATGCATCTGAGGCAAGCGGATCTGCCCACCTGAAGGAATATGAGCTTTTTATTCTCCCAGAAACAGTCTTAGAAACAAAGCCCAGGGTGTCTTCCTGGTTTGTTTGGCTCCATGGACATAAAAGAGAAATGCACCTGGCTGAGGATTGCCCAATGAAGTTTTTCAATGTCTTAGAATATACTGATGGATTTCAGGCAGCTTTCTTAGAATCAGCATTTCTCCATATAAGGAGGCCTTCAATGTGGCATAGCCATGCACATTCCAATAAATACATGTAATCAAAGAAATCATAAGCACCTGTGATATACATCACACTTCAAGGATCTAATTGAAAGGAGGTTTGAATCCCTCACTGTCTTAAACCTGAATTTGCTGCTGTATATTCTACCTGCCAGATGTATCTTTTGGAGCATAAATTCTGTGAGACTATCATGGGAGTTCAGTGTTACAGAGCACAAATTCTATTTACTTCTCTGGAATTTGAATTCAATAGGTTATTGCATAATTTGGGACAGGGAGGTTGTCACAGAGAAGGCAGGAATTATGGTGTGCACTGTATACAGTTTATTTCTGGGTTCAGGGTATCCCATACACCAAGGAATACCATGATGCTGAGTAAGCCTCCATTAACTCTGTCAATGGGAGGGCACTCCAGGAAACTCTTAGCCCACAAATATTCCCCCATAAACATGGTTTTGTCCCTGGGATAGAAAAACAAAGATGGGATCACCTGTGTTCAGCCCCTGAAATCTATATTGATAGCAAAATATATTGCAAGAATGCTTACCTGGTATGTCTGCTCCAGAATGTGCTGATTTCCAAGTGAGTAGACCCAGTTGGCATTGATTTTGAATATTATTCTCAACTCCAGTGAAAGGGAAGCCAATGCAAATTCACCCTGCTCTGACCCACTACCTTCATGCAGAGGACAGCCACATATTCTGAAGTTAATTTATTTTATTTATTTCAACTCAGATAACATTTTGTTTATTTACTGTTAATAACATTATTTCTCAAATGTTGGGACAGACTATATTGACACAACATTTTTATCTTTATATATTATTCTATAAATTTATCAAAGAACAATGACTTTCTCCTATGTATTCATAGAAAATTTTCACAGTCAAGAATTTATTTAAGAAACAGTACTAGCATGACATCTCTAGGCCTTATCCATATCTCAGCAATAGCCTCCATAATCTCTTTCAAGCAAGCAAAACCTTAATAATTATAAAAATCATAGAAATGAAAGAAAAGACAAAAATCACATAATCCATGCTCATGCCACATATCACACTTTAAATTCAGGTATATTTATTCACATTATACTGAATATATATGTTTATATATACATATAAATATATATATGTGTGTTTTTTCCTTCATATTGAAATATGAGAAGAGTGCTGAAGAATCATTATATAGAGTGTTCATCTATTTGCATTTACTCAAAGGTGCTGCTAGTTTAGTTTCAATTAATGAAGTTTGGGCAGGAATGGCAGGAAAATACTATACTATCAAAATTATTTTTTGTTAAATGTTAAGTTTCCTTACTTCTTTTTTATTTTATATTATTTTTGAGAACTTTATCAAAAAATTTAAAACAACACACACCAAAATAATGCCATAATTATAACAACACAAAACAAAGATTAAATAATAAAAATACCTAAAAAATGAAATTTTTGTATGATTCATGTTCCTAGATGGCATTATGTCTTCATCTCCATGCAGTTGAAAAAATAACATTTCTGATGGTATAAAATGTACTGTTCAAGCCATGTATTTTCTGAGATTGAAGCACAATCTTGTGTTTTTTAGTTTTCTTACTTTTTTCTTTTACATTCACACAATTCTATGTCCCAGTAACCCAATTTCAAACAAGGACTACTCTACTGAACCATATGTGAAGATTTCACTGCAGGGAGCACAAATATTTCTTGAAACTCTTCCTTCATTCCAAATAGGATTTCCTTTTGCAATAGGTGCACAATATACAGCAAGAAATCCAAGTGAAATGAAACTTCAAGAAATAAACCTATTTTTACAAGAGCTGAGGAAAAGACAGACTCAGATCACCTCCTCACAGAGGCCTAGATTTCAGACCATGCCTCAAAGGCACATGGGCATGAGCAGTTCTATCTACCCATGTCACAATTAGAGCTAGGTTGCTAAGTGCCAGGTATCCAATACAAAGTCTCCCCCTGAGGTCTGGAAATTTAAAGGGCTCCAAATTGGAAAAGCAATGGAAGGAGGAATTGGGGCCCCAAACTACTGTGGTAAGTGCATGAGGATGCTTCTGCAGCCAAGAATATTTTCACAAATGTTGGAAGATGTGCTTTTAACTCTCCCAGCAATATTCTATGACACAACTCCAAGTTGTCTTTCCGGATGGTTTGGCTGCTTGTGTCTTTAAGAAAAGTGACCATGGCTGAGGATTGGCCAAACTCATTTTATACTAGCTCAGAATGTATCAATGGATTTGAGGCAGGGATCTTAGAATCCTTGGCCCTCACTGTGACATGGGCTCATGATGTGGCATGGCCATGGACAATCCAAGAATTGCATGAAATCCAGGAAAATATGAGCCCCTGTGATGACACACCCCCTCCAAATGTTCTAAAGAAGTGAGGCTTGATTCCCTTGTTGTCTTAAATGTGAATTTGCTGCTTTATATTCTGGCCACCAGGCAAATCTCTTGGTGCCTAAATACTGAGAGAACATCACAAGAGTCCAGTGTTGCAGGACCCAAATTCTGATTAACATTTGCGGAATTCAAAGTGAAAGGGATTTGGAAAATTTGGGCAGGGTAGGGTTCAAAGAGAGGGTAGAATTTATAGTATCCACTGAATATTGGTTTTTGCTTGGTCAAAGAAATCCCAAACCCAAAGGAATACCATGATCCTGGAACAAGCCTGTGCTTGATATGACAATGGGAGTGCTTAGCAGGAAACTGTCACAGCCCACAGCATGTCCAAACATGATTCTGTCCCTGGGATAAGAAACCCCAGATTGTATCATCTGTTCTTTGGCTCCTGGAATCTATCTAAGTAGGAAAATAAATTGCCTGAAAGCTTACTGGGTCCATCTGATCCAGAATGTGCTGATTCCAAAGTGTACAGATCCAGTTGGCACTGATTATGAATATTATTCTCAAATCCAGTGAAAGGAAAGTCAGTGCAAAATCACCCTGCTCTGAAACACTGCCTTCATGAGGGGGACAGCCACATCATCTGAAGTATATTTATTTCATTTCTTTCATGAAGATACCATTTTTTTAATTTACTCTTGATAATAACATTATTTCTCAACCACTGGGAAATAATAAATAAACAAAATATTTCTATCTTCATATATTATTCTACATATTTATCTAAGAATCAATACATTCTCCTAGGTATTCATAAAAAATATCCAAAATTGAGAAATTTTCTGTTAAATTGTCCAAGTATCACATCTTGAGGTTTCCCCATATCACATCAATGACCCTTATAATGACTTTCAAGCAAGCAATACCTTAATAATTAAGAAAATGTTAGAGATGAAAGTAAAACTCAATAAACATATTACATCATCCAGTGCAATATCATATATTGCACTTTGTTTTCAGGTATATTAACTCATGATATACTATATATATTTCTATATATATATATTGTTTTTTCTTCCTATTGATATATTTGAAGAGCACTGAAGAATCATTATGTAGAATATGCATAATTGGCATTTATTAAAAGTGCTTCCTATTATGAATGAGGTAATTAATTTTGGGCAGGAATGGTAGAAATTTCTTTTGCCTTCACTGTGATTACTTACTAAATGCTAATTTAACTTACTTCATTTTTGTTATATACCATTTTATTTTTGAAATTTGTCAAAAAATTAAAATGAACACCAAAAAACACCACAGTACTAACAACACAAACCAAAAGGTTAAGAAAACAAATTACCTTAAAATTAATTCTTGTCTGACTCATGTTCCTAGTGTGCAATATTGTGGTGTCTTCCATTCAGTTGAAGAAATAACATTTCTGATGTTTTAAACCGTACTCTTAATTCAGGTCATGTATTTTCCAACAGACATGTATTGCTGCATCTCCTGGATTTCTTAATTTCCTCTTCTTCTTCTTCTTACATATACACTATTTCATGTCCCAGTTACCCAATTTCAAATACACCTCTGCTGAACCGTATGTGAGCAATGCGCTGCAGTGAACACTGACAGTTCCTGAATCCTTTCTTTCACTTCAAATACAAATTCCTATTCCAATAGGGGCACAATATACAGCAGGAAATCCAAGTGCTAAGAATCTTCAGTGAAGAAACATACTTTCCCTAGTCCAGAGGAGAAGACAGACTCAGACCAGATTCTCAGTGTCCCAGATTTCAGGCTCTGCTTAGGAAGACATATGCACATGCCCAGTTCTACCATCCCACTTCACAATGAGAGGAGGGTTGCTAAGTGACAGGTATCAATTACAATGGCTCTTCCTGAGGTCTAGAAATTTAAAAGGCTCACCAAGTGGGAAGTCACAGTGAGGAGGAATTCAGGTGCTAAGTGAGTGTGGTAGATTTGTCAGGATGCATCTGCAGCTAAGAGGATCTGCACAACTGAAGGAATATGAGTTTTTGACTCTCCAAGATATACTGTAAGACACCAAGCCCAAGGGGTCTTCCTGGTTGCTTTGGCTGCTTGGGCATAAAAGAGAAATATCCCTGGCTGAGGTTTGACCAACATAGTTTTCCAGTTTCTGAGACTATACTGATGGATTTGAGGCAGGTTTCTTAGAATCAATGTTTCTCCATATGAGGAGGGCCTCGATGTGGCATTGCCATGTGGATTCCAAAAACTGCATGCAATCAAGGAAAACATAAGCACCTCTGATGAACCCCACTCTCCAAAGGATCTAAAAGAAAAGATGTTTGAATCCCTTGTTGTCTTAAACCTGCATTTGCTGCTGTACATTCTCCCTGCCAGATATATCTGTCAGAGCATGAATTCTGTGAGAACATCGTGGGAGTCCAGTGTTGCAGAGACCAAATTCTGTTTACTTGTTGTGGAATTTGAATTGAATGGATATTGGATAACTTGGGACAGTGATGGTGTCATACAGAAGGCAGGATTTATGGTGTCCACTGAACATGGTTTGTTGCTGGGTCCATGAAATCCCATACACCAAGGAATACCATGATCCTGGAGCAAGCCTCCATTTTCTCTATCAGAGGGAGTGCACACCTGGAAAATCAAAGCCCACACAATCTCCCCCATTAACATGGTTCTGTCCCCGGGATAAAAAGCCCAGAGGGTGTCACCTGTTTTCACCTTTGAAATCTATATTAGTAACAAAATAATTTGCAACACTGCTTACCTGGTATATCTGATCCAGAATGTGCTGATTCCCAAGTGTGTAGATTCAGTTGGCACTGACTCTGTATATTATTCTCAAATCCATTGAAAGGCAACTCAGTGCAATTTTACCAGCTCTGACCCACTGCCTTCATGAGGAGGGCAGCCACATCATGTATCATTAATTAATTTTTTTTACTCAGATTCCTTTTGGTATTTTTACTGTTGATAACATTATTTCTCAAGCATTGGGACAGAATATATAAACACATTTCTATCTTTATATATTATTCTATATATTTATCATAGAATAATGACTTTATCCTATGTATTCATAGAAAATTTTCACACTCAAAAAATTATCCAATTAGTATGACATCCCTAGGCCTTATGCATATCTCATCAATAGCCTCTATAAGGACTTGCAAGCAAGCAAAACCTTAATAATTAAAATCATAGAAATGAAATAAAAGACAAAAATATTATATCATCCAGTCTCATTTCACATATTGTGCTTTGCTTTCAGGTGTATTTATTCACATTATTCTGAATATATATGTGTGTGCATATATATATTTATATATGTATTTTTTTCTTCATACTGAAATATGAGAAGAGTGCTGAAGAATCATTATGTACAATGCTCATCTATTTGCATTTACTCAAAGGTGCTGCAAGATTAGTTTCAATTAATGAATTCTGGGCAGGAATGGCAGGAAAATATTATACTATCGGTTAGATTACTTATTAAATGTTAAGTTGCCTTACTTCTGTTTTTATTTTACATTTTTTGAGAACCTTTTCAAAAAATTTAAAACAACACACAAAAACCAAAATAACACCATATTTATAACAACACAAGCCATAGATTAAATAATCAAAATACTTTAAAAATCTAATTTTTGTACAAATCATGTTCCTAGATGGCATTATTGCTTGATCTCCATGCAGTAGATTAAATATTTCTGATATTATAAAATGTATTGTTCATTCAGGCCATGTATTTTCTGACAGTCATGTATATTGCTGCACACTCCTATGTTTTTAAATTTCCTCACTTTTTTCTTTTTACATACACACAATTCCATGTCCCAGTTGCCCAATGTCAAATAAAGACCCCTCTACTGAACTATATGTGAAGAATTCACTGCAGTGAATACAAGTATCTATTGGAACACTTCCTTCACTCCAAATACAAATTGCTTTTCCAGTAGGTACACAATATACAGCAGGAAGTCACAGTGAGAAGAAACTTCATGGAAGAATCCTATTTTTACAGGAACTGAGGAGAAGACATACTCAGATCATGTTCTCAAAGAGGCCTAGATTTCAGGTTATGCCTCAGAAGGCACATGGCTATGTGCACTTCTATCTGCCCATGTCACAATTAGAAGCATGTTGCTAAGTGACAGGTATCAAACACAAAGCCTACCCCTGAGGTCTGGAAATTTAAAGGGCCCCAATTTGGCCCAGCAATGGATGGAGGAATTGGGGTCCCTAATGACTGGAGTAGGGACATGAGGATGCTTCTGCAGCCAAGATTATCTGCACAACTGTTGGAAGCTGAGCTTTTGACTCTCCCCAGAATTTTCTATGCCACACCCTCATATTATTTCCCAGTGGTTGAAAAATATCATGTGTAAATTAAAAAAAAAAGGTATCTTCCTGAAAAGAATTGAAATAAATATCCTTTAGATGATGTGGCTGCCCTCCTCATGAAGGCAGGGGGTCAGAGCAGGATGAATTTGCACTGAGTTTCCTTTCACTGAATTTGAGAATAATCAGAATCAGTGCCAACTGGATCTACACACTTGGGAATCAGCACATTCTGGATAAGATGGAACCAGTAAGCATTCAGGCAATATATTTTCCTACTTAGATATCAGAAGCCAAAAAACAGATGATACAATCTGGGGTTTCTTATTACAGGGACATAATCATATTAATGGGGGACATGGTGTGGGCTATGACAGTTTCCAGGTGAGCACTCCCATTGTCAGATCCTGCACAGGCTTGCTCCAGGATCATGGTATTCCTTGGGGTTTGGAATTTCATGGACCCTGTAACAGAGGGTCAGGTCCACATTATTCAGTGGACACCATAGATTCTGCCCTCTCTTTTTAACCCTCCCCTGTCAAATTTTACCAAATCCCTTTCACTTTGAATTCCACAAGGTATAATTGGAATTTTGGCCCTGCAATATTGGACTCCCCTGATGGTCTCTCAGTATTTATGTGCCGAGAGTGATGCCTGGTAGGCAGAATATACAGCAGCAAATTCACCTTTAATGCAATAAGGGAATCAAGCCTCACTTTGATTAGAACCTTTGAAGGGGGTTCTCATCATAGGTCCTCATATTTTCCTTGATTTCATGCATTTCTTGGAATATGCATGGCCATGCCACATCATGATCTCTAGTCACAGTGAGAACCAGGATTCTAAGATCCCTGCCTCAAATCCATTGGTTCATTCTGAGGTAGTGTAAAATTAGTTTGGCCAATCCTCAGCCTTGGTCACTTTTCATAAAGGCACAAGCAGCCAAACCAACCAGAAAAACAACATGGGATTCAGAATAATTGTTCTGGAAGGCCTGATATTAAAGCAGAAGTGGAAGTCCACAGATTTTTACTGTAACTTTTCCTTTAACTTACCAATTTCTCTGTCTTCCTTGAGACAGTCTGCTATAGCTAGCCATACCACACATAATGGCCAGCTGACTGCAGCTCCAGCTCATCTCATTTGTATTGTTTAATAATTTTTTTGTTCTTGTAATACATTTTTAATTGGATAATTACCTGAAAGTCAGAATCCCATCTTCTGATCATTCTGCCCCTTTACTTATTTTATATTGTGGCCACACAGAGTTGCAATAATGTACTATCAATTTATTTTAATAGCACTCTCTAAATCTAGACCAATTATTAAGAATAGTTCCCAAGGGAGATGTAGCCAGCACACTGAGATTTTCCCAAGCCTGAGCAATACCAACAGAAATCACAAAGACAGAACATCAGAGTAGGAGCTCCTCAAATACAACTGGGTCCCCACACAAATGCAAACTGTGCAAATGGCACAAAATTCAAAAGGAGAACCACAAATCCAGGGTCATGGATAATGGGGATCAAATCCATAAAGTCTGCATGCATGATCCCTGGATCAACTCAATTAGCCTTATTACACAATAGACCAATTGAAACAAAAGAAAGCAAATTGAACACAACAAGCCAAAGATCATGCACTTACCCAGACCAAAGTCTCAATTGCAAACTCACCTCACCCAGATGCACTGGGTGTCCATCCATGGCAGGCACCACAACCTGGACCCTCCAGTCCCCACCCTCCAGGGAAAATTCCTGGGCAGCTTCCAGGCACAGAGCCAGGGAGTCCAGGGGAGCCTGCAACCGATGAGACATGGATCACAGCTGCTCTAAAGGCAGCAGGGGTCCCTTCATGGTCGCCAATTGTTACTGGTAGAAAACCCAGTTCCAGGTAGTCATGCCCATCTGATCCCACATCAAACAGAGAAACAAGTCTCTTTCTTTGGTGAGAAGGTGAGTTTATTGAAGATGCATCAACAAGGAACTGGAGGAAAGAAAAACCTTTCAAGCCCAGTTCAAAGTGAGAAGAATTATTTGGGCTTTTATAACCCCAAGCAGACAAAGAAATGGCCAGAAGCCAGAAGAAAGCAGAAAGGAGAAAAAAATAGCAGAGATAAAGCTGTTTGGTCAGCATCTTCTTGTTATCTTCAGGTCTTCCCCTCATTCAGGCTTGCTTTTCAAGGTCCTGATTATGAGACCATATGGTTACATCCTGCATATCTTTCTGCGGGCAGTGCTGGGAAAGTTCCTGGGAGCAGAGAATAAGTTTTTGTTGTTGAAATTAGAGCAACAGCAAGTTATTTTAACATGGTCAGAATAACTTAAAGGTGCTTGAGTGAAGTGATCTTAATAAACAGTTTTTTTTTTCCTCTATTGGCTATTGAAGACTATACTAACCATTTTCCAGCTAAAGAATTATATTGACTATTTTGTACTTATCCAGCTATCACCCTCCCCCACTTCCTGCCCACCAACCTTCCTTCCTGTTGTGTCAGATGTCTGCAGAGATCCTTGTGTTGACAGAGGAATTTCCACTGAATAGAAATAAAGGTCTGCTTCCAGGTTGGGGCTAAGGACAGAGAGGGGCCAGATATGATTTTACATATACAATTTGTCAGGGTTTATATTTGCTTGAAGCAACATGTTAAAGCTTCATAACTGGTACAGAACTAAAAGAGTCCACCACAAGGTGATGGTGTTTAATAAGAATTTTTACAAGAGTTAACACTTCTTGGAGGGATGAGGTACTGTGCCTTGGATATGCAGGGGGAGGAGATGAGGGCCCTCCAGGGAAAGCGCTGTGAGCCTCCCTGTTGTGTGGCTGCTTGTGCCTGGTAAGCCAGGGTCCGTGATTGAAGTGCATCCTCCTCGTGTCCTGCCAGACCTCCCCTGGGTACATAGGAGCTGAGAAGAGGAACCATGGTTGAGCAAGTCTGTGGGGTAAGTTGAAGAAAGGGATTTATCTACAAAAAATTTTCCATGAGTTTCCAGAGAAGCTGTCCTGAGGCTTTTGGAGTTCATTGAGAATTCATCCTTCTCCTCCTCCTCCTCCTCATCCTCATCATCATCATAAATTTACAAATAACAAGATATGGCTGTTGTCATGCAAAGTCTGTTCTAGCCACATATTGGGAATGTGGAGAGAGAAGACTCAACGGAAATGGACTTTTCAGAGCTTAGACCTCTTTTTCTGGTATCTTTAGGGTCCTCTTTCCTGTAAATCTCACTCCTGAGCTGTGGCCTCCTGAAGTCAGGTCGCCATGGTGTGGGGCTCCCCTACTTTCCTTTGTAGGCCTCGCTTGCTTGGAGCCATTTTGCATCTCGGGACAGTCTGGAGTTCCTTTCATGGGAACATTCAACAAATGTCTTTCAGAGCACTGATTTCTTCAGAGTTTCTAGTCCCTCTTCCTGCAGTTTTGGTAATTTCTGTGTTTGAAGAATTTTTCCATTTCCTCTAAGTGATCTACTCTGCTGACATACAGTTGCTCATCAAATTCCTTTATGGTCTTTCTTATTTCTCTAACGTTGGTGGTGGTGGCATGCCCTTTTTCATTTCTGACTCTGGTCAGGGAGTCATCTTCCTGTTTTTTTGTGCTCAATGTAGATAAAGTCCTGTTTCTTTTATAACCCCATGATTTCCCTTCATTTTCTATGTGTTTGTTGCCTGCTCTTAGTTTGTTCTATTTCATTCTGGGCTTGGTTTGGGGTTTCATTTGTTCTACATATTCCATTGCCTTGGGGTGTAAGGTGAGGTCATCTGAGCTCCATACCTTCTCCATCTGGGCATTGACCTCAACAAACATCCCTCTAAGCCCTGCTTTAGGTTCATCCCACCCATACATTTTTGGAGGTTGTGTCCTCATAGTAGTACCTCTCAAATGGTTTTGTCCTTCTCATTTGACACATTGGTTATTTAGAGCTGTGCTGTTTCATATCCACCTGTTCATCATTTTCAGACTTTTAAAGTTGGATTCCTGCTTTCATTCCATCATGACCAGAGAACATACTCTGTGTGGTTTCTCTCCTTGTAAATGGATCAAGGTTTGTTTTCTGGGCCAGCCTCAGGTCTGTCTTGGAGGATGTTTCCTATGTACCTCAGAAGAATGTATATTCTTTCTTTGTTCAGTGGAGTGTTCTCTAGTTGTCTGATGGTCCTAGTACTGGGATTCTAGTGCTGTTCAAGACTTTTTTTGGTTAAAAATATTATAAAGTTTAATTTTTAAGGTAATGATTGTTTGATTTGTCTCCATTTAAGCTCTTTCTTACAGATCAATACTCTATCTGTGGAAGTAATTAGAAAATAACCACTTTAACTTTTATTTTAAAATTTGTTAATACAAAATTTAAAAATTACATTTCAAACAATACAAAGGAATGAGAAAAACAAATAACCTAAAATAACCATATTTCTTCCAAGTTCCTACCATACCCCAAGAAAATTAACAAACCATAGTCCTTCCTTAGCATTCCCATAACATTAGATTAACTTCCACAACTTATCTGTTCTTATTAGATTATCATTCCCACTTCACTAGTTGCTATCTCTAGCTCCCCTACATTTTACCATATGAAACATTTGTTTTACATTTTCCACAGAGTTCACATTATTGGCAACATATGATATTCCTTTTTTTGTGTCTGGTTCTTTCACTCAGCATTATGTCATGACTGACTTCTGTTTCCTGGTTGATCTGTGAGAGGGTGAAATCTTCTCTTTGCCTATGTGATCCCCCTCCTCACCCACACCCCATCCTCTGCATGCATTTTTATTCCAAATGGTGTCTTGTGTGGACACCACATGATCAGGGAGTATAGAACTCTGGTCTGCTCATTTCTGCCTATGGTCCATGTTGTTTCCTCCATTCCTGTTTATGCTATAATTGATAGAGTGGAATATGTCTTCCCTTCTTCAGTGTGCTTACTATTTGCCTCATATCAATTTTGTTCCTCTCTTATTCCTTTAAATCCCTTTCATGATTTTAAAATAGGTCTTTGAGTGTCTGTGGATTGATGGCTCTAAGGATTTGCTTCTGATTTAAACTTGGTCATTCTGGTGATACCTAGAAACCTCCTTCCTAGGTAGCTCTGTCCCCTCTCACCCTTTTTGGGTGTGATTGTTCTACAGACTGTGCCAACTAATTATAAGGACCCAAAGAATGTTGCCATGGGTACTATTTTCTCAACCCTAGTTGATTCCTTATCTAGCACCGGAGACCTCTGCTCTCACCCATTCCTGATTTGATGTTTTGGCAGGTAGAATAAATTTCTTTTCATTATGGGATGAGTGAATAAGACATTCTGTAAAAATCAATTCATTATGTTTATCTTTCAGACAGTGAAGAGAAGGGCGAAGTAACCACATGGACTCACAGTGTGAGTCGTGTATTCAAATGTGGTCACTGTTTTCATCCCGAAGAACTTACTTCCTGTTCTGTTTCACGTTGATTGTTCAGCCTTCTATGTTGAAAGCTAGCTTTCCTGCATGAAAGATTATTCATGGACAGTTATTATCTGCACCACCATGACCCTGCCCCCACCCAGCCTCTAACTCTTTGAACATGTATTATTTCTCTTCATGTTCACAGATGGGGTGGGCGTGTGGTGGTCCCTGGCAGGACAGGTCAGGGCTAGGAAGTTGAAAGGGTCTCAAGGGTGGGTAGACAGATCTGGGGCAGGTCTTGCCCAGGCCTGGGCTGGGGCCCCAGAGGAGGCATTGAGGAGATGGGCACATATGTGCCCATGTATCTCCAAATGTGCACATGTATCTCAATACTTTAAGAAATTAGAAATTGGGGAAAATAACTGACTTCTCTTTTCCTTCTATTCTCTAACCTTCACTTTTTATCTTTCCAAAAATGCATAGCATTGCACCCTAGCACCTATAATGCTCTAATGATTAAACTCTCCTGCTGAAATATCAACCTCACTACTGACTGTAAACTTCTGCTCTTCCAATCTCTATCACATATATTCACTGCATGTCATAGCCAATTGCAGGCATTAGCATGATTAATGAGTGCATTAGTTCCCCAATGAGGAAATGGGCTGCATGAGAAATAAACCTCTCTCACCTCTCCAGTGAATAAAGAGCCTTAAAAGTTTGGAACAAATTTCTGTAAAGTTGGAAAAGAGATTACTTATTTTTTCCTAGATTCTTTTTTTTTATTGTGAACTTCAACTTATATACATAACAGTGATAGCTTTCAATGTACAATTTCACATATGCTTGGCAAATCTCAAAGAATATCATGGGTCACATTTCCACAACTTCAGCCATTTCTACTGCAAAATATAACATACATACAGAAATGTGTCATCTCTCAATGTACAGCTCAACAAGTAGTCATATAGGTAATTTTGAAAATTGTTATGGGTTACAGTTCCACAATTTCAGTTCTTTCCTTATTATGCAATACAAGGTATTTACAGAAAAATACAATTCAGCAAACAGCTATGGAGAAAATCCCAAGGGATTCTATAGGCTACAGTTCCACCATGTAAAATAATACATCCCAGAGCTCTCATCAGCTACTAATTATTCATCCCTGTTATTAGTATAGAGTCAGAAAGTTATTCTATTAAATATAGTCATTAACACATAATTGGTAATTTTTCCATATCCGTCTGTTGTTAACCCTTGGCACCAGTGTTATACCTTAAAAAAACACAATTTTATAGTTCTAAGACCTTAAAAATGTCCAAACTAAGGCATCAACAAGAGGATACTGAAGAAAGGTTGATAGCATCCAGAAAACCTCTGTCAGCTGTGAAGGCATGTGGCTGGCATCTGCTGGTCCTTTGATTCTGGATTCTGGCTACAAAATGGCTTTCTCCAAAATGTCTCTGGACTTCTGTATCCCTTAGATACTCTCCCTTAGTTCCTGTGAACCCTTGCTCATTCTGCCAGGATGTTTCTCTCTAAGAATCTGGAGATCTCTTAGTTTCTCCAAGACAAACTCTGGGCTTCATTTTTTAGATTAGCATCTTCAAACATCTTTCTGTCTGCATCTCCAAACATCTCCAATCATATAGGTCTGTATGGACTCTCAGTTCTTTTAAGGACTCCAGTGATTTAATTAAGACCCAGCCTGCATGGGCAGGGTCACACCTCCATGGAAATAATCTAATCAAAATGCCTCACTCAAGTTGGGTAGGTCACATCTCCATGGAAACAATGTAATCAAAAAGTTCCACCTATTTGATATAACCACTTGTGAATTCCTTCTATTCTCAGAAACATTGGGGACTACTAATTTATTTGGCTGAGCCCTCAATCTTGGGACATGCCCTTATGAAGCCTGTTACTACAAAGGAGAGGTTAAACCCACTTATAACTGTGCCTAAAAGTCACCCCCAGAGAACTTCTTTTGTTGCTTAGATGTGGCCTCTCTAAGCCAACTAGGCAGGTTGACCCTCTGCCCTCCCCATTATGTGAGACAAGACTCCCAGGGGTTTCAATCTTCCTAGCAATGTGGAACATGACTGCTGGGGATGAGTCTATATCCAGCACTGTGACACTAACAAAGCCTTCTTGACCAAAAGGGGGAAGAGAAATGAAACAAAGTAATATTTCAGAGGCTGAGAGATTTCAAGTGGGATCAAGAGGTCATTCTGGAGGTTTTTATGATTATATAGATATCCCTTGCAATTTTTAGCATGTTAGAATAGCTACAAGGAAATAACTGAGTCTGCTGAACTACAACCCAATAGCCTTGTTTCTTGAGGATGAGTATAGAGGCATATATCTTATATGGTGTAACCAGGAGATTGTAGAAAACATTGTGACTCACACTCCCTTTATCCAGTGTATGGACAGATGAATACAAAAATGGGGACAGAAAAGTAAATGAATAATAGTGGTGATGGGGAAGATGGTTATTTTGGATGTTCTTTTTTTTTATTTTTGTTATTTTTTTGGAGTAAAGAAAATGTTCAGTAATTGAATGTGGTTATATGCACAACTATATGATGATACTGTGAACAGTTGATTATATACTCTCTGGATGATTGTATGGTATGTGACTATAGCTCAATAAAATTTCAAGAAAAAATAAATTAAAAAATGGTCACACCCACAGTAAGTCTGCATCCACAAGACTGGATTAAAAGAACAGAGTCTTTCCTGGGGTGCATAACAGTTTCAAAGTGGCACACTTTGTTAAATCCTATTTTGTCAGTTGCTAACCCTCTCTTATTTGTTCATTTTCTCAACCTTCAGGGATATTTGGGCAGTGACTCCCTTAAATTGTTCATATTGAAAAACAGTGTTGACATTATGGGGAAGGGAGATGTGTCTGGTTGATCTTTTGTAAGGGCTATTGCCCCTGGTTTTTTGGACTTATCTGGAATAGGAACACTCCGTGGTATTAGTTTCTGAAAAGTAAACTTAGTGAAATTTTATAGAGTCTCAGAAAGGGACCTAGATATTTTTTAGCATTTTTGAGGACTACTGTTGGTTATGACTTAGCATACTGTGAGCATTTGAAATATCTTGCTGGAGCTTGCATAAGAGTAACCTCCAGGATAGCCTCTGTACTGTAATTGAAATCTCTTAGCAACTGAAACTTTACTTGATTACCTTTCTTTTCCCTCTTTCAGTCAAAAAGGCATTCTCAATCCCTCCATACCATGGCCAGCTCATTCCTGAGAGTCATGTCCCACATCACCAAGGTATTCACTCCCCTAGCAATCCTGTTCCACATAGGTGGGAGGGTAACAAATTTATTTCCAGAGTTGGGCTTAGAGAGAAAAAGGTCACATCTGAGCAACAAAACATGTTCTCTGGAGATAATGACCCTGTGTTATTGTATATAGCCTTAGACTCCCTTTTACAGCCATAAGTTTCACTATAGCAAGGCTCAAGCTTGAGGGCTTGACTTATTAAGTAGGGGGATCTTAATTTCACATAACATATATTCTGCCCAAGATAAACAATCTGTCTTACATTATCTTCACTTAATTGTACAATCATCATAATTCTCAATTTTAAACAATAATCATAACTCAAAAGACCCCAAAGCTCTTAGCCCCTTGTTATTTATTCCTAGTATAAAGTGTGGTACTGGTTAGGTATTCCTATTAAGTATAGTATGTACTATGCAATAGGTAGTTTTCCCATTTAACATTCTGTTGTTAACCCTTGTTCCAATGTCATAGAATAGATCATGTAGACATTTATATTTGCAGTGCTAATCTGTGGGATATATACCTTTAATCAACCCTTTCAATCATGTTCACCTTTAATGCATCACTGATACTTATAATCCCATTAATGAATTTTCATCAGCCCTGTACATTCCCATACCTTTAAGCTCACCTGTATTATGATGTCTGTACAGGATAAGTTATCATGGCTCCTTCACTAACTTCTTTCTATTTTTAGATCCTCTATATTCTACATTATAAGACACTGATTTTACATTGTTCAGGGAGTTCACATTGGTGGTAACATACAGTATCTCTTCTTTTTGTCTGGCTTATGTCACTCAGCATTATATATTCAAATTTCATCCCTGCTGTCATTTGTCTCCAAATCTTGTTCCTTCTTACTGCTGCCTACTATATCATCATATGTATGTACCAGATTTGGTTTATCCACTTGTCTGTTGAAGGACACTTGGATTGTTTCCATCTCTTGGCAATTGTGAATAAAGTCACTTTGAACATTAGTGTGCAAATGCTTATTCATGTCACTTCATTCAGATCTTCTGCATATATACCCAGAAATGAAATTGCTGGATTGTAGTGTAATAGATACCTAGTTTTCTGAGGAACTGCCAAATTATCTTCCACAGTGACTGTATCATTATGTATTCCCACCAGCAATGACTAAGTTATACAGTTTCTCCACATCTTTTTCAGCATCTGTAGTCTCCTGTTTGCTTAAGGGCAGCAATTCTTTTTGATGTCAGGTGATATCTCATTGTGTTTTATTTTCTTGCAATTATTTTGAGATATGTTCACATACCATTTAATCATCCGAAGTGTAAAAATCAATTATTCCCAATATTATCATGTAATTGTGTGCCCATCACTGTATTCTATTTTTTAACATTTTTATTACTTTAAAAAGATAGTAAAGTAAAAGTAAAAAAGAACACCCCAAACAACCCATCTCCCTCATCCCCTCCTATTATTCATCTGTTTTTGTCCCCATTTTTCTACTCATCTGCCTAGACACTGGATAAATAGAGTGAAAGCCACATGTTTTCTACAATCACACTATCACACTATATAAGCTATATACTTATACACTCATCTTCATGAAACAAGGCTACTGGGTTGCTGTTCAACAGTTTCACTTATGTCCTTGTAGCTATTCTAATATGCTAAAACTAAAAAGGGATATCTATATAATGCATAAGCAAAACCTCCAGAATGACTTTTGACTGCATTTGAAATCTCTCAGCCCCAGAAACATTACTTTGTTTCATTTCTCTTCTCCCTTTTGGTCAAGAAGACTTTCTCAATCTCACAATGCTGGGTCCAGTCTCATCCCCAGGAGTCATGTCCCACAATGCCAGGGAGATTTACATCCCTGGGAGTCATGTCTCATATAGGGGGGACATTGTGGTTCTGATTGGCATTTCCCTAATAGCTAGTGAAAATTTTTTCACGTCTTTTAGCCATTTGCATTTCCTCTTTGGAAAAATGTCTTTTCATGTCTTTTTCCCATATTATAATTTGGCTGCTTGTACTATTGCCATTCATTAGTAGGGTATCCTTATATATGTTGGATTTCAGTCTCCTCAGATATACAGTTTTCAAATAATTTGTGCCATTGAGTGTTCTGCCTCTTCACCTTTCTATTTTTAATGCAATTTTATTGAGATACATTCACATAACATACAATCATTCAAATTGTGCTATCAGTTTTTCATAGTTGTGCATTTATCACCACAGTCTTTGAACATTTTCATTACTCCAAAAAATAAAATAAATATTAGGATATAAAACTACATCCCCTCTTTGTTCATTTACTTTTTTTCACACTCATTCATTGTTTTTTTAACTTTATCAAGAAATTAAAAAACAAACAATTAAAAAACATTTCCAATACAACCAAATCATCACCTTTTAACCAAGTCCTTTGAGGCATGGAAGATTTTAATTTTGTAGAGTTTCCATTTATCTATTTTTTTTTTTTCTTTTTCAATGCCTGTGCTTTGGGTGTAAGACATAAGAAGCTACCTTTTATTACTAAGTCTTGAAGGTGTTTCCCTATATTATCTTCTAGGCCTTTTATGGCACTGTCTCTTATATTGAAGTCTTTGATCCATTTTGAGTTAATTTTGTATGTGGTGTGAGGTAGGGGTCTTTCATTCTTTTGGATGTGGGCATCCAGTTTCCCCTGCCCCATTTTTAACAGGCTGTTCTTTCCTAGTTCAGTGGATTTGGAGGCTTTATCAGAAATCATTCGACCATAGATCTGGTGTTTATCTCCAAACTCTTGATTCAATTCCATTGATCAATATGTATATCCCTGTGCCGGTACCATGCTGTTTTGACCTCTGTAGTTCTATAACAGTCTTTAAATTCAGAAAGTGTAAGTCCTCACACTTTATTCTTCTTTTTTAGAATGCTTTTGTAAATTCAGGGCTGCTTTCTCTGCCAAATAAATTTGATATATACCTTTCCATGTCTGCAAAGTAGGTTGTTGGCATATTTATTGGAATTGCAATGAATTTGCAGATCAGTTTGGGTAGAATTGATATCTTAATGTTGTTTACCCTTTCTATCCATGAACACAGAATACCTTTCCACCTATTTAGGTCTCTCACCATTGAGTACTATACAGGCTGTGGGTTTTTCATATATACACTTTATCATATTGAGGAAGTTTCCTTCATTATTTTTATCAGAAAAGGATGATGAATTTTCTTGAATGTTTTTCAGCATCTATTGAGATGATCATTCAATTTTTCCCTTTCAGTTTGTCATGTTTTGTGTTGCATTGACTGATTTTCTTATGTCAAACAACCCTTTCATGCCTGGAATGAACACCACTCAGTCATGGTGTATGATTCTTTTGATGTGTCTTTGGATTTGATTTGCAAATCTTTTGTTGAGAATTTTTGCATCTATATTAATTAGGGAGATTGCCTGTTGTATTCCTTTACTGTAGTATCTTTATCTGGTTTTGGTATTAGAGTAATGTTAGCTTCATGAGTTTAGGTAGTGTTCCTTTTTTCTGCCATTTTTTTGAAAGAGTTTGAGCAGAAATGGTGTCATCTCTATTTGGAAATTTTGGTTAAATTCCCTTGTGAAGCCATCTGCCCCTGGGGTTTTATTTGTAGCAAGCTTTTTGATGTCTTATTGGATCTCTTTATTTTTTATTGGTTTGTTGAGGTCTTCTATTTCTTCTTGGATCAGTCTAGGTTTCTCATGTGTTTTCCAGTAAATTATAATTTCCTCTAAATTGTCTAGTTTCTTGGTGTACAGTTGTTCATAACATTCTTTAATGATACTTTTTTAATTTTTTTCAGGACCCACAATAATGTCCTCCCTCTTATTTCTGATTTTGTTAATTTGGCTCTTCTCTCTTTTTTACTTTGTCAGTCTACCTAAGGCCTTGCCAATCTTTTTGATTTTCTCAAAGAAGCAAATTTTGGTTTTTATTCTATTGGGTTTTTTATTTTTTTTACTTTTTTTTTATTGCTGTTGTTCTCCAAATCATTATTTCTGCTTTAATTCTTTTTATTTCTTTTAGTCTACTTTTTGTGTGGTTAGTTTGTTGATCATTCTCTGGCTTCTTCAATTGTTCAGTTAGGCCTTTGGTTTTAGCTCTCTCTTCCTTTTTAATATATGCACTTATAGCTTTAAACTTCTCCGTCACCACTGACTTTGCTGCATCCCATATGTTTTGATATGTATTGTTCTTGTTTTCATTTATCTCTAGATATTTACTGATTTCTCTTGCAATTTCTCCTTTGACCTACTGATTAACAGTGTGTTGTTAAACCTCCACATATTTGTGAATATTCTAGTTCTTTGGTGGTTATTGATTTCTAGTTGCATTCCATTATGGTCAGAGTATGTGCAATGTATAATTTCAATCTTTTTATATTTATTGACTTGTTTTGCATCCCAGCATATGTTCTATATCCATTTCTCTTAAAGATTCATTTTCATGATCTTCAAAATCAGGCTGTGGATGGTGTTTGCAGGGAAGAGAAATGTGCCCAGGAGGAGGGCGGGTGGTCATTTTGGTGCTAAATCTGGATTCTTCATCTGCTAAGAGGTAGAGTGGTATAATTGAAGGACAAATTCTTGTGCATCGCAGTTCCCTGAGTTCACTCCAGGGACTTCCCATTTAAGTCATCACATCTTGCTGAGTTGAATTCAGCTGGCATTCACTTTATTTTTGTGCCCTTACCTTCTCCCTCTCAGGGTGAATTTGTGAGAATTTACTGGGATCATGAGAAAGCCCCAGGAACAAATTCTGATGCTTATTTGCTACTCATGAAATAGTAGATTTCCCAGGCCTTCTTGTGACTTCTACTGTATCTGTCTTCTCCGATAACATACAGGCCCCTGAATGCCCCTTCAGATCCATGGGAAGTGGATAACGCATCTAAATTATAAGACACCGATCTTTGCAGGTGGACTGAGGAGTTAATATAAAGTCTTCCAAGTATAAATCTAGGAATTTGTGTCACAGACTTGTATTCATAATCTTGATGGGTTCAGTCATCTCAGAAAGCATGAATGGAGGGCTGGGATCCACTGGGACCATCAAAAAGTCACCTGCCTGTGGACCCTCCAACATGGTGGTAACAGGGTGGTCAGATTCCTTACATAATGGTTCAGGCTTCAAAAACAGAGTGTTCTAGAGAAGCCAGTGAAATGTACTAGTTTCCCAAGAACTGGGTGACAAAGCTGCTGACACTGTGCCCCAATGAATACCTTGTGCTTTACTGCCATCTAGTGGCTAAGTCTTCTTCGGGTCATCTCCAAAATTCTGAATTTTGAATTCCCCCCAGCAACTCATTCTGCTAAACTGCTTCCTCTGATCACTGAACAAGTGGATTGTGGTACCTCCTTTCCAATGAAGCTTTTTTCTAGGAGCTTTGCTTAGTGTTCCTTTGCCCATTCTTTATTGCCCTATTGGCAGAGAAGGTAGATCTTGGTAGGGAACAGAGCCCTGCATCTGGGCCGAGTCCTCAGAGAAGGGGCAGGTCCCAGTGGCCCTCCTCAGAGGGTCAGCCTTGAGGGGAGTCAGGAAGGAGGCCTCAGCCTAGGAGCAGTCCACCAGGGACCACCCTCCCTGCACACAGACCCCACTGTCCACATCAGCCCCACATCCCAGGCTTTTATCCCACTCCAACTCTCCAGGCCAGTCTCTGACTGAGGCTCCCAGGATGTCACAATGGGGCATCTATGACATAGTGCTGGCCCCCCACTCCATGACTCCCCTGCATGACTCCCTCACTGGGGGCTGCCCTTCCAGAGCCCTCCCCCACTTCCTGCCCACCAACCTTTCTCCCAGTCACCTCTAATGTCTGCAGAGATCTTTGTGTTGGCAGAGGAATTTCACCAGCATAGAAATAAAGGTCTGTCTCCAGGTCAGGGGGAAGGGCAGAGAGGGGGCCAGATATGATGTTACATATACGATTGTCAGGGTTTATATTTGCTTGAAGCAAAGTGTTAAAGCATTCATAACTATGCTATGGAACATAAGAGTAAAAGAGTCCACCACAAGGTGATGATGTTTAATAAGAATTGTTACAAGAATAACACTTCCTGGATGGGTGGATACTGTGCCTTGAATATGCAGGGGGAGGAGGCAAGGGCCCTCCAGGGAAAGCACTGTGTGCCTCCCTGTCACCTGGCTGCCTGTGCATGGTAAGCCAGGGTCTCTCATTGAAGTGTGCCCTCCTCACATCCTCCTCGCATCCTGCCGGAGCTTCCTAGGTCCATAGGAGCTGAGAAAAGGAGCTGTGGTTGAGCAAGGCTGCCAGCTAAGTTGGGGACAGGGATTTACCTGTAAAAAAATTTCTGTGAGTCTCTGTTAAAGGGGACACTCCAGAGAAGTTGTTCCAAGGCTTTAGGAGTTTGTTGAGAATTTATTATCATCATCATCATCATCATCTGTTCTAGCCACATATTGGAAATGTGGAGAGAGAAGACTCATTGGAAATAGACTGTTTAGAGCTTAGGCCTCTTCCTGGTTTCCTTCAGGTCCTATTGACCATAAATTTCATTCCCCAGCTGCACCCTTCTGAAGTCTGATCTCCATGGTGTGGGGTTCCCCTTCCTTCCTTTGTGGGCCTCCCTTTTTGGGAGCCATTTTGTGTTTTAGTCGAGTCTGGAGTTCCTTTCATGGGAACATTCAAAAAATGTCCTTCAGAGCACTGATTTCTTCAGACTTTCTAATTTTTCTTCCTGCAGTTTCATTAATTTGTGTCTTTCAAAAAATTTTTCCATTTCATCTCAGTGATCTACCTTGCTGACATAAGGTTGCTCATGGCATTACTTTGAGATCTTATTTCTGTAACGTTGGTGGTGGTCGTCCACCCCTTTTCATTTCTGACGGTGTCATTGGAGTCATCTTCCTGTTTTTTGTGGTCAATGTAGATAATGGTCTGTTTGTTTTATCCTTTCAGAGAAGCCCCCATGATTTTCCTTTATTTTCTAAGCTTTTCTTTCCCCCACACTTAGTTTTTTCTACTTTGTTCTGTGCTTGGTTTGGGGTTTTGTTCTACATATTCCATTGCCTTGGGGTGTAAGGCTAGGTCATCTGAGCTCCATACCTTCTCCATCTGAGCACTGGCCTCCAGAACTATCCCTCTAACTCCTGCTTTAAGTTCATCCCACCCCTGCATTTTTGGAGGATATGTCCTCCTGGTCATACCTCTCAAAAGGTTTTGACCTTCTCATTTGACACATTGGTTATTTAGAGCTGTGCTGTTTCATATCCACCTGTTTATCATTTTCAGACTTTTAAAGATGGATCCCTGCTTTCATTTCATTGTGACCAGAGAATATTCTCTGTGTGGTTTCTCTCCTTGTAAATGGATCAAGGTTTGTTTTCTGGGCCAGCCTCCAGTCTATCTTGGAGGATGTTTCCTATGCACCTCAGAAGAATGTACATTCTGTCCTTCAGTGGAGTGTTCTCTAGTCATCTCATAGTCCTAATACTGGGTTTCTAGCACTGTTCAAGACTATTTTTAATTCTTGGTGAAAAATATCAGAGAGTTTTATCTTTAAGGTAATGATGGTTGATTTGTTTCAATTTAAGCTCTTCCTTACAGAACAATACTCCCTCTGTAGAAGGAATGAAAGAATTAGAAAAGCACCATTTTAAATTTTATTTTAAACTTTATTAATACAAAAATTAAAAAATACATTTAAAACAAAACAAAACAAAGGAACGAGAAAAACAAATAACCTAAAATAACTATATTGCTTCCAACAAGTTCCTACAATACCCCAAGAAAATTAACAAACCATAGTCCTTCCTCAGGATTCCCATAGCATTAAGATTAACTTCCACATCTTATCCGTTCTTATTAGATTATCATTCCCTCTTCACTAGTTGCTATCTCTAGATCCCCTACATTGTACCATATGAAATGTCTGTTTTACATTTTCCTCAGTTTCACATTAGTGGTAACATATGATTTCTCTCTTTTTGTGTCTGGCTTCTTTCACTCAGCCTTACATCGAGACTGACTTCTGTTTCCTCATTGATCTTATTTCTAGCGTTTCTATCCATTATCAAAGGTGAGAGGGTGAAGTCTTCTCTTTGCCTATGTGATCTCCCTCCCCACCCCCCACTCCATCCTCCACGTTCATTTTTATTCCAAAGGGTGTCTTGTGTGGACACCACACGACCGGGGAGTATAGAACTCTGCTGTGCTCCTCTCTGCCTATGGTTTGTGTTGTTTCATCCATTCCTGTTTATGCTATTATTGATAGAGTCGACTATGTCTTCCCTTCTCTGTTGTGCTTACTTTTTCCTCCTATCCATTTTGTTCCCCTCTTCTTCCTTTAAATCCCTTTCGTGATTTCTAGATAGGTCTTCGAGTGTCTCTGGATCGATGGCTCTAAGGTGTAACACGTATACCCCGACTTCTTAGGATCTGCTTTGGATTTAAACTTGGTCATTCTGGTGATACTTAGAAATCTCCCTCCTAGGTAGCTGTGTCCCCCCCTCACCCCTTTTGGGTGTGATTGTTCTACGGACTATGTCGACTAATGATAAGGACCCAAAGAGCGTTGCCGTGGGAACTATTTTCCCAACTCTAGTGGATTCCTTGTCTAGCACCGGAGGCTTCTGCTCCCACCAACTCTTGATTTGATGTTTTGGCAAGTAGAATAAATTTCTATTCATTATGGGATGAGTGAATAAGACATTCTGTAAAAATCAATTCGTTAAATTTATCTTTCAGTCAGAGAAGAGAAGGGCGAAGTAAACACATAGAGTCACACCGTGTGAGTCGTGTATTCAAACGTACCGCCTGCGGTCACCGGCTTCCATCCCCAAGAAATTACTTCCTGTCCCGTTTCATGTAAGGGGAAAGTCTGCAAGCCACAGTTGATTGTTCAACTGGGAAAGTCTTTATTTCACCTTCTATGTTGAAAGTTAGTTTTCCTGGATGAAAGATTATTGGCCGACAGTTATTATCTGCAGCACCACGCCCCCCACACCACTCCCCGCTTCAAACTCTTTGAACATGTATCCTTTCCCCTCCTGTTCACGGACAGAGTGGGGGTGGGGGCTTGGGGAGGGGTGGGGCGGTCCCCGGCAGGGCGGGTCGGGGCTAGGAGGTGGAAAGGGCCTGGAGGGTGGGTAGGCGGAGCCGGGGCGGGTCTTGCACAGGCCTGGGCCTGGGCTCCGGAGGGGGTTTGGGGGGAATGGGGTGTTATTGAGAGGAGGGCAGGAGCAGGAGGAGGGCAGGACCCGGGCCAGGCGGGGCCGGCGAGCTGCCTCTTGGCAGCTGCTGACCCACACATCGGTCAGTTCAGTTCGCGCCCACGCGACCGGGACTCGGCTCCCTTCTCCCTCTTGATTCACCCACCCCTCTCCTTACACCTGGGGAGGCTTCCTGTTTTACAGTATCCCTTGTCAGATGTTCCCGTAGCTGCCTGGGTTTTCTTTGGCTTAGTGTTCCGTGATGCACCTTTACCCATCTCTTTGTAAAAATAAAAAAATAAAATAAATAAAAAACCATTTAAATACACAAACAAAAAACACCTGCCTGACACTCACTCGGCCTGTCTCTGTTTTGGTTATCGCTCAGGCTTCTGACAGTGTCCAGGCTTCTACTTAGAGTATTTAGCAATCGCCGTGGCGGACCGTTTTCCTCAGTCTGGGACTGCCGTTTTTTTTTTTCTGGAAAGCTTTCTTTGCTTTCTGATTGTGATGGATCTGCCTTTGGATTCTTTTTTTAAAGAAATGTTACAGTTTACAATAAGGAAATAACTGAAACTATGTATTGTAACTCATAACAACTTTGGAAATTTCCTATATAACTACTTGTTAAATCATACTTTGAAAGACATTATCCATTTGTGTTTATGTTATATTTCACAATTTGAAAATAACTGAAACTATGGAAATGTAACCTATAATATTGTTTGAAATTTGATCTCTAACTACTTGTTAAATTGCAGCTGGAAAGTTATTCCTGCTGTGTAAATATGTTATATTCTACCAATTAGAAAATATTATTTTTTAGAAAAATAACATCTTCAATTTCTCACTAATAGGAATTTCCTATATTTCACAATTTGTGCATGAGTGTACATGTATGTGGGTGTGTGTGTATGTGTGTGTGAGACAGAGAGTTTCCATCATATAAGCTGGGTTTCAAACTTGGTGCATTTCAATCTCTGGGGTCCCATGTTGCAGGCCTAAGGATTTCATAGAACCTTGAGCAGCTGGTTGCTGTCTGCAGGCCTTGTAGGGAATGTGTCTCTTTCAAGTCCTCATTTGGTTAATATTCTCCCCCTCATTAGTTGGACCAGTGGCTTATGATGTTTACTCATTAAAAACAAATAAAACATTTTTAAAAAGCATTCTGGATTAGTTCATTTGTTTATGGTATGTGCTTCTTTTCATTATTCATTCATTCATTCAATTTCTCCTTTCTTAAATACTAAGAAGGAAGCAGAGATGACTGAGTTCCTTTTCTGAAATCTTCCATGGAGCTTTGTCCAAAGAATTGCAACTCCAATGAGACAGAAAAGGGAGATTTGTGAACAGTGTGGTGGTCAGTGAACTTGGCCAAGTAAGAGCTGCTGCTCCAAAGCTTTGGGGGGAATCATTGGGTATTCATGATCAAAATAATAATAATAATAACAAAAATAACAACATAATAACAAACTTACAAATAATAGGAAATGGTGGTTGTCAGGTGACATCTGTTCTAGCCCCATATTGCAAGGTGGAGACAGACTTGTCAGTCATCAGAAATGGTTTGTTCAGAGCTTAGGCCTCTTTTTCTTGTTCGCTTTGGGTCCAATTTCCTGTAACTCATAACCTGAGCTGTGCCCTCCTGAAGTCTAATCACCACAGTGTGGGATGTCCCTCCCTTTCTTTGTGGGTCTCCCTTGCTGGGAGACACATATTTTGTGGCCTTGGCCTGAAGGTCAATCTGGAGTTCGTTTCATTGGTTATGAATTTCCTTCTGGGCACTGATTTCTTTCACAGCCCATAAGTGTTCATGGTCTGTCTCTTCATTGAGTTCAAACTCATTTCCAAATTTTCCTGTCTCTGCTTCCTTGATCCTGTGGTCAACTTTGATCTGTAAAGCTTGAAGGTTCAGCATTGGGGTTTTTCTAGTGATTCCCTTGCTATCACTTTCCAGTCTCCTCTGTGGTCTTCTGAGAGTGTACACTAAGTGGTTGGAGTGATTTGAAGTTAAAATCTTTTTTGTTTGTCTTTTTGTTTAAACAGACAGATAGATAGACAGACAGACCAAAAACAACTGCTTGATGCTCAAGTAGCCTATTTCTGTATTGGTTTGTTTTCATTTTTACTTCTGAAAATGCCCTGGCTTCTATGTACAGTACTTAGTCAATTTGCATTTTGTGCCACTGCTAACATATGTAGGTGTTTTTCCTTCCATGATTGTAAGGTTTTTCTCAGTCTGGGACTGAACTTTTCTTTCTGAAAAGCTTAATATTTTGCTGGTCATTTGGATTTTTTTAAATAATGGCTTTAGTTTCTTCAACTAATAGAAGTTTCCCACATTTTATTATTTGTGTGTGTATACATGCGTGTGTGTGTGTGTGTGTGTGTGTGTGTGTGCATCAGCTGTGAAAGCTGGTTTTTCAAACTTGGTGCATTTCCATCTCTGTGGTCAAACTTTGCAGGGCTAAGGATTTCATGGAGCCCTGAGCATCCAGTCATTTGTTTAGTATTCTCCCCCTCATCAGTTTGTCCAGTGGCTTGTTACTTTTATTCATTTAAAACAAATAAACAAATTTTTAAAAAAGAATTGTGGCTTAGTTCATTTGTCTCTGGTATGGGCTTATTTTCTATTTCATTAATTTTCATTCATTTTTGCCCTTCCTTTTTCCATTCACAAAGCTCCTTTCTCTCTTTCTCAAGGAGTGGGGGTAGTTGGGAATTCATAGTAAGAATAGTAATAATAAGAAGAAGAATAATGAAGTTTTAAAATAAAAGAAAATGGTGTTTGTCAGGCAAGGTATGTTCTAGCCCCATTTTGGAACATGGAGACAGAAGGAGACTCATCCAAAATGCATTGTTCATAGGTTAGGCCTCATTTTCTAGTTTGTTTTGGGTGGTATTTCCTGTAACTCTCATTTCCCGAGCTGCACCCTTCTGAAGTCTGACCACTGTAGGGTGGGACACTCCTTCTTTCCTTTGTGGGCCTCCCTTTCCAGAAGCCATTTTGAGTCCCTGGCCTGAAGGACAGTCTGGAGTTCTTTGATGGGTTTTGAATGTTCTTCTGAGCACTAATTTCTTTAGACTTTCCTCTTCCTGAAGTTTCAATAATTTGTGTCTTTTGGAGAATTTTTCCATTTCTTCTCAGTGATCTACTTTGCTGGTATAAAGTTGCTCATGGCATTCTTTTATGATCATTTTTATTTCTCTAACATCAGTGGTGGTTGTGTGCCACTTTTCATTTCTGACTGTGGCCATTGGAGTCTACCTTTTTTTGCAGTCTATGTAGATAAAGTTCTGTCCATTTCTTTTATCCCTCCAATAAGCCCCCATGAGTTTCCTTTATTGTCTGTGTATTTTCCCATGCTTAGTTACCCAGTGCCTTGGGGTGTAAGGTTAGGTCATAGGTGACCGTTTCAGGGGTATGACATCTGCCAATCTCAGCTTTACCTGGGACCTCCACATACTCATGTTCCTTGTCTCTCTTTTATCTTTGTATCATCTTTATGTTCAAGGGCAAAAGAAGTCTCTTGATCCATTCTGGTATCTAATTCTTCAACAATTTTCACAAGGCCATAAATTCTATTGTACATCCTATACTTCTACCCCTCAGTGCATGCAAAAATTAAAAAAACTTTACTACTTAGAATTACTTCCACTTTTAATATATGAGTAAAGTTTATCTACAAAATTGGAGATTGGGCAATTGTCAACAGGTAGGTAGGTAGTAGTTTAGGTATTTTTAATAAACATTTCTAGGAGAAGGGGCAAAATGGTGGCACAGAGAGGAGTGGAATTTAGTTAGTCCCCTAGAGCAATGAATAAACAACCAGGAACAAATAGTAAATAATCTGGAATAACTGCTGGGGAAAACCATTACTGTCCACACATCACACACAAGCCTGGATTGGGGGAATGCCCGAGAATGCAACATAAAATCTGTAAGTAAAAACTGCAGAAACACTGGGAACCCCCTTCTCCCACAGCAGGCTGAGCTGCAAAACCTTTCTGTGGTAGAAAGCAGCATTCTCTGACTAAGTGAATAACAGCTCAGCCCAACTACTATTGGGGTTTTAATTAACAAATGTGGACTGCTGAATATAAGTCTTAAACTCCTAACAACACACAGATGCTTTTAGTGATGACTGACCTTAAAGAACCAGAAGACTCCTCAGTCCTGGGAGGGAGAGCCCAGAAGACCAGGTGTTAGGTTTGGCTGACAGGTGAAATTGGGGGCTGTGGACTGGCTCTGAAAGGGGGCTTTCAGTCCTTTTTTCTCTCTCTCAACCTGAGTGGCAATTTGGAGAGAACCTCAGTCACTTTCAGTTTGCAGTGCTCTGACTTAGACAGGGGTGGAGATAACAGAGTCAGAGAGACAAAGGAGCTATTGAAATGCAGATGATAACTCTGTGAGGGGTATATATTCCCTAAGAGGAAGGTGGTGGGGCCCCAACTCTCCTACTGGTCTTCCCTTCAGAACCAGACCCCAGAGCCTGGGGGAAAACAGACAAAACAGAAACTAAAGAGTCCGCAACTCCTTACACATTTGGAAGCAACAGGCTGAAATGTGCCACCTGTTGTGCAGGTTAGGAATAGCACAGCAGCTAGAGACCTCACAAGAGAGTCTGTCAATCTTTAAGACACACCTGCAGGGAGACTTGAAACTAAATATAATCACATTCTGAGATCTGATCATATTCTGGTCTGGAAAAATCTGGGGTAACCACAGAAAACCAGATGCTTCTAAAACAGAAAACTACAATCTACACTAGAAAAAAAATATGGCCCAGTTAAAGGAATAAACTTACACCTCAATCAAGATACAGCTGAGATATTGTTTTCCTTTAATGAAACAATCTATTAAAGATTTTCAAATAAATATGCTAAATCAAATCAAAAATCAAATCACTTTGGGCTAGTCTGATAATTACTCTCCATCAACTTCAATTCTACCCCTGCTGGGGGCTATTGAAGTACAAAAAGTTAAGGAGTCAGTGAAAAAGAAGAAGGGACAAAATGTAGGGAAAAAGTATTTTTTGGAGCTAGGGAATGGGTGCCTGCTTTTATGTGAATCCCCTTCTCAGAGCCCAGCCCTTCTTTATCACCCAGCTCTGAAAATTAGTTAATTAATTTGTTAATTAATTCTGCAGTTGAGGCTGGGTTGAGTCCCACTTCTTACCCTCAGCAGATTTTTTTTTTTTCCTTTCAGGGAGAGAGCTGCAAGATAGTCCATGGGATCTGGGTGGGGAGGGGCACCAGAACCCTGGTTGGAGGGGTACTTGCAAAGTTTGCTGTGATCTCATCTTTTCTCTGGTTCCAAACTTGTGTATGATGTATGACTGGTCACTGGAGACCCCTAAGACACTGTTTCCTATGGTTCCTGGGTAATTACCAGCTGCTTTAGAGGAAAGACTAAATTCCACACCTCACCATGCCACCATTTTGCCCCACCCTTACACCCTATGATTTTGTCTTTGGATTTATATATCATTTTTTTCTCTTTCTCTTTTTACCATTACTGATAGTCTTCTTTCTACACTATTCATGAAACCTCTGTCTCCTTGCTTTTCCTATCTCCCTGTAGTACTCTATTATTTCTTGTAGAGCAGGTTATCTTGTTCACAAACTCTCTCAGTGTCTGTTTGTCTGAAAATATTTTAAACTCTTCCTCATTGTTGAAGGACACTTTTACTGGATACAGAATTCTGTTTGGTCATTTTTCTATTTCAGTATCTTAAATATTATCATACCACTGACTTCTTTTCCCATGGTTTCTATTAAGAAATCTACCCATAGTCTTATCAAGCTTCCCTCATATGTGATGGATTGATTTTCTCTTGCTGCTGTCAAATTTCTCTCTTTGTCTTTGATATTTGGTAATCTTATTAAATGTCTTGGAGTAGGTCTATTCAGATCTATCAGTTTGGGGCATGCTGCACTTCTTGGATACATAAATTTTATGTCTTTCATAAGAGATGGGAAATTTTCAGTAATTATTTCATTGATTATTCTTTCTGTCACCTTTCCCTTCTCTTCCACTTCTGGAAACCCATGACATGTATATTATTGCACTTCATGTTGTCATTCAATTCACTGAGTTCCTGTTCATATTTTCCTTTCTTTTCCCAATCTTGTTTTGTGTGTAGGATTTCAGATATACTGTCCTCCAGTTCATGAATACTTTCTACTGCATCTTCAAATCTGTTGTTGTATATCTCCAATTTTTAAAAAATCTCTTCCATTTTGCATTCCATTTCCATAAGTGCTGCCAATTTTTTCTCAAATTTTTGAGTTCCTCCTTATGTTTGCCCAATATTTTCTATATATCCTTCATATCTTTTGCAATATCTTCCCTCAACTCATAGATTTCATTTTTGAATTGATTTAGCATATTTGAACACCTTAATTAGTTGTTTCAACTCTTATATCTCATTTGAAATGTAAGTTTGTTCTTTTGGCTGGACCATATCTTCATTTTTCCTACTGTTACTTGTAATCTTTGCTATCTAGGCATCTGGTTTCCTTGATTACCCCAATCAGATTTTCCCAGACCAGACAGTAATGGTCTCAGGAGGAGGGTGTACTCAGAATAAAGTTTCCCTAAGGATGAGACCCAGAAGATTGTCAGACTTTCCTGTGATGACTTTAGACTTTCTTTCCTATCCTGCCCATTAAATGGTGCTCCTCAGCTCACAGCTCACAACCAGCCTAAAAAGATGTGGTGCCTCTAATTTTCAGCAGACTGTTTCCACCAGGGTTTGAAGGTGTGTCAGAAGAAAAGCTTAAGTTGTTTCTGTTTTGTTTTTGTTTTCTTTTTCCCCATACCCTGTAGTCTGCATTCTGTGAAGGAGAACAGCTCCTTGAATTTGACTCCCCCCTTCACTTTAGGAAATTATCTCTTTCACTTGACTTCTTATTTTGTTTCTCTATCTTAACTCCAACCTTGCCTGGGTCAGTGCTGACCATTGAGGGTTTCTCTAATGAGCTTAGAATGGTAGAAAAAAAGTAAGAGAACTCCCTTTTCAGAGCCAGTCCCCAGCACTCCAGTTTCACTGGTGGAACAGAGTTGCTACCCAGTTCAATATGTCCTTTTTCTTGGTACACAGCACTTTTCCAGTATTCTGAGCTAAGCCAACTCCAAAGGCCTTTGCTTTATGTGTGTATGTATATATGTATGTATTTCTCCTTCAGCCCTTCCTGATTTCTCCATGTTTATCTGTGCATATATCTGGTATTCAGTAGTCCAAATTCATTAATTTAAACAATTGGAGCTTGGTTAAGTGACTTTCCCTAGCTCCTAGCAGAGATTGCTCCTTTTTCCCACAGGGAAATGTTCCAACTCAGCTTGCCATACCAGTGGGTAAGGGGCACAAGCTTCACAGTTTGGGGAGCTTTACTTACAGTTCTATGCTGCAGTCTTAGCCATTCCACCCCTTCCAGAATGGTGTATGATATGAATCTAGTCATGGATATTCCCCAAACACTTGTTCCAGGTTATTAACTAGATGTTCCTGGCTATTTACAATTGGTGTAGGGAACTAACTAAATTCCACATCTCCCTATGCTGCCATCTTGCCCTGCCCTCTCAGCTTAAGTTAACGACTCCAACATTATAGAGAAAATGATAACTTCATGGTATTCTTTGCCCTTCTCAATGTGGTCACATTTACATGTGACATACAGTATCCAAAAACTCCTTAAATCAATGCCAGTAAGAATTACTCTCTAATTTTTAAAAACTTCCCATTTTTTCCATGTTCTGATATAGAATTCTATACTATTTTCTATAGAATACTATTTTCACAATATTGTGCCTTTTGCACTAATTTGTAACCAAGACAAATGCCCAAAATGTTCTTGCACACACACATACTCAACTCACTCTTCCTACATCCCAGTGGAGTAGATATTAAATTTGAGAACACTGCTTAATAGCTATCAAATGTCTAATGTGACAGCTGTGTGACAGGTTGAAAAATGACCCCCAAATAGTCATGTCATATTCCCTGGTATCTGGAAATATCACCTTATATGGAAAAGGATTCTTTTCATATATGATTAAGTTAATCATCTTAAGAAGAGGATATCATCCTATATTCTCAGATTTGGCCCTATAAATTTGACTACAAGCATCTTTATAAGAGGAAGGTGGAGGAATATTTGACTACAGACCAGTGAGAAGGCCATGTGGTAAGAAGTGTGAAGATGCTTTGCAGTAGGCTTTGAAAATGGAGGAAGAGGTTGTGAACCAAGGAATGCAGCTCTTGGTGCTGGAAAAGGCTATGAAAAGGGTCTTTTCCTAGAGATTTAGAAGTGCTGCCCTGCCACACCTTGATTTAAGCTCACTGAAATGGATTTTGGACTTCTGACTTCCAGAACTATAAGAAAGTAAGTTTTTCATTCATTTACTCATACACAGAATTGAGTCATCACTGCAAACAAACTTTCATTCTCTCTGGTTCATATTCCAATCATAAGTACATAAACTGTAGCCAGAGTCATCAAAATAAGCAACATAGTTAGTGGGGAAACATGGCAGCATAGAGAGTTGTGGAGTTTAGTTAGTCCCCTGGAGCAACTAGTAAACAACCAGGAACAACTAGTAGATTATCTGGAATAACTGCTGGTGGATAACCATGACTGTCTACACATCATACACCAACCTAAATTGGGTATAATTACTGAGATCACAGCATAGAATTTGTAAGAAAACTGCAGAACCATGCAGGGAACCCTCTCCCCCATGGCATGCTGAGCTGCAAGACCTCACTGTAGGAGAAAGCAGCATTCCCAGAGTTAGTGTCTATAACTCAGCCTAACTCCAACTGGGGTTTTAATTACCAAATGTAGACTGCTGAATACAAGCTACAGACAAACCCCTAAAAAGGAGCAAAGTGCCCTGAGGTTGCTCCCACTGGAGAGGAGGTAGGTCTTATGGAGAGAAAAATATTAATTAAAAAAAAGTAAAAATATGCAGGACTTTTAGGGACTGACCTTAGAGAGCCAGAAGGCACCTGTGCCACAGGAGAGGGAGCCCAGGAGACCAGTTGCTGTCTCTGACCAACAGGCAAAACTGGGAGGCCATGGACTTGCTCTGAAAAGGGGCTCTCTTTACCTTTTTTCTCTTTCAACCTGAGTGGCTCAGTGGAGAGAGCCTCGGCCATTTTCAGTTTGCAGTGTTCTGACCCAGATAGGGGTGGGGTTAACAGAGTCAGAGAGAAAAAGGAGTAATTCAAATGCAGAAGATAACTCCCTAAGGGGTGTACCTTCCACAAGAGGAGGAAGGTTGGGCCCACCCCAAGTGCCTGCCCTCCCTTCAGAATTCATACACCAGGGCATGGGGGAAAACAATCAATCCAGAAAAATTTAACCTGAATATTAAAGGGTCCACACCTCTTTACACTTCTTTACCTGTCAGGTTAGGAAAAGTACAGCAGCTAGAGCCTCACAGGAAAGTTTGTCAATCTTATAAGACACACCCTCAGGGAAATCTGATACCAAATATTTTCCCTTCCTTAGACCTGAGCCTGTTCTGGCCTGGGAAAATCTGGGGTAATCAAGGAAATCAGATGCCTAGACAACAGAAAACCACAAAATCACAGTAGGAAAAACAAAGGTATGGCTCAGTCAAAGGAACAAACTTACACTTCAACTGAGATATAGGAATTGAAACAACTAATACTAAATCAATTCAACAAGTTTAGGGAAGATATGACAAAAGAGATGAAGGATATAAAGAAAACACTGGGTGAACATAAGGTAAAAATTGAAAGTTTGAAAAAATAACTGGCAGAATCTATGGAAATGAAAGGCACAAGAGATTAAAAAACACAATGGAAACATACAAAAGCAGATTTCAAGAGGCAGAAGAAAACATTCAGGAACTGGAGAACAAGACACCCAAAGTCCTACACACAAAAGAACAGATACGGAAAAGAGTAGAAATATGGAGCAATGTCTCAGGGAGTTGAATGACAACATGAAGCACAGAAATGTAAATGTCATGGGTGTCCCAGAAGAAGAGATAGGAAAAAGGGGAAGAAACAATAATAGAGGAAATAATGAAAATTTCCCATCTCTTATGAAAGACATAAAATTACAGATTGAAGAAGTGCAGCATAACCGAAACAGAATAGATATGAATAGACCTATGCCAAGACACTTAATAATCAGATTATTAAATATCAAAGACAAAGAATCCTGAAAGCAGCAAGAAAAATGTGATCCATCACATGCAAAGGAAGCTTGATAAGACTATGTGTGGATTTCTCAGTAGAAACCATGGAAGCAAGAAGGCAGTGGTGTGATATACTGAAGAGACTGAAAGACAAAAGCAACCAAGAATCCTATATTGTACAACTGTCCTTCAAATATGAGGGAGAGTTTAAAATATTCTCTGACAAATAGACAATGAGAGAGTTTGTGAACAAGATACCTGCTCTACAGGGAATACTAAAAGGAGCACTCCAGAGGGATAGGAAAAAACAGGAGTGAGAGCTGTGGAACACAATTTTGGGTGATGGTGCACAAAAATTAAAGTACACTGAATAAAGATGACTTTAAGTATGGTTGAAAGAGGGAGGTTAGGAGCATGTGGGACACAAGAAGGAAACAAGGAAAATAAAGACTGGGAACGTATAACTTACTGAAAAATAGAGTGCTCAACAATTTTGATAAATGTACAAAAATGTTTTCACATGAGTGAGAACAAATGAATGTCAACATGGCAAGGTATTAAAAATGGAGTGGTATTGGGGAAAAATACAGTCAATGAAAACCAGAGACCAGAGTTTACAGAAACATTGTTTTATGCTCCTTTAATGTAATAAAGGCAAAATACCAATGCTTAACACCTATAAAAGAAGAATATAAGGGAGGGGTATGGGACTCTTGGCATTGGTGATGTTGTGTGACTCTTTTATTGTACTTTAGTTTAATTCTATCTTTCCTTTTGTTGCTTTTTATCTGTCATTTTTTCTTTCTTTTTATTCTCCTTTTGTCTCTCTACCTTCTTTGACTCTCCTTTTTGGAAGAAATGCAGATGTCTTTATAAAGGTAGTGGTGATGGTAGTGAATGTATAAATACATGATTATACAGGGAACCATTGATGTTTTTCTTAGGATGGAATGTATGGTGTGTGAACAATACCATCTTAAAAAATGGGTTGATGAAGAAATCTTGAGGGCACTATATTGAGAGAAATAAGTCAGACACAAAAGGATAAATAGTATATGGTCTCTGATATGAACTAATTATGATATGTAAACTCATAGACATGAAATATAAATTACCTGGATATAGAATGAGGCTAAAGAACGGGGAGCAGTTGCTTATTATGAGAAGATTGTTTAACTAGGTTGAACTTAAGTGTTTGGAATTGGATAGAGTTGAAGGTAGCACATTATTGAGAGAATAACTAAGGGTGCTGTATGGTGCATTAATGTGGTGGAAAGGGGAAGCTTTGAGTCATGTATGTCACCAGAAGAAAAGTTGGAGTTTAAAATATGGGAATGTATAAAATAGTGAATCTTGTGGTGGACAATGTCCATGATTAACTGTGCAAATACTAGAAATCTGTTTCATGAACTAGAACAAATGTATGACACTATAACTAGAAGTTAATAACAGAGGGGTATATAGGGAAAATATTTATACCTATTGCAAACTGTGTACTACAGTTAGTTGTGTTTTAACATTCTTTCATCAAAAATAAAAAAAATGTACTATATCAATACTATGAGTCAAAAATGGAGGGGGGTTTAGGAGCATGGGAGGATTTGAGTTTACTTTTTTGTTTTTACTTCTTTTCTGGAGTAATGAAAATGTTCTAAAAATTGAAAAAAATGTGATGATGCAGAGCTGTGTGATGTACCATGGGCAATTTATTGTGCACTTTGGATGACTGCATGGTATGTGAGCAATCTCAGTAAAACTGAATTAAAAATAATCATCAACATAGCCTCAACAGCAGTTACCAGAACACAGAGGCTTGCTAAGGATTTTACTGCATCACTCTTCCACTTTGACAACTTTTAACCCAAAAAGCCTGTTGTTGTGGTGATCCACACACTTCAATACCAGGGTAGCATAAAGGACAAAGAAAGAGTCTCCAGTGAGTAATTAAAAAATATGTTACTTGCATTTTTCTTTCATCATTAACTGTGTATGTAGTTAACAGCACTAATCCTTAATATAATTGCTTTCTCTCCCCTTGACTAGTTTCGCTCACTCTAGCTACACTGGAGCTCTCTAAAAAGCTATCCTATCTACCCTTTATGTATACTGTTGTTTTCCCTGCTCTTCTTAATCTCTCCTGTTTCTTCTTCACGGTCTATAATGGCTAATTTCATGTGTCATCTTTGCTAGGTTAGAGTGTGTGGTTGTAGTCAAGCACGCACTGGTATGATTGTTATAGTGAAGTCATAGAAGTATTTGCATCAGTAACCAGTTGATTGCCTCTATATCTGATTGCCTCAACAGACAACAAAGGAGACTGCCCTCAGCAACATGGAGATACTCCTCATACAGTCAGTTGGAAGACTTCAACCAGACCTGAGGATTTCAGTAGGAAGGATTCCTCCTCAATTTCCCTCAGCCAGCTGCTCCTAGGGAATTCAACATCACCTTCATCAGATTTTCAATATTGTGGACTATCCTATGTAATTCAGACTTGCCAATTTCATGGTTGTGAGAGCCACTTCTCAGTTCTGTTTCTCCAGAGAAACCTAATGCAGTGTTCACCAGTTTATCTTTCTCATCAACTGGACCAAGTTTCCAGACATTGCCTTTGTACCACCTTTCCACCTATTCCATCATTTCAGTGATATCATTGCATGCAGTGTGGGCTCCTGGGGTTTCCTGTAAGTTCCCTTCTGTTCCTGGTTCAAGGCTTCCTTGTTCAAGTTGGCATAGGTCATTCCTAGAGAATTTTCATTCTCAGTTTCCTGGGAAATTCTTGCCTATTCAGGAAGTGGTGGAGGGTATTAAAAGAAATAATAGGCACAAAATTAGATACATTCTAGCCCAGGTTTTTTCAACATAGACACTGTTAACATTTGACACTGGATATTTCTGTTGGTGATTGTGCCAGTTTGTATGTATTATGCCCCCCAGAAAAAGCCATGTTCTTTGGTGTAGTCTTGTGGGGGCAGGCATATTGGTGTTTATTAGTTTGGAAGATTTTGATCGGGTTGTTTCCATGGAGATGCACCCCACCCAACTGTGGGTGATAACTCTGGTTGGATGGTTTCCATGAGGGTGTTGCCCTGCCCATTCAGCTTGGGCCTTTATTGGTTTACTAGAGCACTATATATGCTCAGACAGAAGGAATGAACTTGCTACAGCTAAGAAGGACATTCTGAAGACTGCCATTGGGAGCTAATGCAGACATTTTGGAGAATACCTTTTTGAAATGTAACCTGGGAGCAAGCAGACACCAGCCATGTGCCTTCCCAGCTAACAGAGTTTTCCAGATGCCACTGGCCATCCTCCAGTGAAGGTACCCAATTTTTGATGCTTTACCTTGGATACTTTATGGCCTTAAGCTGTAACTGTGTAACCAAATAAACTCCCTTTTATAAAAGCCAATTCATTTCTGGTGTTTTGCATTCTGGCAGCATTAGCAAACTAGAACAGTGATGGAGGGTATTTGTTCTCTGTATTATAATTTATTTAGCAGCATCACTGGCCTCTGCACTCTATGACAGTAGCAATCACCCTCCCCATTGTTATAATCAAAAGTGTCTTCAGAAATTGCCAGATGTTTCCTAGGAGAGAAAGGTTATCCTTAAACTAACAGTCATTGTAATCTGGCCTAACACCTCTTTTAGAGGTAAGATATGTTGGACTCAAAAAGACTGAATGACTTGTGCACATCAGTAAAGTGGCCCATTACCTGCCCACTTCACCAACAATTTAGCAGCTCTGTGAGTTTAAGTGGAGGAGAAGGTAAGAAGAAATCATGGCCATAAATTAATGAATTCAGACTGGATCTTGGGGAAAAGGCATTTGCTCTAAAGAACTTAGGACATCCTCAGTGTGGGGAGGCATGATGGAAAAGGTCTTAGAACTCACATATATAGCCAAATGTTTCTGGTTATTCTTGACTACATCAAAGGGCCAGAGAGAAAAAGATGAGCTCTTTCAGCCTCCCCCTCCCCAGGGGCTGAGTTTCCATCTCTCCAGCACATCCCAGATGTTCAAATTTTTCTCATCCTTCTCACTGACAAATTACTTGTTCAGAGTTGCTGATTCTGCCACATGGACACAGAAAGAAGCTTGGGAATCTGAAAGTTGACTAAGAGTGGATGAGCCTTGGAGGTCCTGTGGTTTCAGTCTGAATTGCCAGCTAAGCTTTGGAATCCATCTACCACCGTGTGCATGGTTGGGCACAGCATGAACAGCCAAAAGAGAAATACAGTAGTTGGGACAGTGAACTGCATCTCTATGCCTTTTAGCAATCAGTCCATGGGGTGCTCCTGCAAAAATAAACATGACAGTCAATCAGCCCCAAAGAGAGTCCTCACCCTCAATGCTGGCTCTCAACTTCTTATATCCTCTGAAAGTCACTGCATTTGGTGTGTTGGTAACAAGACTGAGAGAATGGGGAGGAATGTAATGGTGACATGGCAGACCAAGGTGATGGTCAGGCTATCTCTGGGTTCTAAGCCTGGAGGGTACAAACACAAGTATTGTCCCCATAATTCCATCATCCACTTCTTCTTTCTCTCTTCCATTCTTTTTCCTGTCATTAAGCTCACCAAAGTTTCTCTGCATTTAGTGCCTTCTAAAACTGGAATATTGAGTTGCATACACTGGAGTTGCCTCAAACTGAGATACCAAGTCTGGCTCATGTCTGGAAGTGTTTGGGAATTGAGACAATTTTGAGGATTTAGATGACATGGACCATGACCCATCTCTGATTTACAAATACCACAATAGAAAATAAGTGAGTGTTTTTAGGAAAGGAGTAGTTGTTGAAGGGGCTTCCACTGTGTTCCACCCACCCAAATTGCAATGTACCTCTTTTGAACTAGTGAGCTAAGAGATATTTTCATTGCCCCTAATGATGTAGGGTTTTCTCTAAGACTCTCCTGAAGACTGGTTCATCTAAAAGAAAATAGAGAATTTCTCCCTTTAGGATTTCCCTCTTAACTATTACCACCAGTCTCAGGAGGTTCTAGGCTGTGCTTGGACAGAGCTGTTCGGGCTGGAGTAATAATGGCCACTGTACTTCTCAGAGTGTCCAATGCTCACACTGAGGATGTGGAATTCAGCAATATCTACAGTAGTTTCCTTCATGTCATGAATTCATCTCTTTACACCTCAAACCTCTGATCTTCATTAGAAAAGGCTTGAGCTTTATCAGGTTGTGATTCAGTCAGCTTGGGTTTCATTCAAGCAAACTCCCACTCAAATAAGAGTTTAGGGACAGGTACAAGTTTACAATAAAGAACACTCAGGGTAAAATTCAAATCCAACACACATTTCCTAAAGGATCACATATGGTTAAAGGAACAAGTTTAAAATGTAAAAATAAAATTCATACATTAACAAGCCTGGGGATTTCTGTCCCATCCAGATGCAACCAGATATGAGATCAGAAGACCCCACCAGTCTAAGCTACAGTGTATTTATAGAGCCCTTGATTTAGGATACATTCAGTTAAATCAAATTCTATTTTTATGTTTGAACCACAGGTGATTTAACTACAGAGAGTGAACCAAGCGTGAGTTCAAAACGAAAGAGTGTATTCACAGCATTATCAAGGATTCAAACTTAAACTTGAATGTTTGCAAACTGTACTGAAAGTGTTTCTACTAATTTAGCTATGACTTCTGTAAGAACATCACATCACACCTTTTACTTATATAAAAACTAAAAATTAAAAGAGGGATTACTATTACTTATATCTAAATTATCAGTATCACTTAGTATATGCACAAGCACATGCATAATTTTCATCAGCAATAGTTCAAATTTTTGGTATCATTACCTGTGGTTGTATTTAATACATCCAGGCATTAAGTCTGGTGGGATTAGAGATGTCACTAGATGGAGGAAAGAGGCAATAATCTTGGATAATTTCAGAAGTTTGCCAAGTTCTTTCTGAGCCATTATCTACCAAATAGCAATGCTCAAAATCTTGAAAACACCATTTCTGTTGATATTTTTCCTGAGTGTATGGCTGATCTAGAGATAAAATAAAAGGCAAGACAATTTCTTGCAATTGGGAAAATTCACCATCAATTAACTGAGTCAAGCCTTTTGGTCCTTGAGTGGTATATCTGGTTATCTTGTGCCTAACTAGAGGTAACTATCAAGACAATTTGTGAGATACCCAAAATTTCTCTTAGGGTATGGTTACCAAAACCATAAAATTTCTCTTAGGGTATGGTTACCAAAACCTACCTTGTTGAAGACAATGTCTTTCTAAGTGAACATTCCTAGATGCAGGATGGATGGCTCATTGTTCTTGATGATATTATGGGAGAGCAACAGGAATGTCAGTCATGGGTTTGACACTAGTTAAATTCCAAGAGATCATTCCACCAGGAGGATGTATAGAATTTTTCCATTGCAATCTAAAGACTGCTGATAGAATAAACCCTAGGATATGTTCAATCACTATTAGTCAAAACAGGAACCACCAAAGTATTCATGCAGTAGTGGCACACAACTCATACAAAAATTATCTAAATCTCACTTGCAGTGGGTTTCAAGATTTTTTCATTTTCCCATCTTGGGTCCTCTAGGTCAATATTGGGATATTTCTGCATAAAAAATTGCATATATTTGCCCTATTCCATATCATTGAATCCTGAAATTTGAGGATGTGTAAATTTTTCCATAGTGACAGTGGGCTTCAAATTATCAGTTCTAACCTTTCATCAATGGCCAAGAGAGTCCAATATCTTGAGTATGATCATCAAATACTGTAAGAATTTTAGTAGGCTTTTACCAATGTGGACATAGAGTAGAATACCTCTCTAACCTTTCCTGGGTTACTTGGTCAATGAAAGGTTTCCAACTAGGAATACAGGAGGATGATGCAGCAGGTGAAACTCCTGAGTTCCTACAGTAAAGATAATTGTTCTTCTCTAGACAAATTTGAATCATCTACATTTGCAAAAGGCAAATTAGAATCAACACTAAACAATAACTTTTGAGATGCTTAGTGAATACATGTGGAAGGTATATTATTGATTAAAAGGTGAACAAAAAGGGATAAGGGGATACCACTTTCAAGGCTGTCCATACAACAGTTAAGACTTGTTTTATGTCACCATTTTCCTTTCCACCTTTCCACTACTTTGGGGGTAGTAATGGGTACCAAACTCTAACTGTTTGCCTCTGTTTTTGGTCCATTGTCACAAGATGGCAGAAGTGAATGCCAATTCTTAAACAGAAAGCAGTACCTTAGGAATTGAAGTACCTGACAAAAAGTTGAGAAGTATAATGGTTGTGTTAGCATTTTGACACCTGGTTGGGAATAACCAACAGTATCTCATTCCAGCATCAACAAAAACAAGAATATGTTTGTAACCATGAGATGAGGTAAAGTACTGATGTAATCCATGTAAAACTTTTCAAAAGGTTTTACAGGATGAATAATTGTTTTTGGAGGAGTAGGAATTTGAAAGGAAGCATTAGTTACTTGACATTCTTCACAATTGGCTACAATAGATCTCACTGTTTTAATCATATTAGGCCATGAGCATTTATTTTTTAGTTTAATTAAGGTGGCTTCCTGTCCTCCATGAACTGTACCAAATGCATTGTAGGCCTTTGGGGCCAATTTTCTTCTTTCCATTACTGGAGGGATAATCCTTCCACTTCATCTCATTCAATAACATAACCATTCTCCAGAAAAAACATATATATTTTACAGTATACCCCTTAGGGTTAGGACCCTTTGAACTCAAGATATTCCTGCTCCTTGTCCAGGCTTGGTAATTCTTTAACCTTTCCTACCATATGACTACTTTCTATAGCCAACTTGTTTGTTAATGTTTTACCTTTAATATGAATAGAAGTACCTTGTTGCTGGTGCCCTGGCTCGTATATCCCTTGGATACTGGGCTTATTTTGCTTACAATTAGCAATAACTTTCCATTTACTTACAGGTTGCAGGGATTTTTCTTATTAACAAACCCACTAATATCCAAATATTCAATACTTCATTAAAGCTTTTAGATAAATACATGCTGCCTGTAACAATTAAAATCGGCCTTTTGTTCATCATAGCTTTTTTGACAGCAAATTCTAGGGCACTTATTTCAACATATTGTGCAGTATGTTCCCTGTGCTGGTTTGAGTGTATTGTGTCCCCCAAATGCCATTATCTTTGTGGTCTTGTGTGGGGTAGATGTTTTGGTGATGGTTGGATTTGTTTGGAATGTCCCCCATCCAGCTGTGGGTAATGATTCTGATGAGATGTTCCCATGGAGGCATGGTCCCACCCATTCAGGGTGGGCCTTTATCGGTGGAACTATATAAATGAGCTGACTCAGGGGGAGGAAACAGAGTGCAGCTGGGAGTGACGTTTTGAAGAGGAGCAAGCTTGCTAGAGAGGAACATCCTGGGAGAAAGCCGTTTTGAGGCCAGAGGTTTGGAGCAGACGCCAGCTGCCTTCCTAGCTAACAGAGGTTTTCTGGACGCCGTTGGCCATCCTCCGGTGAAGGTACCCAATTGCTGAGGTGTTTGTTACCTTGGATGCTTTGTGGCCTTAAGACTGTAATTGTGTAGTGAAATAAACCCCCATTTTATAAAAGCCTATCCATCTCTGGTGTTTTGCATTCTGCAGCATTAGCAAACTAGGACAGTCCCCTTAGAGAAATGCCCAATGTTTAGTAATGGAAAAATGAGGATCAAATTTATCTTTCACTATACCTTTACCAGCAGAATATGTTATCTGAGGTAGGATTTTTATAGCTGTTCCATCAGTATAGCATACTGCTAAATACAAAGTTTAATCTTATTTTGGGAGAACCTGTATCTTTTCACTTAGCAAGGACTGTGAGCAGAAGTATCAATGCCACAACAGTGTGTGGACAGGCAGGCAACACCCATGCCTCCAGGGGCCTTTGGCAAGGAATGTTTCTCTAAGAGTGCACACACCTGCTTTGAAAAGTAGCAGTCACTCACTGAGCACTTGTCTGGTGCAGAAGTTCCTCAGATTCTACAGATGACCTCACTTCCCACGGACAATGGCTCTCCCAGTGATGCTGGTTAGCTCTGACCCCACAGCACACAGCTGGCAATGGGTCTTGGCCACCACAAATTTGATGACTGTTTCCTCCTCCACTACAAGGGTGTGGAGGTGTGCTCTGCAGCACTTTGCACTCACCAAAGTTCAGTAACCCATGTAAGCAAAGCTGGTCACACATCCCACCTCTCCTTCCTCCTTCAGCCATAGCATTTCTTACTGCCACCACAGCCACTTAAGTTGGAGGAATGGTTTGCAAAAGTTGTTTGTGGGACCCAGGGCCACTTGTCCAATCTCCTCTCCCATCTGGGAAAGTTCTTTGCCACTGCAGCCATTTGCTTGCCATCCTCTGGTGGCAGGTGAGCAGTTGTCACTTTCCATGGCTGTCAGTTTCCATCCTGAAGATCAGTTTGAATCCTAGCATACCAGCTGCCTACTCCCCATGGTCTTGCATCGACTCTTAAAGTAAGAATATCCTGATGCCCTGGAGTCTTAGCACTTCTACTAAAACTTGTAATCCTGCAATATCTAAATTTCAAAGCTGAGCCATTGCATTAGCTGTGCATAAAGTCCCTAAGGATATTAACCAAAGCACAAAATATAAAATCAGAATTATTCTTGTCTCAAGCCCCACATTGGGAGCCAATTGTCACAGGTTCCTCTGTTTACACCTCAAACCTGTGATATCCATTAGATAACCCCTGAGCCTTATTCAGTCAGTTTGAACTTCATTCTAGCAAACTCCCACTCAAATAAGAGTATAGGGACAGACAATAGTTTAAAAAAAGGTGTACTCAAGGCAAGAATTCAAATTCAACACACATTTACTAAAGTAGCACATAAAGTCAAAGGAACATTTACAATCTAAAAATAAATTTATACATTAGTAAGCCTGGGGACTTTTGCCCAATCCAGAAGCTGCCAGACATGAGATCAGAAGACCCTTCCAGTCTAAGTTAGAGTATTTACAGATCCTTTGATTTAGGGTATATTCAATTAAGTCATATCCTATTTTTATGTTTGAACCACAGACGGTGAGGTGAATCACAGGTGGTGAACCATGGGTTAGTCAACATCAAAGGAGGGTATTTACAGTGTTATCAGAGATTCAAACATACCTTGAATGTCTGCAAAACTTTACTTAGAATATTTCTACTAATTAAGGTATGACTTCTGTGACAATGATTGAACACACCTTTAACTTATATATAAAAATTAAAAATTCGGAGATGACTTTTATGAAATCTAACAGTATCATTTTATTTCATTCTATAATTAGCCATTACATCATGCTGATAAGCATATATTTGATTAAAGCTGTATTCAGCCTTGATACATTACTTATGACTTATCTATGATTGAAGTAAGAGCTACAGCCCTATCCTCTTTTCTTTGCAAACAGATAAGATGATTACATGTTATCTATATCTAAGAAGGTTGAGAAAGGCTTTTTGCTTTTCTGAAAATATTCACACCTTTTACCAGGCTCTGCAAGACTGTCTCTTCCTTCTTGCTTGGGCCCACTTAGCTTCTCCTTTACTTACAATTTTCTATTACATGACTTGAAGGACATGAATCATTTGTCCCAGTTTTATAGTAAGACCTTTCCACTTTCTATTATTTGGAAATTTCACTTGAGCATTTTTGGGTAGAAGTTCTGTTAAATAGGCTTGATATTAAAAGAAATAACTGGTTCTTCACTATCAGAACAGAAAGCATTAGGTGATATATGAGAATAGCAAGGCTCCTCAACTATATGATCCTTACATAGAGAGAAATACTCATCCAGTGTATAGATGGATGAGTAGAAAAATGGTGACAAAAAATAAATGAAAAATAGGATGGCAGGAGGAATGATATGTGTGTTCTTTTCTACTTTTAATTTTTATTCCTTTTTCACTTTTTCTGGTACAAGAAAAATGTTAAAAAATATATTGGGGTGATGAATGCACAACGATATGATTGTACTGTGAACAATTGTACACTTTGGATGATTTTATGGTATGTAAATATATCTCAATAGAAATGTATTTAAAAATGTAAAGAGCACTAAAGACAAGAATTCACCTTTAGCACATTTTTACTAAAGGAGATCTTAAGGTAAATGGAACAAGTTTACAAGGTAAAAATTAATAGATACATTACCAAGCCTGGGAGCCCCCATTCTTCCAGATGCAGCTGGATATGAGATTAGACAGGTCTCCTTCTCCTTTGAGTTACAGAAATTTTATGGCATCTTGATTTAGAGTAACTTTAAGTTATATTCTATTTTTACATTAAATGGTGCTTCACAAACTTGAATGTCTCATGAAACAAAGCATCTTGATCCATGGATCATTCAAGATCAAAGGAGGGCATCCACATTATCAGAGACTTAGCCCTGAATGCCTGTAAAGCTCTATTGATTATATTTTTACTAATTAACCTATGATTTCTGTCAGAACAATGTAACATACCTTTACTTGCATAAAGACCAAATATTAGAAAAGAGATTTCTTTTAGTTATTTCTAATTTATTAGTACAATTTTTTCCATTTTATTCTATGATTATTTAGCCATTACATCACACTGTTAAACATACATTTGATTAGTACTGTATCTAAACTTGCTACATTTTTATGAGTTATTTATGCTTAAACTAACAGCTGCAGCTCCATCCAGTTTTCACAGAGGACTAGGTGATTACATGTTATCTATATTTAAGAAAGTTGAGAGGGCCTTTCTGCTTTCTTGAAAATATTCACATTTTTTAACTGTTCAGCTTCTCCTTTAGTATAAACTAATATGAGACTTGAAAGATATGAATCATCTGTCCCAGTTGTTATAGTAAAGCCTTTCCACATTTTATCATTTGGAAATTTTACTTTTGTGGTTTCAGGTAAAATTATGTTAAATACACTTCTATATCAGAAGGAATAACTTGTTCTCTGTCAGGACAGAAAACATCAGGTAGCATATGAGAGCAGCATGGAGAGTAGGAATCAGCATTCTCATTACCACATTTCTTAGTAATTACATTATCCTACAATACTACATACCCTCTCCTTACAAGGACCCCAGTCAGTGGTTTAAACCCCAATCTAAATCAATTTGGCCTCATTCAAAAATGACCTTTGAAGTTCCTATTTACAAATGAGTCTGTGTCCTCAGGGCTGGTGGTTGGGACCCAAACATGTCTTTGTGGAGTACAGGATTCAGTCTACAACATGACTACCTTTATTTGAATAATGTGGCACAAGATTGGAAAAATCTATTATGACTTCTAACCTAGGGTATGCAAGAATTGTCAGAAAATTCTTCCAGGTAAATATGTTTGCTCTGTTCAAAATATATCCATACTCTAGGCAGAAGGCAGATAGGTGAGAACAGTGGACAAATGCAAAGCTTGAACTTCCCTTGATTTTATCATATTTTCAACACTATCTTCATATAATTATTTCTAGTCCCATTATCCCTGTGACATAAATATGGGATTATGCTTTCTTTTTTTAGATATAATTCTATTGAGATATATATTTGCATCCTCTAATCCAACGTATACAATCAATGGCTCACAGTGTCATCAAACAGTTGTGCATTCATCACTACAATCAATTTTAGAATATTTTTAGTATCCAAAATATATAAAATTGAAACAATTGAATTTTTTAAAATAAAATTTAAAAAGACTGCCCCAAACATCTCATATGCCTTATTGCCCCCTATTATTTTTTACTTTATTTTATTACTCATATGCTAATACACTGGATTCTGGGACTGTCATTCACAAGGTTTTCACCATCACATGATCACATGATAAAAGCTATATATTTATACAATCAGCAAGAATCATGTCTACTGGATTACAGTTCAATAGATTCAGGTATTACCCCCTAGATATCCTAATACATTAGAAACTAAAAAAAGAATCTCTATATAATACATAAGAAAAAGCTTCAAGATGACCTCTTGATGCTATTTGAGATCTCTTATCCCTAAAACTTAATTTTGTTCCATTTATTTTATCCCTTTTGGTGAAGAAGGCATTCTTAGTCACACAATGCCAGGGCCAGGCTGATCACTAAGAGTCATGTCCCACACTGCTATGGAAACTTACACCTCTGGGCATGGTGACCCATATTGGAGGAGGGTAGTGAGTTAATTTGCAGTGTCACCTTATAGATAAAGGCCACATTTGAGAAACAAAAGAGCTTCTCTGGGTATGACTCTGAAGCATATTTAAAAGTAGGCTTAGCTTCATGATTGGAGAAATAAGTTTCAGAAGGGACAGTCTCTAGATCTTACACTTGACTTATTAAATTGGGAGCCACTATTTCTTAAGAGAATAGCAGGAATTCCATAGGTGTGGAAGTTTAATAGTTCCACCCTTTCCTCCAGTTCCTCAAGAGGAATTTGCAAATGATCTTTTTTATTTTCAGCCCAAAATATTCTAGCAAGTATTGTGGTATTACATTAGCCTGTACAGAATAACAAGATCTCATCCCCTATTCTAGGTTCCTTGTAATTCCATTGTTAAAATAAACTGATCACACATGTTAAATTAGATAGTGTGCTAGAGAACATTTAAATTTTGTACCAAATAAATCTCTTTTCCTTTGGTTTCACACAGAAGTTGGAGTTTTAAAATACAATCTCATCCTTTACCCTGAATTCTAATTTACCTTAGTACTAACCAAGTCCATTTGGTTCATGTCTTAAAGTCTCATCTCTTTCACCTTATTTAACAGTTGCTGTATGGATTCATGCTGATTTTCAGAGCTGCAGAACTCTAACTCTGTATCTCAGGTATTACACAGATACCCAAATTTCCAGGGAACTAGGAGATTACAGACAAAGAGTTCAGCATCTCAGAATTTACAAATAAGTTAAAACTCAGGAATAGATATGACTGCTGGAAGAGCTTACCATCTAGGAACCTTTACAATAAGCATACTTGAACATTCTAAACTCCTTTATTGGAAATTGCCCAATTTCTGCCCCCATTTTATCCCCTGACAAACTGTGCTCTCAAATTCAATTCTCAGAATTTGCTCATTATAGTTAATTAATATTGATGTGTCCTTACAATAGTTGTCATTTTGTTTCTGGCTTATTTTACTCAGCATAGTGTCCTCAAGTTTCATTTACCTAGTTGCATGCCCCATGACTTCCTTCTTGCAATGCCTCAATATTCTGTTGTATGTTTAAATCACAGGTTACCCCTCCATTCACCAATCAATGTACACTTAGGCCACCTCTGTCTAATGCAAATTGTGAATAATGCCACCATAATATCAGTGTTCAAATGTCTATTCATGTCCCTAAATTCAGTACATCCAAGTATACACCCTGTAACAGGGTTGCAGGATCATATGCCAACCCTAAATCCAGGTTCTTGTAGTACCACTACACTGTTATCCACAGGGTCACAGGGTCTGCACTGTTCTACCTCCCTGCCAACAGTGAATAGGTACTTCTGTCTCTCCAAATCTTCTCTAACACTTGTATCCTTCTGTTTATTTTAAAAGTTTTATTCACACACCATACAATCTAAGTGAACTATCAATGGCTTCCAGGTTAATTACAGTTATGCATTCACATCCTCACAATCTGTATGAGAACATTTCCATTTCTTCCACAAAGAAGAGGAAAGTAAAAATTTTAAAAATGAAGAATTAAAAAAATAAAAGGAGAGACAGCCAAAACAACAATAATCCCATACTTCTCCCTTATATCCCCCTCTTATTGATATTTAGCTTTGGTATATTGCTTTTGTTACAATTAATGGAAGAATATTACAATATTACTGTTAACTACGCTAGTTTGCAATAATTGTACTTTTTTCATATGCAATTTCATTTTCAACACCTTGCTTTACCAAACACAATCTGAGAACATTTTGATTTTTTCCACAAAGAGGAGAAAAAAATAAAAGAATAAAGTATAAAAAATGAAAACTGAGAAACAATAACAAATTCAAGAATCCCCAAAACCTCCCTTATATCTCCCTCTTTTTGACATTTAGCTTCAGTACATTGCCCTTGTTACAATTAATGGAAGAGTATTACAATGTTACTGTTAACTACAGACTCTATTTTGCATTTATTGTATTTTTCCCATATTCCATCCCATTTTCAACACCTTGCAATGGTGACATTCATTTGTTCTCTGTCACATAAAAACTTTCTCATGTTTGTACATTTAATCACCATCACTGTACACTCTACACTTTGCTAAGTGATACAAGCCAACTTTTTATCCTCTAGCTACCATTCTGGTGTCATAGATGCCTATAGCCTTCCTCTTTCAACTATACTCATACTCAGCTTTGCTGTTTTTAATTACAGTAATTTACTACTATCAGATATTATTGTGCTATCCATTTCCAGATTTTTACAGTAAGTCTTTTTGAACATTCAGTGCTCCTTGAGCATCAAATACCCAATCACCACCCTCTTTCTACCACTTGATAACCTGTGTTCTTAACTTGAACTTTCAGAGTTTGCTCATTATAGTTAGTACATATTAATGAGATTGTGCAATATTTTTCCTTTTTTTTCTGGCCAATGTCACTCAACATAATGTCCTCGAGGTTCATTCATGTTGTATGCATGATTTTATTCTGTCTTATGACTGTGTAATATTCTGTCATGTGCATGTACCACAGTTTCTTTATCCACTGATCCATTGATGGACATATGAACAGTTCCACTTCTTGGCAATCATGAATAATGCCACTATAAACATTGTCATACAAATGTCCATTCATGTTCTGGCCTTCAGTTTCTTTGAGTATATACCCAGTAATGGGATAGTTGAATTATATGGCAATTCTATACTTAGCTTCCTGAAGTACTGCCACACTGTCTGCCAAAGTGGTTGCATCATTCTACATTCCCACAAACAGTGAATAAATGTTCCTTTGTCCACATCCTTTCCAGCCCTTGCAGTTTTGTTTTGTTTTGTTTTGTTTTGTTTTGTTTTTTTTTTTTTTTTATAGTGCCCATTCCAGTACTTGTGAGATGATATCTCCCTGTGGATTTGAATTTCATTTCCCTGATAGCTAATGAAGTTGAGCATCTCTTTATATATTTAAGAGCCATTTCATTTCCTCTTTGGTAAAGTGTCTGTCCATGTCTTTTACCCATTTTTAATTGGCGCTTCTGTCTTTTTGTTGTTGAGTTGTAGGTTCTTTTTATATGTTCCAGATATTAAACTGTTATCTGATATGTCTTTTCCAAATACTGTTTCCCATTCCATAGGCTGCCTTTTTATTTTCCTGATAAAGATCTTTGCACAAAATTGTTCAATTTTGAGGAAAAACCTTTTATTTATTTCTTATTTTATTGCTCATGATTTAGTTGTAAGGTCTAGGAAAACACCTCCCATCACAAATGTTTAAATGTATTGTCCTATATTTTCTTCTAATAATCTTATGATCTTAGGTGTAATGTTTAGGCCTTTGATCCATTTAAGCAAATTTTTATGTGCTATGTGAGAAACATGTTCTGTTTTATTCTTTTAGATATGGATATCCAGTTCATCAGGCAACATTTGTTTGAAGAGGTTGCTGTTCCTTCTCTAGTTCCTCTAGAGAAAGTTAATTCCTCGATATTTGATCTTTCTTCTTTTTTTAAATTTAATTTTATTGAAATTGTTCACATACCATAGTTATCCAAAGATCCAAAGTGTTCAGTCATTGCCCAGGGTACCATCATAGAGCTGTGCATCTGTGATGTTTAGGTTCATGTGTCAACTTAGCCAGGTGATGGTGCCATGTGTCTGTCCAAGCAAGCACTGGCCTATTACAAGGATATTTGTGGCTAGTTAATAAACCAGAAGGCTGGTTTATTAAATCATCAGTCAATTGGCTGCAGCTGTGACTGATGACATTAATGAAGGGCATGTCTTCCACAATGAGAGAATGCAATCAGCTGGATTTAATTCAATCAGTTGAAGACTTTTAAGTGAGACAGATAGAGGACCTTCACTTTTTCTTTGGCTAACAGCAAAGCATTTTCTGAGGAGTTCATTAAAGTTGTCAGTTTGTTTCCTGATTCATCAATCGTGTTCATGAATTTGTCAGTTCACTACCTGAGGAGTTCATCAAGCATCTTCATGGGAGTTGCCACTTTGCTGCCTGCCTTGCAGAATTTGGAATTATGCATATCCACAGTTGCATGAGACACTTCTATAAATCTTATATTTATAGATCTCTCTTGTTGATTCTGTTTCCCTAAATAACCCTCACTAATACAACTTGGTACCAGGAGTGTTTCCTGAGAAACAGAATCTTAAAATGGGATTTTACAATTTGTTTTCTACTCTGATTAGATTCAAAGGCAATAATGACTCCATTTCCAGTAATCAAGATGGCACTGACATTCTGTGGCATGAGTTGGCAATGGAGATATGCTAAATAGCACCATTTGATTCTCCTAATCATACTCTTGAATGAAGCAAGGCTCTGGGTGACAGTTTTCAACACATTCACAGAGTTTTGCAAAGTTAAGAGGTATAATGATTTTGGTTGGCTGCTTTTAGATCTGCTGGATAAAGTTATAAGAGAAAGAGAAAGTTTCAAATTTGAAACTTAAGCACTGTATGAGAGACATAAAGCTTTCTATGTGTGCTCTGAAAGAAAATATTTCCTGTAGCTGCAGACTTGAGATTTCTGAAAACCAGACACAGAGTCTCATTGTGTGAGTAGCAGATTTACAACATAAACTAAAATCTCAAACTCACAGGTTATCTGTTGTTAAAGTCAAGTCATTGATTGGAAAAGAATGGGATCCTGAAATGTGGGGTGGGGAAATGTGGATTGATAATAATGTCAGTGAGGAGATTGGAACCTTGGATTCTGCTGAATGCTTGTTTGTTATACATGCAGTGGGCTGTCCTGAGGAAAAGGCCCACCATCTCCAGTCTGCCATGAGGAGACAGTTGCACAACCTCTAGCCTGCTTGGAGGAAACAGATTCTGGACCTCCAGTCTGCCTGAGGAGACTGCCATCCAATCAATTTCTGTTTTACTAAGCCACACAGTCCCAGTCTTTATCTTCTATATTTCCTTCTGGTGTCCTACATGCCCCTAAACTTTCCTTTTGTTCAATGTACTTACATTGCTTGCTACCATCACCCAAAATTGTGTCCCAAACCTCTCACTCCTATGTTTTCCTATCTGCCTGTAGTGCTTCCTTTAGTATATCCTGTAGTGTAGATATCTTGTTCATAATTTCTCTCATTGTCTGTTTGTCAGAGAATATTTTAAACTCTCCCTTATGTAAGGGAGATATAGATTCAGATATAGGATTCTTGGTTGACAGTTTTTCTCTTTCTTTATCTTAAATATTTCACACAACTTCCTTCTTGTCTCTGTGGTTTCTACTGAGAAATCTGCAGTCTTATCAAGCTTCCTTTGTATGTGATGGATTACTTTTCTCTTGGTGTTTCCAGGGTTCTCTCTTTGTCTTTTATGTTTGATAATCTGATTACTATGTGTGTTGCTGTAGGTCTATCCAGATCTATTCTGTTTGGGCTAAACTACACTTCTTGGATCTGTAATTTTATGTCTTTAATAAGAGATGGGAAATTTTCAGTGATTATGTCCTCGAGTATTGCTTCTGCCCATTTTTCCTTCTCTTCTCTTTCTGGGGCACCCATGACATGTACATTTGTGTGCTTCATGTTGTCATTTAATTCCCTGAGATGTTGCTTGTAGTTTTCTGTTCTATTTGTCTGTTTTTGTTGTGTGTAGTATTTCAGGTGTCTTGTTCTCTGGTTCTTGAGAGTTTGTTTCTGCCTCTTGAGATTGCTGTTTTATGTCTTCATTGTGGTTTCCATCATTCCATAGATTCTGCCAGTTGTTTTTTCAAACTTTCCATTTGTAACTTTTGTTTGCCTAGTGCTTTCTTTTTAGTCTTCATCTCTTTTACCATATCTTCCCTAAACTCATCGATTTGGTTTTGGATTTCATTTATCATATTTCTTTGAAAAAATTTAATAGATTGTTCCATTAAAGTGATAGAATATTTCAACAGTATCTTGATTGAGGTATAAGTTTGGTCCTATGACCGGACCATATCTTCATTTTTCCTAGTGAGTTTTGTAGCTTTCTGTTGTTTAGTTATCTGGTTTCCTTGGTTACCCCAATCAGATTTTCCCAGACCAGAACAGTTTCAGATCTCAGAATGGGGTTATATTCAGTTGCAAATCTACCTGCAGGTATGTCTTAGAGATTGACAGAATTTTCTTTGAGGTCTCTAGCCACTCTGCTTTTCCTAACCTGCCCACCAGATGGTGCCTGTCAGCCTGCTGCTCCCAGCTGTTGTAAGGAGGTGTGGACCCTTTAGTTTCTGTTTTGGCTGTTATCCCCCATACTCTGGGATCTGGTTCTGATGTGAAGACCAGTGGTAAGGTTGGGTCCCACCTCCTTCCTCTTAGGGTAGATACAACCCCTAGAGAGTTGTGAGCTGCATTTCAATAGCTCCTTTGTCTCTCTGACTCTATCTCCACCCCTGCCTGGATCACAGCACTGCAAACTGAAAATGCTGAGGTATTCTTTACTGAGCCCTTCAGGTTGGGAGAGTAAGAAAAGGACAAACCCACCTTTTAGAGATAGTCCACAGCCCTCCAGTTTCACCCATCAGCCAGAGGTAACACTTGGTCTTCTGGGCTCCCCCTCATGGGACAGAGGTGTCTTCTGGTTCTATAAGGTCAGTAATCACTAAAAGCCTCTGTCTGCTTGTTAGGTGGTTGTAGCTTGTAGCCAGCAGTCCACATTTGTTAATTAAAACCCCAGTTGGAGCTAGGATGAGCTATATTGCTTGCTCTGGGAATGCTGCTTTGTAGCAGAGCAAGACTTTGCAGCTCAGCCTGACATACAGGGAGGGTGCTCCCAGCCTCATACTAGAGTTTCTACTTACAGATATTATGCTGTGATATCAGACATTCCTCCCAATCCAGGCTGGTGTATGATGTGTGGACAGGTGCAATGTCCCCCAGCAGTTATTCGAAATTATTTACTAGTTGTTCCTGGTTGTTTATTAGTTGCTCTGGGGGACTAACTAAATTCCACTCCTCTCTATGCCACTATCTTGACCCCTTCCCAATCACAGGGTTTCTTTTTCTTCTTTTTCATATAGGCATTTAGGGCAATAATTTCTCTCTCAGCACTGCCTTTTTTGCACTCAATAAGTCTTGGTATATTGTGTTTTCATTGTCATTTTGCTCAAGATATTTACTAATTTCTCTTACAACTTCTTCCTTGACCCACTGATTAAGAGTGTGTTGCTCAGCTTCCATATACTGTTTAATTTTACAGCCTTTTGCCTGCTATTGATTTTCAACTCATTCCAGTATGATCTGAGAAAGTGTTTTGTATACTATCAATGACTTCAAACTTATTTTGAGTCGCTTTGTGATGCAACATGTGGTCTATCCTGGAAAATATTCCATGTGCACTTGAGAAAAATATATATTCTGTTGATAAATGTATGTTAACTTTTATTAATCATAGTATTCATTATCTCTGTTTCCTTATTGATCCTTTGTCTAGATTTCCTATCCATTGATGAGAGTGGTGTACTGTAGTCTCCAAATATTATTGTAGGTGTGTCTACTTGTCCCTTCAGTGTTGTCAGTGTGTGTCTCATGTATTTTGGAGCTCTCTGGCTCAGTGCATAAAAATTTATAATTTTTATGTCTTCTTGGTGAATTGTCCCTGTTATTAACATATAGTGTCTTTCTTTGTCTCTTTTAATTGGTTTACATTTGAAGTCTAATTTGGTTGCTATTAGTGTAGGTATCCTCACTCTTTTCTGGTTGTTGTTTGTATGAAATATCTTTTCCCAAACTTTCATTTTCAACCTACTTTTGTCCTATGTCTAAAATGAGTCTCTTGTAGACTGCATATAGATGGATATGTCCTGTTTTTTAGTCCATTCTGACAGTCTATGTCTTTTGATTATTAGGCTTTAATCCATTAAAATTTAATGATATTACTGAAAGGGCAGTAATTTCTTCTATGATTTTGTCTTTTGGATTTGATAGGTTATATCTTATCTTATTTTTTCTGTGTTTCCTTTTATCCATATTGATAGTCCTCATCTCTACACCCTTCTCCATAACTCTCTTGTTTTTCCTATCAATCTGCAGCACTCCATTTACTATTACTTATAAAGCAGGTCTGTTGTTCACAAACTCTGTGTCTGTCTGAAAATATTTTAAGCTCTTCCTCATTTGTGAAGGACAGTTTTTCCACATATAGAAGTATTTGTTGGAAATTTGGCTGTTTCAGTATCTTAAATATATCACACCACCACCTTCTCATCTCTACTGGGAAATCCACATATAATCTTCTCAAATTTCCCTTGTAAATGATGGATCTTTTTTCTCTTGCTTCTTTCAGAATTCTCTCTCTGTTTTTGATATTTGTCAATGTGATTAGTAAATGCCTTGGAGTATGTCTATTCTGGTCTATTCTCTTTGTTATCTATGCTTCTTGGATCTGCAATTTTTGTTTTTCATAAGATATGGGAAGTTCTCAGTGATTATTTTCTCCATTATTCTTTCTGCCCCCTTTCCCTTCTCTTCTCCTTCTGGGACAACCACAAAATATATATTTGCATGCTTCATGTTGTTATACAGTTCCCTGACACCCTGCTCATATTTTCCCATTCTTTTCCCTGTCTGCTCCTTTGCATGTAGGTTTTCAGATGTCCTGTCCTCTGGTCCACTAACCCTTTTTACTTCCTCTTCAAATCTGCTTTTATAGTCTCCCATGTATTTTTTATCTCTTCTATTGTACCTTTCATTCCCATAAATTCTATCATTTGTTTTTCCAGACTTTCAAATTCTTCCTTATATTCTCCCAATAATTTCATTATATCCTTCATCTCTTTTGCCACATCTTCCCTCAACTCATTGATTGACTTTATGCAATTTCATTGTGATATATTCACATAAAATACAATTATTCAAAATGTACAATCACTTGTTCACAGTATTGTGATATAGTTTTTCTTTCATCACCACAGTCAAACATTGAACATTTTCATTACTCCAAAAAGTAAAATGAAAATTAAAATAAAAAAGAATATCCAAAATATCCCATACCCCTCCTACCACTGTTCATTTAATTTTTAATACAGTTTAATTGAGATATATTCAAACTCCCTACAGTCATCCAGAATGTACAACTATTCACAGCACCATCATTCATTTTTGTGTTTATCACCAGAATCAATTTTTGAACCTCTTCCTTACTTCAAATTAAAAATAAAAGCAAAAGAACACCTAAATCTTTCCATACCCTCCATCCCACTCTATTCTTCATCTAATTTTTGTCCCCATTTTTCCACTCATCTGTCCATATACTGGATAAAAGGAGTATATGCCACAAGTTTTCACAGTCACAAAGACACATTATGCAATATACATAGTTATAAAATCACCTTCAGGAATCAAGTTCACAAGGTTGCAATTTGACAGCTTCAGTTGTTTCCCTTAAGCCATTCCAACACACTAAAGACTAAAGGGTGATATCTATACAGTGCTTAGGAATACTCTGCAGTGTGACCTCTCAACTCCATTTGAAATCTCACATCCACTGGAACCCTACTGTGTTTCATCACTCTTCCACATTTTGGTGAAGAACATCCTCTCCATCCCAAAGTGCTGGGTCCAGGCTCATCTCCAGAAGTCATTTCCCACATTTCCAGGAAGATTGACATCCCTGGGAGTCACTTCCCAACTAGGGGGGCAGGGTAGTGAGTTCTCTTGATGAGTAGGCTAGAGAGAGGGGGCTACATTTGAGCAACAAAGAGGCTATCTGGAGGGGACTCCTAGGCACAAATATAGGTGCACTTAGCCTCTCCCTTGCAGCAACTAGCCTGACAGGGGAAGGTCCCCAGATTAAGGGCTTGGTCCACTAATTGGCAGTCCTTAATGATTGTGGGTAAATCAACAATAGCCCAGGTGAGGAAGTCCAAAATTTCCACATTTCTCCCTAGCTCCTTGGAGGGATGCTCATATCACTCTGGGATGTGTCTGGATTTCATCCCAGCCTGTACAAACTCACCAAATCCCACTTCCCATTCACTGATCTCTGCACCTATGGTTTTCAAACAAAGTGATCATGCAAGTTAGATTATCTAGTGGGCTACAGAAAGTATAGATCCTGTACCAGATAAACATATCCTCCCTTGGTCTTACACATAAGTTGTAGTTTTAAAACACAGTCAGTATCAACCTTCACCCTTGGGCCTGATTTGCCTTAGCCCTAATCAAATCCTCTTCATTCATATTGGTATTTAAAGTCTAAATTCTTTTTCAGCTTTTTCATTAATTGCTGTATGGGGTAATACTGACATTCATAGCTGCCAAGTTCTAGATCTGAGTCTCATGTGTCACACACATACCCAAAGTTTTGGAGACCAACCAGGTTATACATAAGGAACTCAGCATCTCAGGATTTAGATAATGATTACTACTCAGGAATATATGTAAGTGTCGTAAGAGCTTTCAATGTAGAGATAATTGCAAAAAGCATTTCCCTGATAAGCTGTACACTAAGATTCAGTTCTCAGAGTTTACACATTATAGTTAGCTCATATTAGTGAGGCATTATATAATGTCTGTCCTCTTGTTTCTGGCATGCTTCACTCAAAATGTTGTACTCAAGATCCATACACTTAGCTGCATGTATCACAGCTTAATTTCTTCTTGTAGCCACTCAATTTTCTATTGCATGCAGTCATCACAGTTCACCATTCTGTTCAGCAGTCAACAGAGTCTTAGGCCACCTCCATCTATTGCAAATATGAATTCTGCCACTGTATATACTGGTGCACCAATGTCCATTCATGTCTCTGCTCTCTGATCTTCCAAGTATATACCACATACTGAGGTTGCAGGACCTTGAAACCCCCACAAACCTAGCTTCTTGTGGGACCACCATACTGTCCAGTTAAGCTACACCATTCTACTTCCCAACCAACAGTGAATACATACATCTCTCTCCCCAATTCTCTCCAACACTTGTGCCCCCTGCTTATTTTTCCCCTGCAATTGTATAGGGATATATTCAAATACAACATAATCATCCAAAATGTACAATCAGTTCTTTATAGTATCACGTTTGTGTATTCATCTCCATAATTAGCACTTACACATGTTCATTACTAAAAAGAATTGACACAAAAATAAAAAGGATAAAATGAAAAGTTAAATTAAATACAGCAATAAGGTGAGTCAACAACACCACTACCTTGAATCCCATAAGCCTTCCCTATACCCTTTCCTCCCATATGTTCAACTTTGGTATATTGACTCTGTCACATTTAATGTGAGCATATTACAATGTTATTGTTCTTTGATTTCTGAATTGATTTATCAAGTTTGAACATCTTTAATTAGTTGTTTCAACTCCTGTATTTCTTTGAAGTCTTAGTTTATTCATTCGTGAGATACTGATAGTTTATATGGGTCAGAATATATGCTATGTGACATAAGGAACCCCATACTTAGTATGTCACACCCTTGACTTTGAAGCCTGCTCTTTTGAAACTTATGGCTATAAAATGGAGGCTATGCATCTTTAGAGAACCTCTTATTGCTCAGATGCAGCCTTTCTCTCTGTAAGTCTAAATTGGCAAATAAACACATTAACATCTCCCCTATGTAGAACATGACTCCCAGGGAAGTGATTCTTCATGACAACATGGGACATGACTCCCAGGAATGAGCCTGGCCCTGGCATTGAGGAATTGAAAATGCCTTCTTTACCAAAAGAGGGAAAAGAAAGGTAACAAAATAGGGTTAGTCACTAAGAGATTTCAAATAGAGTCAAGAGGCTGTCTTGAAGGTATTTCTCATGCAAGCTCCAGCTAGATATCTCAAATAGCCACATTACACCATGCCTTAACCAACAGTAGTTCTGAAATATGTAGGTCCCTATTTGAGGTTATATAAAAGTTTCAATCACTAAATTTATCTCTCAGAAATTTAAATCAACCAGAGTATTCCTGTACAAGATGAGTCCTAAAACCCAGAGTCAACTGCTACTTTAAGAACAAACATCAGATCCAGCTCCCTTCCCCATAGTGCTGACACCCCTTTTCAATATGAAAAAATTAGGGTGGTCTCTGCCTAGACACACCTGAAGATTGAGAATGTTATTAAATGAGAAGGGGTAGCAACAAATAAGATAGGATTTACAAAGGATTATGAATACTAAATCTTTATATGAAACTTTTTTAGATGCTAGGGTATTAGAGTAGCTAGAAGGAAATAACTGACAATGTAGAAATGTAAATAAACCATAACTTCTTTGAAACTTTCTCTATAGCTTCTTTTAAATTGTACTTTGCATGTTATCACATTTATGATTATATCCTATATTTCACAATAAGGAAAAAACTGAAACTGTTTAAATGTAACCAATGATATTATTTGTAAATGCATATATGACTACTTGTTGGGTTGCACTTTGAAACTTATATTTCCATATATAGGTTGTATTTTACAATAAGTAAATAACAAAGTTTAGAACTGTATCCTATAATATTCTTTGAAATGTTTTCTCTACTTTTTAAATCATACTTTGAAATTTGTAACTGGTATGCATGCATGTTAAAATTTATAATAAAAATGTATTTTAAAAACCTCCAAAGTAGGCAGAGTCACTTACAGAAAGTAGATTAGTGGTTACTAGGGGTAATGGGGAGAGTGAAATGGGGGAGTAACTACTTACTCTGCAAAACTTGTTTGGTTATGGGGAATGCAAATGGTTTAGAAATAAATATCTGAGATGTTTGCACAATACTGTGAGTGCATTAAATGCCACTGAATTTTACATTTTAAAATTGTCAAAAGAGTAAATTTTGTTATGTGTATTTTCCCACAATTAAAAAGATATCTTCACGCATTGTCAATTGTGCCCTTGGGGGCAAGATTTTCCCCAATTGAGAACCACTGTGATATTCTACAGTATTAAATACATAGACTGCTTGATTTCTAGAATTTGGCACCATAGATATTTTGGGTCAGATAATTCTTGTTGTGGGGGCTCTTCTATGTATTCTTGAGTGTTTAGCAGTATCCTTGGCCTCTATCCATACATGGGCCTAGAATTGTGACAAACAAAAATGATCCCCAGACATTGCCCAACATCCCCCGGGAGGCAAACTGTCCCCAGTTGAGAATTCCTGATACAAGATTCTAAACTCTATGCCACTTTACTACAAATTCCTTAAAATATAATTAAAATTTTTTGTACAAAGTAAGCTTCCAGACAAATTGCAGTCTTTATAATCTGATGAATATTGGTTCTAATTCTTGGTATGTTTCTAACAGTGTGTGTCATTTCAAGCCATTGAATTCTCTTGCTGTATTTATTTACAAATAGGTAAATTTTCTTCAATGATTTAATGAACATACATTTATAACATCCAATACAGGGTCTGTTTTCAATCAGTCTTCCTCTGATGTTTGTATCTTTGTTTTAAATCCTATTATTTGTTTTGTACTCAACTGTAGCTGTAAATTTTAACCCAGAATCACCTCTAGTAACTTGGTTACATTCTGGATCCATATGTCATATTTTCTCTCAATGAAATAGTAGTCTTGAGCTGAAATCCTTGCCTAACCACACCCTATTAAGCAGAGTTATCAAATTCCAGGTTTAAGTTCATATCTATTGAGAAATTATATTTGTCATTGTGTCAAAAACATTGTAGATTAGCTTGATCCCACACACTGCAGCAGTCTTAAGAATTTGAGAACATTTGTTTTGATAATGGTCTTTGTTGGATAGCCACATTAAACACTAAAGGAAGCTGTGGCCCTCATGGTATCACAGAGTCACTGAGTTCAACCACAACAACTTCCATACTTGAGTTTAAGAAGAACTGTGTAATTGAAGCTCTACATCTAAATAAATATTTGTTAGTCACTAGCTATAATCATATGGGTTAATTTGGTGTTTTTTCTTTAACTGGAACTTTCACAACTTGAACCAATCAATGTGGCTATTGAGAATGAAAAAATCATCACCTGCTGTTGTGGATAGAATCATGTCTCCCACAAACATATGCAGAAGACCTAATGACCCTGGTCCTGTGGATATGAAACCATTTTAAACAGGATATTTGAAGATCCTATTAGTTCAGACAAAGCAAACTTGACTCACAGTGGCCTTAATGCAATATTACTGAAATGCTCATAAGCAGAGGAAATTTGGACATATGAAGGAGGGGTAGGCAAGAGACAAATGGAGACAAAGAACCATGGAAAGCAGATAGAGATTAAGTTATGGATTGCTGGCAAGCCACCACAAGAACTCTACAGACTTTAGAGAAATTATGTCCCACCAACAACTTGATTTTGGACTTCTAGTCTCAAACTGTGCAGCAGTAAGTTCCTGTTGTTTAAGCCAACTAAGTCTGTGGTTCTTTGTTACAGTAGTCCTGGAAAACTAACATCAAGTTTAGTGGAAAAATTAAGTGAGGGTGTAGATCAGTGGCCTTTGTCAGTGCCTAGGTATTAGAGACAAATAGTGATTTGAATTGTTTTTAAGAAAGTTCTGAGTTGGCCTTGCTGGCTTTTCTGGGAGTTACCAGCTACAAGTTGTGGATAGCATAGGGAAAGGCTATGTATTTTCCATGATAATGGATTTTATACACACATAGAGTCACTGAACGTTAGAACAGTGACATGATCAGATATATAATTTTCAAATCACAGGACAGATTAGAACAGGAGTCAGCAAGTGACAGCCCACACACCAAATCAGCCAGTTGCCTACTTTTGTGAATAGAGTTTTAGAACTCAGCAACACCCACACTAAAATATACACTGATCATGTAGACTACTTTGGCAACTAATAAACTAGGTCAAGAAATATCTAAGCTAGGTAAGACCCACAGAAAAAGAATGGAAGGAAATCTACAATCTCAGTAATGCTTCTTCCTAGACTAAGTCCACTAAAATAAAGTTATTTTAAGTTACCTCATGCTGGTAGGATGTAAATTAAGTTTCACTCAAAGTGCATTAATTTTCATTTTATTATCCTTGATACCCTTGTGAAAGATAAACTTACAGAGAGTGTACAGAATTTACTACAAACCTATGAGGAACAAAAAATAAAACAATACTAAATTCTACCTTTAATGATTGACATTTAATTCTGTTATCTCTCTTAGACATCTCACTAATGAAGATCAGCTCTTCCCCTACTTCTGGACACTCAAATAATAGGGAAAATTCTCAGGATGTTCAAGAGAGGAATTCACAACATGAGGTTCTGTTTGTTCTGGCATCATTACATTTGATTGTCAGTTCTGGGTTGCTTTCCTTCACTTTCTTTAACATCTTCTGAATTTGCATAGTATCTTCAACCTGGAGTTCAGAGAGAGAAAATGAATCCTGGGCACCTAGTTTTGATGATACCAATGATTCATTATAAACCATCAGAACTCTTGTTTAAGGTCCCCATAGCATAAAAGTAATGATATGGACTGATAAAATACACACCTATATAAATGCAATAGAAAAAGCAGAAATCAGATTAAAGTTGGACAGAACACTGTAATGCTTTTTCTATGATTGTATGTTAACTATGGGAGCATGTGAATTGATGTTTATCAAGTAGTGCAAGGTATCAAGTAGTGCATATATCCTTACTTACAGTTTCTCTACACAAACTTGCTTATGCAGGCCATACTTTTTACAAGCTAGAAATATGATGGATATATAGCTCATCCAAACAAGCCAGCCAAATTACTATTTCAGAAAATTTTGATAGAGATATTAGCTAGTCATCAGGGTTAATGATAGAAAATTTGATATCCAACTCTGGTTGTGAAAGTAGGGTTGGTAGAGAGGGGATCATGCACTGAAGAAATAAGAAACAATGGGAAAAAATCCAAGATATAAGAGACCATAGGGGTAGATTTTAGTCACATTTTTCTCTTTGTAGTTTTATAGGCCTTGGTCCTAACAAAAGCATGATAATCTCTTGCTGAAATTCTGTGACATACCCTAAAGCCTTAAACCAGCTGTGGGAATCTTATCTATACCCCCAAATACCCTTGTACTAAGAGTTTTAATCTCAAGAAACTCTGAATATCACATTCCTTGAGAAAATATGACAGTGGACCTTTTCATGGATGTTTCAAATTAGTCAGAATTTTTGGTGGGGGTGGGAAAAGAACATCAAGAGGACATCTACCCACCCACCCACTAAATCACTACCCTATTTCTGCCAGGGAACAAAACAAAGGCATAAACAAGGTAAAAAATACTAGAGGTGGGATAAGCAAACTATGGTCCAGAGGTCAAATCTGGCCTGCTGCCCATTTTTGTAAATATATTAGAAACAGCCATAGATTATTTATTTGCCTATCATCTGCAGATGTTTTTGCATGACAGTCGTGGAGTTCAGTAGTTGCAGTAGAGACATATGGCCTACAGAGTCTATTTATTTTCTGGTTCTTACCAGGTCTAGAATAGATAGGTATTTCTGGAAAGAAAAAGAGTGATGATAGCATTCTTTTGTTAGAGAAAATAAGAGGAATTTTAAAAAATGAAAGTTTAGTTACATGCTATTGAAAAGATATAGGATGGTTTAGGCAATTAAGTGAAAGTCTAAAGGATCAGGTTCTGAACAACAAAGATTTCAGGCATCTCTGGTGATCCCAGAAATAGGAATTAAGTATTCTGTTTAAGATGTGATGGTGTATGCAGACACACAGATATAAACAGACACCTTGTACTTGGATGGTTTAATCTATCCATAGCCCTCATAGTTCAGGAGAATTTGGGATAATATACAGTTAAAGGAGCATTTTGGAGAAGCAGATGATAAATTTCCTAAGCTTAGGAACAGGAACCCCATACTAGGCTTGTTCCCAAATAACAAGGGTCAGCAAACTATAACCCAGGGGCCAAATCTGGCCAGCCATCTTTGTTATGAAAATTTTATTGTAACATGGCCATGCTCATTACTTTATATATCATATGACAATGGCAGAGATAAGTATTTATGACAGACTCTTAGGCCCAAAGCCTAAAATATTTATTATCTGGCTTTTTCAGAAAAAAATATTGCTAGCCCTTATCATAACTCAATCTATTCCCAATTGCAGGAAAAATTACCTTACATGAACTTTAAAAACATACAGAAAACTCCAGATCTGAAGAATAATCACCTACCCAACTCCCCACAGAAGGAAAAGGCTAAAAGACAAACATCCCTGCTGTGAAGGGCATGCAAAAAAATAACACCTCTCCTTTTTTATATCTGTTCTTTCCCTAATTCCCACCAGGGTCTTACCAGTTGTATTCAATTTGAGGTGATTAGAGGAATTATGTGCTCTTGTATCTGTCCTACTTGGATTCAGGATGTGTGTGCCTGTGTGTAAGTCTATACAATTGTGTGTTTGTATACCAACCATAAGGCAGCCAGCAGGTACTTATACTATGTTCTGTGGCTTGCAGTTGGGATATCACAAGCCCTCACACAGAAGATTCACCCCTCCCCAAGGTCATACTTGGCCAAGCATGTGTGCGTCAGCCTCTGGTTGACAATCAGAACAGAAGCAAGATCCTTGCAGCAGGCTTCTCTGAGATGACAATTTTCCAACCTGCAGAAGCATCACACAAATGGTAAGATGTTGAGAGCACTTCTGAAGTCTAGACTGCTCAGCTGTCCCAAAAAGCTAGAGAGTTCTCATCTACCACCCTTCTTGTTACTTATCCTCTATCTCAAGTGCTAGTGAACCCAGTCACAAAGGAACAGCAAGAAAAGGGCAGGATGCACAAGCTGTCTACCTGGTACCAGACATGGGAAGCATGATTTTATTTCAGTAGGAGTTTCATATGGGTGACTGGTGCACTGCCAAGGCCAGGGGTAACCACTGCCCTTCTCTGCACAGCCCCAGACCTAAAATGGAGATGCTCTATGGGGAGAAGAGAGAAGAGACTTACAACACCTCTGTAGGGAGCACTTTGGTTGGGTCAATGTCAAACATAGATATTTAAACCTTCACCCAAGAGCTCATTGGATTTGAGGTTCATGTATTTCAGGCACTGGTTGATTCTGAGGGTTGAGTAGAGATCAATCCATTGTTGAGTGGTAGTTGAAGAAGATTCCAACATGCAGGAGATATGGGAAAAAAGTCATTTTTACAGGAGGACCCAGATGCCATATCAGGTGCTTATGTTTCATTGAAGATTACTCCTTGGCTTTCATCTCACTCTGCTACAATGTATGGAAAACTCTGGCCTGTATTGTGGGAGATCTGATCACTTTTGCTTCTTGAGATACCATAATGGACAATTGATACCTTGAAAACATTCAGCTTCATTTCCCAATATTTGTAACAGGATTGTGTTTGAATTCATCAACATAGCCTGCTAATTTTTCTCAAATGCCACTTTCCATCACAATCACTCTCTCTGCCTGAGTCTGTCCTAATCTCACTTTTTCAGTGTGTTTCTGTAGGACAAAAATGCTCAATAACCACAGAAAATGCTCAATCTCATCAGTTATTAAGGATATTCAAATTGAAACATGCAATTTATAGCTAGGAAGTCAAGTCTAAGTTTTGAGTTTAGGTAGTCCAAGAAATGAGAATTGGAAACTATACCTGTTGATGGGAATATAACTTTTGTATGGCTATTTTGGAAACTATTCAGAAAATCTTTTAATCTAGTAAATTGGACTCCACAATCTGGCTCTTCTTACAGACATTCACTAGGTGTAAAGTGTGCATTACAGGTCATATTACAGTACTCTGGGACAGGATTATTGTTTGAACCATCACTATGTCTTACTAGATACAAGATCTTTACAAGTCAGGCAATTAAAGATTGCTAGGCATAATATGTGGATGGGTTATTTGTCACATAGGTAAAATTGGAGATCCTTAAGTTAGTATCTTCCTTCCTAATTCCCCTTCCTATTGAGTACTCTATTATTACTGGTCATAGGTGCCCTTTTTAAAACACTTACTCAACTAGTAGCCACAGGATACTGGCTAGCAATACAGGGTTTGGGAATTAGAAATAAGATTATATCCTTGATTTGATATTTATTATGATTTTTAAACTGTTTTCTCACCCTTAAGATAGGTTTTTAAAATTGAATGAAGCATGGGATATGAATTTCTTTACAAAGGGCCAGGCACAAATGCATTAGAAATCAATAAAAATAGCTATCATCAAATGTAGTAGGAAAGTGAACTGAGCATGGGTGGTGGTGTGGATCTCTTCAAACCAGTAAGCTACCAGGAAACAGGACACTTGATGCCCCTACAGTGTTGATGAATTAGTAAGTCAAGGTCAGTGTCTGCTGTGAATAACATGTTAGAAAACCTGCAGCCTGAGAAATTATGTCCCAAGGCCTGGGGATGACACAAAAAGCTGATTGTCATGCCTGAATTTCTAAGGTTGAAACACCATCCATGTCCTATTTCAGATATGTGCCTCTATGTATCATGGCCCAACACTTCCCAATTTCAAACTTATTGCACAGATATAGTAATCAAGATTAATAGAATGGAATAGAAACTCCAAAAATCAACCCATGCATTTACAGCCTATAGATTTGACAAGGATATCAATGCCATTCTTTAGGGAATCAAATTTTTTCAATAAATGGGGCTAACTGGATACCCACAAGAAAAGAAAAAAGTTGGACCCTATTTCACACCATATAGAAAAGTAAACTCAAAATGGATTAAAGACTAAATATAAGAGGCTAGAGCTATAGAACTTAAAAGAAAACTTAGGTATAAGTCATGTAGCTTCCCTTTTTCTAATTCACTCAGTGTCACTTAGTAACTCACATTTTTCTTTGGATGCTGAGAATACTAATGTCTAGGAAGTCTACCTTAGATACTGCAGGCTGCATTTGGAGTGTTTCAAGGTCTCTCAAAGCAGCAGCATATCAATCTGGATGCTAATTTCCAGGATCTGGTGTGTCAGATCCTACCAATGAAAGCCAGCAAGGGAGATATTTTTAATCCTAGGGTAAGAAAAGGAAGAGATTTCCATGTTGGGTTTAATCCTTAAATTGTATGCAGGTATGTGCAAACAACATGCTGTAACAGTTTTCAGATTCAGAAACTATGAAAAGCTTGTGTCAAAAGTTGTTTCCACCTTTGCCAAAGAAAAATAGTAAACCATGCTTCCTTTTGAATGAGTTCTGCTCTAAGGCTTTTTGACACAGGGAAAATTGATGAGATATCATTTTCTTTAGATTTTGAAAACAAGCATTCATAAACACATCTCACAGGAATTCGAAAGGGAGTCTCCTGCACTGAGATTCAGAAGCCCACTGCTAATAAAGAGGTGGGTCAAAAAGAGACTCATATTAGGGAAAATGAAACCAACAAGGATATTTGCAGCCTGCATTAGGTCTTTACTTAACTGAGTCCTAACTGGGAAACAAAGCAGTAACTTAGCTATTTAAATTGTGTTTATTCCATTTTCAAATCACCTTGAAGGCCTTTTATAGCCTAAGGTTTATACAACCTATATTAGATTCCAAGAAGAAGCTACTTCAGATTTCAGGTATTTAAGTTTCCCTATAGACAGGAGCACATGGCAGGGAACAGGGAGATACTGGGACCCTCAACCTGACAGTGTGCAGTAAACTGAATTATTCCAGCCACCCTGTAAACTTGGAAGAGGACCAAGCCTCTGAGAAGGTCACACCTTGGCCAACAGCTTGATTACAGCTTGATGAGCAACCCTGAAATATAGGACTCTGAAGCTAAGCCATGCACAGACTCCTGACCCAATGCTATGAGAAAAACATGCATTGTTCTAATTCACAAAGTTTGGGGATATTTGTTACACAGCAATAGCTGATGAATACACTAATTGTACTTTTCTGACCTTTGTCATTTTCAGACACACCTGTGGCCTCCATGTTAAGTGATAGTCTTTCTAATGCCCAGTTCTCATTTATGCCCCTCTGTGTCAATCTCCATTCCTATTCCTTATGCAGACCTAGAGTCTTAGAACAGACTAAAACTGCCCCAAGTGTCCTCATGACATAGCAGATTTTGAATTGTCATCTACCCAAGGAAGAGTTTACGTTCTTATTTGTTCCTAGTGAATGGCAATACAAATAATGCTACCTAATATCTAACCCTTGATCAGTAATATCTAGGTACACACACAATTCTGAACACTCATCCTATGTTACAAGCACTATAGTTTATTCAGCTTGCAATCTGGACACCAGCCTAGGTCCAAGTATTTGAAGCAACTTAAATGTCTTTGGTTCCTTTTTATATGTGAGAAACTGATGCTACAGAGCCCATATTTACTTACTATTATCAACTTATTCACAGTAGCTTCTTATAGCTGCTGGAACAAATTGACATGAACTTTTTAGTATAAACCATAGAAATTCATTCTCACAGTTCTGGGGGCTAGAAATCAGAAATAAAAGTGTCAGCAGGGTAATGATCCCTTTGAAGAGTTTAGGGAAGAATACTTCCTTGTCTCTTCTAGCTTCTAATGATTGTGGCAATACTTAGCACTCTGTGGCTTGTAACTGCCTCACTTCAATCTCTGTCACCAACTTCACTTGGCCATTTTTCCCTGTGTGTGCCCAAATTTCCCTCTTTTTATAAGGCCTTCTGTCTTTGGATGTGGGGTCCACTCTTATCCAAGACAAACTCATCATAACTTGAGTACATCTACAAGACTGTATACTACCAAATAAGGTCACACATTCCAAGTAGACATGAATTTTGGGGGGCACATCCCAACCAAGTATTTTTCACTTAAATTCTCAGCATGCTATTTAGTCTATACTTTTCTAATGCTTAACCTAATCAAATATGCCCATGGTAGACTTTGAGAACATCCAAACTCTATGTTACATTTCATAAGAATGACTTGATGTAATCCAGTCTCCTCAGTAGACAAATTTGAGGATAGGAACTATTTTGTTTCCTTTTGTCCTGAGTATCTGGTTGAAACTGTCTAGGCATTCAAATATTTCTTCTATGATATACATGTAAGAAGACTGGCTATAGCTAGATTTTCTCCATTCCAGGATTATCTTCTTCTTACACCACTTTCTGGAGATTCCAGGTGCCATGGTTGGTTTGTTCACAAAGTATCCTCACTGAGGAGTCACAGAGGAAGTTTTGACTTACTTGAAGAAAGCTCAGGTTCTCATTTGAACTAAACACAGAGCATAGATCCTTCCAGAGGCAAAGACAATGATAATCTTTTTGGACCAATGAGAAAGACAGCAAAGATCACCTACTAAAAGTGTATGTGTGGGGGAATTGTAACAACTAAGTTTATGGACAGGAAAATATTTGAAATGTTGACAGTGTTATGGATGGCTGATGTCCCAGACCTACCCCACATTAAAACAAGCATTGATTCCAAAGCACTCATTCATAGTCATGACATCATGCCTCCCACATTGAATGTTCAGGAGACAGGAAGTCCAGCAACAGGGAGAATTTAGATCCTAAGCTACAGAGAATAGGAGTGATTCTTATCTTCCTTTAATGCAATGTGACATAAGATTGAAGATGTGAGAACCAGCAGAGTAAAAATGAGTTCTTACTTCTCAACCTGCAAATGTAATTCTGATGCTGAATCATTCTCCTGAAATATCCCCTTTCCCACCTGCAGTGAGATTTTCTATGAATTTTGACAGTGCTTGAGGGAGAATGAATAATACATCATTTAAAATGTATTTTTCAAGTGAAAAGACATTTCCTTAAGTTGTGTCACTACATCTTTCACAAACCCCTCTGAGATTCATGGAAACAGTAAAAGAGTTCCTTCATACCCATCATTGAAGAGAAGGGTTTATTCCCACTGGACTTTCCTTTGCATTTCAGCAATTCCTGTTTGACCTCCATTGACATCTGGAAGTTGAAAACTATCTTTAGCTCCTTGACTCTCTCTTCTTTCAGGAGGCCAAAAAGAAGTATCTCACTTGGTTCAGACCTTTAACCTTTTCTCCTTGGAAAGCAGTTTCTACACAACCCCAATATTGCACCTGCAGATCTCCCAATCTTTTTCCTCTTCACTGTCCAGAACATTTAACATGGCAGGAAGAAACTTCTGGACACTGATGTGGATGGAGCAGTAGCAGCCCTCACAGTTTGAACCTTTCAAGGATATTCTTGTCCAGGAAGAGACAGAGATCACCATCCTCTATCTCAAGACTCCTGATGTCTTCTCCATCAAACAACATTGTCTGTGTCCTAATGCCCTTGGCAGACAGGAGACACAGAGCATTCACTGGGGCTTGGAGGTACTGATGGGGGCAGGTGACAGGTGCAAGTGTGAACTGGCTGCAGAGGAAATGTTGGAAGATAAACATGGTAGTTTGGCAAGTTGGGGTGGGGTCCTCCCCATCTCCTTCTGTATTCTCAGACAAGAGCTGACTATTCAGTACATAAGGGGAGCCAAACCCAGGTTGAACAAGCTGCATTCCTTACCAGGTTCAAAGCTTGCAGGGCTTCATCCTCATCTTTCAAGTGTTTTAAGAAATATGCCTTTCTGTTACTGTCTTTTGGTCAAAATTTATTCTTCTGGAGGGAAGAAACTGTTCACATTAAGCTTCTCTCTCCCTCCTTTTTGCCAGTAGTGATATACAATAGAAGTAGGGTTGCAAATAACCATACACAGTTGATGTCTCACCAATTAAAAGTAGTAGGAGTGAGGAGTCACCAGGAAGAGGTCATTTCACTCACATGTTTCCAAACACCAAACTTATACCCATAAGACAGTATTTACCAACTCAGCTTTTCTACCTCCAAGTTTTCTTCTGCTTCTCCCCACTTTGGGTCATCTGTTGTTTCCACCTGGGCACACAATAAAAAAAATTATGAATGTGAGCTTGACTCAAATTGTTTGTGTTTCTCACATTAGACATTGTGGATAAAGCAAGTTTCTAATATCCTTGAGTGTATTTTATTTGTATTATGATGATACATAACAAGATTTACCATTGAACATTTACAAAAACATGCAGGAGGCTCAATTTTGGCCCATAGCCCAGAATCTACACATTATAGAAACTCAAGTGATGGTAAACCACTTGATTAAAATGACATGACTGAAGGACAGTGGTAAAAAGATTAATAGACCACTGATTCTTGTCTGGAGGCAGTTTGTTCCCAACCCTTCCCAGAGTGATTGGGCAGTGGCATTTGGCAGTGCCTGGAGACATTTTTGATTGACATAAATGTGGAGGACAGGTTTTGCTGCTAGTGGGTACAGATACATTTGCTGCTAAAGACCCTACAATAATAGGATAATGTCCCAAAATGAATTATCCAGTTCAAAAGGGTAATACTGCCTAGTTCAAGAAACCCTGATGTAAGTTACCCAACAGAGTCATCTTAACTTAGTCACTTTCATTAACAGTTATACATTCTTTATTCTGTGAGGCAATGGGGTCACCCTCACCTAGATATCTGAAATTCTGCCAAGGGCAGAACTTCAGTATAATATACACATAGGCTTCCAGGAGTCTGAATTCTCTTAAAAAAAAATCCTGGTTGAAGAGAAACCACCCTTCATTATGCAGAATAGATACTATAACCAATGGAAGGAAGTGGTTAAAAGAGAATGCAATAACTCTAGCATGGGGTGGGGTAGCAAAAGGGGATGCCCATCATACATCTTACTCCAGCATCTGATGATGTTGACAGAAACCCATTTCGATTTTACTTGAATGCTTTCTGGTCTCCCATAGGTATGCTCCTAGTGCTTTTGAGGACCACAGGTACTCTGAAGAAAGAGTGGAGCTGGGCTTGTCACAGCAGCATTACTGAAAGAGAAACAAGGAAAACAAAGAGAGTTCAAGGTGGCTTGACTTCAGCCTTGGGTCCCAACAATTAAGCTCTTTCTACATTAGGGCAATAGTAATGATGTGGCAAGCTACAATTCCAGGGTTACAGGGTGACTTCCTTCCAATACCTCTCTCTACCAAACAGTTCAAAAATTCACACACATACTTCTGCTTCTATCCAAGGAGTGGGCAAGAAGTCCTGTGTGTTAATGTTTGTGTTTTCTTTTATAAAAATTCTATTGTGGTATAATAAAACTGTCTATTTTAGCCATTAAGATTCAGTTGTATTAAATATGTTCATAATGTTGAGCTAACACCACAACCATCCATTGCCAAAACTTTTCCATCACCCCAAATGGGAACTGTGCCTATTGACAAACAGCTCCCTCTTCTCCAACCACAACCCTTGATAATATTTTATCTACTTTGCTTCTATGAATTTGCTTATTTTATATATTACATAACCAAGTCAGGCATGGTAGCACACCCTTTTGTAGACAGGTAGTATTACCATGAAAACTGGAAAAGAATGTAGGATGGGTAGTATTACCATGAAAACTGGAAAAGAATGTAGGATGAGTTGTACTTAGAAGAAAGGGAGACATATTATGTGGTCAAATTTTGATGGAAGACTTGAAGTTACTATGGGACTGTGAAGATATACAGAAAAGAACTGATAAAGTATTCTGAATTTTAGGGAAAAATGCAGGCTAGGAGATCCCCTGATACTCTTTGGGGAGGGTCAGAATAGTTTAAAGCTTAATAGGAGATACCAACCCAGACAAGTAGAATGTGCAAACAGCTGATCAGCCCACTGGGATTAACCTAATTTGAAGAATAGGCAACAGAACATGAGCTCTTAAAGGATTAATAGCCCTATAGAAATGAAGAAAATGAAGACAACATAATTGATATGGAAACCAGATATAAAATATTAAAATATAAAATGGGCAACTGACACTAAATATCTGTTCTATAGTAACTCAAAGGCTAAAACTTAGACTTCCATTTTCATGAAAATTAGGTCATCCTTGAGAGGTCTCTGCTAGAGCGCACTTAATGTGTCAGTGATAGTCTGATGGCACTGGTTTTAGAATGGATAGTAAGAGAAGTAGAGTGGTTTCAGATATCTGTTGGAAATTTAGACAAGAGGAAGAAGGATGATTTTTAAAAGGCCATCCTATATAGATCAGCAAACCTCAAAAGGAAGTTTTACAAGTTTACTCTAATGAACATATGAGCCACAATTATTTGCTGGAAGAATCTACAAAGAAACAATATACCTTCACACAGACTTCATTTTTAAATCTATACAATGTCAATATCACATGGAATAACAAAGGAATTGACATACATTTTTTCCTATAGATAGAGGCTGGGGTTTTCTGGATTTTAAAAACTCTTAAATCCTAATATCATCCCCAATAAAATTAGTTGAAATTAAAAAAATTTCCCAGTTAACATTAAACAAATTAAGTCAGAATCTCCATGGGTAGGACCCACACAAAAGCAGCATTTTTAAAGTTCTCTATGAAGTTTCATAAGCAACCCAGTTTGAAATTCACAGCTTTGGAACAGGGATTGGCAAACTATGGTTCATGGGCCATATCCAGTCTGCTGTCTGCTTGTTTAAATTAAATTTATTAGAACGCAGCCATGCCCACTTATTTACTATCATCTGTGACTGCTTTCACCTTAAAACAATAGAGGTGAGCACTTGAAACACAGACTATATGGCCTACAATTCCTAAAATATTTATATACAGCCCTTTAGAGGAAAGGTTTCCTAACTCCTGCTTAGAAGAAACTGCTGACTTGAGGAACTTTTCTTTTAACATGATAGAATTAAGTGAGTTTATGCCACCTGGGAAAGGAACTGGTATACATAACCAATGAAGTCATGAGGACACAAAATTTCTTGCAGTGTTGTAAACTAGCCAACAGCATGAGAGGGCACAGGGAAAGGAATGGTTAGTGTAAATAGAAATTAGAAGACAGAAATAGAATCCCCAAACAGGGTCCATTCTCACCACTAGCCTATGTGAATATGTAGCATTTGTATTCAGTACAATACAATAAGCACAGGGGAAGGCGCTCAACTCATTAAACTGCACAGAAATTTCAACAAGTATATATGAAACTCTTACAAGTTGCAATGATATTCCTGATGTTTCTAAAACCATGGGGACTTAATTCTTTCTTTCAAATGCCTAGTATATACTGAGTTCTAATTACCAAGGACTTGAGCCTTTTGCTGGCTTAGCCAATTCTACGAGGTTCATCTTTTCCAAGATTCTCATGATCACAATCATCCAGCAGTCTGAGGGGCCCTTGATCAGAATCTCTGCCAGTTGCATGCCGCTAGCCTCTTCCACCTCAGACCATGGTATCTGCTGTAGCTCAACTTTCAGGAGAAGAACTCAGTAGAGATGTGAACTTCCTTAAGTCATCAGTGTTCAGCTGCTCCAGAATGGGTTGCAGGTGAAATGCTTACTATGGAGAAGTCATATTTTCCAAAATGTGAGACTTTAGATTTCAGGGTTGAAGAAGAATTAGGGAGCAGGGGGTCAGACGAAGGATAAGAAATCACTGAATCATTAGCTTTATAAGAAAGATCAGTTATTGAGTTGCCAGGAGTGGGGCTATTCTTACTTGGGATAAATCACCCCCACTCAATACCAGTAAAAGTCATGCAGGATGTTCCTTCTACTTCATGGCTTGACATAAATAGTTCATGTAAGTAAATGATATCAAGGATTTAAAATCTTGAGCCATACCTTACATCATACAACTAATTTGATATAGATTGTGATCCTAAAAGTGAAAAGGAAGACAAAGCATCAATGAAGAAAAAAATATCTCCATTTTCTTGAAGTAAGATATTTAAATGGGATAAAAAGTGTATTATCCATAAAAGTTAAGGCTAAGAAACCACAGTTAATTTTAAATTAGGAACTTGGATTCATTGAATAGTTACCATTGGAAGCAAAAGGACAGGTTGCAAACTCAGAAAACATGTGTAATGGATACATTTATTAAGAGGATCAATAAGGAATTCCAACACATATATATGGAAAAAAATGGTAGTTGTTTTCAATGGGAATATAAATAAAATATTAGAACAAGTGCTTCAACAAAGAAAATGCCCAAATGGCCATAAGCACAGGAGAAGGTGCTTAACTCATGAGACCACAGAGAAATGCAAATTAAGAACCAAGTTATGGAGCACTACACCTCCAGAATGTCAATTAAGCAAACATCATACCACCTTGTATATAATATAGAGGAACCCAAAGCCTTATACATTGCTGGCAAGAGTTAAGTTGACAAAACTACACTAGTAAAAACCATCAAGATTGCCAAAGTTAAATATTCACATATACCCTATGTCCCAGCAGTTTTACTCCTGTATATACACCCCAAATAAATTAGTGCTTAGGTCTATTATTAAAAAATAATACATGCAAGTCTATTCAAAACACTTCTGTTGATCATTTTCTAAAGCATAGACAATATCAGGGGACATTTTTCAGTCAATAATGTGGAATACACAGTATATCCAAGAGAAGCCATACAAAAAAAATCCTATAATTTAATTTATATAAGTTCATAGCAAAGAAAGTTAATCTGTGTGGTTGAAGTCAAAATAATGAGTATGCTTGGGAGTTTTGACTGAGAAAGACAAGACTGGTTATATGTGGTACTGGAAAAGTCTATTGATCTGGTTGGTGATTACATGGGTGTGTGACTACAAAGATACACATACCCAAATAGTCACTAATTAGATTCAGATAATGTGATACATTGATATATATTGATATTTATAGGACACCCATATAGTGGTTGTATTTACATTGACACAAATATACACACAATGTAACTATGTCAAGAAATTAAGGGAAAATACTGTTCTATTAGATTTGACAGAATTAAGGCAAAGGACAAAATATGATTACATAAGACATTCAAACTATAGACATAACCCTGTATCTGCATAATTTCCCTCAAATTTTTCTGTAATCCCTCTCTTTTTAAAGAAATATTATGCCAATTAATATCTGAGTATTTTCTATGTGCTGGACAGCATTCCAAACTCTTCCAAAGACCACAAATAATCCTTGCAACTCTTACCAGGAAAGTTTTCTTATCTGTGATACATATGAGGAATCTGATGCAGCAACTCTCAATGTGTGGTCCCCTGACCAACATCATCAGCATCACCTGGGAACTTGTTAGAAATGCAAATTCTCAGACCCCACCCCAGACCTACAAAATCAGAAACTTTGGTGTGGTTCCAGCAATCTAACAAACCCTCCAGGTGACTGTGACAAAAGCTAGAATTTGAGGACAACTGAGGGAAACTCAAAGACCAAGTTCACACAGCTACTAAAGTTGAAACCAAGATAATCAACACAATTTTACCCCATAAACTGTGCTCTCACTCATCAGCACACAGACTCAGCCAAACAATTAAATATAGAAGCAAATAAAACTCCTTACATCCTCACATTGCAAATACCTATATCTAGAGACTTAAGGACAGTTTTGACCTATAAAATGGGCCTAGTGTTTGTATGTCTTTATTTCTCTTCCTTTGGAGAATTTGGACTATATGTGGAGACAGGAAATTCCAAGGAAAACCAAATAGATGACACTACAATTACATGGACTCATGAACAACTCTATAATTTTTGGCTCTAATGCACACCTTCCTTTTAGACTTTTTCTTATTTTGTGGAACATAAAGGCTCTTAGATTCATTCTAGTTCAGCCTCTGGGTTTGAGACTTTTCTGCTTACATGCACCAATTTTTGTCCTTCATGTTATAACTGCTCTTAAGTTAAAGCCACCTGTGTTCTGACTGAGACCAGGCTCAATCAGTTATTCAATTTCAAGTCTTTTCTAAGCTCATCATTTTTCTCTCTTTAAGCATCCTCAATTCACTGACTCCATTTTTCACTTTCTCTGCTTATTCTGCTTTGCAGAGAAATCAAAGCAATGGGAGTGTGGGTCACCACATTCCCAGTGAGTCTCCACAGCAGCCCAATGCAGCAATTTCAATGAGTTAAACATGTGAATGAGCAGGGAAATTCAATTGAATGACCAGAGGCAGGTAGCAGCAGAAGGTGTAATACTACTGGAAGATTTCAATGGCATGTGCTTGTGTTTTCATATCTACATGGAAACAAGTCACTATCTTTACATCCTCTACCAATTTCACCCAGGTTTTGACCAAGAATCTGGAAGACGGTTTGTATTGTCTGCTGGGTGATCTACAGAGCTAGCTGCTTCACTTGTCCAATCTACACTTGTATATTCGTCTTTCTGTTTTACCACATTGTTATAATATGGTGTGTGTTTTGGCTTTTAAAAGAGTGCTTTTCTTTGAGGAAACCCTAATGGTATCTGGTTATGTTGCAGTTAGGTGAGCTATATTATGTTTCTATAACCAAATCCATGTATAGACCCAGGTATTGCCTTACTGTCCTATACTACCATGTTTTCACTGTGCTTGTCCTTTTTTCCCAAGCCTGCTCATTTTTTCTGAGATATAATAAAAGGTTGTTAGGCCACTATTATGCATTTATTGTAGTTCTCCAGTAACTTTTAAGAACACTGTCCTCATATCAACCACATAAAAATTCCTTTCACTCCTCTCTCCTTTAATTTTTCTTTCTTCCCTTTCCCTCTTCCCTACCTCAACACCATTTGATATTCACTTCAATTCAGTGGTGGAAGATGTTGATGAAGACTGAGTATCAACATATCTGAGTATCAACATATATTGAGTATCTTGAGTATCAACATATCATGAGTATTTTGAGTATCAACATATCTGAGTGTCAACTTACCTCCAGGTTAACCAATTGGCTTCAGAAAAATGTTTCACTGGAATAAGAAATCAGATCTATTGGTTTTTAAATTGCTGTGGCCACACTCCAAATATCTTATGTTGAAATATATATATTGTTTCCCATCATACTTACAAATCTTATCAACTCACCTATTTTTCAAGGTACTTATCTGAAATCCTTATGCATATTTATTGTGCCAGAATAAAATTCCCTCTCCTTTCCTGGTGGAGGTCTCTTTATTAATACTCCATTGATGTTCAATCATGGTCCCTCTTCTCTCACAAAGGAGTTGTTATCTTGAAGCACCCTTGGGAAATATCAGATCCATCAGAGATTGGTGTAAAAATTTCTCTTCCTTCAGTATTACCAGCAATCCAAAGACATTGTCCTTTCTTGCATATCCTGATATTTTTCATCTTCTCTCACTCAAATGACAGAATACCTTCTCTAAATTTTCCCTCTTAGAAGGAGTTATCTAAGAATGTTTAGAATGAAGAAGAAAATATGGTAATAACTTCCCCTCTCTCTCATTGAAGCTCCCAAGACCAATATCCTTATTAACTTTGGTATGGTTAAAAGTAATGAAGGCAACAATGCTGAATGTCTGTTAATTAACTACAGCTTGGTTGCCTAGTGCTGAGCTCCTGCATGGGAAGAAGAGAACAAATCTGAGGATGTCTGTAGGTTTATATGGTAATTCTGTTCTGTAACACAAGCTAATGCTTTTCATGAAAGCTTGTTTTTGTTTGCCATTTTTCACTTTCATTTCTGATCTACCCTTTTTAGCAGGTCCACAGTCTTGCTGGACTATAACTCCCAAGATGTTTAAATCATGAAGTTTCCTCATTAGATCACTTCTTTCAGTGGCAAGGTCAGAAAGAATGATTTGCTTGTTTAGTGGCTTGATTTCTTTATTGATATAAAACTTTGCTAACATAACCCTAAAGTGTTTCTGATAACTTTTACCCAGGGCATCTAAACCATGCTCCTTGAAAAGGCACAAATTATGGCTTAACAGCTTTTTGCAATATATGTTGCCTAAAGATTTACAGTAAAATGGCTTATTTTGAATATGTGGCTTTGATTGTGCAAAGCTCCATTAGTAAAACAAAAGATGAAGCCAAGTTTTAACACCACAAGAGACACCAGAGCTAAGAAAATCTGAGTTCCATCTGATTTTCTTTGCTAAATTAAGTCACAAAATTTCTAGTATGTATAGCCTTCCTTTTAAAGGAGCACTGCTAATGAAACTCCCTGCCTTTAGAGATGGTTCATTTCTTCTCTGAGCTCTTCTAAGTGTGGGGGTGAGATTCACAGTAGCTCAAATTACCCTTCCATTTGGTGTCTTTGTGAAAGTTTCTAAAACTTAGTCATGTATTCTTGCATTTCTTCAGGAAGAGGGGCCATCATCCATCTGAAGTTAAAGAAGCTGAATGGCCAATGTCAAAGTGTCAAAAGAGTGAGAGGCAGTGCTGGAAATATTATTTTGATTATTAGTTAAGATGAAATTCTCAGGCTCTGGAAAAAGGTTAACCTGCTTTGAAATAGGTTTCACTCAATTACAAGCTGGATGATAGAAGATGGTGGGAAATGAGCATAGATGTTGCAGTCAGATTTTCTGACTTTGAATTCTGTCTCTTCTACCTGCTGTGTAATGAGTTAGATACCTTCTTTGCCTCTATTTCATCATCTCCAAGTTGCCATAATGCCTACTTCAGACTTGTGTGTTGTAAATGTATTTATAATTCTCACATTGTTCCAAGTACTTTGCATATGAAAGCTTAAATATTAGCTGCTACTTTCAATTACATTGTACTCACTATCATTATATTTAACTTACAGTATCTATTTTTTCCTTCAACACCTGTACTTTTTCCTCCATCAAAAACCTTCAGATAGTACTCTCTAGTCAACATCTCAAATCTGTTTTAACTTTGTGACATATTATGGTTTCAAGTGCCCTCATCATTTTCCTGGAAATCAAAGTACTTTATTGTGATTATAAAGATATTATAGATATACAGAACATGAAGGCAAGACTGACAAATATAAAAAAACTATGGGTCACCCAAAAATTTCCCCACCCAGAACTAAACACCAGAAGGAAGTAAATACTTTCTGAGGTATCTGTTTATATGAATATATGACTAGTTAATATTTCCTCAAATTTTAGTGTATATCATTTTAGGTAAACAACTATAGTTGGAAGCCAGCTTGAGAAATGGCCAAATACAATCTGAATGGATATACCATAAGATATTCAAATATTTCCTACTTGTTTGTATATTGATCTCAATCTTTTATGAATGATGTGCTTAGAATTTTTAATTATTCTAACTCCTTCTGTTGTTTTAAGAAGCATTAGTTCTTTCTCCAGTGATATGTCTGACACAAGTTGTCCCATTGTCATGCTAAATGAGTGATTCATCCAACTTACAGGGCTATACCTATTTATTAGGGGTATATGTCCACATCAGCCCTAAATGTTTTCACCATGATGGACTAATGTTGGTTTCCTCTCCAGCAATATTTGGTAAACATTCCATTTCATCTCTTCCCTGCAGGGCCCAGAGTGATCAGCACAACCTTCCTCTCTGAATGGACCTTTGCTCCATGTTTGGTGCAAACAATAATCTGTTATTTTTTGACATAAGTGAAAGCTTCCTTAGTAACTCATCAGTAAGAGTGCTTTGTGAAAAAGTAACCTTTTCCACCTGTAATCTCCAGGATGTGGTGTAAGTAGAAGCAAATCCCTAGATTCAAATCCGATAAGGCATGAGCATGTTTCTTGTATTTTTAATTTTGGAGCAATATTTGATCACCTTGCCTGGACTCCCACCAGATTCTCAGGACACAAGTAATAGAAATGGTTCCCATCTTTAAATTTATCTAGTGGGAGAGTTATATAATTTAATGCAATATGAAATATAGTTTGCTCACAAAACACCAGAAAGACCATCATAATTCTGAGGGCAGTTTTTATTCTATTATGACCACAACAGAATTGTATATAAGGTGGTGATTCTCAGCCTGTATTACATTATGTTCTGGATAGTTTGTTGTGGGAACTGTTCCATGCATTGTAAGATATTTTAACAGTATCCCTTGACTCTGCCCACTAGATATCAATAGTAACACCTCCTCCACACAACCCTACCCTCAGTTGTGACAACCAAGAAATGTCTGCATTCATTGCATAATTTTCCTTAGAGTGCAAACTCGCATCTAGTAGAGAAGCACCAGTGCAGAGATAGGGCAAGAGCATGCTGGGCTAACATGAAGACTGAGTACTTAGTAGTAAAAGTGGACTTTCACTTGAATTGGGTATATGTGTATTCAGAAATGACCACACACACACACACACACACACAAAACAAACAGTTGAAGTTGGTAAGGGAGGGGGTGTCAGAGAAAAAAAAAAACAGAATAAGGTAATTACACTCTTAAATGCTCTCAGAACAAAGTGGGTTTTGTCCATACAAGCCAACATTTCATGGGTCTTCATGGACATAATCTTTGGGTAGATAATATGCTGGGAAAGGCCCATGACTTTATATTGGTGGGAAAGGAGGAACTAAACACAACAGACTCATTGAAGCTAGCTTAGATATCAATGAAGTTCCATTTCATTGAGACTTTCTCCAGCTGGAAGTATCCTCTAGTGTTTTTCTTCCTTGATATAGAGAAATGCAAGCTCTTCTGTATTCAGGCCAATGTTTACCATGTAATCCTGATTTTAAGGGCAAGAAATTTCCTTGCAATCATAAAATATTCTGCCAAAAACAGTGTTCATGAAATGGGCCCATTGATAAGACTTCAGGGAAAAGAGACATTCCATTTCTTGCCTTTTCCAAAAAGCCATAGAACAGCTTTTGTTTGAAATGATTGCTTATGATTTATTTTCCTTTTGCAAAAGTTTGAGATGACTAAAAATGTTAGAGCTTTTGTTCTTATAAAGATTAAACATAGTGCAGTCCTTTGTTTCTATTTGTACACAATATAGGTACAGAAGAACAAAATCTCAATTGTTTTCCTTTTCTTAGCCTCAAAAATTTCTCCTCTGTGGATGCTTATCAGAACTTCTGCCCCTCTTTCAGTGGTCAAGAGACTCTGACCCATCTGACCCCTCAAGACAATAACTAGATTGATATACTTCCACCATTGTGTGAGGTCTTGAGAGACCCAAAATGTGAAATTCAGTATCTCAGGTATATCTCACCATCACCAAAACTTCATCACCCAAGGAGAGCTGCCACATGCCTATATAGTATTCCTGGGTGAATTATTATAATGGTCTCTTATTCTGATTCCAGACAGTACTACTAAGAATAGAATACAGACTGGAGTTTAGTCACAAGAGGCTTGAGCAGTGAACAACCCAGACAAGCATACACAACATCACTCAGTCCCATGAAACTCCCAGAATCTGGGTGTTATCTTCTATCAGGAAGTGTTTATTCACAGTTCATGTTTCCTATGTCATGATTCAGGATAGCAGCCCCTGGTCTCATCCTTCCATGAAAGGACCCTTCAGGAGCATCCAGCTGAACCTTCCCCAGTGGTCTTGGGGTTTGAGAGATCTCCCTTAAGGAAGTTCCCTATTTGGTGGCTTGGAGATGATCAGTCATGAGGTTCCATTAATTCTCTCTTTACTCTACTAGAGTACTAGCAGAGACAGTATTTGTGAAAATTTGGCCTCAAATTCTGGTTCTGTCTCTTCTAATACCACCTTTGGCTGTTTAACAGGTCTTTTTTCTCATAAGTTAAAAGGTATAATACATCCCTCATAAGGATTTGGGGATTGAATGAAATAAGTTCCAAACCTATGTGTTCCCCTCCTTATGACCACCATCAATGACTTTTTTTCTTTTTCATATGAGGATTAACTGGGGGGGGGGGAAGCATACTGTGACTCTAAAATTTTGATCCCTAATGTGTTTCCCAATGAGTAAATTGGCATTCAATATGGGAAGGAGATTTCATATATATTTTTTGCTCATTTCATTTGAAGAGGCTAATCAGATTTTTAGTTAGATTTTGTTACTATGTTATAGTTTAGGGTCTACATGTTTTTAGCAGAGTTTTAGTGAATTTTATCTAGGTGCATGTACTCCAGGTGGTGTATGACATGAATTGTGAAATTTAAACATGAAACATGAGGGTTCAACTTATTCCCAAATTAAATTTGGAGGAATTGAGGCTTGAATTAAGTTAAGTAACTTGCCCAGAATTTCATGCATAGCAAATGACAGAGCTGGTAATAAGAAAACAAATTTTAAGAGAAACTCTCACTCTAGAGTCCTTAATGATAATCTATACTGTTCTAATGAAGTTTCATTAGTACATGATGTCTCTGGGAATAAAGTGTGCATTTTGTTGCATAATATGCTTAAAGGGACTTCTATGTGTTTCTCAATTTGTAGTCTCCAGACCATCAGCAGCAGCAGATTCACTTGGGAACTCATGAAAAAGCAAATCTTGTGTCCCACCCCAGATATTCTGAATTAAATTATTGGAGTATGACCCAGGAATCTTTTTAACATGTCTTTCAGATGACTGTAGGGGATTTTAAAACATAGATCACTGGACTTTACATCCAGAGTTTGAGTCAGTATTTCAAAGGTGAGAACTGAGAATTTGCATTTCCATCTGGATCCCAGATGATACAAATGCACACTTTGAGAAACATGGCTCAAAATAACTCCAGACAAGGTGTAAAATATAATGGAGTGGGATGCAAAACTGGGAGACATTCCTACAGTGTCTGGATTCTTGAGAATGTCTTGTTTCCATATCTCCTGTAGATTGGAATCTTGTTCAACCACCACTCAGCAATGGGCTGATCTCTCCTCAACCCTCAAAATCATCCAGTCCCTGGCATGCCTGAACCTCACATCCAGTGAGCTGTTTGAAGAGGGTGTGAAATTGTTGTGTATAACTTTGACCCATCCAGGGTGCTCCCTGCAGAGGTTGTCATAAGTCTCTTCCCTCTTCCTGTGGGGAATCTCCATTTTAGGTCTGGGGCTCCAGAGAGAAGGGTAGTGGTTACACCTGGCCTTGGCAGTCTACCAGGCAACCCACATGGAAACTTCTATTGATAAAAAGATGGGCTTTCCATGCCTGCTACCAGGTACATGACTCCTGCATAATGCCCTTTTCTTGCTGTTCCTTCATGCCTGTGTTAACTAGCACTTGAGAAAGGGGGGAAACTAACAAATAGGGTGCTAGCTGAAGACTCTGTAGCATTTGTGGCAGCCAAGTGGTCTAGACTTTGGAAATGCTCTCACTAGCTTGCTGTTTGTGTGATGCTTCTGTAATTTGGAACACTGTCACCTCACAGAAGCCTGCTGCAAGGACCTTGCTTCTGCTCTGTCAACCAGAGGCTGACACAGCTGTGCTTGGCCAAGAATGACCTCAGGGATGGAGGGGTGAAACTTTTGTGTGACAGCTTGTGTTACCTGAATGCAAGCTACAGACCCTGGTGTAAGTACCATATGGCTGCCTTAGTGTGTGTACACAAGCACATGCATGTATACAGGTACACACATGCACACACACACCATGGAACCAAGTAGGAAAGATATAACAAAACTTAATTCCTATAAATAGCCCAAGAAATGATGCTGGTTAAGTGGTTAAATCCCAGGAGACCTGGGGAGAGGGAAGATAAAAAATTAAAGGAAGCAATGACAAAATTCTCTAAGGATTTTCAGAGTGTAGCTGGTTTCCAGGTCTGATTCTTAACCTGTGTTTTTGCAAGTGTCAGGTAAACTCTACTTAAGTTGAGTGTAAATGAGTTATTTGGCAGCAAACTTAACATAACCCTCTTGTCAATACTAAAATTGTAGTTAAGACAATAATAAAAAGAAAACAGTGTTGTGCTCATTGTTTCTATTCAGAGATTCTATTTAGTGTTGATACTTCCTGGGCTCTTGTCACTTGAAAAATCACCTCCCGGGAGTTAAACTTGTAACTGCTTTCCAGATAAGTAGTTTTAACCAGAGACATATTTTAATACATCCAGTGTCTGGAAATTATTTGTCCACTTAAAATTTAGAGTATTAAGTTTATGGTAGGAAATAAGTAGAGGGAAAGGATTGATTTCCCATTCTGTCTTAAAATCCCCCAAATAAAATAATGTGAACTTCTATAGGGAATAATACCTGCTAACCCTATATTCAAATTAAAAATTGAATTATGTTGTTGTCATCCAAAGCATCTAAACAAAATCAAAATATTGATGGGTGACTCTTATTAAGCAATTATTGTTATGCCAGGTATCATGCTAAGGTATGACTCCCAGGAAATTTAGATCAAGTCTTTTTATTTATTTAAACATCAATTCAATACATTTTTAAATCCCAGCCTCCATTTTACTAAATTTTCAATGTTTGACTTGAGTCTCATTTGGACCATCTTCTATTCCCCCAGCATTGAATGAGTTTCCATAAACTTAGAAGTTACTAAGCTATGCCAGGGAGATTGATGTGTATTTCCCACACACAGGCCAGTTATCCATGCCTCATATCCCTTCTGAGCATGTGGCCTTGACTGCCATGTGATACACTTGGGGCTGCCTGTGGTCCCACTCCCCTGGATGTATCACATGACAGTTATCTTCTAGGATCTGACCACCTCACAGGAGGATTTGTGGAAACCAAAACCTATTCTATCACTTAGTTTATTAAACTAAAAAGCAGTTGCATCAGTTTTCTATTGGTGCAGTAACAAATTTCCACTAATTTAATGACAACACCAATTTATCTTACAGTTGTATAGGCCAGAAAAACCAACATAGGTCTCACTAGGCTAAAATCAAAGGAACTGTCTCTGGAGACAAAGTAGTTGAGCCAGGAGTTCATTGTCTTGCTCAGTCAGGCTTTTGGCAGAATTAAATTCCCTGTCTTTATAGGACAGAGGTCCCTATTTCTTGCTGGTGTAAACTGAGTGGTTCCTAGCTTCTAAAGGTGGCAGCACTCCTTAGCTCATGATCCCCTTCCACCATTTTTGAAAACTAGCAACTATTGGTTAAACCTTTATTATACCTCTATGGTTTGGAATGGTCCTCTATTTTTATGGGCTTGTGAAGTTTGTATTATATTGGACCATCCAGGATAATTGAGGATAATCACCCCCATCTCAAGATCCTTAGTCCTAATTAGATCTCAAAATCCATCTGCTTGCTGAAGGTGATACAGGCTACAAGGATTAGGATGTGAAAAATTTGGGGGGACTGTTATTCTGACTTCTACCCCAACCATTGTTATCTTCAGGCATCTTTTATTTTCTGAACTTAATTTTATTAGCAAAACTCCAATAGCAAGGCAGGAGAAGGAAAAAACAGTTTCAGGAAAATAACACATGTGTTCTGTGTATTTGGATAATTAATATCTGGGATCCATTCCAAAATTTGTGTGGATCAGAGATGTGTCCTCCACCTTTCTATCAATTGGATTTTGGAGCTGAGCTAACTGGTCACTTCTCTGAATAGAAGATAGCAGGCAAGTTTAAGATCCTCTATTCTATAAATAGGGTATAAATAATATATACCACCTCTATTAGTTACCTATTGCTGTCACAAAAATTACCATAAATGTAGTGATGCAAAACAACACCAATTGATTAAATTAAAATTATTACAGCCATAAGCTCAAAACAGTTCTCACTGGGTTAAAATCAAGGTGTCAGCATGGCTGCTTTCCTTCCAGAGGCCCTAGCAGAGAAGTTTCCTCGTGTTTTCATGCTTCTAGAGGCCAGCTTCAGTCCTTGGCCCATGGCCCTTTCCTCTATCTTCAAAGAAGCAATGTAGCATCTTCTAACCCCTTTTTGATCTATGCTTCCATCATCACATCTACTTCCTTGTTCTGACACTCCTACCTCTCTTTTATAAGGATGCTTGTGATGACATTAGGTCCATCCAGATAATCCAGGATAATCTCCCCTACTCAATATGCTCAACTTGGTCATCTGCACAATCCCTTTGGCTATTTAAAACAGCATTCACAGATTCTTAGGATCAAGACATGGACTTCTTTGGGTAGGTGGGTTGGTGGGCCTGCAGTATCCCGTATCACACCACCCAATGATTTTATTTCCATTTCTCCATTTCTAAACCAGTTTAAAGTTCTTGGATTAATGGTGGAGGGTTTTAGTGTTGGAGCATCAAGACAGGAAGGACTAAGATTTTTTCCATGTGGATATCTTCTAGGCTTTGGTGCTGCAGCATAACAGAAGTTGGTTGCAATCATATCTCAAAGCTGCTCCAAGAAAAGTCAAGTTTAACTCATTTGGATCTGGGGCTGAACAATATAGGAATCATTGGACTGAAGTCTCTGTGTGAGGCTTTGAAGGAGCCATTGTGTAACCTGAAATGTCTATGGTAAATTATTCTCTTAAATTTTAATCTGTATCTCAAATGATATATCAGTATAGCAGACACTTCCAACTGTAATTCAGAAAGAATTTGAATAGCCAATTGAGTGTTCTTAGCTCACTGGGATGGCTAAGGGAATAGGTTCTAAGCTGGATTATTGATAGGTCCCCAATGAAAAATTTTTAGCCTGTAATTCCTCAGGGATACAAGCATCAAGAAATGGTTGCTTTTCCCCAAATTCCAACACTCAGAGAGGAAGAAATTAGGTACTGAAACTGAAAGCTTTGTCACAATGAGCAGAAAAATGGCCTCTGACTCTATTTAGTCTTACAAATCCTATGTGAATTAGGCATTATCAATCAAGTACCCACAAAGGACTCTCAAGATAGTTCTTCCCTAGCCTGTACAGTACAAGAGAATATAGTGAAATTGTAGTTCTCAACCAAAACTGCATAGTAGAAATATTTGTGTGTTTGAAAATCTCAGATCCATCAAATCAGAATCTCCAGAGTTAAGACCAGGCATTGGTATTTTTAAAGCTCTCAGAGTAATTGCAACTTGCAGTGCACTAAAGGTGTTGATTGAGTAAGTAACAACTCAGAATCACAGGTAGGGAACCACTGGTTCCTACAACTCACGGTATGTACCTGTTGTCAGGAAATCTGTAAGGTTAATGGGCAGAAAGGGCCCCTTATTCATAAACTCTGCTGGTATGGGAAAGGATGCCTACCCTTTATCTAGGCAGCTGTAATGAATTAGGGATATAATCTCATTATACAGTCTAGGAAATAGGGTTAATTGCATCCATCTCAAAAGATGATTATGATAATGAAATATGTACTGACTTTACAGGGCTCTGTGCCAGGCATTATGCTAAGTATTTGAGAGATTTATTCTAGTTTAGGTCCTAGAGAAAACTTGAACACATGAAATATTCCCTTATCATGTAGAATACACACACACATACACACACACACTCACATACACCTTGAGAAATTTTATCATCTTCTGTTTCTCTGTCTCTGGCCATTTCACCTACTCCAGATGGAAGAAAGCTTTCTCCTCTGTCCTGCACTTATCCAGCATCTAACATATTTCCCCTTGGAATTCTGGTAGGCATCACAAACATGCTTGTACAAAACTGAATTGATCTTTTCCCCACCTAAAACTGCAACTGCTGCATCTCAAAATAAATTTTACTCTTATTTATTCAGAACAAAGCCATTGATGTGTTATCTTCATTGCCTTTTCCTTTCAAACCTCAAACCAAATCTATTTCAATGTCCTGTATATCTTGATTTTCCTCATACAACCTCCAGTGGTAACATCTGTGTTGTTCTATAGACTACAAATGCATCTGTCATGCTACCTCTGTTTTTTCCCCTACCATTTTTAACCAAAACTAACTTCTGAGATGTAAATCAACTCATGTCACATTTCTCTGCTCAAAGCCCTCAGTGATTCCCCAACTTACTCCAAGTAAAATCTGAAATTTGTCATGGCTCAAGGGCCTTGTTTTATCTGGCACCTTCTTGCCTATGACCTCATTTCTTACCACCATCCCTGGCTTGTTCCCTCAAAAGCTGGATGTCTTGAAAATCTGAGTTGTGTGAATATTTTATAACCTCAGGGCTTTTGCCCGGGCTGTTCCTCTACCTGGCAAGTTCTTTGTCCAGATCTCTCAATGTTTCATTCCCTTCACCCCCTGATGTATTCTTCAACCATCATTACTAGCACCCCCTACTATTTATTTTACCCCTTGACCTTATTCCTTCCTTCTATGTAGAATATTGCAGATGTTACCATTTTCTGTTACTAGAACAAGCCCTAAAGGCAGAGTCTTCCATTGGCCACTTCTGGATTGCCCAGCACCCAAGAGTATGCATGGAATATAGAATTCTATCAAGCATTTGTTGAACTAATGAACTAATTTGTTTTGACAACAGGCTGTGTGGATTCTCCCTCAGTCCTCCCAGTTACATTGAACTCTCCTCTGCTCTCAGCACCAATAAAAGTCTGATTAATCTGTATCTGAGCCAAAACAATTTGGGCATAATGGAATAAGGATGCTATGTAAGGCCTTGAGACTTCAGACTTGCTCCCTCCAGACCATCAGGTATGATCATCCTCATCCCCAACTACTTCTCAGTAATAGCCTCTGGGGGAATACAAACCACAAGAATTTGACAAGGGCAACTTTCATAATTTCCAGGCTGCTGTGATAAACTGACAGAAGGTATTGGCTTAAACAATGAAAATTTATTGGCTCACAGTTTGAAAGGCTAGAAGTCCCAAGCCAAGATGTCAGCAAAGCCATGCATTCTCAAGTATCTGGCAGCATTCTTTTGTTGGCCAGCCTCCATCACATGGTGATATCCTGGTCTCCTTCTGTGGCCTTCTCTGATTTCTGGCTTCTCTCTGTTTCCAATTTTCTTCTCTTTACCAGTCCTCAATTCATGTGAATTAAAAACCTATCCTGATTCAGTTTGGCCACAAATTAACTGATAACACCTTCCCAAAGTCCTGTTTGCAAATAGGTTCATAGCCACAGGAATAGAAATGAAGATTTGGGTATGTCAACCCCCAACATCAGGCATTAGCTGGATTGTGGAAAGGTCCAGGAGGAGCTAGGGGAGGATCCACAGGAATGCATATTAAGACTTGAACATGTCTTTCGTGTGGGGCATGATTCAGTTCCCAGCAGCATCTGTCATGAGCATCTGACTTTCATACACTAGCTTTGAATATCAAGCAATTCTCCCATCAATTCTCTTTGTTGCTTTGGAGGGTAAGTTGAGTCAAAGACTAACTATGTTAGTCAAAGATTGGACTAATATGCAATCTAAAACAAACAAGCTGGGCTGATGGCTTATTCAGTAAGAAATGCTATGGTGGTCAGAGGTCATCTCTGTGGGATAATCAAATTGTTTACTTCAAATGGTGCTTTGTGGGGTAAGACTGAGTTCTTTGGCTTTGTTGCTTACAGAGACCTGGCAGATCAATAGCAGATTTAAAGCCATGTTCTCAGAATGTGTTGCTGTCACTGGATTTCATCTACTTAGTGGAGCAAGATATCATTGAGTTCCGTTTCCTTGTTGCCATAGCTACAAAGAAAAATGAGCCTTTTTAGTATGGGGGGCATCTTTTTTTTTGTTTAGTGGTAAATAGAACATAAATTGGCATTTTAACTGTTAAGTACACAATGCAGTGACACTATGTTCATAATTGGAAGGAATATCACCTCCTTCCAATACTGAAATTTTTTATCACCCCAAACTCCATACCCATTATTCAAAAACTCCCCTTCCTCCCACTAATCACAGCCCCAGTTAACCTCTAATCTACCTTCTTTCTCCAAATTTTCTTATTTTAGATATTTCATTAGGGAAATTATTAAGTATTTGTCCTTTTGTGATGGCTAATTTCAGTCACCATGATGTCTTCAAGGTTCATTCATGTTGCAGCATAGATAAAAACTTCAGGCCTTTTAAAGCAGAATAATCCATTATATGGATATATCACATTTTGTTTATCCATTGTCTGTTTATAGCTTTTAAAATTCATACATGGTACCTACTATCAAGGGTTTAAAATAATCACCATCATGTAGAAGAAACATGGATCATATATTTATTTGACATGAATCTCAGAAAGTATGTTACCTTCTGGACATTAGAGGTTTAGGAATGTTTTCTTTCCTATCACCTTTGTTGTAATTTAGTTGTCAATCACAGTATATTCACCTCACAAAGAAAACAGTGGGGCTGCTTCCTTAGACCAGCTGTCAGATATTTCTTCTTGGGTCTTTGAGTCTCATGGATCCTAGAAATGCAGAGAAATACTGGCCTTGCCTTTCTTAACTCAGTATTTAACTCTTCAATTCTGTCAGCTACCCCAATATCCTTCCTGCAGGCCCTTTAAATTAACTAGAGTCCTTTTCTCTTACTTGAAGCCAAAGAATCTAACATCATACTTCATTCTTAGAACAACAAACTTAAGTCTTCTAATGTGGTCCTCTGTGTTCCATTTCCCATTCCTTCAAGACTTTTGATTGAACATAGAACCACATTGGGGAACTGCTACTTTTTCTCCCCTACCACCAACCATGAAAAACTTCTAATGACCATGAATAGATACAACTACAACTGATCTTGAAGGATCATGTTTAAGATGTCTTGAAGCTATTTGGCCCTTATTTTAGTTATTTTGTTTGCCAACAAGATATCTACTCAAACTAACTTAAGGTTTCATGGGGGTATCATGAATCAAACAAGATAAAAACTATAGTTAACATGCTAATGACAAAATCTACAATAATACCAAGACACATGGAAGCTAATCTCCTTGGTCTTTTATTTTTAATGCATATTTTGCTGTAATTATTCTTTCACTCTCCCCTATTTCTATCTCCCCATGTTCACAGTTGAATGTGGCTGCCACAAAGTTAAAGCTAGTACTGAAGTTGATGTCAGCAGAGGTCAGAAAAATGTTTGTAGGTGGAGTCTTTTCACCAATGGAGTAAAATCTGGCCTGACTGGCTGGGTTCAAGCATATATGTCTCAGCTGTTTAGCTGGTACTTCTTTTTCCACTTGAGTAGAAGCTGTAAAAGTATATTATGAACTAGATATGCATAGAACTTCTTGGTATCCATAGATTCAGCAATTTCATCTTTCACCCCAAATATAGTATGCAAATCATCTAAGTAGCCAAATCTACATAGTAGCCTTAAACCATCATATTGTTAATCTGCTGTTATCTTTATTCCCCTTTCAAATCATTATGGAAATCTACTTTGTAGCATAGCATTATCAAAGATGGCCCCTGCTCTGTGAAATCCTAAAACATGAGACTTATGCGTACTTGGAATTGAAATGAATTTCCTCAAAACAACAATTAGAGACACAGGAAACTTTATTTTTATTTAGTAATTTCATAGTAATTTCAGTGACCTAATGGAATTACTTGATGACGGTCTTACTCTAAAAAGCTATTCCTAGGAGATGAAAAAAATTTGAATTTGATCATTGTACTCCTAAAATGTAAGGATTCTGAAGAAAATGTCAAGTAATTACCTGCAATTAGAAAGTAAAATTAAGGATGCTTCAAAAATTACACCCTGGCCTATCATTTCAGTAATTGATTAATGAATCCCAAAGAAATTTCTTACTTTGTTCTGTGCATTTACATTTATAGATAAAATCATGTATTTGTTTAAATTTTACATAGCTATTTTTAAATATTGATATTCAAATTAATTATCATACATTAATGTTAAGTTTGTCCTCGTTATATCGTTTCATCTGTTTATACGATCATAGGAACAAAGAAACTCATTGCTCTGCTGAATTCACATGAACCTTTTAAAATTGGATACAGTCAGATGAATTTAAAATATATCTACATGTAAAAATCAGACTATTTAGAAATTTTATGGTCTCTTAATTTTGTGTTTTCATAATTACAAAGTCATGGGAAATTCAGGGATGCAAGCTTATGTGAATACTCACTACCAAATCAGGTCCTATTGGGTTCTTTCTGAAGAAATTCTGTCACCACTATGTAATGGCCTCTACTGTTAAAAAATGAATTTAATTGTCCCTTACAGGGAACTTTAGCCTTTTAATTTTCATTTATTTCTGCTTTATATGTTCAGAAGCATTCTCTTGGTGTAATAATCTCAAATGATTTGTAGATCAGGGATTTCCTATAATTACTTTTTTAGAGAGGAAGTAAAGAATCACCTTGAAGACAATTCATTATAACAAACACTTCAGTTATTGTGTTTATTTACAGTATTTACATATTGCACAATAGCTGGAATACTAATTTACATTTATTATACAAAGAACAATTGAAATTAGCCTTGATATGGTTATTCACAGATTTACACTCCACTGTCTCCAAAATAAGACTGATGTTTTCTTTTTCATTCATGCAATTTCAAATAATACTCTGGAAATTTAATTTCAAAAGTGCCAAATCATAGTATAAGCAATATGAAAATATAGTTCCAGGTTCTGCTTATGTTTCTAAAGAAATACTCTCTGCAATTTCAACTGGTCAGGAAAAAGTATCATTTCAGGAACTATATGTTAAATGTGGAGAATTATCTTTTTCTAAAACAAAGAGTGGTGTTACTGTAAGGTATACTAATGTACAGACATTTGCAAACTGTCAACAACATACAAATCTCAAAGGAATTATTGAAGAATGTCAGCAAAAGTAAATCTCTTCTTCACAAGGGTATATATTTATAAAGTTAAGATCTATTTTTCTGTTGGTTTCCAAGGCACTTCACATGGTTCTTAGTGTGTTGCTCCTTTGCCACACAGTGCTGAAAATAAAGAAATTTATTGTATAATTTTAAAAAATGTGTATGAGAGGGGTGTATAAGAGAGGGATATGGGATTCTTGGTAGTGGTGTTGTCTGACCCTACTCTTCTATGAATTGTATATTTTATTTTTCTTTTCATTACCTTTTTTATTATTTGTATAGGAAAAAAACCTTTTTTGTAGTAATCAATATGTTCAAATGCTGACATGGAGTACTGGTGCTTTGGTTTGCTCAGTCATCTATCTCAGGACTTGCCCTTATGAAGTTCATTACTGTAAAGGAGAGGCTAAACCTGCTTGTAGTTGTGCCTGGGAATCTCCACTTGAGTGCCCCTTTGTTGCTCAGATGTGGCCCTCTCTTTCTAGCTAAGCCAAATTGGGAGATTCACTCACTGCTCTCCCTCTATATGGGATCTGAACCCCAGGGTTGTAAATCTCCTGGCAATGCAGGGTATGATTCCAAAGGATGAATCTTGACCTGACCTCATGGGATTGAGAACATCTTGTTGACCAAAAGGGGGATGTGAAATGAAACAAAAAGTTTCAGTGGCTAAGAGATTCCAAATGGCATTGAGAGACCACTCTGATGGGCATTCTTATGTACTATATAGATAACCCATTTTAGGTTTTAATGCATTGGAATAGCTAGAAGTAAATACCTGAAACTACCAAACTGCAACATTGTAGCCTTGACCCTTGAAGAGGATTGTATGGCAATGAGGCTTACAATTGTGACATGGTGGTTGTGAAAGCCTTTTGGATCACATTCTCTTTATTCACTCTATGGATGGATGAGTAGAAAATGGGGACAAAATCTGACTGAAAAATAGGGTGGGAGGGGGCATGATTTGGATGTTATTTTTACTTTTATTTTTTACTCTCATTCTTGCTTTCTCTGGTTTAAGGAAAATATTCAAAAAATAAATTGGTGTGATGAATTCACAACAATATCATGGTACTGTGAACAGTGGATATTGTATAATTTGTGTGATATTGTATGATTTGTGAATATATCTCAATAAACATTAATTTAAAAAAATATATAAACAGAGGGATACAGGTGCTGGAGAAAATGTGGAGAGGGATCCTCCTATTGCCTGTTAGTGGGGAAGTATACTGGTGCAGACCATCTGGGAAACAGTGTGGTGGTACCATAGGAAACTAAGAATGGGTTTCACATGTGGTCCTGTAACCATTTTGTTGGGCATGTACTTGGAAGAACTGAGAGAGGAACACAAATGGACACTTGAACACTGGTGTTTTCAGCAACAATATTCAAGATTTTCAATGGATAGAGGTGGCCTAAGGTACATCAAATGATAAACACAATGGTGAACTTTGCTATGCATATATGATGGAACATTGAGCAGCTGCAAGAAAGAATGAAACTGCGAGGTATGCAACTAGGTGAATGGAACTTGAGGACCGTATGTTCAGTGAAAAAAGCCAGAATCAAAAAGAAAAACAGTGCCTTGCTAATATGAATTAACTATAATGTGCAGACTGAGAATTTAACCTGAGAGCATAATTTATCAAGGGAAGGCTTATTGTAAATGTCCCTACATTGTAAGCTCTTACAGAAGTCACATCCATTCATGAGTTGTAATGGTTATTTCTAAATTCTGAGATGCTGAGCTGTTTCATGTATATCTAGGTCAGTCCCTGGAAATTTGGGTATTTGTGTGATACCTGAGACTCAGGGCCAGAGTTGGACAGCTATGAATATCAGCATTAACCCATACAGCAAATTTTAAAAAAGCTGAAAAAGAGATCAGACTTCAATTAGATATATGTACAAATTAGATACATGGACTTCATTGGGACTAAGGTAAGTCAGAATAAAGTGTAAAGGGTGATGTTGGCTGTGTTTTAAAACTTCAACTTCTATGTGAGACCAAAGGAAAAGATGTTTCTTTGGTGCAAAATCTGTATTTTCTGTGGCACACTATATAATTTAACTAGTATGGTCAGTTTATTAAAAAATATAATTACATGGGACCTTGAATAAGGAGTGAGATCTGGCTGGATTGTACAGGTTACTGTAAAGACCCAATGCATCCCAGCATAATGTGAATAGAGGTTAAGAAGTATTTGCAAAGCCACCTTGAAATATTAAACTTCATTACCTGGAGAATTCTTGATATTCTCACAAGTACTGAGGACTACCAGTTTAGCAGGCTGAGCCCTTCATATTGGGGCTTTCCATTATGTAGGTTGTTACTTCAAACAAGATGTTAAGCCTACTTAAATTTGTGCCTGAGTCACCCCCATAGACCCTCTTTGATGCTCTGATGTGACCTCTCTCTCTAAGCCAACTCTGCAGATAAACTTATTGCCCTCAACACTATGTGGTACAGGACCTACAGGAATGTAAATCTCCCTGGCAATTTGGGACATGACTCCTGGGAATAAGCCTGGAAATGGCATCATAGAATTGAGAAAGACTTCTGGTCCAAAAGGGGGAAGAGAAATGAAACAAAATAAAGTTTCAGTGGCTGGAAGATTCAAATGGGTTTGAGAGGTCATTGTGGAGGTCTTGTGCATTATAGAGATACCCCCTTCAGTTTTTAGTTTATTAGAAAGCCAGGTGGAAATACCTGAAACTGTAGAATTGCACCCAAGTAGCCTTGATTCTTGAAGATTATCATACAACTATATAGCTTACAGTGTGACTGCTTGATTGTGAAAATGTTTTGGCTCACACTACCTTCCTCCAGTGTGTGGATAGATGAGTAGAAAACAGGGGACCAAAAGTAAATGAATAAAGGGGTAGAAGGGATATGAAATATTTTGGGTACTGTTTTTTAATTTTTTATTGTTATTTTTATTTTAATTCTTATTTTTATTTATATTTTTTGGAGTAATGAAAATGTTCAAAAATTGATTATGCTGATGAGTGAATGACTATATGATGATACTGTGAACAATTGATTGTACACTTCATATTGTTGTATAGTGTGTGAATAGATCCCATAAAATTCTATTAAAAGACAACAATCTGAGCACTGACTTACAGATGTCTGCTTCATTGAAGCACCTAGGAATCAAAATATTAGTGTTGGCAGGAGAAGAAAAACTCTGATGACCTGAACTCTTTGTCCAGGTCAAGAAATACCAAAACTGGCCATAGATGGGTGGGCAAAGATAAATCAATGTGATCACAATAAGTTTTCTTTTCTGAGTTGTCACAACCCATTGATAAAATAGAGCTACATTCATGAATGTTTTCACATTTAGTCATATGTATATATATGTATTTTCCATTTGTCAAAAGTGAGCATAAGGTGAAACAGCATACAGTGTCCTTTCTGGATATAAATTTGCAGAGGTGAGGTGGTCCAAATGGGAGCAAAAAAACTGACTTCCTCATGAAATAAACTAGATAAACAAAAATTAAGAATAATGCAAAAGATTTATTCCATACCATAAGTCATTTTCCTTTCCTATCCTTCTAACATACAACTGTGCACTCAGAGCATGTGTGAATCAAAATGCTTCCAATCAAGGTTGTGAAGCCCCATGACTAAGGATTTTTAATTCATTAAGTCACCCTGGGGTAAAAAGAGAGGTAGCATATGTGAATAGAGGACATCTGTCCATCAAGTTATACATATCTACTTAATAAAGAGGTAGATTATTTAAAAGTCTCAACAGGCTCAGGTATTGACTTGGGCCTGAAAGTGATGTTTTAATTACTTATTAAGCATATTAGAATGCTAGCTGTCACTGGATTAGTATCTTAAGTTTAAACACTGGAAAGAAATGATTGTTATAAAACACACACAGACATAGTATTTTGTGGTTCTACTGTTTATTTGTTCCACTATTTTTGTAATTGGGGCAAGATAAGTGGTCCAACTTGTTTAAGGACATTAATGTACCCCACAAATTGACTGCATCAAAGATTATTATTAATTATTCTGTCAAACACAGCATTGATTTCCATCTACAATTATTTTTTAAGATAAAAAATTGAAAAAGAAAGTTGTGGCCATGAGCTATGAAGCATTGCACTTTTAACACACAGATTGACTGAAAAACCTAGAACATCACTGTTTAGGATGTGAATCATTGTTGGCCTTCAGCAATGAATGGATTCAGCTTTAGTGTGACTTCTCCAAAAATGCTTTGCAGCAGCTAACACACTGCTGGTAAACAGTCTCAAAGTTGGAGTCATTTCCATAATAGGGATCCTCAATAATAAGGTGTTTTTGTGGATCATAGCTCCCAAGCAGTTCAATTTTCACTTTGTGGTTTTTAACTTCACTAACTTTTCTATTCATATATCCAAGATTGTTTTCATCCATACATAGTACATAATCAAATGTGGCAAATTCTTCTTTGGTAAACTACCAGGCCACATGATTCATAGGAATATCATGCTTCTTCATGCAATTTTGCCCTTGATAATCAGGAGGATTTCCTATCTCATAAGTGGATGCTGTGGCACTGTCTATCCTCCAATTATCTGAAATATTTTGATCAGTTATGATTTTTTTGAAAACTCCTGCAATGGGTGATCAACAAATATTACTCAGACATACAAACAGCACTGGTGGCTGCACTGACATCTTCTCTGAAGCAAAAAGCAGCAGAGAGTGAGTTCTCATACACATTTAACTTTGGTATGTTTTCTTTGTTATATTTAAGGGAAGCATATTACACTGCTACTGTTGACCATAGGCTTCAGTTTGCTTTGATTATATTTTTCCACACTACCCTCCCCTTTCCAACACTCTGCATACTTACATTCATTTGTTCTCTCACAGGCAAGAGCATTTTTATATTTGTACATTTAGTTGCAATCATAAATCACTTCAGTTTCTGCAGAATTAAAACGTCCCAGTCTTTATCTTCTATCATTAACTCAGGTGTCATACATATACCTAGCCCACCTATTCCAGCCTTACACATGGATATCTTTGTTCAGGGTACATTCAGTATTGTGCTCCATCACAAAGTATTATGGTATCTATTGTGGGATCTATACAGTCAATCGTGCTGAACATTCTGTTGTCCTTCAGCATCAAGTGCCTGATCTGGACCCTCTTTCTATCTCCTGATAGCCTGTGTTATCAGCTTTTAACTCTCAAAGTTTATCATTAATGTTAGTTCTTATAAGTGAGACCATACAGTATTTGTCCTTCTGTTTCTGGCTAACTTTTCTTTCAACACAACATCCTCAAGGCTCATCCACATTAGTATATGTTCCATGATTTTGTTCTGTCTTACAGCTATGTAATATTCCAACATATGTATGTACCAGTTTGCTTATCCACTGATCTGTTGATGGACATTTGGGCTGTTTCCATCTCTTGGATATCATCAATAATGCCACAATAAACATCAGTTTAAAAATATCAATTTGTGTCTTAACTGTCAGCTCCTCTGAGTATATACCTAGTAATGGAATACCTGGGTCATATTGAGCATCAATACTTAGATTCCTGAGGAAATGCCACACTGCCTTCCAGAATGTTGCACCATTCTACATTCTCAGCAAGAGTGAATAAGTGTGCCTCTTTCTCCACATCCTCTCAAGTGCTTGTAATTTTCTGTTATTTTGGATAATGGCCATTCTGTTAGGTGTGAGATTATATCTCATTGTGGCTTTGATTTGCATTTCCCTTATAACAAATGAAGTTGATTATTTTTTCATATGTTTTTGAGTCATTTGTATTTACTCTTCAGAAAAGTTCCTGTCCATGTCTTTTGCCAATTTAAATTGTTTTTTTTTTGTCTTTCTGTTGTTGAGTTGTAGGATCATTCTTTACATTTGGGATATGAAACCTTGTCTGATATGTCATTTCCAAATATTCTCTCTGTTTTATAGGCTGCCTTTTTACCTTTCTGACAAAGAGTTCTGATGTACAAAATTGTTTAATTTTGAGGTGATCCCATTTGTCTACATGTTCTTTGGTTGCTCACAATTTAGGTGTATGGTATAAGAAACCATCTCCTATCACAATATCTTTAAAATATTTTCTTCTAAGAGTCTTATGGTCTTAGCACTTACATTTAGATCTTGATCCATTATGAGTTAATTTTTCTATAAGTGTGAGATAGGGGTCCACTCTCATTCTTTTGGAAATGGATATCCATTCTCCAAACACCATTTATTGAAGAGGCTTCTCTCTCCCAGTTGCTTTGGCTTGACTGTTTATCAACAATCAATTGTCAGGGGGAGGAGCTAAGATGGCAGCATAGAGAGGAGTGGAAGACTGTTAGTCCCCCCATTGAACAATTCATAAATGACTGAAAAACTAGACAATAACCTGGAATAACTGGGGGAGACAAACTTGACTGTCCACTCATCATCCACCAACCTGAATTGGGAGGAATGCCCAAGATTGCAGCATAAAATTTGTAAGTAAAACTGTGGACCCATGCTGAGAGCCAAGAGCTGAGAGCCCCTCCCTCACAGAAGCCTCACAGTGATAGAGAGCAGCACTCTCTCAGCCTTGCTCCAACTGGGGTTCTAATGTTAACTGCTCAATACAGACAGCAAATACTCAGTAAGCAGACAGAGGCTTTTGGTGACAATTGACCTTGGGAGAGTTGGGGGACATATCTGTCCCAGGAGCCCAGATAATCAGGTGCCATCTCTGGCTGATGGGTGAACCTGGGAGATTCTCTGTCCCTTTCTCTCTCTGTGGAGAAAACCTCAGTCATTTGCAACCCACAGCACTTTGCAGTAAGACAGCCTCAGCCATTTTAAAATCAAAACACTTTGATCAGCAAAGTTAGAGAAACAAAGAACTCTCTGGAGGGGGCATAGTTTCCCAAGAGGAAAAGGAGGGGCCCATCTTTACTGCCTGCCTTTCTGCAACCAGACCCCAAAGCCTGGGGGAGGAGAGCCACAGGCCACACCCTCTTACACCAGCTGGTGACAGGCTGGCAGGTGTACCTGCTGGGCAGAAAAGCACAGGTGTATCAATCTTCTAAGAAAAACCAGCAGGGAAACCAGATACTGAATATTTCCTTCTTCTGTGACCTGAGCCTGTTCTTATCTGGGAAAACCTGATTGGGATGGTCTAGGAGGTCAGATGTCTAGACAACAGAAAACTACAATCTACACTAAGAAAAACAAACCTATGGCCCAGTCAAAGGCACAAACATGCACTTCAAATGAGATTCAGGAATATAAACAACTAATGCTAAATCAAGTCAAAAAGTTTAGAGAATATTTTGCAAAAGAGGAAGAGGCAGTAAAGAAAACACTGGGCATACATAAGGCAGAAATCAAAAGTTCAAAAAAAACAACTAGTAGAATCTATGGAAATGAAAGGCACAACACAAGAGATGAAAAACACAATGGAAACATACAACAGCAGATCTCAAGAGGCAGAAGAAAACAGTCAAGAACTGGAGAACAAAACACCTGAAAGCCTACACACAAAGGAGCAGATAGAGAAAGGAATGAAAAAAATATCAGCAATGTCTCTGGGAACTTAAGGATGAAGCAAAGTACAAGAATGTACATATCATTGGTGTCCTAGAAGGAAAAAAGAAGGGAAAAGGGGCAGAGGCAATAATAGAGGAAACAGTCAATGAAAATTTCCCATCTCTTATGAAAGACATAAAATTACAGATCCAAGAAGCACAGCATACTCCAAACAGAATAGATCTGAATAGGCCTATGCCAAGACACTTAATAATCAGATTATCAAATGTCAAAGACAAAGAGAGAATCCTGAAAGCAGCAAGAGAAAAGCAATCCATCACATACAAAGGAAGCTTAATAAGATTATGTGTGGATCTCTCAGCAGAAATCATGGGGGCAAGAAGGAAGTGGTGTGATATATTTAGGATACTGAAAGACAAAAACTGCCAACCAAGAATCCTATATCCAGCAAAGCTGTCCTTCAAATATGAGGGAAAGCTCAAAACATTTTCTGACAAACAATGAGAGGCTTTGTGAACAAGACACCCACTCTACAGGAAATACTAAAGGGAGAACTACAGAGTGATAGGAGAAGACAGGAGTGCATGGTTTGGAACACAATTTTGGGAGATGGTAGCAGAGCAATGTAAGTACACTGAACAAAGATAGCTATGAATATGGTTGAGAGTGGAAGGTTGGGAGCATGTGAGACACCAGAAGAAAGGAGGAAAGATAAAGAATGGGACTGTGTAACTTGGTGAAATCTAGAGCGTTCAGCAAATGTGATAAAATGTACAAATGTATTCTTTTGTGAGGGAGAACAAGCAAATGTCAACATTGCAATGTGTTAAAAATGGGGAGGCATTGGGGGAGGGATGAAATCAACATAAATTAGGGATTGTAACTAACAGAATCATTGTATTTTGCTTCCTTTAATGTAACAAAGGTGATATGCCAAGGTAAATGCAGATAAGAGGGGGGGATAGGGGAGGTATGTTGGACACTTGACATTGGTGGTGGTGTCTGACTCTTTACTCTACTCTGATTTAAGGTTACTTTTCCTACTTCCTAGCTGTCATTTTTTTTCTTTCTTTTGCCTATCTTCTTTGACTCTCTCTCCTGCCCTGTGGAAGAAATGTAGATGCCCTTACATAGATAGTGGTGAAGGTGGTGAACACATAAATATGTGACCATACAGAGAACCATCGATTGTTTACATAGGATGGAATGTATGTTGTGTGAACAAAACCATCTTAAAAAATGGGTTGATGACAAAACCTCAAGGACAATGTAGTGAGCGAAATAAGCCAGACACATAAGGACAAATATTGCAGGGTCTCACTGATAAGAACTAATTACAATATGTAAACACATAGACATGAAATATAAGGTACCAAAATATAACATGAGGCTAAAAATGGGGAGCAGTTGCTTAGCATGAGCAGAATGTTCAACTAGGATGAACTTAAATGTTTGGAAATGAACAGAGGTGTTGGTAGCAAGATGTGAGTATAGCTAACAATGCCAGATGGTTCATGAATGAGGTGGAAAGGGGAAGCTCAGAGTCATATATGTCACCAGAAGGAAAGTTGGAGGTCAAAAGATGGGAACATATAAAACTGAATCCTATGGTGGGCAATGTCCATGATTAACTGTACAAATATTAGAAAACTCTTCTATGAACCAGAACAAATAAATGACAATACAACTAGAAGTTAATAATAGTGGGGCATATAGGGAAGAAGTATATACCTATTGCAAAATATACACTTCAGTTAGTAGTATTTCAACATTCTTTCATAAACAGTAACAGAGGTATTATACCAACACTATGAGTCAACAATTGAGGGGGGTTGGTTAGGGATATGGGAGGATTCGACTTCCCTGTTTTTTTCTTTTTTTTCATCTTTCACTTTATTTCTTGTCTGGGTTAATGAAAAGTTTCTAAAAATTGAACAAAAATTAAGTGCAGTGATGGATGCACAGCTGTATGAGGGAACAAAGGGCAACTGATTGTACACTTTGGATCTTTGTATAATTTTATGGTATCTGAACAATCCCAATAAAAATTAAAAAGAAAAACAATCAATTGTCCAAAGATGCAAGAGTGTATTTCTGAACACTCAATTTGATTCTATTGGTTGGTATCTCTGTCCTTATGTCAATATCATTCTGTTTTGAGCACTGTAGCTTTGTAATATGCTTCAAAGTTAGGTAGTGTGAGACCTTCAAATTTGTTCCTGTTTCTCTAGGTATTTTTGGCTATTCAGGGCACTTTGCCCTTCCAAATAAATTTGGTTATTGGTTTTTTCTATTTCTGCAAACAATGTCTTGGGATTTTAATTGATATTGCATTGAATCTATAAACCAGTTTAGGCAGAGTTGATACTATAATTATATTTAGTCTTCCAATCCATGAACATGGAATATTTTTCCATTTTTTCAGGTCCTGTTCAATCTCTTTTAGCAGTTTCTTGTAGTTTTCCATGTACAGGTCTTTTGTGGCCTTCATTAAGTTTATTCATAAATAGTTGATTCTTTTGGTTGCTCTTGTAAATGGGATTTTTAAAATTTCTTCCTCTTGTTGCACATTACTTGTGTATAAGAACACTACAGATTTTTGTGTGTATGTTGTAGCCTGCACCTTTCTTGTACTCATTAATTTGCTCTAACTGCTTTGCTATAGATTTTTCTGGATTTTCTACACATAGAATCATGCGACCTGCAAACAGTGAAAGTTTCAATTCTTCCTCTCCAATTTGGATGCATGTTATTTCTTTTTCTTGCCTAATTGCTCTAGCTAGAGCTTCCAGCACACTGTTGAATAACAATGGTGATAGTGGGCATCCCTGTCTTGTTCTTGATCTTAGAGGAAAAGCTTTCAGTCTCTCCCCATTAAGTACAATGTTAGCTTTGGGTTTTTCATATACATATTGCCTTTATCATATTGAGAAAATTCACTTCTATTCCTGTCCTTTGAAGTGTTTTCATCAAGAAATGATGTTCGATTTTGTTAAATGCCCTTTCTGCATCCATCAAAATGATCATGTGGTTCTTCTGTTTTGACTTATTGATGTGGTGGATTACATTGATTAATTTTCTTGTGTTGAACCAGGCTTGCATACCTGGAATAAACCCCACTTGGTCATAGTTTATAATTCTTTTAATGTGCCACTGTATTTGATTTGCAAGTATTTTGTTGATTTTTGCATCTGTATTTATTAAAGAGATTGTTCTATTATTTTTTGTAGTATCTGTGTCTGATTTTGGTATTAGGGTGATATTGGCTTCATGGAATTAGTTGGGAAGCTTTCCTTCCTCTTCAATTTTTCTGAAGACTTTGAGCAGGATTGTTATTAATTCTTTCTTGAATGTTTGATAGAATTCACATGTGAAACTATGTAGTCCTGGGCTTTTCTTTTTTGGGGGAGCTTCTTGATGACTGACTGTACCCTGTACTTTTGATGGTTTGTTGAGGTTGTCCATTTCTTCTTGGGGCAATGCTTGTTGTTTATGCTTTTCTAGGAAGTTATCCATTCCATGCAAGTTGTCTAGTTTATTAGCATGTAGTTACTAAAAGTATCTTCACATTATCTCCTTTATTTATTCAGGGTCAGTAGTTGTGTTTCCTTTCCCATTTCTGATTGCTTTTACTTGCATCCACTCTATTTTGATAGCCTAGCTATGGGTCCATCAATTTTCTTGAATAGAGGCTGTAATACTACAGTTGTCCAGGTTCACATAGTACCTACATATAATGCAATACTGTGTAAACAATGTCCGAGATTGCTCACACCTTGAAAATTGATATTTATCTTTTTCTCCCATCAATTATAGTATTTGTTGATATATTGGAGGGGAAAGAAGGTTCTTGCAGAACCCCTATGAAGACCAGGTTGTCAATAACTATAAAGAAAGCTATATAATTAAATTAGAGGTACAGGTATTCTGATCAAACATATGCACAGATGGGAAGTGTCCTTTCTGGGAAGTAATAAATTGAGACCCTAGAGAGGTCAAATGAGATTGGTAATTCAGATTCAGGTTAACTTGTCACCATCAATTAGTCACTGAAGCCTGTCCTTTAATTGTCCCAGAATATGCTCAATCATACATGAGAGTTTTAGGGAATATGGAATATGGAAAGTCCTTTCAACGTCCCATGATTGGGTCACTGATGGGTCTCTAATCTTTGGCCATTTCTAGATGCAATATTTTAGAGAAACCAAATAGGAAGCAAATATATTTTTGTAGCCTGGATAACATGGCCTAAGTAAGTTGAATTCATGGGACTAGCTAAACCAAATATGGAAAAACTGTCGATTGCAGTCAGTTTTACAATCTGCATATGATGAGATGCCCAATATGGTCTACCTGCTTAGATTGTTCTGACCTATTGGATTGGAAATCTGTCTCTGGGCAGGATCCAGCAGCTGGGATATATTTTTCATTTTATTCCAGATCTTCTGATGCAATGACAGTCCATTCATGCAGGATCTCATTCAGATTTTGTCTGAATCACATGGATGTCCTCTCATGGATCCAGGAGATGATGGATTGTAAATCCACTTGTACAACTCTTTGCCCTGGGGTGGACAGCAATTCAGTCTATACATTTACCTGATAAGCATGGTCTGCTTGTCAGTAATGTTTCTTTCATCAGCATAGGTTCCTTTCTCTTGAGTATCCACATGTGTATCCAAAAGTTTATAAAAAGGGGAACTTATTTTCATCCACACTTTGTTTCCAAGGAGATGTAACTCATCCAAATGTAGGTGAGACATTTTGATTAGATATTTCCTTGGAGATGTGACCCTGCCCATTCAGGGTGGACCTTAATTTTATCTGGTGTCCTTTAAAGAGGGCAGAGAGATGAAATGCTCTTGGATATGCTAAGCCAGGGCCCAGAGAAACTGAAAGAAAAATACAGATACTGATGCTTGGAGACACTTGGAGATACAAACAGAAAGGTGTTTGGAGGTGCCAGCTAAATGGAGAAGTTCAGAGTTAGCCCAATAGAAGCTAAGAAAGGACCCACAGATGCTTAGAGAAAAACACAACCCAGGAGCAAAGGACCAGAAGATTCCAGCCACATGCCTTCCCAACTGAGAGGTATTCTGGATGCCATCAGCATTTGTTCAGTGAAGTTATCCTCTTGTTGATGCCTTAGTTTGGACACTTTCATGGCATCAGAAAAGTAAATTTGGAATCTGAAAATCCCCTTTATAAAAGCCAATCCATTTCTGGTATTTTGCATAATGGCAGCATTAGCCAACTGGAACAACCAGACATTCTGGTTTGGGTAGAGCTCTGTCTTCTTGGGAAGGGAGAGAAGGGGCAGGAAAACTTATGTTGAGAAACTCCTTGGAGGATGAGTAGGGTGTTCACTTGTTATCTTAAGCCTCTTTCTCTTTCTGCACTTTAGTAAGTCCTAGTAGCCCTGGGTACACATAGGCAGGGGGAAGTCCTGTCACTCTCCCATAGAGACCAATGTGGCCACCTGACTATCCCAAAACCTCTGCCTGAAGCTGCAGACAAGTCTGCTCTGGCCACTGCTCAAATGAGTGGAGCATGAGCCCTTTCTCTGCAGGGAAACTTGGAGGAGAATCACCCCAGAACCTCTTTAGTCTCTACAATTTCATCTTTGCATTTGTTGTGGTTTGGGAAATATGAATGGCTGCAAGGATGCAACTTCTCCCCCAAGGCAGCCCTCAAATAACTAGCTTTACCAAGATTAACTCTATTTTGTGGAAGCAAATTAAATCTCTAAAATTCTCCTTGGTGCCTTGAGAAAAGTGATCAGAAGGTCTGTGCTTTATTTTTTCCAGAGATTTCAAGAACTCCTTGAGCAATAAGGCATCTAGCAGGCTTAGGGTACTGCTTAGATTTGAACTACTCATGGGTACCCATGAACTTCAATTACCATTGTTTGAGGGCCTTGATCAATGACTAGGGATCTGAACTAGAAGAATTTCTCAAATCCCTCTGTTGAATCACTAATCTGAAACAGTGAGCAAGCTCTACCAGGTAACCTGGGGCAAAAGGGAAGGTCCAATGACCCCCCATGAACCATGGAATTTGTAAATACCATTTGTAATGATCCCTCAAGAACATGTCTTGGCTTCTACTAACATTTCCCCAGACCCATTGGTGTTGCATCAGATATGCCCCCACAGAACCCTTGAGAATATCCAGTGGATTCCTCTACCATCTTATTGGTGAAATGTCCCATGGAACTCTGAAACTCTTGCAAATATTCTTCTAGAATTCTTCCAGAATATCCTGCAGCCATTGTCATTCCTCCCATAGTATTCCATGGTGGCTCCATGTCTTCTCCTTTTCCAGAATGGCATTCTGTTTAATTGTCTACACTGCTCCCTGTGTCAGTGTTGTCAAGAGATGAGCTAAGCTGCCAAATATTGGTTATATAAAAGTGTCAAAGCCAAAATGGAAGTAAACAGTGACACTTAAATCACTTAGTATGGTAATAAAAGCAAAAGGGTCAATCAAGGAAAGATGCCAACTCACATCTGTTCCATTTCCCTACGGAATATGGCCACCAGCAGAGGGTCAGATGGATCAGTACAGACACAGTATCTTCTCATAGCTGAGGGATCACTGATCAAAAGGCTCCTGCATTTTTATGGATCCAGGAGCTAGGGTTACATAATACTGTGTAGTGAACCAGAGTGAAGAAATCATCCTCAATATCTCCCCTTCCTCCTTCCAAAAAGAAGTTCTCAGCAGGGACCCTGAGGAAGGCCTCCATTATGGGCCTCTAATATGGAGTTTTTATGGAGTCTTTGGCTAGGAATGCAGTTATGCAGAGCACCATATTTGGACAGGGAGACCTGATTCCTTGACTGTAATTCCCTTCAGAATGTGTTCAGCTGTGCAACAAATGTGGTATGGGGTAGTTCACGTTCCCCTGTCTTACATGTCCTGTAAATCCCTATAATTGCCTTTAGCCAGGATGGAATAAACACATAAGGGTATATGAAAAGCTGGACTCCTCAAAGGCAATGAATATTGATTCTATTAGAATATAGATAGTTCAGAAATTATGGGCAAATATAATTTAATTTATGAAGTAACCATATTAGAACAATAAATGTTAATTGATATGCTATTACTTTGTTGAACTAGTTTTAATACTCTAAATTTAATCTTTATTCAGAAGAACAGTGTGACTATATATTGTTGTATTCCAAATCAGTTTTAAACACATAATTATAAAAATGGTTCAAAGGTGAAAACCTCAGAATCCCAGATGTTTTCTCTGTTCCTCAATAGTTTTATGATCTCTTGTTTCACCTCAGAAGTAACCATTCCTCTGATTGTAAATGCACACTGGTAGCACATATTTTGGCAAATTAATAATGAGAGCCTATTCGGAACCACAATTCAAATGAGTGTCACAATTCATTTTGGCCAGCATGGCCACATTATATATTTTTGCCAGTAAACTGAAAGCAATAAAAAGAGTGTGGAATTCAGAACTAACATATATGCACTTCACTACAATATCTTTTAAATCTGCCATGATAACAAATAACATACAATATAGAGGCTGCTCTGATAGTCTGGGTCTAGACTGTGCACATTGTGGAGTAAATCCTTAGCCAACACACAAGGGAAGTAAATGATGTGTGTCTCAAGTTGAAAATCATCTTTGTGGCTCTCAGCTCAAAGACAAGGTTTTTCAGTTACTGCAGCATGAAGTAGTCATAATTGAGTGATGCATTATCAGTTTTCTAAAGAAGCTGTATCAACTTATACACACACACAGTATTTTAAAGCTTTTCCCTTGTGCCACATCCATACTGACAGTTTGTGTTTCCAGATTTATTTTTTCCAATCTACTGAATTTTTAGCAGAACCTCATTTTGATTGTAATATTTATTTTCCTTAAACTAATGGTGCAGAACACATGATCACCTGTAAATGAGATATTTATTTTTCTACTTATTTGAAATTCTTTTAAAGGAAGAGTTACATTTTTTCCCTCACTTTAAAGTTTTCATTACTGTGTTCTTGTTAGGCCTAGAGGCTAAATATCTTCATTTTATAGCAATCAAATTCAAAAACATTTTATGTATTTTTATTTCTCTTCCTCTTCTTCCTCCTTCACCTTCTGAAAGTTTATTTCATTCTTTATGGTTAAGAAGATATCTTCTGAGATATTATACTATTTTCACATTTTATTCTTTGATCTTCTTAGTCTTGTTTTGTGTAGGACCAGAAAACAATGAATGCAATTTTATTTTTCAATTTTTAGTCTAGTTCCTGTGAATATGTACTGAAATATATAGATATATAGGTATAGCTATAGATACAGATATAGATATGTATCTCAGAACATAGTGACAGAAATTAGACTGAAATCTAAATTTTATTATTAGAATGCAATATACCTCTTCTGAATATAACCTCTACAGTTCTACATAAAATTTTTTATTGAAATTATATCAAATTTTAAAAATCTAATTATATATGTATATGTAGTTTCTGCACAGTACTTTCCTACATCTGTTTATGTTGAGTCTTCCATATGTAACCCTTATGCTGTTGTGTTGGTTACTTGTCTGCTTCTGCAACAATGCCATGTTTAATTACATTTATTTTATTGTAAGATGAAATGTGTTAAAAATCCTTCTACTTTTTCTTCATTTGAAATATTTATAATATTTGATTCTTATGAATTTTTGAGGTGAATATGTCAAATTCTTGAGAAATATATATGCTGGTATTAATAATGTTGAGTCTTTAAATCAACAATATGACCAATTGCTCAATTAGATTACTTCTTTAATATCTCTAAAAGATATTTTAGATTTCTCCAAAAGATCTTATATATTTCTGCTATTTCGATATATATTTTCTTGCTATTTTCAATAGTTTCATTTAAAATCCACTGTTTACCTTATTAATTTATACTTTATTGAATTTTTCATCATATTACCTTCTCAAACCATTTCCAAATATTATTTTCATAAAATGTATTCAGATTTTATTTATCCTTAAATTTCACATTAAATCTGCTTCTAATGCAAGTTCTGTTTCTTATTTCCAGTTGCTTATGTATTTTCTTTTCTTTGTCTTATTTCATATGTTACTTAATAAATTTAAGAGTGGACTTACTCCAATTCCTTATCAATGGAAGCCTCTACCATGCACATTTAAAGTTGTGTGATGCTTGAATTAGTAGGTTTACCTTTGAATATTTACTTTTACAGAGTAGTTATTTTTACAGAGAAAAAAATTTCCTTCTAAATCTTTGATAATTTTCATAATGATTAAGTATTTTATTGGAAGATACCTCTTCTATGAAGAATTACCATTTAATCTTTAAATTTTAACCTCAGTTGTGGTAATGATGTATTATATTTAATTTTTAAAATTAAATCACTTATTTTCTGGGAAAAACACAACTTTGTCATGATATATTGTATTTTTGTATCAGTTTTTTATTTTTGAAATTCCATATTTCTTGAATATAAACCTCTTCTGTTTTATCAAGATCCGTTTTCTCCTGACTTCCTCCCATAGCTCCCTATCCTCTTTTCTAATTTGGAATATTATATGTCTCATGTGCCTCTATCTGACTAATTCTTCCCATCAGCAATCTTTTGAATTGTGTCTCTCATAGCAATTTCATTCATGTAATATCATAAAAATGTGTACATGGGTATTATAGAGCTGAATACTGAAATTTCTGACATTATTTTATATAATACCTGATTCATAGTTCCTTGTTTATGATCTTCTTTTTGACATCTCTTTATTTTTAGTGCTTGAATGATCATAATCAATTGTGTATGATTTTCAAAAATTCTCTATATGCCATTATACATGGAAGAGCATGTCTTTTTTACCAGTGCAAAGTTCATGTTTATTTTTAATATGCATCTTTTCCTTCTCTCTGTTTTCTTATTATTTCCAGATATTGGCACTTTTAATTTAGTAATCATTGTCAAGTTTCTGTTTTATTCTATTTTTCAAATAGTTAATTTTTTTGTCTTTAGGTCTTTATGTTTTCTCCACAATATTTTCTCATACTGCATTTGACTTATCTATCATTTTTTTTTCATTTTTTTTCATTTTTATTGAGATTGTTCAGATACCATACAATTATCCAAAGATCCAAAGTGTACAATCACTTGCCCCTGGGTACCCTCATACAGCTGTGCATCCATCACACTTAATTTTTGTTCAATTTTTAGAAACTTTTCATTACTCCAGACAAGAAATAAAGTGAAAGATGAAAAAAGAAAAAAAGAAAAGGAAACTCTAAACCTCCCCTATCCCTAACCAACCCCCCTCAATTGTTGACTCCTAGTATTGATATAGTACGTTTGTTACTGTTTATGAAAAAAGGTTGAAATACTACTAACTGTAGTATATAGTTTGTAATAGGTATATAGTTCTTCCCTATATGCCCCTCTATTATTAACTTCTAATTGTATTGTCATACATTTGTTCTGATTCATGAAGTGATTTCTAGTATTTGTACAGAAGATCACGGACATTGCCCACCATAGGATTCAGTTTTATACATTTCCATCTTTTGACCTCCAACTTTCCTTCTGGTGACATATATGACTCTGAGCTTCCCGTTTCCACCTCATTCACACACCATTCGGCGCTGTTAGTTATTCTCACATCTTGCTACCAACGCCCCTGTTCATTTCTAAACATTTAAGTTCATCCTAATTGAACATTCTGCTCATACTAAGCAAGAGCATCTACGTTTCTTCCACAAGGCAGGAGGGAGAGTCGAAGAAGGTAGAGAGGCAAAAGAAAGAGGAAACAAAAAAATGACAGCTAGGAAGCAGCAAAAGGAAAAATAACCTTAAATCAAAGTAGAATAAAGAATCAGACAATACCACCAATGTCAAGTGTCTAACATGCCTCCCCTATACCCCCCTCTTATCTGCATTCACCTTGGTATATCACCTTTGTTACATTAAAGGAAGCACAATACAATGATTCTATTAGTTACAGTCTCTAGTTTATGCTGATTGCATCCCTCCCCCAATGCCTCCCCATTTTTAACACCTTGCAAGGTTGACATTTGCTTGTTCTCCCTCGTAAAAGAACATATTTGTGCATTTTATCACAATTGTTGAATACTCTAGATTTCACCAAGTTACACAGTCCCAGTCTTTATCTTTCCTCCTTTCTTGTGGTGTCTCACATGCTCCCCATCTTCCTCTCTCAACTGTATTCATAGTTACCTTTGTTCAGTGTACTTACATTGTTGTGCTACCATCTCCCAAAATTGTGTTCCAAACCACACACTCCTGTCTTCTATCACCCTGTAGTGCTCCCTTTAGTATTTCCTTTAGGGCAGGTGTCTTGTTCACAAAGTCTCTCATTGTCTGTTTGTCAAAAAATATTTTGAGCTCTCCCTCATATTTGAAGGACAGCTTTGCTGGATACAGGATTCTTGGTTGGTGGTTTTTCTCTTTCAGTATCTTAAATATATCACACCACTTCCTTCTTGCCTCCATGGTTTCTGCTGAGAGATCCACACATAGTCTTATTAAGCTTCCTTTGTATGTAATGGATTGCTTTTCTCTTGCTGCTTTCAGGATTCTTTCTTTGTCTTTGACATTTGATAATCTGATTATTAAGTGTCTTGGTGTAGGCCTATTCATATCTCTTCTGTCTGGAGTACGCTGCACTTCTTGGATCTGTAATTTTATGTCTTTCATAAGAGATGGGAAATTTTCATTAATTATTTCCTCTATTATTGCTTCTTCCCCCTTTCCCTTCTCTTCTCCTTCTGGGACACCAATGATACGTACATTATTGTACTTTCTTTCATCCTTGAGTTCCCGGAGACGTTGCTCATATTTTTTCATTCTTTTCTCCATCTGCTCCTTTGCCTGTAGGCTTTCAGGTATTTTGTTCTCCAGTTCCTGAGTGTTTTCTTCTGCCTCTTGAGATCTGCTGCTGTATGTTTCCATTGTGTCTTTCATCTCTTGTGTTGTGCCTTTCATTTCCATAGTTTCTACTAGTAGGTTTTTTGAACTTTTGATTTCTGCTGTATACATGTCCAGTGCTTCCTTTACAGCCTCTATCTCTTTTGCAATATCTTCTCTAAACTTTTTGAATTGATTTAGCATTAGTTGTTTAAATTCCTGTATCTCAGTTGAAGTGTAGGTTTGTTCCTTTGACTGGATCATAACTTTGTTTTTCTTAGTGTAGGTTGTAATTTTCTGTTGTCTAGGCATGGTTTCCTTGGTTATCCAAATCAGGTTTTCCCAGACCAGAACAGGCTCAGGTCCCAGAGGGAAGAAATATTCAGTATCTGGTTTCCCTGAGGGTGTGTCTTAGAAAATTGCTCCACCCTTTGATGCCTCAGGTCACTGCGCTTTTCTGCCCAGCAGGTGACGCCTGCTAGCCTATAATTCTTGACTGGTGTGAGGCGGTATGGCCGTGTTCCCCCAGGCTCTGGGGTCTGGTTCTGAATGGAAAGGGCCCCACCCCTTTCCTCCTAGAGAAGACAGAGCCCCCAGGTGGAGGTCATTAGAATTTCAATGGTCTCGCTCTGCTTGTGGTGTCAACACCCTTCCCAGAGTCACAGCCCTGGAAACTAAAAATGACTGGGGCTTTCTCCACTGAGCCAAAAAAGAAACAGATAGTCCCCTTCAGACCCAGTCCAAGACAACCCTCCGGCTCTCCCAGGTCAGTCGTCACCCAAAGCCTCTGTCTGTTTTTTGAGGCTGCGTACCTGTAGTGAGCAGTTCACACTCGCTACTTAAAACCCCAGTTGGAGCTCAGCTGAGCTGTATTTGCTTGCTGGGAGAGAGCTTCTCTGTGGCACCACGAGGCTCCGCAGCTCGGGCTATGGGGGAGGGGGTCTCCCGACCTGGTTCCGCAGGTTTTACTTACAGATTTTATGCTGTGTTCTCAGTCATTCCTCCCAATTCAGGTTGGTGTATGATGAATGGATGGTCTCGTTTGTCCCCCCGCAGTTATTCTGGATTATTTGCTAGTTGTTTCTGGTTTTTTGTAGTTGTTCCAGGGGGACTACTTAGCTTCCATTCCTCTCTATGCCGTCATCTTGCCCGAGTCCTCTCTAGAGACTTTTTTTACTTATCTATCATTTTTGTAAGATAAATGTATTATTTCTTATTCATTTCTCTTTTCACATTGTCTCTCTCTAAATATATATGTGTGTATGTGTATATATATGAATATATGTGAGTTTATTGAAATGGGTATCCTTCTCTCCCATTAAAATTCCTTTTTCATTGTTTTGTGCAGATGTGTAGATGTCTTTGCATTTCTGTGGATATATTCTCAAACCCAGTGGTCCCAAATATTCTCTTCTAATATCAGAAAGGACTGTGCAGTCATTTTTGGTTTCTTGTGCTTTGTGGTATTTGTAAGGAATTCAGGTCTTGAGAAATGTTACATATGGAATGAGTAAACTGGCAGAATTGACTTGGTGATAACAAATAAACTGGAAGAATTGACCTAAGTTAAGAGTGGATAAAGCATCTCAGAGATTCATAATTCCACAAATTTATAAGAAAGAGTCAAATATACCTGATTATTATATTTTTCTTCTTTAGGATTATTCATTGTTATCTATGGATTGGGACTACCTGCCTAATACACACGTGCAGATGTGAGTAGTTTCCCTTGAATATATTTTCCCATTTATGCACTAGCCATGCTGTGGTAGTTTGGTGCTTTTCTGTACCCCAGAAAATGCCATGTTCTTTTAATCCTTTCTTGTGGGTACAGATCTATTGTGGGTGGGACATTTCAGTTAGGTTTTATCAATTGAGATGTGACCCAGCCCATACAAGGTGGGTACTAAAATTTACTGGAGTTCTTTATGAAAGTATTAAAAACAGAGACACTGGGGAGAGCTTAAAGAGAGAACCCCAGGAGATACTGAGAGAACCAACAGATGCTCAGAGAGAGTGCTGTTGGAATCAGAATTTGAAAGGAATGAAACCTAGGTCCATGCCATGTGCCCTACTACATGACTGAGGAAGTCCAGATGCCAGCAGCCTTTCTTCAAAGAAGATATCCTCTTAATGCCTTAATTTGGACATTTTCATGGCCTAAAAACTGTAACTTGTAGCATAATAAATACCCATTTTAAAAAGCCAACCCATTTCTGGTATATTGTATTCTAGCAGCTTTAGCAAACCAAAATGCATGCTCAGAGCCATTTTGGGTCTTCTTAAAAGCTTTTTGTCTCACCTATACATTTTTAAATTACACATCTAAGAACATGTCTAGTTGTTTTCTCCACTATTAACTGAATGATTATTACAGTATTTCAAATAAGGAAGAATAAATGGAAGGCATCCATTAAAATACCTATAACTACAGATTCACACACAAACAGAAATGTTCCTAGGTGTAATAAAAGATATATATATATATATATATATATATATATATATATATATATATATATCTTTACAGATATATAGATATATAGACATATAGATATAGATATAGACATATAGATATAGATATAGATATAGATATAGATAGATAGATGCACATGTTTACTGTTGATAAGGAGGAAGAATGGTGTAGGCTTCCTGGAGGTCACTGCAATGACTCCACAAGAAGCTAAGTATGTGGGCCATAAGTTCCAAAAACTTCATTATGGTATATGTATTTGGAAGATATGAGAGCAGAGACATGAATGGACATTTGCACATTGGTGTTTATGGAGGCAGTATTCAGGATTTGCAATATTTGGAGGTGGCCTATGGGGACATTGACTGAGGAACAGAATGGTGAACTGTGGTGTATACATATGATGGAATATTGAACAACTATGAGAATGAGTGAAGCTGTGAGACATAAAATAAAGAGAATGGATCCTGTAGGCTGCATGTTGGGTGAAGTACACCAGAAACAAAGGCAAACACTATAATGCCTCACTAATATGGTCTAACTACAGTGTGTAAACTCAGAATTGAATCTTAGAGCACAGCATAACAGGGAAATGATTATTGTAAGTGTCCCTATATTGTAAGCTCTTACAGATGTCAAATGTATTTCTAAATTGTAATGGCTATCTCCAAAATCTGAGACATTGATCACTTAGTGTATAAACTGATTGGTCTCTGGAACATTGGGTACCTGTGTTACACCTGAAACTCAGACCTGGAGCTCAGCAGATATGAATATCAGTATTAACACATACAGCAACTGTTAAAAAAAAAAAAAGCTGAAATAGAACCCAGACTTTAAATTAGAGATATGAATAAAGAAGATCTGGTTAAGACTAGAATAAATTGGCCCAAATGGTAAAGGTTGCAACTGGCTGCATGTCAAACTTCAAATTCCATGTGAAACCAAGGGAAGAGATGTTAATTTGGTGTAGGATTTATATTTTCTAAACAATATAACTTCTACATTCAGTTTGTTCAAACACTACAATTATATGGAACTTTGAATAGAAAGTGAGCTATGTTAGGTCCATATAGATTAGAATGCAATAACAACATATCCTAAGATAATTTGGGTGGAGAATAAAAATACATATTTCGGACCCCCTGAAGAGCTGGAGGAGGATACAGAGTTGTTGTACTTCCTCACTTGGATTGTTGCTGATTTTCTTACAAACATTGGGGACTGACAGCTTGATATGCTGAGCCCTCTGTCTTGGGGCTGGACCCTATGAAGCTGGTTGCCACAAAGAGAGGCTAAACCTGCTTATAATTGTGCCTAGGTGTCTCCCCCTGAGTGTCTCCTTTTTGCTCAGATGTGGCCCTCTGTCTCTAAGTCACCTTTGCAGGTGATCTCACTTCCCTTCCCCTCTACATGTTATCTGACTCCCAGGGGTGTAAATCTCCCTGGCAATGCAGGATATGACTCCAGGGATGAATCTGAACATGGCATAATGGGACTAAGAATGTATTTTTTACAATAAGTGTGATGTAAAATGAAACAAAATAAAGCTTCAGTGGCTGAGAGATTTCAAATTGAGTCATGAAGTCACTCTGGTAGACATTATGCACTACATAGATAACAATTTTTAGGTTTTAATATATTGTAATAGCTAGAAGTAAATACCTGAAACTACCAAACTCCAACCCAGTAGCCTTGACTCTTGAAGATGATTGTAATACAATGTAGCTTTCAAGGGATGACAGTACAATTGTGAAAACCTTGTGGAAAATGAAAAATAGGTTGCAATGGGGGGCAATTTAGGTGTTCTTTTTTATTTTTAGTTTTTATTCCTATTCTGATTCTTTCTGGTGTAAGGAAAATGTTTAAAAATAGATTGGGGTGATGAATGCACAGCTATATTATGGGACTGTGAACAGTTGATTGTACACCATGGATGACTGTATGGTATGTGAATATTTCTCAATAAAACTGAATTTTAAAAATGCATTTAAATAAAAATAAAAAGCTATACTCTACAGGCAACCATATTGCACTATGCCCCACACTCCCTCTTACATAGAAACTACTAAACTGCCATTGCAGTGAAGTAGGAACATAATAATTAGCATCAGTCCCCTTTCCCAGCTTGACAAGTGACTGTTATTTTACAGTATCTCCAGTTGCTGTTTTTGGGTTGGTTTTTCCCTCAATGATGGAATAAGCTCCTGTTGATGAGATGTAACCCAAGAGCAGCTGCAGCACTGCCTCACCATGACCTGCAGCTTGTTGAAAACAGGTTTTGGGTCCTACCCCAGACATGTGGTGTCAGACTCTCTGGGGCTGGGGACCAACTATCTGTGTTTTGACCAGCCCTTCAGGGGATTTGGATGCAGGTAAAGTTGGAGACATCTTCCTTGCCCACAAGCATGCAAGTATCCATTAACTGACTGGATAAATGTTTATGTATATGTCCACCTGGATCATCCTTTATTTTCTTTGAGTGCAAAATGCAAAGCTCGCTTCTGCATCTGAAGAATGAAATAGCTTCTAATTCTAAGAGTCAACCAAGGACCAAGTCTGCTAGTCCCAGAGGAGCGCTCAAAGCCGATCTGGTTACCACCAAAACTCACAGTCCACTGCCCAAAAGGAGCTGGGGCAGAGCTCACCATGGCGTGACCCCTTCCCCGGCCCATTTACTGTCCCTGTGCCAAACTGCTGCCCTTGGGGCAGCCAATCAGGACTCAGCGCAGGCGCTGCCCACTTGGCAGTTAAGCTCCGGTGTCATGTGCAATTGGGAACGGGGGCCTAGTACTGGATGCGGTGTCCATCTGCCCAGAAAAAGAGGGCCACACCCACTTGCACTCAGCACTCACGACTCCTCATCCCTGGGGGGTAGAACCCCAGGGTGCAGGTCAAGGGGCCGATGGTAGAGTGGCTTTGCAATGCCGAGGAGCGCCCGGGGTCCATCGTGGAGTCGTGTGCCGGGAATGAAGTTCCGGCGAGGAGGGATTCCGGAGGTCCATAAAACCGTGGGGCAGCAGCGACTGTTACTACTGCTGAGGGTGAGGAGCGGGAATGCAGCGTGGTAGTGCAGAAGCTGTAGGAGACGCAAGGTGAGTGCCGTGGGGAAAGGTCTGAGAAGTGCGGGACAGTGGGAGCTCTGGACTGAGAGGCTGTTGGGTGAGGCCTCTGGATGCAAGGGTTAAGGTAGGAGGAGTGTGGTCTGTGGGCAGCGGGGGCGGCCAGGAGCGAGGCCTGGGACCTGGGGCTGAGGGGCTGCGGGGCTTCAGGCTGCAGAGGGCGAGGGGTGGGCGGTGCAGGGCACGAAGGAATCACACTGAAAAGCCTTGGAGCCGAGTTCTGGAAAGTAGTCCTGGTCCTAGAGCCAGTCTTTCGAGGCCCGTTGAGTTTGGGGTTTCTTCTACCCTGGACTGTCAAGCAGAGTTTGTGGTCCAGGCCCCATCTTAGCCACCGGGGGGAAAGGAGTAAATGAGAGAAAAACTGTGCTTCACTAGCCTGGGGGTGAGCAAGAGAACAGGGCATGCATGTGGGCAAAGGGGGTTCACACTGAGGTGCCCCAGGGGGCGGGGAAGGTTTTGCTGCCACTTGGGATCAGGCCCCGAGGAAATGGGGACCAGCCCGGGCACCTGCTCTCAAGAACAGTGTGCAGCCAGTTTTGTTCTAAGTTCATTTTGAGATTTTGTTGCTAAATACTTGGAGGTTGTTTTGGCATGAATATAAAATATTATTTCTCCCAAGTGTGATTAAGGGAGGCACAAATGTAGTTTCTTATCTAGGGATGACTTCATCATGCATTGCCCAAACTGGGACGCTTGTGAAACTGAACAGGGACACAGGGGGTCATTGCCTGAGCAAAGCTGAAAACCAGAAATGTGCAGTCATCACACCTGAAGTGTATTTGTTGAAATGACTGGGCATTCTCACACTGCAGTGTGCATCAGGATCACCTGGAGAGCTGGTTAAAATGCACATAGCTGACCTCACCCCATGCTTTCCCACTCAGCACTGGGCAAAAGATGCCCATTATTTGAATTTTTAACAAGTTTCAGGTGTTTCTGATGCAGCCAGAGCCCGCATTTTGAGAACTATTGCACTATTTAAAAAGTATTCTGTATTGGAGATGGCAGTTCATCCTCTGGGGATTTAAAAAAAATTTCATTTCACACTTGTTGCTGGGAGGTGGGGGGCATGTTTTGGGCTGCATGCTGGAGAATAAATGAGGATTTAACCTCTTCATCTGGAGAAGCTCTGAAGTGTTCACAGAAGCAAGACAGGGAAACGAGTTCCCATGTAGCAAGGTAGCTTCTGGAACACAGGTGGGAATGCAGCTCTGTAGAAGATGATGAAAGAGACATCATTTGAGCTGGCCCTTGAAGGATAAACTGGGTTATTCTAGTTTAGGAAAGTAAGGAAGACACTTTAGGGAAAAGGTTTGCCATGGTATAATGCAAATCATGGAACTTCTTGTGGCTGGTGAGTGAAAGAATGTAGTGTTTGCTAGAGTGTAGAGCAGGGGTCTTGGGATTTGATTCTGTGCACTGTCACTGAGAGACTTGAGCACATATACCAAATGCCCAGTATGAAGCTTAAGTATAATTGTGTAGCTAACATCATGATAAACCTGTAAAATGAACAAAGTAGTTCAAAGTGAGACTAAAAAATGTGATATTCTGGCACATCAGTGGTTTATCTCAGGCAGTGTTTGGGAAATTCCTGATTTAGACACAGATTGTAAAGGTTCTTATATGTTGAGTTAATATGTTTGCTTTTAGCCCTATAAAAGGTTCTTATATGTTGAGTTAATATGTTTGCTTTTAGCCCTATAAAACAAATAGTGAGAAGATGGCAGACTGGTGAGCTGTAAGTTTTAGTTACTCCTCCAGGAAAGTAGGTAAAAAGCCAGGAACTGCATGGACTGGACACCACAGAGCAATCTGTCTTTGGGCATACTTCATACAACACTCATGAAAACGTGGAACTGCTGAGATCAGCGAAATCTGTAAGTTTTTGCAGCCAGGGGACCCGCGCCCCTCCCTGCCAGGCTCAGTCCCGGGGGAGGAGGGGCTGTCAGCTCCGGGAAGGAGAAGGGAGAACTGCAGTGGCTGCTCTTATCAGAAACTCATTCTACTGATTCAAACTCCAACCATAGATAGACTGAGACCAGACACCAGAGACTCTGAGAGCAGCCAGCCCAGCAGAGAGGAGACAGGCATAGAAAAAAAACAACACGAAAAACTCCAAAATAAAAGCAGAGGATTTTTGGAGTTCTGGTGAACACAGAAAGGGGAAGGGCGGATCTCAGGCCTTGAGGCGCATATGCAAATCCCGAAGCAAAGCTGATCTCTCTGCCCTGTGGACCTTTCCTTAATGGCCCTGGTTGCTTTGTCTATTAGCATTTCAATAACCCATTAGATCTCTGAGGAGGGCCGTTTTTTTTTTTTTTTTTTTTTTTTTTTAAATCCTTTTTTCTTTTTCTAAAACAATTACTCTAAGAAGCCCAATACAGAAAGCTTCAAAGAATTGCAATTTGGGCACGTCAAGTCAAGAGCAGAACTAAGAGAGCTCTGAGACAAAAGGCAATAATCCAGTGGCTGAGAAAATTCACTAAACAACACAACTTCCCAAGAAAACAGGGGTTTCCGCTCACAGCCACCATCCTGGTGGACAGGAAACACTCCTGCCCATCGCCAGCCCCATAGCCCAGAGCTGCCCCAGACAACCCAGTGTGACGGAAGTGCTTCAAATAACAGGCACACACCACAAAAGTGGGCGTGGACATTAGCCTTCCCTGCAACCTCAGCTGAATGTCCCAGAGCTGGAAAGGTGGAGCAGTGTGAATTAACAAAGCCCCATTCAGCCATCATTTGACCAGACTGGGAGCCTCCCTACACAGCCCAGCAGCCCAGAACTGCCCTGGGGGGACGGCACTCACCTGTGACATAGCACAGTCATCCCTCAACAGAGGACCCGGGGTGCACAGCCTGGAAGAGGGGCCCACTTGCAAGTCTCAGGAGCCATACGCCAATACCAAAGACTTGTGGGTCAGTGGCAGAGACAAACTGTGGCAGGACTGAACTGAAGGATTAGACTATTGCAGCAGTGTTAAAACTCTAGGATCATCAGGGAGATTTGATTGTTAGGGCCACCCCCCCTCCCCGACTGCCCAGAAACACGCCCCACATACAGGGCAGGCAACACCAACTACACACGCAAGCTTGGTACACCAATTGGGCCCCACAAGACTCACTCCCCCACTCACCAAAAAGGCTAAGCAGGGGAGAACTGGCTTGTGGAGAACAGGTGGCTCGTGGACGCCACCTGCTGGTTAGTTAGAGAAAGTGTACTCCACGAAGCTGTAGATCTGATAAATTAGAGATAAGGACTTCAATAGGTCTACAAACCCTAAAAGAACCCTATCAAGTTCAGCAAATGCCACGAGGCCAAAAACAACAGAAAATTATAAAGCATATGAAAAAACCAGACGATATGGATAACCCAAACCCAAGCACCCAAATCAAAAGACCAGAAGAGACACAGCACCTAGAGCAGCTACTCAAAGAACTAAAGATGAACAATGAGACCATAGTACGGGATATGAAGGAAATCAAGAAGACCCTAGAAGAGCATAAAGAAGACATTGCAAGACTAAATAAAAAAAATGGATGATCTTATGGAAATTAAAGAAACTGTTGACCAAATTAAAAAGATTCTGGACACTCATAGTACAAGACTAGAGGAAGTTGAACAACGAATCAGTGACCTGGAAGATGACAGAATGGAAAATGAAAGCATAAAAGAAAGAATGGGGAAAAAAATTGAAAAACTCGAAATGGACCTCAGGGATATGATAGATAATATGAAACGTCCGAATATAAGACTCATTGGTGTCCCAGAAGGGGAAGAAAAGGGTAAAGGTCTAGGAAGAGTATTCAAAGAAATTGTTGGGGAAAACTTCCCAAATCTTCTAAACAACATAAATACACAAATCATAAATGCTCAGCGAACCCCAAATAGAATAAATCCAAAAAAACCCACTCCGAGACACATACTGATCACACTGTCAAACATAGAAGAGAAGGAGCAAGTTCTGAAAGCAGCAAGAGAAAAGCAATTCACCACATACAAAGGAAACAGCATAAGACTAAGTAGTGACTACTCAGCAGCCACCATGGAGGCAAGAAGGCAGTGGCACGATATATTTAAAATTCTGAGTGAGAGGAATTTCCAGCCAAGAATACTTTATCCAGCAAAGCTCTCCTTCAAATTTGAGGGAGAGCTTAAATTTTTCACAAAGAAATGCTGAGAGAATTTGCTAACAAGAGACCTGCCCCACTGGAGATACTAAAGGGAGCCCTACAGACAGAGAAACAAAGACAGGACAGAGAGACTTGGAGAAAGGTTCAGTACTAAAGAGATTCGGTATGGGTACAATAAAGGATATTAATAGAGAGAGGGAAAAATATGGCAAACATAAACCAAAGGATAAGATGGCCGATTCAAGAAATGCCTTCACGGTTTTAACGTTGAATGTAAATGGATTAAACTCCCCAATTAAAAGATATAGATTCGCAGAATGGATAAAAAAAAAATGAACCATCAATATGTTGCATACAAGAGACTCATCTTAGACACAGGGACACAAAGAAACTGAAAGTGAAAGGATGGAAAAAAATATTTAATGCAAGCTACAGCCAAAAGAAAGCAGGTGTAGCAATATTAATCTCAGATAAAATAGACTTCAAATGCAGGGATGTTTTGAGAGACAAAGAAGGCCACTACATACTAATAAAAGGGGCAGTTCAGCAAGAAGAAATAACAATCGTAAATGTCTATGCACCCAATCAAGGTGCCACAAAATACATGAGAGAAACACTGGCAAAACTAAAGGAAGCAATTGATGTTTCCACAATAATTGTGGGAGACTTCAACACATCACTCTCTCCTATAGATAGATCAACCAGACAGAAGACCAATAAGGAAATTGAAAACCTAAACAATCTGATAAATGAATTAGATTTAACAGACATATACAGGACATTACATCCCAAATCACCAGGATACACATACTTTTCTAGTGCTCACGGAACTTTCTCCAGAATAGATCATATGCTGGGACATAAAACAAGCCTCAATAAATTTAAAAAGATTGAAATTATTCAAAGCACATTCTCTGACCACAATGGAATACAATTAGAAGTCAATAACCATCAGAGACTTAGAAAATTCACAAATACCTGGAGGTTAAACAACACACTCCTAAACAATCAGTGGGTTAAAGAAGAAATAGCAAGAGAAATTGCTAAATATATAGAGACGAATGAAAATGAGAACACAACATACCAAAACCTATGGGATGCAGCAAAAGCAGTGCTAAGGGGGAAATTTATAGCACTAAACGCATATATTAAAAAGGAAGAAAGAGCCAAAATCAAAGAACAAATGGATCAACTGAAGAAGCTAGAAAATGAACAGGAAACCAATCCTAAACCAAGTAGAAGAAAAGAAATAACAAGGATTAAAGCAGAAATAAATGACATAGAGAACAAAAAAACAATAGAGAGGATAAATATCACCAAAAGTTGGTTCTTTGAGAAGATCAACAAGATTGACAAGCCCCTAGCTAGACTGACAAAATCAAAAAGAGAGAAGACCCATATAAACAAAATAATGAATGAAAAAGGTGACATAACTGCAGATCCTGAAGAAATTAAACAAATTATAAGAGGATACTATGAACAACTGTATGGCAACAAACTGGATAATGTAGAAGAAATGGACAATTTCCTGGAAACATATGAACAACCTAGACTGACCAGAGAAGAAATAGAAGACCTCAACCAACCCATCACAAGCAAAGAGATCCAATCAGTCATCAAAAATCTTCCCACAAATAAATGCCCAGGGCCAGATGGCTTCACAGGGGAATTCTACCAAACTTTCCAGAAAGAACTGACACCAATCTTACTCAAACTCTTTCAAAACATTGAAAAAATGGAACACTACCTAACTCATTTTATGAAGCTAACATCAATCTAATACCAAAACCAGGCAAAGATGCTACAAAAAAGGAAAACTACCGGCCAATCTCCCTAATGAATATAGATGCAAAAATTCTCAACAAAATACTTGCAAATCGAATCCAAAGACACATTAAAAAAATCATACACCATGACCAAGTGGGGTTCATTCCAGGCATGCAAGGATGGTTCAACATAAGAAAAACAATCAATGTATTACAACACATTAAAAACTCAAAAGGGAAAAATCAATTGATCATCTCAATAGATGCTGAAAAAGCATTTGACAAAATCCAACATTCCTTTTTGATAAAAACACTTCAAAAGGTAGGAATTGAAGGAAACTTCCTCAACATGATAAAGAGCATATATGAAAAACCCACAGCCAGCATAGTACTCAATGGTGAGAGACTGAAAGCCTTCCCTCTAAGATCAGGAACAAGACAAGGATGCCCGCTGTCACCACTGTTATTCAACATTGTGCTGGAAGGGCTAGCCAGGGCAATCCGGCAAGACAAAGAAATAAAAGGCATCCAAATTGGAAAAGAAGAAGTAAAACTGTCATTGTTTGCAGATGATATGATCTTATATCTAGAAAACCCTGAGAAATCAACGATACACCTACTAGAGCTAATAAACAAATTTAGCAAAGTAGCGGGATACAAGATTAATGCACATAAGTCAGTAATGTTTCTATATGCTAGAAATGAACAAACTGAAGAGACACTCAAGAAAAAGATACCATTTTCAATAGCAACTAAAAAAATCAAGTACCTAGGAATAAACTTAACCAAAGATGTAAAAGACCTATACAAAGAAAACTACATAACTCTACTAAAAGAAATAGAAGGGGACCTTAAAAGATGGAAAAATATTCCATGTTCATGGATAGGAAGGCTAAATGTCATTAAGATGTCAATTCTACCCAAACTCATCTACAGATTCAATGCAATCCCAATCAAAATTCCAACAACCTACTTTGCAGACTTGGAAAAGCTAGTTATCAAATTTATTTGGAAAGGGAAGATGCCTCGAATTGCTAAAGACACTCTACAAAAGAAAAACGAAGTGAGAGGACTTACACTCCCTGACTTTGAAGCTTATTATAAAGCCACAGTTGCCAAAACAGCATGGTACTGGCACAAAGATAGACATATAGATCAATGGAATCGAATTGAGAATTCAGAGATAGACCCTCAGATCTATGGCTGACTGATCTTTGATAAGGCCCCCAAAGTCACCGAACTGAGCCATAATGCTCTTTTCAACAAATGGGGCTGGGAGAGTTGGATATCCATATCCAAAAGAATGAAAGAGGACCCCTACCTCACCCCCTACACAAAAATTAACTCAAAATGGACCAAAGATCTCAATATAAAAGAAAGTACCATAAAACTCCTAAAAGATAATGTAGGAAAACATCTTCAAGACCCTGTGTTAGGCAGCCACTTCCTAGACTTTACACCCAAAGCACAAGCAACAAAAGAGAAAATAGATAAATGGGAACTCCTCAAGCTTAGAAGTTTCTGCACCTCAAAGGAATTTCTCAAAAAGGTAAAGAGGCAGCCAACTCAATGGGAAAAAATTTTTGGAAACCATGTATCTGACAAAAGACTGATATCTTGCATATACAAAGAAATCCTACAACTCAATGACAATAGTACAGACAGCCCAATTGTAAAATGGGCAAAAGATATGAAAAGACAGTTCTCTGAAGAGGAAATACAAATGGCCAAGAAACACATGAAAAAATGTTCAGCTTCACTAGCTATTAGAGAGATGCAAATTAAGACCACAATGAGATACCATCTAACACCGGTTAGAATGGCTGCCATTAAACAAACAGGAAACTACAAATGCTGGAGGGGATGTGGAGAAATTGGAACTCTTATTCATTGTTGGTGGGACTGTATAATGGTTCAGCCACTCTGGAAGTCAGTCTGACGGTTCCTTAGAAAACTAGATATAGAGCTACCATTCGATCCAGCGATTGCAATTCTCGGTATATACCCGGAAGATCGGAAAGCAGTGACACGAACAGATATCTGCACGCCAATGTTCATAGCAGCATTATTCACAATTGCCAAGAGATGGAAACAACCCAAATGTCCTTCAACAGATGAGTGGATAAATAAAATGTGGTATATACACACGATGGAATACTACGCGGCAGTAAGAAGGAACGATCTCGTGAAACATATGACAACATGGATGAACCTTGAAGACATAATGCTGAGCGAAATAAGCCAGGCACAAAAAGAGAAATATTATATGCTACCACTAATGTGAACTTTGAAAAATGTAAAACAAATGGTTTATAATGTAGAATGTAGGGGAACTAGCAGTAGAGAGCAATTAAGGAAGGGGGAACAATAATCCAAGAAGAACAGATAAGCTATTTAACGTTCTGGGGATGCCCAGAAATGACTATGGTCTGTTAATTTCTGATGGATGTAGTAGGAACAAGTTCACTGAAATGTTGCTATATTATGTAACTTTCTTGGGGTAAAGTAGGAACATGTTGGAAGTTAAGCAGTTATCTTAGGTTAGTTGTCTTTTTCTTACTCCCTTGTTATGGTCTCTTTGAAATGTTCTTTTATTGTATGTTTGTTTTCTTTTTAACTTTTTTCTTCATACAGTTGATTTAAAAAAGAAGGGAAAATTAAAAAAAAAAAAAAAAAGAAAAAAGACAAACAAGGAAAAAAAAAAAAAGATGTAGTGCCCCCTTGAGGAGCCTGTGGAGAATGCAGGGGTATTCGCCTACCCCACCTCCATGGTTGCTAACATGACCACAGACATAGGGGACTGGTGGTTTGATGGGTTGAGCCCTCTACCATAAGTTTTACCCTTGGGAAGACGCTTGCTGCAAAGGAGAGGCTAGGCCTCCCTGTATTTGTGCCTAAGAGTCTCCTCCTGAATGCCTCTTTGTTGCTCAGATGTGGCCCTCTCTCTCTGGCTAAGCCAACTTGAAAGGTGAAATCACTGCCCTCCCCCCTACATGGGATCGGACACCCAGGGAAGTGAATCTCCCTGGCAACGTGGAATATGACTCCCGGGGAGGAATGTAGACCCGGCATCATGGGATGGAGAACATCTTCTTGACCAAAAGGGGGATGTGAAAGGAAATGAAATAAGCTTCAGTGGCAGAGAGATTCCAAAACGAGCCGAGAGATCACTCTGGTGGGCACTCTTACGCACACTTTAGACAACCTTTTTTAGGTTCTAAAGAATTGGGGTAGCTGGTGGTGGATACCTGAAACTATTAAACTACAACCCAGAACCCATGAATCTCGAAGACAGTTGTATAAAAATGTAGCTTATGAGGGGTGACAATGGGATTGGGAAAGCCATAAGGACCACACTCCACTTTGTCTAGTTTATGGATGGATGTGTAGAAAAGTAGGGGAAGGAAACAAACAGACAAAGGTACCCAGTGTTCTTTTTTACTTCAATTGCTCTTTTTCACTCTAATTATTATTCTTGTTATTTTTGTGTGTGTGCTAATGAAGGTGTCAGGGATTGATTTAGGTGATGAATGTACAACTATGTAATGGTACTGTAAACAATCGAAAGTACAATTTGTTTTGTATGACTGCATGGTATGTGAATATATCTCAATAAAATGATGATAAAAAAAAAAAAACAAATAGTGAGGATTAAAATTTGAGACTGTCATTAAATTTGTCTTCAGTAGTTCTTTTTGAAGATATTTATATTGAAAAAAGACTGCAGCCATAGTAAAAATGGATTCAGTGTTTAAATACAATTTTAATAAAACATTAAATCTCTTATAAATTTTCCCATTAAATTCTAATACTTTGTAATACTACAGACAAGTAATCTGTAATTGGCATATTATGAAATAGAACCTTAGTTTATGAAATGGGAAGCATTGGTCATGAGCAGCATTATTTCATTACCTTTTAATTAGCATCGCATAATGTAAAATTATAGAACAAGTTAAAAATTTAAACTTGGAAGGCAATTTTACATACTTTGCTGTAACACTACTTTTGCATTTTAATTAAATCTTTCTTCAGCAAATAACTTCTGTCCAAATACCAATCTTAACCCATAATTGAAATGGGGCTCTCTTCCAGGGTTTTTAATATTTCTTTAGCAGCCAGAAGTAAAGAAAACTCTAACCATCAACAAAATGTATTTTATTCCATTATGTGCCCTTGGGTTGATGGTAGTACACATAATTGACAAAATATTTCTGCAATTTAAAATAAAACAGTATTAGACTGAAAACCTCCAGCCAGCTTTAATTTTTAACCTACCAACATAGTTCTAGGTGATGAAGGAGAGTCTATAATAATACATTGTGAAATTGCTGCTGTAAAAATATAATCACAGTGCATTTTTTGAAAGCTAAAGAAACAACATGATACAGTCATGGGATCTGAAAGTGTTCACTTTGTTCATTTTATTCACAGAAAAGTGCTGGTGATCCTTGATGAGCATAGATGCAAGGAAATGGGAATTACAGTAGTGAGCAAAACAAAGCAGGAAGGGATAAAACCAGGGCAGAGTATGGGTGAGGGAAGTTTTAAGTGGTCAGAGTGACAAAAATAGGAAAAGAATAAAATCTGGGGTTCCCATCAGATCTTGTTTGTAGTCTTTGTTATGTCACAGTAGTTGTGAAAGTAAATGAGCAACAGTTGGTCAAGACCATTTAACCAAAATATTCAAAACAAAGCCAGAGAGGAGAGAACAGGCTTGTGGGAGAAACAACAATCTAATAATTTCCAAGGGAAATATTAACAATTTCCAGATGAATTTTCATTTCATTGAGAAATCTGAATTCTTGTAGCCAGTATTGTCTATAAATCAAAAAGAACCACATCATTACAGGTAAACATGTCTTAATTTTGCTTTACATATAGCTTTCATGTTGTGACTTGTTCAAAAATCTTCAAAGGATTCATGCTTTATAGAAAATTACAATTTCTTTAATAGGTTCAAATTTCAGTCTCAAATTGTCCAATGCCATTTTTTAGTTACACTTAGATTTTGTTTGCTCCATAAATCCTCTGATGAAAGAAACTTTCCATGAAATTTGGGATCTCATAGATTTATAGAGTCTGGCAGAATCCCATTCAGTATGTTGAAGGAGCTGTAACAAGAAAGTGGAAAGAGGGAGTTCATATAGGGTTAATGTGAAAGCAAGTGAAGAAATGTTCTGAGTCTGGCATTAACTTTCCATTTTACATGGGGTTCTTACAGTGGGGAGCAGATACACATTGCTTAGTGTGGCATGCTTGTTCTATTCTGATTAGCTGGACTGAAATTAGTTTTATCATCAGTTGTTATCAGCAAAACAACAGTGTTCCATTTTTCTGAGAAAAGCCCTCAATTGTTTCTGTCCTCTAGAAAAGCTCGTATCAGAAAGGCGTCTTCTTCTCGCAATATCCATCTTATTTTAATTAACCCTTCTTCACCAAGCTGGACTTACTAGATGCAGTTCATCCAACATTGCTTATGTTTCCATTCCAGACCATGGAAGAGCCTTTTTTTTCTCCTTATTTTACTTTAATTCATCTTTTTAAATTGTAAATTGCTGTCAAATTTGGAGAATTCAAAACTACAGTGAGCACTTCATTCTCAGAAATTTAGTAGCCCTTGTTTAATCCAGAAACACATGAGATTTGCAGGTGGTCTTTTAGTTATGAACCTGTACATATTGTTTTCCCAACAAAATAACTAAACAGTAATATTTTGGTTTATTGTAACTATCACTTTAAAGTCTGCTATTCTTTAGAAATTGCTTTCAGACAAACTCATTATTAAATGATCCATAATGCTTTTAGCTAACCATGAATTGTATATATTTGTTACATTATGAAGTGCTTTTTCATATCCAGAGACTTGAATATTATCTTCTGAACTCTTTTTCTGTTGCTAGTTATCATGAAGCACTGTTTTCCCTGACTTCTGGATTTTTATCTGTAATGTTTTACTCATGTTTTGTATGGGAATGAAAATGTAACAACATGAGAAAATACAAGTGCTTTTCTGCATTTTTTTCTGGTGTGATAGCTGTGAATTGAACTAGATAACAGCAGAAGTAAAGGTATGGCAAAAGCTTGGCAAAGGCAGACAAAAGTTTTATCAATAGATTTGGAATTCTCATAGTTCTTTCCAACCAAATGACTTGTTTGCACCAACAGTATAATAGTATTTATGTAGGGACAAAAGTTACAAGCAGACATATATGTAAGGGCTACCCTGGAGAAACAGGGAGGCATCATCACTAACAATGTGAAAAAAGTCATTCTCTTCATGAAAATATATGTATGAATTCAAAACACAATTACAGAAGAAATGACAGTTCTTTATATATTATGTATATATATTTATCAAATATATACAATATATATGAATGTCCTAATGCTACCTTTTTACTCAATTCTGAATATGTTGCAATTAACATTTTGAGTGATGCATTATAGTAATATTGATAGGATTTTGAGTGATATTTATAGATGAAAATTTAGATTGCAGTGAAATGTTAATCTCCCATAGAATAAATATTGAACTGATGGTATTACTTTTTAAAAGAAACTACTGCTTCTACCAATAACATTGGTGTTTTTGCTTTATTTTGTTTTCAAGATATGTTATAATAGAAATTTCAGTAAAATAATTTTCATTTTTTCTTCATCTCATTCATTCATTAAATGAAAAAATGTCTAAAATTGATGTGTACTTCATCAAACAAAATACTTTCTTTACTGGATCTAAGGTATTATTTGGAACAGCATAATAAAATATTTATGGTTTTTATACAAACTGCAACCAAATTAAACATGAGATACGTCAGGCTGTAACAGCATATGCTAAAAAGTTGGTCTTGGCTGCCTGAACACATGTGCTGAGGTCATAAAGGGGGGAAATCACTAGGTAAGTGATACGTGAAGAACTAACTAGATGAAGATTGGGAGGGGGAGGGCATTTGAGGCTGAGGAATGCATATGCAATAACCTTTGTTACAAAGAATAGTTACCAGTTTGAGGACACAAAGCAGCCAAACCTAGACAGAGTAGGAAAATAGTGTTAGAGGAGACACCCAGTTTCAGTTCTAACATGTAAAGAGTTTGCAGTTATCACAACCATAATTATAACAAGTTAGATAATTGGAATCAACATTTTCTTGGACCCATCAGAGAATGGAGTTTGCATGGCAAACAAAGACCCCCAAATCTAGGGAAAAACCTGCATTCAGAGAGAGACAGCCAAGATCTGCTTACCTGGAACAGAGAACTCAGGAGTCATATGCTCATAGGAACACGTAAATGATTATTTTGATAAATTAATTAAAAGTTGAGTAAAGACTAGCATGGGTGAAAAATTCTTGGGGACCAGCCTTACAGGGACCCCATCAAACATGGGCTTTAACTGCAGCAAATGTCCCCAGGTTCTCACAGGGGAGTTCAAGAAATATCCCATAATCATTGTGAAATAAGCCTGAGGCCTTGTACATAATAAAGACCTACTCTTGAAACAAGATTTTGCCACAGCATTGCCAGCTGGGGAAAGGGTAAGTATACTCAACAGGGGTCAGTGTTTCAAAAAGTTTAGGAATACTGCAGCCAGGGAAGACAATATGGAGCAGAGGGGAAACGTTATGTTTTGAAATATACATAGATCCTGTTTTTCTCCTTAAGCTCTTGCTCCCTAATTTTAGCATGGGTGACTTTCCATTTCCCTCATTCCTTCTATATTTAATTGAAATTCATATGTAATACTCCTCCCTTATTTAATTATTTGTTTCAGTATGGACTCATAGTTACTTCTCCTTATTAAAATCTAGAACAGTTGTCATATGTTTTGTCTCTAAAATAGTCAACTAAATTTTTATTGAATTGCAAAACAGTGTATTAGTGAAAGTTTTCTAGGGAAATGGGACTGACAGAAGATATATGTTTATATATTAGGTAAATATGAAACTTTTTAAAAAGGAATTAGCTCACATGACTTGGGAAGGGCAAATCCAAATTCCATAAGGAAAGCTGGAAGCTGATAACGCCAATGAAGGTTTTACATGAATTCCCCAGGAGAAGCTGGCTGGCTAAAGTAGAGATGGAAATTCTCTCTTCTGACTACTGAAATCATCACTTCTCCTTTTAAGGCCTTCAGCTGATTGGATGAGACCTCTCATTGTTGAAATAAATCCTCATCTGTTGATACATTTAGTCAGCCACAGAAGCAATTAACTTACTGCTTTAAATCCATGCAACATCCTCACAGCAACACTCAGACCAATGCTGGCTTGATGAAACAACTAGATACCCTAATATGGCCAAGTTGACACATGAACTTCACCATCACACACAGATAAAGTGAACAAATAATAGGAATAAATGACTACATATTTTCAAAAAGAGAATGTAGAATAGTCTTATAAAGATAGGACACAATATTCCAGAACTCCCCACTGGAAACCAAATTAGTCATCCCTTGAAAGGGTAACTATTGTTCCACCTTCTAAGATTATAAGCAGGTTTCTATTTTTTCAGTTGTATAAGTTGTATTTTTTGAGAGATTGTTCCAATTGATATCATTTACCAAATTGGCATAATGATATTTAATGTATTCTTGCATTAGCTTTGCCTCCATGATCAGTAGTGTTGTAAACTCTATTTCTAATATTTTTCTGTTTTCTTCCTTTACCCATCTAGAGAGTAGCTTCTCTATTTTCTTTAATATTTTCAGAGCACCATTTCACTTTTGATTTTCTCTATTTTGTTCTCCCTATCATTGATTTCTGCTTATTATATTTCTTTTCTTTATTTCCTTATGTTTGATCTGCTATCCATTTTCTCCTAATGATGGAATCATCAGGGGATTGATTTTTAGCCTCCTGTTAATATGTGTATTTGAGGCTATACATTTTCCTCTAAACCTGGTTTAGCTATAGATCACAAATCTTGATATATCTGTTAAAATATTTTTAAATTTCAGGTGTGTTATAAACTTTGACTCAGGTTATTTTAGAAGTGTTCTGTGCATATCAGTTGTCAAACTCATTTTCAGATTATTTTATACTCAATAATTTTTGCCTTGTTCTTTGGAGTGAGTGGTGTTAGTCATCCACTATGATTCTGAATATATCATTTTATATCTTTTACCTGCATGTTTGGAAGCTATCTTATGTGTATGAAGACACACTTAGCAGCCATCTAAGTTGCCTAACGTTCCCTCTTCTCTTGTGTGCGGATAACTCATTGTTCCCATTCATCTGTCCTCAGGGGATATATTGAGTCTACTGGAGTGGCCAGAGCAAGCCTTAAACTCAGGGATAAATCCCTGGAATATTAGCTGCTTATCAGAATGGGAACCATTAGTGACAGTTTCCCCTACCCCTTACTCAGTGAATACATTTGACAGAAAATTCACATGAAATATCAGTTTTGACCCTCAGACATTTAATTTCTTCAGCTTTTATGTTACCAATTCTTCAGTATTGTGTCTCTCAACCTTGATTATTTGATCCAGATTTTGTGCAATCCTCATTGCTTTTTTAGACAAATGCAACAAATATATACATTTGCTCATTTTTTTGTACCCTTGAAGGATTTTGCTTTCAGGACTTCAGAGCGTTGAGGTATAATATACAGAAGTCCATTTCCACCTGGTTTAATAACATGCATAACATAAAGGTCATAATATTGTATCTCTAAATCAAAATCAATATTTTCTTCAAGATATATTGAATACCCAGGTAGGCAAGGGGAATTTTTGGGACTATCCATTTACCGCATTCTGCAACTACCTCTGTTCATTAATCAGTAATTAAAACATCTGGGCCAAGGTGGACTAATCTGAGGTTACATGGAATCAGCATTAACAACATAAATATTATAACATGATGTCTTTAAATGCAGATCAATATTTTGTTCAATGATCTGGACACTGGAGATAATCCATTATGATATGATTGAGTTAAAGGTGACAGTTCAGTGAAAAGGCATACAGGGAGAAGAGTCACCAGCTGACACAATGAATTGTTCTTTTGTAACCTACTTGAAGCTGATATCGTATTTGCAGCTTGCACTTGAAGAGTGATGCTGTCCCATCAAAATTTACAACTCAGGAGATTAGATAACATGCAATTCTTGACCAATATTTCTGTAATTATAGTCACTTGAGGAACCAAGAAAACATGGGATGCATTTAGTAATCAGTAGGAAGTAAAGATCTATTTTCATGAAAAATATTATTTCCTGAGTTGTGCATGGTACTGTTCCAAAACCCTGAGAGTAACACATTCCTCATATTTTCTTGGTCTGCTAAAAGATAATCCCATTAGGTCATAAAGGCAAAGTTGCAATGCTCCACACCCTGCAGCAAAGGCCTACTGGAGAGTCTTATCTTGTGTTGACTGAAACCTGGAATCATCAGTGATATGTTACTGTAATACAACTAAAAATATATCACCACATGTCATGGATTCCTAGTGTCACCTCTTCTAATTCTGATTACATCATAAATATTTTCAGTCTTCACATATAAGTAGATAAAGTAATCAATCCTTGATTCCCATATATTTGAGAGTTGTTACCTGCCTTTAGAGCATGATGCCAAACATGTAAGTTGAAAACAAACTCTGAAAACCAAGGTGCAGAGTAATTTATGGAGCTGAGTGACACACGGGAGCAAAACTAAGTTACTGCTCAAAACAAAGTGGAGGGGAAACAGTTATATATATGCTTAGAACAAAGAAAGGGTATGGGCAGAATGGAGAGGGGGAGGCAAGAAGGACTTGAGCTATGTGAGTTCTCTGGGGCAGGGTGTCCTTGGGTACCATAAATCTGCAAAAGCTGCCAAGACATGTTTGTGTAGGAATGGGCCTATTTGATGAAGAGAAGCAGATTTTCTGGTGTCAGCATGACTTGTTTATCACAGTTTCTCCTTTCTTATAGAGGCAGTGGTCTTAATTAGCACCACAAAGAGTATTTAGCACATCAGCCTGCCTTAGTTGCTTTTTGCTTTTTGGAGTTTTCTGAGTAAAGTGAGAGTTCAAGTAAATTCACTTATGCTACAATCTATCCCAGCAAAAGGTAATCTTCATGACTGATGTTTCATGGATACAGCAGAAAAAGAGTATCTTTTGCTCTACTGTTGCATTCTGGAGGGTTACAGATTGCTAAATCTGGCAAAATGCAATATACCAGAAATGGATTGGCTTTTATAAAGGAGATTTATTAGGTTGCAAACTTACATTTGTAAAGCCATAAAAGTGTCCAAACTAATGCCTCAACAAGTGGATATCTTTACTGAAGAACGTCTGATGGCATCTGGAACAGCTGTCAGCTGGGAAGACAGTGTGGCTGGTGTATGCTATTTCTTTGTTCCCAAGTTGCATTGCTTTCAGCTTCTGATTCCAGTGGCATTCTCTTTAAGCATCTGTGGGTTCTTGCTTAGATTCTATGGGGTAAATTCTGGATTACTTATTTTTTATTATCTCCTATCTGTGTCTTGTAGCTTCTCTGGGATCTCTCCTTGTTTCTCCAGGGACATTTCTGTCTAAGCATCTCTGAACTCTCTCAGATCCTATGAGTAATCCTTGCTTCTCTCAAGGGCAATCTCTGGATTATGTCTCTTAGCATCTCATGTCCAAGAGTCTGGGTCTGTGTGATCTCTGAATGCTGTCTCTCCCTGAACTCTTAAGTACTCCAGTAAACTAAGACCCACCTTGAATGGGTAGGGTCATAACTCCATGGAAGCCACCTAATCAAAAGTTCTGCCCAAAATAGGTCTGCTCCACAAGTGTGGATTGAAAGAACATAGTATTTTATGGTGTACATAACAGATTCAAACCAGTGCATAGATATAGCACAAAAAAACCTGATTGAGGGATTTTAAATCATGTTCAGAAACATAGATTTTGATGACTCTGAAATTTTTTCTTTAGCTTTCCATTCTCAGAAATATAGAAAGGTACAATAAATGTTTGGGATGAAATTTGAGTGTCCTTGAGCCACATTTCTACAATAATTATTGTCAATGTAATTTTAAGTGGATTAAAGTATTAATAAACTGCATTATAAAATGAAATTCACAGGCCCCATAAAAAGATTTTGAAAAGTAAACTTCTATTTCTGGAAATGTCAAACAGAATATGAACACTGTTTAACATATAAATGGCTTTCTTATACACTGGGGATAAATGTCAAACTATAATGTACCAGTTTGTATGCATCATGTCCCCTCAAAAAAGCCATGTTCTTTGATGCAATCTTGTGGGGGCAGATATTTCAGGGAAGGTTAAGTTAGAACATTTGGATTATGTTGTTTCCATGGAAATGCATCCACCCAACTGTGGGTGATAACTTATTGGATAATTTCCATGGAGTTGTGGCCCCATATATTCAGCATGGGCCTTGATTAGTTTACTGGGGAACTATATAAGTTCAGATGGAGGGAGTGGGCTCACTAAAGCTGAGATGGAAACTTTCAGGAATGCACAGGAGCTGAGAGAGGAACTACAGTTTACAGAGACATTTTGGAGGTGGTCTTTGAAAGCTGACTTTTGCTCTGGAGATGCTAAGAGAGGATAAACAGCCCACGAGCAACTGAGAGTGACATTTTGGAAAGAAGCTGAAGGCTAGAGAGGAATGTCCTGGTAGAAAGCCATTTTGAAACCAGAACTTTGGAACACATGCCAGCCATGTGCCTTCCCAGCTAACAGAGGTTGTCTGAACACCATTGACCATCCTCCAGTGAAAGTACCCAATTGTTGATGCATTACCTTGGACATTTTATGGCCTTAAGACTATAATGGTGTAATGAAATAAACCCCCTTTTATAAAAGCCAATCCATTTCTGGTGTTTTGCATTCCAGTAGCATTAGCAAACTAGAACAGATTTTTGTACCAGAGATGTGGGGTGCTTGTGCTGCTGTGTTTGTAATTACCAAACATGTTGGAATGGCTTTTTAAATGGATAAGAGGTATATTCTGGAAGAACTGTGAGGAACTTGATAGAAAAGGCCCAAACTGTTTTGAAGAGACTGTTTGTGGAAATATAGACTCTAAAAATACTTTTGATGAGGACTTGAGCAGATATGATGAATGTGTTCTTGCAAACTGGAAGGAAGGTGATCCTTGTTTTAAAGTGGCAGAGAATTTGGCAAAATTGAGTCCTGGTTTGGGGTGGATGGCAGAATTTGAAAGTGATTACCTGGAATATTTAGCTGATGAAATCTCTAAGCAAAGTATACAAGAAGTAGCCTGGCTTTTACTTGCAATTTATAGTAAAATGAGAGATGACAAAGATAACCTGAGAAATGAACACTTGGTTTCAGTGAAAACAGAAATTGATGGCCTGAAAAACTCTGGGCTTCCAGAGGATGAAACCCAGGAAGCTACAGCCCAATGTGAGGATGTAACTAAACATGGAACCCAGCCACCAATTCAATACAAGCCAAGATTGGAGAAGGAGTTAAGCAGAAAGTATTTGTGGAAATTCCTATTGTCTGACAGCTTTGATCCCTGTGTTCTACATGCAAAGCCAACAGAATTTTTGCAAGATATTTATAGACACAGCTGCTGCTGGTCTGGACTGGAGGAGACAGACAAGGAACAAATTGAAGGAAAAGTTCCTTCAAAGATGTAGCCATGGAGGTTGAGGACTGGAGTGAACAGGTTTCAGGCTGGGAGAGTGGAGTGGCCCACATGCATGGAAAAGGTGAGTTTGCCCTGGAAGTCAAGGAGAACCTGGCCACCACCCCCACTGTTCTGAAGGGGTTGAGTCTGTGCCCTGGAGATGGAAGAGAATCTGGGTGCTGCCCCCATAATTTGAGTAGTTAGAAGGTGGTCTCCCCAGTGTGTGGATATGTTGGAGAACTCATCCCAGCATTTGGAGAGGAAAGGGCTGCTGCAAAGTCCCTTAGGAGGGTTTAGACTCCCACTCTCTCAAGCCCCAGGGATAAAACATCATTCTGTAAATGATTCTCAGACTTTGAAATCTAATGGAGTTTGCCCTGTGGGTTTTTTGGAATTGTTTTGGTCCCTTAAACCCTGTTTTCCTTTCAGTTTCTCCTTATGGCAGTGGGAATGTTTACCCTATGACTGTCCCTCCATTGTATATTGGAAGCAGATAACTTGTTTTACATTTCACAGGTACAGATTCAGAGGGGAATTATGCCTTAGGACCAACCATGCCTCCAATTGACTTTGACGGGATCTTGTACTTAACTACTGTTACTGAAATGATTTAAGTTTCTGTGATACTGTGATGCGATGAATGTATTTTGTATGTGGAAAGAGCATGCTTTTCTGGTGTCCAGGGAACATAATGTACCAGTTTGTATATATCATGTGCCCCAGAAAAAGCCATGTTCTTTGATGCAATCTTGTGGGAGCAGTCATATCAGTAGGGATTAGGTTGGAACATTTGGATTAGGTTGTGCATGGAAATGCACCCCACCCAACTGTGGATGATAACTTATCGGATAATTTCCATGGAAGTGTGGCCCCACCCATTCAGCAAGGGCCTTGATTAGTTTTCTGGAGCATTACATAAACTCAGGTGGAAGGATTAGTCTTGCTACAGCCAAGAGGGACACTTCAAAGAATTCACAGGAGCTGAGAGCAGAACTTCAGTTTACAGAGACATTTTGGCAATGGCCTTTGAAAGCACACTTTTGCTCTGGAGAAACTAAGAGAGGAAAAACACCCCAAGAGCAACTGAGAGTGACAATTTGGAGAGAAGCTGAAGCCTAGAGAAGGAACATCCTGTGAGAAAGACATTTTGAAAGCAGAACTCTGGGGCAGATGCCAACCATGTACCTTCCCAGCTAACAGAGGTTTTCTGGACACCATTGGTCATCCTCCACTGAAGGTACCCAATTGTTGATGCATTACCTTGGACACTTTATGGCCTTAAGACTGTAACTGTGTAACCAAATAAACCCCCTTTTTTAAAAGCCAATCCATTTCTGGTGTTTTGCAATCTGGCAGCATTAGCAAATTAGAAAATATACTAATCCATGAGCTGTGATCTTATATTTTATCCATATCCCAGTATTCTACTACATAAGAATATGTGGCTCCTGAATATATTACCTATTTTTGACAGGCTTATAAGTTTCTCTTTCTTTGCTGTTTTATTTTGGGGGATGATATTTAGGAATCAATAGTGTTGGTAGCAGAAGAGGAAGAAAAGGAAAATGTCTATTGGAGTGAAAGTATAAGAGAAAAGATGAGATGTCTCTGATAGAAATCAATTTTGGAAATCCTACAATGTCAGTTTAAGAAATCTGAATCCATTGTTTATCTGCAGATAATGCATTGTTGCAAATAACAACTGAAAATGTGACACAAAGAGTTGTTTTAGAAACATGAATCCAGTGAGGACAGAAAAATAATGGATTAAGTTACTATTTAAATCATAAGTAAATTTAAAATAGAGGTACCCACAGACTTAGAATGATGTGTGAATTAGCAGACTTTATAAAGAAATATGGAGTGTGCTATATTAGAAAGTCAACAATGAGAAAAAATGCTTGTTCATTAAGGTGTTTGATATAAACTGAGAGATTGTCATAGAAAATACAGGCTTAGCAATTTAACAAAAGATTACACTATTCCAGTTTCCTAGGCTACTCAGCACAAATACAATGAAATGGTTCAGCTTAAGTAAAGGGAATGTATTAGCCTATAGTTTGATACCAGGAAAATGTCCAAATCAAGCAATGTTGTCTTCCCCAAGACCAGCTGCTGGTGATCCTTAATTCCTCTGTCACATGGCAGGGCCATGGTGGTGTCTCCTGGTCTCCCCCTCCTCTTCTGGGTTTTGTTGTATTCAGCTTCTTGCTTCTGTGGTTTTTCCTGTCTCAGTTGTCTCCTATGAAAGATTTCATTAATAGGATTAGGATCCACCCTGTTTGACATGGGCCATTCTTTATCTGAATAACCTTATCAAAATTTCCTACTAAAAATGAATTAAAGAACTTGTTTTTCTGGGAGACATACAGCTTCAAACTACCACACTGTTGCTTCAGTGGAACTTTTCTAGCAGAGAAAAATATAAATTCATAATCTCACAAAGAAAATGCATTTCCATGGTACAGAGATGGTATATGAATAACAAAGTATATGCATATATCCATCATTCTTGGCTGACAAATAGTTCCATTAACTTGGATGCCTGTTCACACTTTAGCTTTATACATTCTTCAGGGGTATGACTATATTCAATTATAATAAGCGAATGTATATTTTGCATTATATTCATATCTCCAGGTTACCTTCTATGTTAGATTTTCATCTTCTATTATTTTCTCTAATTTTAAACTAATTTCTTTATAGATAGATGGTAAAGAAATAGTATTTATGGGAGGAAATAAATCCAGGTGCCTACAATATTGTCTAACTATTCAACTCAGCACTATAAAATACTTAAACTCTGATTCATACATTCTATTTTCCACTTTATCTCTTTGTATAAGGTTCATGGAAATTTTATATATCAAGTGTGCTTAGAAAGGCAAATAGGTTCTCAGTAGATTGGACTTACAGTATATCAAAAAAATAATTTAGGGGATGTAGGGACTAAATATTTTGGCAGCAAAGTTGCTTATATGTAACTGAAAAATGTTGAATGGACTAAAGAATTAAATGTTATCTGTTTCAAATTCACATACATTTTTCTCAAAAATTGTGTCAACTTTAATATGAAAATATTTCAAGTTTACAAAATAATTGAAAGTACAGTATAATACATATCCATATATTTACCAGAGTTTACCAAATTTTAACATTTTCTCAGTCTCTCAAAATATTTGTCTTTCTCCCTCTTCTTCCTATCTAATCTATATCAATATCTATCCATGTCTATCCACATGCACTTTCAAACATGAGTGACTTGCAAATAATTCAGGCAAAAATGCATGTATGTTCATAAGCATATTGGCTGAATTGTGTGTGTATAAAGGAGCCCATAGTGATTCTTTTAATGTTGTTTGTGGAATTACAGAACAATCATGCATGTAATACCTGTTTTCCATATACAACCCAACCACCATTGGTGTGGGACATTTGTTACAATTGATAGCACAATTTTAAAAATTTTTACTTTTTATTGACATTTCTCACATACCATACAACTATCCAAAGTTCCAAAGTGTACAACCAATTGATCGTGGTACCATCATACAGCTGTGCATCCATCACCACAATTAATTTTTTCAATTTTTTGAATATTTTCATTATTCCAGAAAAGAAATAGACAAAAAAAGGAAACTCCAATCCTCCCATACCCCTAAATACCCCCACCCATTATTGATTCATAGATTTGGTATAGTACATTTCTTACACTTGATGAAAGAATGATTAAATACACTAACTGTAGCATATACTTTGCAATAGGTATATATTTTTCCTACATGCCCCTCAGTTATTCACTTCTAGTTATAGTGTCATACATTTGTTCTAGTTCATGAGACAGATTTCAAGTATTTGTACAATTAATCATGGACATTGTCCACCACAAGATTCACTGTTTTATGCATTCCCAGCTTTTAACCTCCAACTTTCCTTCTGGTGACATATATGACTATGAGATTACCCTTTCCACTACCTTCACACACCATTCAGCACTGTTAGTTATTCTCAGAATGTGCTACCATCACCTCTGTTCATTTCCAAATGTTTAAGTTCTCACTAGTTGAACATTCTGCTCATAATAAGCAACCACTCCCCATTCTTTATCCTTGTTCTATATCCGGTAACTTATATTTTCTGTCTATGAGTTTACATGTTATACATAGTTCATATCAGTGAGACCCTGCAATGTTAGTCCTTATGCGTCTGTCTTAATTCATTCAATACAGTGTCCTCAAGGTTTATCAACCCATTTATTAAAGATGGTTTTGTTCACACACTATATACTTCACTCTAAGAAAACAATCATTGATTCCTTGTATATTCATGTATTTATGTATTCATCACCATTGCCACTATCTATATAAGGACTTCTCCATTTCTTCCACAAAAAAGGAGGAAGAGTCAAAGTATGTAGAGACAAAAGAAAAAGAAAAGAGAGAGAGAAAAAAACATAGAAGCTAGAAAAAAACAAAAGGAAAGAGAGCATTAAACTAAAGTAGAATCAAGTGTCAGATGATATCAGCAATGCCAGGAGTCTCATATCCTTCCTGTGTCCCCCATATGTATTTATCTTTGGTAGATTGCCTTTTTATATTAAAGGAAGCATAATACAATGTTTCTGTTAATTATAGTCTCTAGTTTGCATTAATTTTGTTTCCCCCATCCCACCCTAATTTTAACAACTTGCAATGTTGACATTCATTTGTTCTACCTCACACAAAAACATATTTGTACCTTTTATCACAGTCATTGAGCACCTGAGGTTTCATGGAGTTATACAGTCCCAGTCTTTATCCTTCATCTTTTTTTCTGGTGTTCCACATGCTCCTAACCTTCCTCTTTCTTGGATATTCATTGTCATTTTTTTTCATTGTACTTACATTGCTGTGCTACTATCTCCCAAAATTGTTTTCCAAACCTCTCACTTCTGTCTTTTCCTTTCTGTCTGCGGTGCTTCCTTTAGTGTTTCCTGTAGAGCAGGTATCTTGTTCACAAACTCTGTCATTGTCTGTCAGAGAATATTTTAAACTCTCCCTCATATGTGAAGGACAGTTTTGCTGGATATAGGATTCTTGGTTTGTTGTTTTTCTCTTTCAGTATCTTAAATATATCACCTCACTTCCTTCTTGCATCCATGGTTACTATGGAGAAATCACGTATTCTTATCAAGCTTTCTCTGTATGTGATGGATCACTTTTCTCTTGCTGCTTTCAGGATTCTCTCTTTATCTTTGATGTTTGATAATCTGTTATTGTGTCTTGGCATAGGCCTATTCAGATCTCTTCTGTTTTCTCTATGCTGCCCTTCTTGGATCTGTAATTTTATGTCTCTCATAAGAGATGGGAAATTTTCATTATTTCCTCCCTTTTTGCTTCTGTCCCTTTTCCCTTCTCTTCTCCTTCTGGGACACCAATGACATGTACATTCCTGCATGTCATTTTGTGCTTAAGTTGCCAGAGACATTGCTCATATTTTTCCATTCTTTTCTCTATCTGTTCTTTTGTGTGTAGGCTTTCAGGTGCATAGTTCTCCAGTTCTCGAGTGTTTTCTTCTGCATCTTGCAATCTGTTGATGTATGTTTCCATTTTGTCTTTCATCTTTTGTGTTGTGCCTTTCATTTCCATGGATTTTGCCAGTGGTTTTTTTGAACTTTTGATTTCTTCTTTATGTATACCCAGTGTTTTCATTATATGCTCCATCTCTTTTGCCATATCTTCGCTAAAATTTTTGAAGTGATTTAGTATTAGTTATTTAAATTTCTGTATCTCAGTTGAAATGTATAACTTCATTTTTCTTAGTGTAGGTTGTAGTTTTCTGTTGCCCTGGTATCTGATTTCCCTGGTTATCCCAATCAGGTTTTCCCAGAACAGAACAGGCTCAGATCTCAGCTGGAGGTAATTGTATCATGTCTTCCTGTGAGTATCTCTTAGAAGATTGGTATGCCCTATGAGACCTCAAGTCACTGTGCCTCTCTGCCCAGCAGGTGACACCTGTCAGCCTGTAGCTTCAAGCTGGTATAAGGAGGTGTGGCCCATTGCTGATTTACTCCAGGTTCTGGGGTCTGGTTCTGAATGCAGGGCAGGTAGTAGAGCTTGGCACCACCTTCTTCTTCTTAAGGAAAATACACCCCCTGGGGCAAGGTCATTTACATTTGGATAGAGTCTTTGCCTGTGCTATCTCCACCCTTGTCTGGCCAGAGGGCTGGGAAATGAAAATGGCTGAGGCTTTCTCCACTGAGCTTATAAAGTGAGAGAAATCCACCTTAAGGGCTGGTCTATGGCCACTCTGGCTCTCCAATGTTAGTCATCACCAAAAGCCTCTGTCTACTTGTTGGGGATTCCTATCTTGTATTGAGGAGTCCATGTTTGTTAATTAAATCCCCAGTTGGAGCTCAGCTGAGGTATATTCACGTGCTTGGAGAGTGCTGCTCTCTAGCACTATGAAGCTTTGTAGTACAGGCTGTGGGGGGTGGGGGCTCCCAGCTTGGATCCACAGTTTCTACTTACAGATTTCATGCTGTGATCTCAGGCATTCCTCCCAATTCAGGTTGGGGTATGATGAGTGGACAGTCACATTTGTCACCCCTGCAGTTATTCCAGATTATTTACTTATTGTTCCTGGTGGTTTATTATTTGTTCCAGGGAGACAAACTAGCTTCCACACCTCTCTATGCTGCTATCTTCTTCCTGATAGCACACTTTTATAATTGTACTAAAGTCCATGGTGTCCATAGTTTGTGTAGTATAGTTCCATATGTTTAAAAGTTTTTGTCATGTTACCATACATACAATCTAAAACTTACCCTGTTAGTAATATTCAAATATTTATTTCATTGCTGTTAAATGCATGCAAAATGTTGTGCTACCATCACCACCATCCATTACCAAAATATGTCTATCATTCCAAATTGGAACCCTGTATATTTTAAGCCTTAACTGCCAATTCCTTACACACTCCCTTCCCCTAGTAAACTATATTCTATGTTCTGACACTGAGTTTGCTTATTCTAATATGTTTCAGAACAGTGAGATCATACAATACGTGTCCTTTTATGACTGGTTTATTTGACTCAACATGTTTTCAAGGTTCATCCATGCTGTCACATATATCAGGACTTTGTTCTTTTTATGGCTGAATACTATACAACTGTGTGTGTATACCAAATTTTATTTATCCATTCATTGGTTGATGGTCACTTGGATTGCTTCTATCTTTTGGCATTTGTGAATTATGCCACTATGAACACCTGTGTGCAAATATCTGAGTCCCTTCTTTCAATTTTTGGGTATATACCTAGTACTGGGATTCCCGGGTTATGTGGCAGTTCTATACTTAGCTTTCTAAGGAACTGCCAAAATGTCTTCTACACCAGCTGCCCATTTTACATTGCCATGAGTAATGAATGAGTGTTCCAGTTTCTCTGGATGCTCTCCAGCACTTGTTTATCATTTTTCTTAGTAGTGACCATGCTAATGGGTGTGGAATGGTTTCTCATTGAGGTTTTGATATGCCTTTCCCTGATGGCTAAAGGTGTTGAGTATCTTTTTATGTGCTTTTTAGACAATTTTAGATCTTTTGCAAGAGATGTCTGTTCAATTTTTTTCCCATTTTTAAATTTTATTGCTTTTTTTAATTTGAAGGAATTCTTTAAATATTCTTAATATTAAACCTTCATTGGATATGAGGTTTCCAAATATTTTCTCCCATTGTATAGGCTCTCCTTTTACTTTCATGAAGACCTTTGAGAAACCAGTTTTAGTTTTGATCAGGTCCCATTTATCTGTTTTTTCTTGTGCTTTGAGTATAAAGTGCAAGGAACCACTGCCACTGCCTAACAGAAGATTCTGAAATTGTTTCCCTGTTTTTTCTCTCCAGGAGATTAAAAATCCTATCCCTTATATTAAGGCTTTTGATGCATTTTGAGTTGATTTTTGTATATGGGGTGATGGTGTGAACTTCACTGGTCCCCATTTTTTTTTTCCAAATGGAGATACAATTCTCCCAGCAACTTTTGTTGAAGAAACTACTTTTCTACAAATTGAGTAGTCTTGGAAATTTTGTGAAATATAAGTTGGCCAGAAATTGTGAGGGTTTTTTTATGAGTTCTCAAATTCTATTCAATTGGTCTTTGTCCATCCTTGTGCCAGTATCATGCTGTTTTGGTTACTGTGGCTTTGTAATCAACTAACATGGGGAAGTGGAAGTCCTCCAACTTCATTCTTCTTTTACAAGATAACTTTAGTTATTCTGGGCCACTTTCACTTCCAAATGATTTTGTTGAATGGCTTTTCATTTCCTCAGTGTAGGCCACTGAAGTTTTATGAGGATTGTGTTAAATCTCTAAATCACTTTGGGTAGACTTGACATCTTAATGATATTAAATCTTCCAATGCATGAACATGGAAGGTTCTTCCATTTATATTTGGTCATATTTGACTTCCTTTAGCCATGTTTTCTGGTATTCTGAATACAAGTCCTTTGCATCCTCTGTTAATTTTATTCATAGATATTTGATTCTTTTAGATGACATTGTAAATAGGATTTTTCTCTTGATGGCCTCCTCAGGTTGCTCTTTCCTAGTGTGTAGAAACTACAGATTTGGGCATGTTGATATTATATCCTGCCACTTAGCTGAACTCATTTATTAGCTGTAGTAGCTTTGTCAATTTTTCAGGACCTTCTAAATATGGTACACCATCTGAAAATAATGAAAGTTTTACTACCAATTTTCCAATTTGTATTCCTTTTCTTTTCTTGCCTCATTGCTCTGGATACAATACCAGCACAATGTTGACAATGACCATCCTTGTCTTGTTCCTTATCTCAAAGGGAAAGCTTTCACTCTTTCACCATTAACTCGGGTGTTAGCTCTGGGATTTCCACATATGCCCATTATCATGTAGAATATTGTTTCTATTCCTAATGATAGTGTTCTGAGTGTTTTTTCGAGAGATTGTGTAGTATTTCTTGCAAAAGCTTTTTCTGCATTGATTGAGATGATCATGTGTGTTTCATCCTTCATTCTCCTAATGTGGTGTATTATATTAATTGATTCCCTTATGTTGAACCAATCTTGCATACCAGAGATAAAATATACTTATATGTATGATTCTTTTAATATGCCATTGGATTTGGTTTGTTAGTAGTTTGTTGAGGATTTTGCCTCAAGAGATAATATATTTTAGTTTCCTTTACTTGTGGTATCTTTATCTGAATTTAGTATGAAGGTGATGCTGGCCTTGTAGGATGTGTTATGGACTGTTTCCTTCAACTTTTTTGAAGACTCTGACCAGAATTGGACTCACGTCTTCTTAGTATTTAGGTAGAATTCTCCTGTGAAACCCATGAGTCCTACGTGTCTGTTGGGTGGTTTTGAGTCAATGTAGGTAATCTGTGTATATTTTTTCAAGAATTTTGTCTATTTCCTCTAAGATAACTAATTTATTGGCATACAGTTGTTCATAGTATCCACATAAAGTCCTTTTCATTTCATTAGGTTTGCTAGTAATGTCCTTTAGATTTCTGATTTTCAGTATCTGTATTCTTTTTTTCTGCATCAGTCTACCAAAAGATTGTTGATTTTGTTCATTTCAAAGAAACAACTTTCGTTTGTTGATTCTCTGCTGTTCTATCTAATGTTTTCTTCCTTCTGCTACCTTTTGGTTTAGTTTACACTTTTTCTAGTTCCTCAGGTTTGGAGTTAAGTCTCTGATTTTACAACATAAGGTCTTTTATCATGTAAGTCTTTAGATATAAAAATTTACTTTTGTCACTGTCTTTACAGCATCCCATAAGTTTTGGTATGCTGTTTTGCATTTTCATTTGCCTAAATATGTTTCCTAATTTTGGTTCATATTGCCTGTTGAACCCTTTGGTTAATTAATAATTTTTTTATTTCCAAATATTTGAATTTTCCATTTTTCCATCTGTTAGTTTCTAGCTTCATTCAGTTGCAAATGGAGAATATACACTCTATAACTTCAATATTTTTGAATTTGAGACTTGTTTTGTGACCAAATGGACCCATTTTGGACACTATTCCATGTGCAGTTGGAGAGACTATTCCATGTGAACACAGAAAATATATGTTTTATGTTTTCATTGGGTATAGTGTTCTACATACGTCTTTTAGGTCTAGTTGGTTTTGTGTATCAAGTCCTGTACTTTCTTATTTGTCTTCTATACAGGTGCTCTATCCATTGATTAATTTAGAACTGTCAATTTCTTTGTTCCAATCTGTCAGTATTTGCTTCATATATTTTGGGCTCTGCTGTTTAGAGCATATATATGTATAATTGTCACAACTTCCTCTTGAATTGTCTCCTTTATCAGTATACAATGACCATTTTCCCCTCATAACTATATTTGAATTATAGTCTATTTAATCTTAGTATTAAATTTGTCTCCTTTGGTTACTACTTGAATGGTGTAGTTCTTTCTATCCTCTCAACCTCAAACTTATTGTATCTTTGGCTTTAAAGTGAGTCTCTTGGAGACAGCATATAAATGTATCATGCTCTTTTTATCCTTTCTGTAATCTCTGCCTTTGGACTAGAGTTTAATTCATTTACGTTTAAAGTCACCACTCATAATACTGTATTTGTGCCATTTTGCTATTTAGGCTTTGTAGGTCTTATTCTCCCTCTTCTGTTAATGTTTACTTTTATATTTCTGTTGTACCATATTGTGTGCCTCCTCATTTCTACATGGATATATTTTCATCTATTTTCCTAGTATTTACCATGAAGTTAAAATTTAAGATCTGTTCTAGTTTACTAATGCTGCCTGAATACAAAACACTAGAGATGGTTTGGCTTTTATAAAAGGGGGTTTATTTGGTTACACACAGTCTTAAGGCCATAAAGTGTCCAAGGTAACACACCAACAATCATGTACCTTCACTGGAAGATGGACAATGGTATCTGGGAAATTTCTGTTAGCTGGGAAGTCATATGACCAGCATCTGCTCCAAGTTCTGGTTTCAAAATGACTTTCTTCCATGATGTTCCTTTCTAGGCTTCAGCTCCTCAAAAATGTCACTCTTAGTTGCTCTTGGGGTATTTGCACTCTCTTAGATTCTCCAGACCAAAAGTCTGCTTTCAACAGCCATCTTCAAACTGCCTCTTATCTGTAGCTGTGCTCTCATCTCAGCTCCTGTGCATTCTTCAAAGTGTCCCTCAAGGCTGTATCTCCTTTTCAAAATGTCACTAACAGCTGCACTGAGTTCCTTCTGTTTGTCAGCTCATTTATATGCCTCCAGTAATTTAATTTAGACCCACCTTGAATGGGTGGGATTAATAACTCCATGGAAATTATCCAATCAGAGTCATCAACCACAGTTGTGTGGGGCACATCTCCATGGAAACACTCAAAGATTTTCAATCTAATTAACACTGATAAGTCTGCCCACACAAGACTACATCAAAGATAATGACATTAGGGGGAACATAATACATTCAAACTGGCACAACATCCTAAACGTATAACAATTGTATTTGGTTTGATATCTAACTTCAATAGCATACATATACCTTTCTATACCCCTAATGTCTTTGTGCATTGTAGGTCTAAAAACTCAGATTTATCATTATTTTTAATGCATTTGCATTTATCTTAACTGTAGGAACTTAGAAGTGGAGTTACATATACAATATAATAATACTGGAATTTATATTCATGCAAATGGTTACATTTATTACAGGTTTTTATTTCTTTATACTGCTTTGAGCCACTGTTCAATGTTCTTTGCTTTTGGTCAGAACTCCCATTAGCATTGTTTGTAGGTCAGGCCTAGTGGTGGACTCCTTGAGGTTTTGTTAATCTGAGAATGTCCTAACCTCTCCCTATTTTTTTTTGTAAAGAGTTTCCCCAGATGTGGCAGGTATTTTCTGTCAGAACTTTGAGTGTTTCAATGCACAGCCACCTTGCCTCCCTGGTTTCTGATAAGAAATTTTGACTCAATTTAATTGGGGCTCTCTTGTACAGAATACATTGCTTTTCTCTTGTGGCTCTCTCTACTCTTTTGTCCTTTGCATTGGATAGTGTAATCAGTATATGATGGAGTGTATTTTCAGTTTTATCTTGTGTGTTCATCTCTGTTCTTTGTTCATTTTCATGTTTCTGACAAAGTTTGAGAAATTCTCTGTCATTGTTTCTTTGACTATTCCTTCTGCACTTTACTCTCTTCTACTTCTGGGACTCCCATCATCTATTTATTGAAGTGCTCAATGTTGTCCCATTGCTGTATTAGGCCATTTTCAATTTTAATACTTTCCTTTCTGCTTATCCTCAGCATGACTTATTTCAAGTGTCTTAAATATCACTGAATCTTTCTTCTTCTTGCTGCAATCTGCTCTTGAATCTTTCCTAGGCATTTTGATCTTCGCACTTATGGTTGATTCTTTCTTAAAATTCCTATCTCTTTACATAAACTCTCAAGTTGTTCATTCATTGTTTCCTGATATTCTATAGTTCTTTATCTATATTTCCTTCATCTTCTTGAGCATTTTAAAGAATTTTTGGGGGTTAATGTTTTATAATTCAATTTTTGAGATATATTCACATACCATACAATCATCCAAAGTATACAATCCATTGTTCACAGTACCATAATATAGTTGTACATTCATCACCCCAATGTATTTTTTGAACATTTTCCTTGTACAAGAAAAAGTGAAAATAAGGATAAAAATAAAAGTAAAAAAGAGCACCCAAATCTTTCCTGATCCCACCCTATTTTTCATTTAGTTATTTGTCCCCATTTTTCTGTGAAGGGAGTGTGATACACAATGATTTCACAATCACAGTCAGGCCTTATAGAGTTGCATTGCTATAAAATCATCTTTGAGATTCAAGGCTACATGGTTACAATTTGATAGTTTCAGGCATTTACTTCTAGCTATTGAAGTGCATTAAAACCTAAAAATGGTTATCTATATAGTGCATAGGAATGCCCACCAGAGTGACCTCTCAACTCCATTTGGAGTCTCTCAGCCACTGGGATTTATTTGTTTCATTTCACATCCCCCTTTTGGTGAAGAAGATGTTCTCAATTGCATGATGTTGGGTCCAGAGTCATCCTTGGGTATCATATCTTGCATTGCCAGGGAGATTTATAACCCTGGGAGTCAGGTCCCACATATGGGAAAAGGCAGTCTGTTCACCTGTGGAATTGGGTAAGCTGGAGAGAGAGGACCACATCTGAGCCACAAGGAGATACTCAGGGGTAGATACTTTGGCACAGTTATGGGCATGTTTAGCTCTCCTTTGCAGTAACAAGCTTCATAAGGGCAAGTCCCATGTACAGGGCTTGGAATTTCAAAGCACCCATTCTCAATGTTTGTGAGAACATCAGCAACAATCCAGGTGAAGAAGCCCAACACCAATGCATTTTCCCCTCAGCTCCTCAGGGGGGACTTGCATATGTATTTTTATTCTATGTCCAAATTACTTTGGGATGTGTCTCTATTTCACAATATCTTATGCCAACCTACCAGGATTCATTTCCTATTAAAACTTCCATGTAATTTTTGTGTTGGAACAAACTATGAGTTAAATTGTTTAGGAAATGTAGATCTTGCACAACTAAACATCTCTCCCTTGGTCTCACATGGAATTTGAAGTTTTCAAATGCAATCAGTATTGTCCTTTACCTTGTGACATGATTTGCCCCAGTTCTAAGCACATCTGTTTCATTCATATCTCTAGTTGAAGTCTGCACTCTTTTTTCAGCCGAAGAGTTGCTGTATGTGCTAACACTGACTTTCAAATCTGGCAAGTTCTGGCTCTCAGTATCAGGTGTCACACAGATACCCAAAGTTCCAGGGATCAGTCAGGTTATACACAAAGCAGTCAACATCTTGAAATCTGGAGATAGCCATTACAATTCAGGAATAGATGTGACTGTTGTATGAGCTTACAATGTAGGGACCATTACAATAAGCATTCCCCTGATAAGCTGTGCTCTAAGGTTCAATTCTGAGTTTCCACATTGTAGTTAGTCCATATTGGTGAGGCATTATAGTTTTTGCATTTGTTTCTGCTGTAGTTCAGTCAAAATGCTGTCTGAGGGTTACATGCATCTGTTGTGTGTCTCACAGCTTCACTCCTCACAGTTGTTCAATTGTCCACTGTATGAACACACAACAGTTGACTGTTTTGCTCCTCAATTGATGTACCCTTAGGCCATCTCCTTCCATTGCAAATCATGCATGCTGTATCCATAAACACCAGTGTGCAAATGTCTCTTCATATTCCTGCTTACGGATCCTCCATGTAACTGCAACCTGCTGAGGTTGCAGGGCCTTAATGCACCCATATACTTAGCTTCTTTTGGAACCACCCATTGTCCTCCAGAAAGGATATAGCATTCTGCCTCCTAACCAACAGCAAATATGTACATCCCTCTCTCCATGTTTTCACCAGGACTTGTATTCATTTATATTTTTCCACACAATTTTTAGAGCTATATTCATTACCATATAATTAACCACAGTGTACAATCAGTTCTTCACAGTATCATCATACAGTTGTGAATTTATCACCAGTCAGCACTTGAACATATATAATATTATGGAAAAAGAGAGTTTTTATAGTGAATAATAAAAAAGATAAGAAAAAGAAAAAATATCATAGAATACAATAAAATAGTGGGGTCAGAGAACATCACTACCAAGAATCTCATATCTCTCTTTTATATCCCACTATCACACATATTTAGCTTTGGTATATTACCTTTGTTACATTTAATGGAAGCATATTACAATGTTACTGTTAACCATAGGCTGCAGTTTGCTTTGATTATATTTTTCACCAATGCCATCCTGTTTCCAAAACTCTGCATGGTTGAAATTCATTTGTTCTCCAACATGCAATAACTGTTTTATATTTGTACATTTAGTCACAATCATTGACCATCCAGTTTTTGCTAAGTCCAACAGCCCCAGTCTTTATCTTCTATGTTTACCTCGGGTGTCATTCATGCCCTAGCTCACCTCTTTCAGCTTTAATCACAGACATCTTTTTTCAGTGTAGTTACAATATTGTGCTACCATCACACAGTATTATGCTACCTATTTCTAGATCTATACAATCAATCCTGCTGAACATTCTGTAGTCCTTCAAAATCAAATGCCCAATTTCTACTCTCTTTCTATCTCTTGGTAGCCTGTGTTATCAACTTTAGCTCTCAAAGTTTGCTCCTTAATGTTAGACCATATTAGTGAAACCATACAGTATTTTTTCCTTTGTTTTTGTCTAACATCACCCAGCATAATGTCCTCAAGGTTTATCCACATTATTTTATATTCCAAGCCTTTGTTCTGTCTTACAGCTGCATAAATTCCATCATGTGTATGTAGCAGTTTGTTTATACACTCATCCATTGATGGACATTAGGATTGTTTACATCTCCTTGCTATTGTCAATAATGCCATGATAAACATTAGTTTACAAATGTCTGTTCATTTCTTAACTTTCAGTTTCTCTGAGTATATAGCTAGTAATGGAATATCTGGGTCATATGGAAAATCTAAACTTAGTTTTCTGAGGAACTGCCACTCTGTCTTCCAGAGTGGTTATGCCTTTCTGCATTCCCACCAACAGTGAATGATTATGCCTCTTTCTCCACATCCTCTCCAGCACTTATAATTTTCTGTTTTTTAGAAAATGACCATACTGGTATGTGTGAGATGATATCTCACTGCAGTTTTCATTTTTATTTCCCTAATAATGAGTGAAGTTGGGTATTTTTTCATGTTTTTGAGCCATTTGTATTCCCTCTTCAGGAAAGTGTCTGTTTATGTCTTCTGTCCATTTTTTAATTAGAATGTTTTTCATTCTGTTGTTGAGTTTTAGGATTGCTTTCTATAGGATATTAAACCCTTATCTAAGATGTGGTTTCCATTGTCTCCCATTGTGTAAGATGACATTTACTTTTCTGGCAAAGTCCTTTGATGTATAATAGTGCTTAATTTTGAGGAGATCCCATTTGTCTGTTTGTTCTTTGATTGCTCACACTTTAGGTGTAAGGTCTAGGAACCCATCATCTATCACAAGATCTTCAAGAAATTGCCTTACGTTTCTTCTAAGACTCTTATGGTCTTATCACTGATGTTTAGGTCTTTGATCCATTTCAAGTTTATTTTTGTATAAGGTGTGGGATAGGGTTCCTCTTCCATTCTTTTGACAATGGATATCCAGTTCTTGAAATATGATTTATTTAAGAGGCTTCTGTGTCCCATTTGCTTTTGCTTGACTGCCTTATCAAAGATCAATTGTCTGTAGATGCAGGAGTCTATTTCTGAACACTCAATTTGATGATATTGGTTGACATATCTATCCTTATGCACATACCATGCTTTTTTGAGTTATGTAGCTTTGTAATATGCTTCAGTGTCAGGCAGTGGGAGACTTCCCACTTTGTTCCTGTTTCTCAAGATACTTTGGTTATTCAGGGCACCTTGCCTTTGCAAGTAAATTTGGTCATTGGTTTTTCTATTTCTGTATATTAAGTGGGATTTTAACTGGTATTGCATTGAATCTATAAATCAGTTTAGGTAGAATAGATATCTTAATTATATTTAGTCTTCCAATCCATGGACATGTTATGTTCTTCCATTTTTTAAGGTCCTGTCCAAATTCTTTTAGCAGTTTCTTGTATTTTCATTTGTAGAGGTATTTTGTGGCCTTCATTATGTTTACTCCTAAATACCTGAATCTTTTGGTTGCTATTGTAACTTTGTTCTTGATTTCTTCTTCCTGTTGCACATTACTTGTGTATAAGAACCTACATATTTTTTCATGTTGATCTTGTAGCCTGCCACTTTGCCTTATTCATTGATTAGCTCTAAGAGCTTTGCTGTAGATTTTTTCTGGATTTTCTACATATAGAATCATGGCAACTGTAAAGAGTGAAAGTTTTCCTTCTTCCTCTCCAATTTGTATGATTTTACTTTTTCTTGCATACTTGCTCTGTGTAGAACTTCCAGCACAATGTTGAATAACAATGGTGATAGTGGGCATCCCTGTTTTATTCCTGAGCTTAGAGAGAAAGGTTTCAGTCTCTCCCCATTGAGTATGATGTTAGCTGTGGGTTTTTTGCATTTTGCCTTTATCATATTGAGAAAATTCCATTCTATTCCTATCCTTTGAAGTGTTTTCGTCAAGAAAGGATGTTGAATTTTGTCAAATGCCTTTTCTGCATCACTCATTATGATCATGTGTTTATTTTGCTTTGATTTACTGATGTGGTATATTATATTAATTGATTGTCCTGTTTTGAACCAGCCCTGTATACCTGGAATAAACCCCACTGGTCATGGTGTATAATTATTTTTATGTGCTGCTGGATACAATTTTTGAGGATTTTGCATTGGTATTCATTAAAGAGATTGGTTTATAATATTCTTTGTAGTATCTTTGTCTGATTTTGGTATTAGGGTGATATCAGCTTCATAGATTGAGGTTGGTAACTTTCCCACCTCTTCAATTTTTTTGAAGAGTTTGAACAGGATTTGTACTAATTCTTTCTGAAATGCTTTGTAGAATTCATATGTGAAGTGACTTCATCCTGGGCTTTTCTTTTTGGGGAGCTTTTTGATGACTGACTCAATCTCTTTATTTGTGATTTGTGTCTTGACATTGTCTATTTCTTCTCGAGTCAATGTTGGTTGTTTATGCTTTACTAGGAAGCTGTTCCTTTCATCTAAGTTGTCTAGTTTATTAGCATATATTTGCTCATAGCATCTTCTCATTTTTTCTGCAGGGTCAGTATTGATGTTTCCTTTCCCATTTCAAATTGCATTTATTTGCTTTCATTCATTCATATTCTCTCTCTCTCTCTTTCTCTCTCTCTCTCTTTCTCTCATTATCCTAGTTAGGTATCCATCAATTTTGTTGATGTTCTCAAAGGAATAAATTCTGTTATGTTGATTCTCTCTCTTTTCCTATTCTCATTTTCATTTATTTCTGCTCTAATAATTATTTCTTTCCTTCTATTTGTTTGGGGTTACTTTGCTGTTCTTCCTCTAGTTCTTCCAGGTGATAAGTTAATTCCTCAATTTTGCTCTGTATTCTCTTTTAATATAGGCATTTAGGGCAATAAATTTCCCTCTCTCATAAGTTTTGATACGTTGTGTTTTCATTGTCATTTTCCTCAAGGTATTTACTAATTTCCTTTAATTTCTTCCTTTACTCACTAGTTTTCTGACAGTGTCTTGTTAAGCTATCATATATTGGTGATTTTTGCAATCTTCTGCCTATTTATTTCCAACATCATTCAATTATGAAACAAGAAAGTGTTTTTTATACCAATATTCTTAAATTTGCTGATACTTGCTTTTTGACCCATGTGGTCTATCCTAGAGAATGTTCCATGAGCACTTGAGTATAACCTGCACTTGAGTATAACCTGTGTCCTGCTGTTCTGATGTATAGTGTTCTATAAATTTCTGTCAAGTCTAGTCCATCTTTCATACAATTCAACATCTGTTTTCTTATTGATTCTCTGTCTAGATGTTCTATCCATTGAGGAGTACACTGTATTGAAGTTTCCAACTATTATTGTAGAGGTATCTACTTCTTTCAGTGTCCTCAGTGTTTGCCTCATGAATTTTGGGGCACTCAGGCTTGGTGTGTAAATATTTATGATTCTTATGTTTTCTTGATCAATTGACACTTTTATTAATATATAGTGTCCTTATTTGTCTCTTTGTTTTATTTTTGAAGTCTAATTTGTCTTTTAATATAGCTACTCCCACATTTTTCTGGTTGCTGTTTATGTGAAATACCTTTTTCCAACCTTTCACTTTTAGCCTATATTTGTCCTTGTATCTAAATTGAGTTTCCTGTAGACAATGTATAGATGGGTCCTGTTTTTTAATCCATTCTGCCAGTCTGCCTTTTATTGGGGAGTTTAATCCATTAACATTTAATGTTATTATTGTAAGGGAAGTACATCCTTCTACCATTTTGTATTCTGGGTTTTATATGTCATGTCTTCTTTTTTCCTCTCTCTCCTTTTCTATTTCCTGATAATCTTTTCTACACTCTTCTCCAAACCTCCTTCTCCTGACTTCCTATCAGCATGTAGCACTCCCTCTAGTATTTCTTGTAGCAGTGGTCTCTTATTCATGACCCCTCTCTGTGTCTGTTTGTCTGAAAATATTTTAATCTCTCCCTCATTTTCTGAAGACAGTTTTGCCAGATATAGAATTTTTGGTTGACAGTTCTCCTTCAGTATCTTAAACATATCATACAACTGTCTTCTCACCCCCATGGTTTTTGCAGAGAAATCTGTACATAGTCTTATTGATCTTCCCTTGTATGTGATGGATTGCTTTTCTCTTGCTGCTTTTAGAATTCTCTTTTGTTTTTGACATTGGACAATCTGATCCGTAAGTGTCTGTAAGTAGTTCTGTTGGGAGCTATTCTGTTTGGAATATGCTGTACTTCTTGAACTGGCAATCTTCTATCTTAAGAGTTGGGAAATTTTCAGTGAATAGCTTTTCTAATATTCTTTCTGCCCCCTTTCCTCCACTCTTCTCTCTCTTGGATACCCCAACTCATATATTTGCATGTTTCATGATGTCATTCAGCTCCCTAAGATCCTGCTTATATTTTTCCATTCTTTCAGCCATCTGTTCTTTTGTATGTATGAATTCAAATGTCTTATCTTCCAGTTCACTGATACTTTTTTCTGCCTGTTCAAATCTGCTGTTGTATCCATCCATTGTCTTTTTCATCTCCTCTATTAGGTGCTTCATTCCTGTAAGTTCTGTCATTTGTTTTTTCAATTTTTTGAATTCTTCTTTATGGTCATCATGTCTTCCTTATATCCTTCATCTCTTTTGGTATATCAAACCTCAGTTCATTAAATTGATGATTTAGGAGTTTTGTTTGATCTTCCTTCAGTTCATTGAATTGATGTATCATTAGTTACCTAAACACTTGGATCTCAGTTGAACTATTAGTTTGTTCCTTTGGCTGGTACATATTTTCATGTCTCCTAGTATGGCTCATTATCATTAAAATTAAACATGTTAAAATAATGTTAAATACTTAAAACTCTTTAGTTAATGCATTACTGAAACAGAAACAGAATTTTTTTCTCAGCCACTGAAGCTTTATTACTCTTCATTTTGCATCCCCCTTTTGGTCAAAAAGATGTTCTCAGTCCCATGATGCAAGGTCCAGATTCATCTCTTGGAGTCATATCCTGCATTGCCAGGAAGATTTAAACCCCTGGGTGTCAGGTCCCATGCAGGGAGGAGGGTAGTGGCTTAGTGAGAGAGGGCCACATCTGAACAACAAAGAGATACTCAGGGGAAAACTCAGGTACAATTATAAGCAGGTTTAGCTTCTTCTTGTAGCAACAAGCTTCATAAGGGCCAGGCTCAAGACAGAGACCTAGGCACATCAAGCCGTGAGTCCCCTATGTTTCTGAGAACATCAGCCACAATCCAGGTGAGGAAGTCCAAAACCTCTGCATTCTCCTCCAGCTCTTCAGGGGTTCCCCAAATATATATTTTTTGTCTACACTCAAATAACTTTAGGATTGTTGCTATTTTATTCTAATCTATAGAGACCTACCATAGCTCACCTCCTATTCAAACTTCCATCCAACTGTAGTGTTTGAACAAACTGACTGTAGAAGCCATACTGTTTAGAAAATATAGATCCTACACCAAATAAACATCTATTTGTCTCACTTGGAAGTTGAAGTTTGAACACAGTCAGTTTCAACATTTACCCTTTTCCCCAAATGGCTCTAGTCTTAACCAGATCTGCTTTATTCATAACTCTGATTGAAGTCTGGACTATATTTCAGCTTTTTTTTAACAGTTGCTCTATGTGTTAATACTGATATTCATATCTACTGAGCTCTAGCTCTGAATTTCCAGTGTACACAGATACCCAATTATCCAGAGACCAATAAGTTTACACACTAACTGATCAATATCTCAGATTTTGGAGATAGCCATTACAATTCAGCAATAAATTAGACTGCTGTAAGAGCCTACAATCTAGGGACAACTAAAATAATAATTTCCCTGTTAGGCTGTGCTCTAAGATTCAATTCTGAGTTTACACCTTGTAGTTAATCCATATTGGTGAGGCATTATGATGTTTGCCTTGGTGTAATTCTCACACATGCTGTCTACAGTTTGCATTCACATTGTTGCATGTCTCACAGCTTCACTCCATCTCATAGTTGCTCAGTATTCCATTGCATGCATACACCACAGTTCACCATTCTGTTCCTCAGTCAGTGTACCCTTAGGCTACCTCCACGAACTGCAGATCATGAATACTGCCTCCATTAACACATGTGCAAGTGTCCATTCATGTCTCTGCTGTTGGATCTTCCAAATCCATACCCCATAATGAGGTTGTAGGACCTTATAACCCCACATACTTAGCTTCTTGTGGAGCCCCCCACAGTGACCTCCAGAAAGGTTACAACATTCTGCCTCCTCACCAACAATAAATAGGTACATCCCTCTCTCCATGTTTTCTCCATCACTTATACCTCTATTTATATTTTTCCCACATTCTTATAGAGATATATTCACATAACATACAACCATTCATTGTGTACAATCATTTGTTCACAGCATCATCATATAGTTGTACATTTATCACTACATTCAGCACTAGAACATATTGATTATTATGAAAAAGTGTTATTATTTTGGTGAATAATAAAAAAGTTAATAAAAAGAAAAATTAAAATGTCATACAATACAATATAATAGTAAGGACGAAAAACAATACCAATACCAAAAATTCCATATCCCTCCCTTATATCCCACTTTCATACACATTTAACTTTGGCATATTGCCTTTGTTAAATTTAATGGAAGCATATTGGAATGTTACTGTTGACCATAGATTCCAGTTTGCTTTGTTTATGTTTCTTCCAAAATGCCATCCATTTTTTCAAAATTCTGCATGCTTGACATTCATTTGTTCTTGCTCATATGAGAAAATTTTTGTATTTGTATATTTAGCAACAGTCATTGGCCACTCCAGTTTTTGCCAAGTTATACAGTCCCAGTATTCATCTATCTTTACCTCTGGTATCATACATTCCCCTATCCCACCTCTTTCAGCTTTACTCACAGACATCTTTGTTCCATGTACTGACAATATTGTGCTACCATCACACAGTATTATGCTATTTCTGGATCTATACATTCAATCCTGCTGTATATTTCTGTAGTCCTTCAGCATCAAATGTCTGATCACCACCCTTTGTCTATCTTCTTGTAGCCTTGTTATCAACTTTTAACACTTGAATTTTTCTCATTAGTCTTATTTCATATTAGTGAGACCATAAAGTATTTGTCCATTTGTTTCTGGCTAACTTCACTCAACATAATGTCCTCAAGTTTCATCCATGTTATTATATATTTCATGTCTTTGTTATGCTTACAGCTGCATAGTATTCCATCCTGTGTATATACCACTGTTTGTTTCTCCACTTGTCCATTGGTGGACATTTGGGCTGCTTCCATCTCTTGGCAATCACAAATAATGCTGCAATAAACATCAGTCAGTACTGCATAATTTTTAACAAGAATTCCCAGAATAGGAGTGGGACATTTTGGGATTATTAAGAAGGAGTGAGGAAAAGATATACTATGGAGGGCATAAGGCAATGGAGGGGTTTGTGGTGGCCTACAGATTATACCATCTATTCCTATAATACAGACTGGAGAGTGAATCAGTGGCTTAGAGAGTAAAGGAATGAAACAATTTTAACTGCAACTGAGAGCATTACTATGGTATCATCAGTGTGATGTTGGTGACTGGAGCTTTTACAGTACCTGGACAGTTTAGTTGTCCATGGTGAGCCTCAGGAGATTGAGGAGCTTGAGCTGTGGATCAGATTGGCTTTGAGAATTTGATATACTCTGGCTGGGAGGGGCCTGAAAGCAGTCAGACTCAGTGGCTTCCCTGTTTGCAAAGTGGACTGGGCTCAAGTTTTTTTTTCTTTAAGGCTTTTGCTAATAATTGTCACATCTACTTTTAAGAGTTAGCTTTGGCTTATGTTTTCTCCTGCTACTGGTGACAGCACTTCAGTTTTTTATTATTAAACACCTTGAAGGCTAGGTTTTTGGACTTTGGGGGGAAGATTTTAATTTTTAGAGTTTGCAGCATATGTCAGAAGTGGCTTGAGGAATGAAGTGAATATTTAGGAGTAGGTAGCCTAGGCACATCAGGAAAGAGATGAGCATAGCACGGGATGGCATTTCTAAGACAGGAGAAAAAAAATGAGTTTTATAGCATGAGTTTAGGTGCTGTTTATTTTGGGAAGGGTCAGAAAGAGAGAGAAGGGAACATGGATGCCGATGGGCTCCTCTGGTCCAGTCACTTCTTGCAAAGGAAGGATAGGATGATAATAGAAGAAGGTTCTTTGTGGGGAAGAAAAGAAGGGTTGAGATTCTTAGGTGGAATCTAGAGATGGGGGAGGGTTGTATGCTTGCTGTGGTGTAACAGCAGTTTCAACTTGGCTATGAGGGGCTGTGTAAGGAGAAGAAGGAGGTGAAATGTGGCAGCTGCAGCTAAGGACCTAGCAGGAGTGGGGTGCAGCAGCATCAGGGGCATGCAGCCCCAGCAGGGCTAGGTGGTCACTGAGCACTGTGAATGCTGGTGGATGAAGCCAGGTGAGGAGCTCAAGAAGACTTGAGGATAAAGTTTTGGAAGGATTGAAGAAAGAGTTGGGAGGAGGAGGAGAGGATTTGATGAGTGGAACAAGTTTGGCAGAAAAAGGGGCAGAGAGAGAGGGAGAGAATAGGGGCACTTGCACAGGTTGTAAAAGACCTGGACATATGGGATTTCACAGCTTTTGGCAAGATGCTGACAATAATTGTCAAGGTTGAATGAATTTAGAGGGAGAGACAGAGGTTCAATTTTTTGACCTGGTTTATCTATATTGTGTTTTTGTGGCCCATGATTAGAATGAGAGTGTACAGGGTAAGGAGAAATCCCAGCTTCGAAGCTTAGGAACAATCAAGAAGGCATCTGCACTTGACAGTTCCCAAGCTCCAGTGCAGTGATGGCAGAGACGATGGAAGCATCCTACTGTACTACTCATCCCTAGGGTTCTGGACCCAAACCGGTGCAGCACTCACCTAGAGCTAGGATTCAAATGAATGTTGTCTCAGTCAACACAGAGAGTACTGGAGAGACAGAGAGAAGGCACTTTCTCCTTACCCTGAGGTTATTTGCTGGTGGTGGGTGTTGGAGTCAGGCAAATGGATTCAGACCTGCCTGATAGAGATTTTGTCTCTTTTCTTGATCCCAGGGTTCAGTGCCAATATATGTTAGGTTTTTCAATTGAGAAGACAAGATATGAAAACTTGTTCAAAAGTAGTTTTATTGCCTGGCTTTGCACAGTCTGAAGCCTAAGAAAATGGCAACAGCCTTCATTTCCTTTTAAGAGTTTTGAATATTTTTGCATAGAAACAGCTGATTTTATGTGTTGATATTTTACCTAACAATATTGATGATTTCATTCATTTACTTTAGTTAGTTTTGGTTTATTTTTGGGAGATTATATACATCAAGGATCATGTCATATGAGAATAGAGAACTTTTATTACTTCAATTCCAATTTTGATACTATTTGTTTCTTGTTCTTGCCTAATTACACTGCCTGGAATTTCCAGCACACTGTTGAATAGCAGTGGTCAAATTGGGAATCCTTGTATTGTTCCTGAGGTTGGGGCAAAACTTTCATTTATCCATTACTCAGTATGATATTAACCATGAGTTTTCCATAAATACCTTTTCATGAAATTTTTAACCATGAATGGGTGCATAATTTTGTTAAATCATACCTCTATATCAAATAAGATGTTCATATGGGAATTAATTTTTTTTCATTTTATTCTGTTAATGTGGTTTATTAGATTGATTTTCTTTTTTCAAGTCCCCTTGCCATTCTGAGATATTTCACTCTTTGTTTTGGCACATAATACATTTTATATTACATTGGAAATAGTTTTCTGGATTTGTTGAGGATGTTTTGCATGTATATTTTATGCAATTTTATTGAGATATAATCATAAAAAAACACAGTCAAATTGTACACTCATTTAGTCACAGTATTGTCATATAATTGTGCTTTCATCACCACAATCAAACTTTGAATATTTTCATTACTCAAAAAAAAAATAAAATTAAAATTAAAACAGAAAAGAACATCCAAAAAATCTCATTCCCCTCCTCTCCACATTGTTCATTTACTTTTTCAATACAGTTTAATTGAGACATATTCAAACACCCTATAATCATCCAGTGTAAAACCAGTTATTCACAGCACTAATTTACATCACCAGAATCAATTTTTGAACTTTTTCCTTATGCCAAAATACAAATAAAAGCATAAAGAACTCAACTCTTTCCATCCCCTCCATCCTACCATATTCTTCATCTAATTTTTGTCCCCGTTTTTCCACTCATCTGTCCATATCCTGGATAATGGGAGTGTGAGCCACAAGGTTTTCACAGTCACACAGTCACACTATGCAATCTACATAGTTATGCAATCATCTTCAAGAGTCAAGTTCACTGGGTTGCAGTTGGACAGCTTCAGGTATTTCTCTCTAGCCATTCCAACACACTAGAGACTAAAAGGTGATATCTATATACTGCATAAAAATACCCCCCAGAGCGACCTCTCAACTCCTGTTGAAATCCCTCAGCCACTGGAACCTTATCTTATTTCATCTCTCTTAACCCTTTTCATCAAGAAGATCCTCTCAATCCCACAGTAGTGGGTCCAGGCTCATCTCCAGGAGTTATTTCTCTCATTGCCAAGGGATTCACATCCCTGGGAATCACATCCCATATGGGGAGTAGTGTAGTGTGTTCATATGCCTAGTGGGCTTAGTGAGATTGGGTGCCATATCTGAGCAAAAGGAGACTCCCTGGGGGGTGCCCCTAGGCAAAATTATAAGTAGGCTTAGCATCTCCCTTGTAGTAACTAGCCTCATAGGAGAAAGCCCCCTTGTCAAGGGTTTGGCCCCCTAAATTGGCAGTAGTCAATGTTTGTGTGAAAATCAGCAATAGCCCTTGTGGGGAAGTCCAACACTTCCACATTTCTCTCCAGCTCTTCAGTGGGTCTCCACAAATACACTTATACTCTCTGTCCATATCACTCTGGTACATATTGGGATTTCACCCCAGCCTGTACAAATGCACCAATCCCACTTCCCATTTAAAGCACCATACACCTATAGTGTTCAAGCCAACTGACTGTACAAGTTAAATTGTCTAGTGTGCTACAGAAAATATAGATCCTGCACTAGATAAACACCTTCTTCCTTGGCCTCACACATAAGTTGTAGTGTTAAAACCCGGTAGGTATCATCCTTTACCCTTGGGCCTGATTTGCCTTTTTCCTAACCAGATCCTCTTCATTCATATTTCTAATTAAAATCTGAATTCTTTCTCAGCTCTTTCAACAGTTGCCATATGGGGTAACACTGATATTCATAGCTGCCAAGATCTAGCTCTGAGTCTCTTGTGTCACAAAGATACCCAAAGTTTCAGAGACCCACCAGGTTACACACAAGGAGCTCAGCATCTCAAGATTTAGAGATAACTAATACAACTCAGGTATAAATGTGACTACTCTAAGAGCTTACAATCTAGGGATGATTACAGTAAGCATTTCCCTGATAAGCTGTGCTCTAAGATTCAGTTCTCAGAGTTTACACACAATAGTCCATATTAGTGAAGTATTGCAATTTTTGTCCTCTCATTTCGGGCATGCTTCACTCAAATTGCTTTACTCAAAGTCCATTCACTTCTGTGTCTTGCAGCTTCATTTCTTATTGTAGACACTCAATATTCTATTGCTTCCATACACTACAGTTCACCAATCTGTTCATCAGTCCATGTATTCTTGGGCCACCTTCATCTATTACAAATAGTGAATATTGCTGCCATGTATACCAGTGTGTAAATGTCCATTTGTGTTCCTTCTGTGTGATCTTCCAAGTATATACACCATACTGAGATTGCAGGACCTTGACCCCCACATACCTAGCTTTTGTGGGACCATGCTACTGTCCTCCAGAGAGCCTATGCCATTCTAATTTCCAACAGTGAATACATACATCCCTTTCTCCATGTTCTCTCCAGCACTTGTGTCCCTCTGTTTAATTTTTCCTTGCAGTTTTATAGGGATATATTCAAATACCATGCAATTATTCACAGTGAAAATCAATTGTTTAGAGTATCATCATATGGTTGTGCAATCATCACCAAAATTAGCACTTACACAGGTTCTTTACTCAAAAAAAAAAAAATGAATTGAAACAAAATAATAAAAAGGATAAAAGGAAAAGTTAAAACAAAATAAAACACAGCAATAAAGTCAGTCAACAACACCATTACCAAGAGTCCTGTACCCCTCCCCAAACCCCTCCCTCCCAGATATTCAGCTTTGGTATATTGCCTCTGTCACATTTAATGGGAGTATACTACAATGTTTTGTTAACCCCAGACCCAAGTTGCATTGGTTACATTCTTTCCCCTAATAACCTCCCATTTTCAACATCCCATAAGGTTACCTGTCATCTGTTCTCCCCATGTAAAAACATTTTTACACTTGTTTACTTAGTCACCATGTTTGACTACACTAGGTTTCACCATGCTATGCAGTCCCAGTCTCTACTGTCCATCCTTCTGTCTGGTATCAGATATGCCCCCAGCCCTCCTCCCTTAATGCTACTTACAGACATCCTTGTTCAGTGCACCTACAATACTGTGTTACCATCACACAACACTGAACTCTATTTCTAGATCTACACAGTCAATCCCATTGCAAAAATCCTCAACAAAATACTCTCAAATCAAATCCAACAGTGCATTAAAAGAATTATACACCATGATCAAGTGGGATTTATTCCATGTATGTAAGCAAGACTTGTTCAACAAAAGAAAATCAGTTAATGAAATACACCATATCAATAAATTGAAACAGAAGAATCACATGATCATCTCAATCACTGAAGAAAAGGAATTTGACAAGATTCAACATCCTTTCTTGATGAAAACACTTCAAAGGAGAGGAATAGAAGGAAACTTTCTCAATATGTTAAAGGTAATATATGAAAAACCCACAGCTAACATCATACTCAATGGGGAAAGACATAAAGCTTTCCCTCTAAGATCAGGAAAAAGACAGGGATGCCCAATGTCACTATTGTTATTCAACATTGTGCTGGAAGTTCTAGCTAGAGCAATTAGGTGAGAAAAATAAATAAAATACATCCAAATTGCAGAAGAAAAATTAAAACTTTCACTGTTTGCAGATGACATGATCCTCTATGTAGAAAATCCAGAAGAATCTACAGCAGAGGTACTAGCACTAATTAATGGATACAACATCATTTCAGGCTACAAGATCAACATGCAAAAATCAGGAGTTTTCCTATACCCATATAATGAGAAACGGGGAGGAAGTCAAGAAAAACATTCATTTACAATAGCAATCAAAAGAATCAAGTATTTAGGAAAAAACTTAACCAAGGCCACAAAAGACCTATACAGCAAAAACTACAAAAAAACTACAAAAATGAGAAAAAATGTATATATATTCTTCAGGGATATTAGTCTTAGTTTTCTTTTCTTGCAACGCTTTTTGTCTTCTGTATCAGAGTAATGCACCATAAGACCATAAGTTAGGAAGTGTTCCTTTGTCTTTTTTATAAATGTTTGAGAAGGATTTATATTAATAATCTTTTAAATCTTTGGAAGCATTCAGTGGTGAAGCTATCTGATCCTGAATTTTTATTTATTGGGGGACTTTGATTACTGAATCAATCTCTTGACTTGCTGATGTTCAGTTCAGATCATCTATGTTTTATTGAGTCCATATTATTTTCAGTGTTTTTGGAATTAATCCATTTCTCTTGTATTTTTCATGCTTTTTTCCATCTTTATCCATATAATTTCTTCATAGAATTCTTTTATAATCATTTTTATACTCTATGGCTTTTGCCATTTGCACACTTTTATTTCTGATAATTTTTATACTTGTATGTTTGTTGCCATTTGCACATTTTCATTTTTTCTGTGGTTAGTCTATCTAGATGTTTGCCAATTTAATTGCTCTTTTCAAATAACCAACATTTAATTTTATTAATGCTCTTTTTTAGTCTCTGTTTCATTATGTCTCCTGCAGTCTTTTTATTTATGTCCTTCTGCTTTGTTTGGAGTTACATTGCTGCACTTTATTCTCTATGGCTATGCAGTTAAGCCTTTGATTTTCACACCTTTCTCTTTTCAGTGTATGTATTTAGGCCTATAAATTTCCTTCTGAGCACTGTCTTTACTGTACCCAATTTCATTTTTTGCATTTTATAAATAAATATGTGTGTGTATATATATTATTGAGATTGTTAACATAACATACAACTATCCAAAGTGTACAATCAACTGCCAATTTTACCATAATACAGCTGTGAATCCATAAACACAATTAATTTTTCTCAATTTTTAGGACATTTCATTACTCCAGAAAAGAAATAAAGACAAAAAAAGGAAACTCAAATCCTCCCACGCCCCTAAACATGCCCCCCTCCATTATTGATTCATAGTTTTGGTATAGTACATTTGTTACTGTTAATGAAAGAATATTAAAATACTAACTGTAGCATATAGTTTGCCATACATATATATTTTTTCTTCCTATATGCTCCTCTATTATTAACTTCTAGTTATAGTAACATAAATTTGTTCTAGTTCATGAGAGAGATTTCTAATATTTCTATAGTTAATCATGGACATTGTCTACCACAAGATTCACTGTTTTATACATTCTCATCTTTTAACCTCCAACTTTCCTTCTGATGACATGTGTGACACTGAGCTGATCCTTTCCACCATCTTCACACAGCTATCAGCTATTCTCACATCATGCTACCATCACCCCTGGTCCATTTCCAAATGTTTTAATTTCAACTTAGTTGAACATTCTGCTCATAATAAGCAACCACTCCCTATTCTTTAGCCTCATTCTATATCCTGCTAACTTATATTTCATGTCTATGAGTTCACATATTATAATTAGTTCATATCAGTGAGAACCTGCAATATTTGCCTTTATGTGTTTTATTTCACTCAACATAGTGCTTGTAAGATTTCTTCAACCCATTTCTTTTGAGATGGTTTTGTTCACACACCATACATTCCATCCTAAGTAAACAATTGTTGGTTCCCTGTATAGTCATGTATTTATCTATTCAGCACCATTGCCACTATCTATATAAGGACATCTCCATTTATTCCACAAAGATGGAGACAGAGTCAAAGAAGACACAGAGGCAAAAGAAAAAGAAAAGAGAAACAGAGAAAAACACAAGCAAAACAAAACTTGGCAGCTAGAAAGCAACAAAAGGAAAGATAGCATTAACCTAATGTAGAATAGAGAGTCAGGCAACATCACCAATGCCAGGAATCCCATACACTTCCCCTATTCCCCATGCCCCATATGCATTTAGCTTTGGTATATTGCCTTTGTTATATTAAATGAAACATAATACAATATTTCTGTAAATTATAGTCTCTAGTTTGCATTGGTTTTATTTCCCCCTCAATCCCACCATATTTTTAACAGCTTGAAGTGCTGGCATTCATTTCTTCTACCTCATGTAAAAACACATTTGTACCTCTTATTATAATCATTGAGCACCCTAGGTTTCCCTGAGGTACAAAGTCCCAGTATTTATCCTTCATCCTTTTTTTCTGCTTTCCCACATAGTCCCAACCTTACATTTTCAAACATATTCACAGCCATCTTTGTTCAGTATACTCACATTGCTGTTCTACTATCTCCCAAAATTATTTAGCAAACCTCTCACTCCTGTCTTTTCCTTTGTGTCTTCAGTGCTTCCTTTAGTGTTTCCTGTAGAGCAGGTATCTTTTTCACAATCTCTCTCATTGTTTGTCATAGAATATTTTAAGCTCTCCCTCATATTTGAAGGACAGCTTTCCTGGATATAGGTTTCTTGGTTGGTGGTTTTTCTCTTTCAGTATCTTAAATATATCACCCCACTTCCTTCTTGCCTCCATAGTTTCTATAGAGAAATCACCACACAGTCTTATCAAGTTTCCTTTTTATGTGATGGATCACTTTTCTCTTGGTGTTTTCAGAATTCTCTATCTTTGATGTTTGATAATCTGATTTTTAAGTTTCTTAGTGTAGGCCTATTCAGATCTATTCTCTTTGTGGTACACTACCCTTGTTGGATCTGTAATTTTCTGTCTTTCATAAGAGATTGGAAATTTTCATTGATTTTTTTTCCTCTATTATTGCTTCTCCTCCTTTTCCCTTCCCTTCTCCTTCTGGGACACTGATTATATATATAGTCTTACTTTCCATTTGGTCCTTAATTTCTTGGAGAAATTGCTCATATTTTTCCATTCTTTTCTCTAACTGTTCTTTTGTGTATAGCCTTTCAAGTGCCTTGTTCTCCAGTTTGAGTGTTTTCTTCTGCCACTTGAGATCTGCTGTTGCAATTTTCCATCATGCCTTTCATCTCTTGTGTTGTGCCTTTCATTTCCATAGAATCTGCCAGTTGGTTTTTTGAACTTTCAATTTCTCCCTTATGTACACCCAGTGTTTTCATTATATGGTTCAGGTCTTTTGCTATGTCTTCCCTAAACTTTTTGAATTGACTTATTAGTTGTTTCAATTCCTGTATCTCAGTCGAAGTGTAAGTTTGTTCCTGAGCACTGTCTTTACTCTATCCCATTATTTTTGATATATTCATGTCTTATTTTTGTTCATTTCAAGATATTTGATTTCCCTTGTGAATTTTCTTGTGCCCATTAATTGTTTAAGAGTCTGTTATTTGGAACTTAGAATAGGTAATGAGACCTCGTTATTCTCTACTTGTTAACATAATATTCTGATACATACCAGAGTAATTTGGACATAAAATAAAAAAAGTATTTGCAGAATTCCTTGAGGGACTGAAGAAAAATGTGGAAACAATGAACTTCCCTATCTGGGGATCTCCTTATATTCTCTAAAACATCACGGACTCCCAATCTGATAAGCCAAGCCCTTAATCTTTATGCTTGTCCTTATATAACTTATCTTATAATGGTGACGCTAAGCATACTTATAATTATGCCTGAGTCACCCCCAGAGAACATTGCTGCCTAGCTATGGTTTCTCTCACACAGCCATCTCAGCAAATAAACACACTAACCTCCCCCATATGAGACATGACTCCCAGTGATGAACCTTGCCCTGCATCATGGGGTTGTGAATGCCTTCCTGAACAAAAGGCAGGGAATGAAACAGAATACATTTTCAATGGCTATGATATTTCAAAAAGAGCCAAGAGGTCACTCTGGAGGTTACTCTTAGAAAACCTCTGGTCAGATACTGCAATTTGCCACTGTATGCCAAGCACCAACCAATCATTCCTGAAAACCCTAAAGAAAGACCTGGGATCTAAGACTATATAAAAGTCAACTTATTAATTTTATTTTTTCAGGAACATAAAGCCTCCAGATTGTTCCTATGCCAGATAAGCCCTGAAACCCAGTGGTACCAGTCTCTTCCAGAACATCAAACTGTTTCAATCCTTACTGCATAATGTTGAACCCTTTCAACATGAAGTAGTTAGATGGTCATTTCCATGATATCCAGAAAATTAAGAGAATGATTAGGAGGGAGGAGTTGTCATGGAGAAGTAAGGATTTAACAAATGGGTATGACTTTGGACACATTACATAGATATTTATTTTTAGCTTCTAGTGTATTAGAGTAGCCAGAAGCAAATGCATGAAATTGTTGAACTGTATTCCAGTAGTCTTGATCTTTGATATTGATTGTATAACCATATGAAATTTATCTTGTGAGTGTGATTGTTAAAACCTTGTGACTGAGAACTCCTTTATCTAGTGAATGGGTAGAAAAGAATTAAGAAAAGAGATATATAAATAATTATAATAAATAAAATTTGGGAATATGGGGGAAAATGCCCCTGTGTAAACTATGGACAATAGTGAATAGTACTACTTTAATAATCTTTCATAACTTGTAACAAATTTATCCATTTCTTAAAAAAAGTAGAATTGCCAAAAATTGCCATCATTAATTGTAACAAATTTTCCACACCAAAGCAGGTGTTGATGGTGAGGTGGTGTATAGGAATCCTGTATTTTATGCATAACTTTATGCATAAACTCAAAACTTCTATAATAAAGAGAGTGCATTATTTGACTTCCATGTATTTGTGGATTTTCTTGTTCTCTGCCTGCTAATGCTTCCCAAATTCATTCCATTTGTATCTGAAAAGATGCTTTGTATGATTTCAATCTTTTCATGTTTATTGAGGCTTCTTTTTCTGACACAATATGTGGTCTATCCTAGAGAATAGTGCATGTGTACTTGATAAGAACCTGTGTTCTGCTTTCTGGGGTGTAATGTTTTGTATATATCTGCTGGGAGTTTATTGATCATATTATTCAAGTTCTCTCTTTCTTAATTGATCTTCTCTCAAGATGTGCTATCTATTGATGGAAGTGTTGTATTACAGTCCCCAACTATTACTGTAGAGATATCTATTTCTTCCTTCAGTTTTCCCAGTGTTTGCCTCATGGTCAGTGCCTGAATACTTATGATTGTGATTTCTTCTTTGTTAACTGAAATTTTATTAATATATTTTCCTTCTTTTTTCTTATTACAGCTTTTGACTAAAGGTCTATATTGTATTACATTAGTATAGCTAGAAAAGCTCTCTTTTGGTACTATTCACATTGATAATTTTCTTCCAATCTTTTGCTTTCAAGCTATTTGAATCTTTATGTTTAAGATATATCTCTTGTAAACAACACAAACTTGAATCATGATATTTTATTCCTTTGTGAATACTTCTTTTGACTGGAGACTTTAATCTTTTAACATTCAACATCATTACTATAAACGCAGTAATTATTTCCACTATATTGTCAAGTGGTTTTTCTTACATAACTTTTCTGTCTCTCTTCCTTTTACTGCTGCCTCCTTTCCATATAGTTTATCTTTTATGAAGTATCTCATACCTTTCTCATTTTTGATCTGTATATATTTTAAAATAATTTCTTTGTGGTTACTCTGCGGTTTCTATTACAAACCTACATTTGTAACCTGCTAATTTGAAAAGATTTCCACTTACATTTAATAGCAACCATGACCTCCATTCTGATGTGTCTTTATTTCCCCTTTATGTGGTTTTTGTTCAACATTACCAATTAATATACCATGATACTGTTATCAAGAAATGTAACCCTTTGTTAATCAATTATATTCTAACACTTACAGTATTGTAGAGTAGAATTCTATGTTGAGGACACAGTACTATTGTGTTTTGCATGTCCTCTCTCTCTACACCAACTAGGAAGGTAACATGACTGTCCTCCCCACTCTGTGGGATCTGATTCCTAGGAATGTAAATCTCCCTGTCAAAATGGTACATGACTTCCGGGAATGAGCCTGGGCCCAGCATTGTAGGATTGGAAAACCTTCTTGACCAAAAGGGGGAAGAGAAATGAAACAAAATAAAGTTTCAGTGCCTGAGAGATTTCAAAATGTGTTAATTGTTCATTCTGAGGGTAACTTTGATGCATTATATAGATATCTCTATTAGATTTTAGTTTATAAGAATAGCTAGAAGGAAATATCTGAAACTATTGAACTGCCATCTGGTATCCTTGATTCTTGTATAACTATATAGCTTATATGGCATCACTCTGTGATTGTTAAAACTTTATAGCTCACACTCCTTTTACCCAGTGTATAGATAAACGAGTAAATTGAGGACAAAAATTAAATGAATAATGGAGGGAGGGACATGGAATGTTTTACATGTTCTGTTTTATATTAATTTTATTCTTATAGTACTTTTTTGGAGTAATGAAGTTCAAAAATTGATTGTGGTGATGAATGCACAATTATATGATGATACTGTGAACATCTGCACACATTGCAAGCTTGTATGGTATGTGACTGTATTTCAATAAAATGTATTAAAATAATACTTGATGATTATAGACTGCTTAAACCCTAGGATTGGGAACAAGGAAATGAGCTCCATTCCCAAACCACCTAGCCATATTAAGAAATCATAAAATATAATAAAATCATAAAACTGCAATTGTCTCTTCAGAGAGGACATAATTTTCCATATAAACTTCTCAAGGAATCTACACAGAAAAATAAACTTCCTGGAACTAATAAAGTTTTGCAGAAGCTAAGGTTTCAGGATCAACACCTAAGAATCAATTGTATTTCTAAGTAATAGCAATGAAAACTTGAAAGCCAAAATGAAAGAGAATGTTACAGTTAACTACAATACTAAAGGGAAATGAAATACTAAGATAAATATCTACATGCAATATGTACAAAATCTGTAGGCTGCAAACTGATGTTTGAAAGACATCAAATATCTTACTAAGTTGAGATACACGTAGTGTTTATGGAGTGCAAGAATCATACTAAGGTGCCTCTTTTTACACTGATCTATACATTTATTAGAATGCTAGTGAAAACATCAGCAGGCTTTTTGTAGGTCTAGATTAACTGATTTTACATCTTATATGGCGAAGTCAAAAAACTAGAATAGACAAAACAATTTTAAAGAAGAAGAATAGATCTGGATGAATTGTACCTATTTTAAGACTTACTCTAAGTGTAATATTTTGGAGTATTAGTGACAGATAAACAAGGGGATCAATGTATATATACAGATATATAACTCATACAAATGTGGTCATTTGATTTTTGAAAAAAATATAATGGCTGTTTAATGGAAAAATAATATGTTGAAAAATTTAAGTGGGAATCTTTGGGCATCCATATGCACAAGAAAATAAAAGAGAGGTCTTTGATCTAAACCTCACAAAGTATGCCAATAATTAATTCAAAATGCCAAATGTCAATTGATAAAATTTTTCAAAGAAAATTGTCATGAATAAAGTTGTCAAAGAGTTCTTAGAAAAGACACCAAAAGTACAATTCAGTAAGGGGAAAACATACATTTGAATTCATTAATTTTTAAAATATTCTCTGAAGACAATGAAAAGACAAGAAACAGATTGGGAGAAAATATTTGCAAATCACATATTTGATGAGTGAATATCATTTAGAACATTACAAGGTCACTTAAAGTTCAAGAGGGAAAAGATAAACAACACAATTAGAAATAGACAGACACTTCACCAAGAGTATAAATCATGCAAATAAGCACATAAAAAAGTGTTCATCATCAGTAGCCATTATGCAACAGCAAACTTCTGGAAAAGTTCAATTTTTTCCCATTCTTTTCTCCATCCATTCTTTTTCTGTAAAATTTCAGCTGTCAGCCTTCTTATTTGCTGATTCTTTTTAATGCTTGTTCAAATCTGCTGTTATATGCCTCTAGTATATTTTAATCTCTTTTATTGTGTTTCATTCATATCATTTGTTTTCTTTTTTATATTTTCAAATTCTTCTAGCCACATAGCATCTTGTTAATATCTTTAATCTCTTTATCCATATTTTCTTCCATCTTCTTGAATTGACTTATGATATTTGTTTGAACACTTCTGATTTTCCAAATTCTTGTCTCCTCTGAAGTTTTAATTTATTCCTTTGACTGGGCCATACTTTCTGCTTCTTGGTTTGGCTTGTAAATTTTTGCTGTTATCTAGGCATCTGATTATCTTAATGATTTTAATTTGGAGGTCAGTTTCTCTTTCATACCTAGGGTTGTACTTCTGATTACTTAGTGTTAGGCTCTTCTTTGCCTCTTGGTTCAACTTACTCTAGACTTAGAATAGCTCAACTGTTTTCACCTTATTCATCTGATTCTTGCCCTGTTCTTATGGTACAGTTTTTTGAGATTACAGATTTTGTACAGTTGATTCACCCCCAGGATAAAGCTTATTTTACCCTGTTCCTTCTCTGGGAATATTGATCTGTTCTATTTAGTTTTTACTTGCCTCTATACTTTGTTATCCCTCCTTTCATTGTCTCTAGTTGTTTTGGCCTAGAGGGTAAATTCAAGGAGAAGCACCACCCCAGAAAGGACTTTCAGAAGTCAGTATTCCCCCATGAAAGTCTGGTTCCAAAGACTGCAATATAATTTGGAACATTTTTGGTAATGGTAGTAGCACTAGTGTATTAATTACAAAATTAGTATTTTCATAGACTATGGAAAATGATGAAATACAGTGGTATATTTGAGAAAGCAGTATTTTTACTACGGAAATAAGAACTTAAAAATATGATGGGATATAAGTCAGGGTACTATGGAATATTTGATTTATGTTTATTTGGAATTGAGATGAATATTTTTATCTCATTAAATCCTAAAATATACATTTATGCATGTGTGCCTTAAATTAAAAATAATTTATGAGTATTTACAATCTCATAGGTAATCAATGCACTGTTCAAAAATAGCACTAAAAGTTATGTGCTAAGTTAAGATTGAAATACCACTCATTTGAATCTAAATCATAAATACACCATTTTTCATGTTCATGGTATGTAGTTTTAACTCCATAAATGTGTGTAATAATACTTTAAAGTAGTGTTAATATTCACTTCTCTATCATGAAAAATGAAAATTTATAGAAAGTTGGTTCTATAATCATATTTTACAGGACTGATTTTTCAGGTTACAGTAAAAAATGCTAAAAACATCAAATTATTATTGGTTTTGGCTGTCAATACTTTACCTAGAATGAAATCTCTGAAACTGAGAAGAAATAAATTTTGTGCTAAATTCTGGATTGTCTATGCCAAAAGAAACATTTAAATATTTGTAAAGAGGTTAATATGATGTGAAAATGTAGACATTTGGGGAGCTTTTAAAGCCAGATATTAATTAGTTAAGGTAAACTGTGAATATTTAAATAATATTAGATTGAGTGGCCAAATAAATGTATAAAAATTGTTTGAGGTCTAAAAATTGTGCATATGCACACAAGTGTGTCCAGTGTCAAATTACACCTGTGGAAATTTATATCTAAAGCATGTTTTTGAACCATCCACCTTAATTTATATTTCTTTGTTGAGTCCATGAGACCTAATTGTTAACAATTTTGTCACAAATTAGATAGAGAGGTTACATTGTAGAAGTGTTTTTTATTCTACTTGTTCATCAGCTAGTAGCCCATTGTGTTAAAAAGGAAGGGGAGTAAATGCTTCTTTAGTAATATATTTTAAAAGAAAATTCTATAACCTACCTAAGAAATTCTAATGTAAGATTTCCTTGTTGTTGATGTACTAAATAAATTATAAATTTTAAATTATTTTAAGGTTTAAGATCTATCAGTGAAAGTTTTGCTTAATGAACTCATTTTCTTTTCTCTATATAGTAGAAACTTAAAGTGTCTGCTACAGAGAAGTTTCATATATGATATGCTTGCCACTGACAATATTTAGAAGTGTAAGTCAGAAATAACAGGAAAAATTTTCTGGGTAATATGCACTGTAAGGTTAACCCTAGCCATAAGCCCATTATTTTTTCTATAACTGTTTTTATCTATTTCTTTATCTATATAGAGCTATCTGTGGATATTCTTCTGAATTTCTTTACCTTAATTGCCTATTACTTATCCTCATTTCCTTACTTAATTTGAAAACTGCATTCTTCTTCCTCTTCAAATTTGGTTTCCACATACTTTATATTTCTTCATTTTTCTCCTTTTCCTGTGATCATGTCCATTCTTGTTTCTACCTGTCCTTCCAAGAACACTTACTTTTCCATATCTTTTATCTAATTTATTTGAATTGCTATCATCTTAACTTTAACAATTTCACAACTGAAATTGTGTTCTATCACATATACTAACAGAATAATTGTATTTCAAGAAACATTGCATTTCTTATAATCTGTATGAATTTTTCATAGCTATTCAGATTAAAATCACTGAAATTAAGCTCTCCTTTTCCTTGAAGTTCATTTGCATTAAGGGTGATCAGAGAGGAATCATGTCTGAATGTGTTTACTCACCCATTATCAATTGATTTCCTCATTCTATCCCCTCTAGAAATTCAAAAGTTTCTCTCTTGACTAATGCTTATGTAATATGCAATCTAAAGTCAGCAATAATGTACATACAATTTTCTCCATGATATTCCCAAACTGTACTTTCCTATTATTTCCTAAGGAAGATTACCTAGTTTGTTGGTCATATTTATTTGTGTTCTGTTATAAACATGCAATATCCACTTATTCTCTGCATTTCCTATTTACATTATAGCATTCAATATCTTCCCTCTTCCTTTTATCTACATTCAGTCCTTTCCTTACAAATAAATGCAGCATCCCATCAATATTGAAATATTCTTGTATTATTCAAAGATGTACACTTTCTTCTTTGGACAGTAATTGATATATTATTCAATTTTAAAAATTAACTTAAAAATAGCATTATTATATGTAGCTTTGCCTGAAAATCTACAGGCTATAAGCTTGTTGAGATGTGATGTTTGGAGATCAAGTACATTTTCTAAAACTAAGTGATATCCCAATGTGTATCTTCTACAGTTTTCAAGGGTTATTCATAGTAGTACTTCATCAAATATCTGTTTTTCAAATTTACAGCATACAAAAATCTATATACACTTGTTCAATGAAATCAAGTAATAATTGTACACATTCAATATATTTTTTCTGCCTTAATTTTATTCTCTATAGCATAGTTTATATGTAATATGAATGATTCAAGAGTAATTACCTTTATATAAAATGTCATGGAATATGTTAAATGTATACATAGAATTAAGTAAAATTTTAAAGTGCAAACAATTGCTCACTTTAGACACCTGCAACTCAAATATTTATTTAATATTTGATCAACAAATTGAGTAATTTTGCCCACCAAACAGATTGTAATATTAGTGTTATATCTGCATTGCAGAATCCACAGTGAAATCTAAATCTAAATCTTGCCAAAAATATGTCTCACTGCATCAGGCACAAATTATGCTTTTATTTTTTTTTAAGGGGGTGGTACAAGACTGGAAGAAATTGTTTGAAAATGTTAAACAACTTTTGTAGAATTTCCCATATGTATTATAATATAGACATTTTGTAGAATAATACCTTTTGCACAACAATAAAGTTGATGAAGCCATGGTAATTCTATAGTTTTTTCTTCTAAAGTGTGCAAAACATCCTCAAAATACAAGTAAAATTGTGGGATTTCTCTCTGGTTCCATGCTGTGGCATTTTGGGGGACTGCTGGATTCATGATCTTAAAATCATCATATATTTAAGCTGAATGAGATTGGTGGATGGCATTCTTTTCCTGGCCTTGAAAGATGGGACTATCTAAACTGAGAGATGACTGCAAATAGATGATTGCATTTTTTTTTTTTTCATAAAATACACTGGTTTACTCTCTTAGTAAAAAAAAAGATTTTATTTCTCTACCTCACTCTTCTATAAAATTCACAGTAATCTGAGAAAACCTGGCCAAATTACTTAACAGTTATATTTGAGACTATAGTAGCAATATGAATGGATATTCCAGCTTAAAATACATACCCCTTAAAATTCAAGACATACCAGAGAAGTGGATGATTTGGTTATGATTGGATAAGTGGTATTTGTGTAAATAATTTGGCAACTTATTTTGCTTCTTTAAAAACTAGACTGAAGTCAATCACACACACACCCACAGACCATATGTGGCTCCTGCTCTCTGCCCTTAACCAGGATAGTATATCAACTCTGCTCCAGGAAGCCCAGACTTTCCTGGCCCTGTTCTTGACCCAGGAGCTCCCTCTGCCTGTTTGGCTGTCACCAAGACCCAGGTGCAGATGGGCCTGTGCAGACCATCCTCCTAGAACAGCCTTCCCAGCAAAGACCAACACATCCCTAGCCCTATTCCAAATATGTGCTCTGCCTGGAACTTCTCATGGTGATTCCTGCCATTGGTTTCTGCTTCCTTTTATAGTGTCTTTCTCCCGCATCTGGAAGGAAGCTCTGGGGAGGAAGGGCCTTTTCTGCAGCTCAGCCCTTCTAAAAGCACCAGCAGGCAGAGGATTCTCATGACCTTGGATATGAGCTGTACACCACCTGGTCCCCAGATAATTCACCTGGCTGAGGCTTACTTTCCTGGTGGCTGGCACCTGTATGAAGGAATATGACCCCAGTCATAGAGACTTCAGAGCTGAGAAGCACTATAGCACAGCCTGGTATCAGTTGGAACCTTGCAAGAACATTGTCTTGGGCCCTAAAAGGAATCATCTCCCCTTCCTTCCATAAGCAGTGTTTGTTGACCAAGCACTGTGATGCTAGAACTCTCTTCCCTTGGGCAGCTCTGAGGGCCAGAGAGAGACCTGCAGTCCCGTACTGATGTGTGGAAAAGCCCAAAGCTAAATGCAGAGCTTGATGTTCTGAGTGTCTGCACCTGGGTCCTGGCAATCCAACCATCTCATGTATGATCCTAGGCACAATGCTACCACCACCTGGCCTTCTCCCACCTCAGAGGACCTCAGCTGCAATCAGCATTCTGGGAGGGAGTCCCAGGGCCACTGGGGAGCACAGCTGTGGGGATTAGGTGACTCAAGAAGTGTAGGCTGGGCACCTACAATGTGCTCCTCTGATCTGCTGTCTGTGGCTATCTAGAGACCCTGGTCCAGCAGGAGAGGAAAGGGCAGGTGGGGGCATTGAGGAGGCTCCTTTCCTGCAGGGTCATTCACTGTAGGCAGGGGCTAATGGTCTCCAAGTTCATGTACCCTGCTGCAGGCATCCTTCCAGCTGCAGATGGATCTTCTGCATCCAGTGATGGTTCCTGTCTTTCCCTGGGGCATGGGCATCCACATCCCCAACACTGCCATTGTCAATGACACTCTCCCATACTGATTGTTCTCAGCCCACAGCCATCCTGCATGTAACATTGCATGTTAAAATTTATTAGTGCTTTATGGGTGATTGAGAATATGTTCACTAATCATCCAGTGTGTCACATAGAAAGGTAACATTTCCCAGAAAGGTTTCACAGTAAAAGTGGGAAATTTGCTGCAACAAAAGAGATACTCAATTGCAGACTGAATCCTCTAATTTCCACCCATTTCCCACCCTTATCTTAATGGCTCCAGCCTCAGGAGTCTTGGTCATGATCACATGACCCCAACCTTGTTAACATATCTATTTTGTCTTTCCACTCCTTAAAAACAGAAAGCCATGACATTATCATTTTATAAAAATTAGAAAATAGGGAAAACCAAAACAGAATATCAATATAGCTTATTATTTTATCTATCACCCCAGGAGCAACTGGATTTAGTAATGTGGCCTCTATCATTTTACCTCTAGCATTACAGGTGGGCTTCTATCTTGGACAATGTCTTGCAGCATGTCCTTTCTATTGTACAGTGTATCAGAGACATCCTTCAGGACTGAGTGTGCATCCAACCCCACCATTCCAACAACTGTGGTTTACTTGGCAAATCTTCAACCAGCCCTGTTGAGTGTTCCAGTTTTTCTTTGAACTAATGCTGAAATAGTTATCACTCTACCTAATTCTTTTGCATAAACTAAACCATGAAGTCAGATTTCTTTCTTTACAGGTAGCCCTTGCCCACCGTTTAGCTAAAGTAAAGTCTCCATCTCTCACCTGGAGAACATCGTTCCTTCTTCCTATGGCTAAAAACAAGCCTTTGCTCCCCCAAAACTGAGATCTCCATAGAGGAGAGGCTGGTATTCACTAGAAATCTCACCATTCACAATTTTATTTGAAGATGTCTCAAGCTAGGATTTGAGCAGTTTGGTAATTATCCAACAATTATTTAACCCTGGTCATAGAGAACTGCAAATGCCCCGGGACCATCCTCAGGCCCCAGTAGCCTTCTCTACAGGGTGCAGCTGCATCTGCAGGCCCAGGGTCTAGTGGGTGGGTCTGCAGGTGGTCAGGGTAAAGGTTAAAAGCTTTAAAGGCTGTCCTTAAATTGGTGTATCATTGGCCCTCACCGGCAGGTCTGGAGAACAGACTCAGCCTGCATTTTGTAGCACCAGCAATGCCATAAGACCCAGTTCTTAGCACCACCTTTGTGTCCAGGCCTCCACTGACATTTAAGACAGTGGCCCCTAGGGTGTGGAAAAAGGAGGTGGAGTTAGCCAAGCCTGGGAGACCGTGGTGAGTCTGGCCAGAAATAGCTGTTGGGGGTGGGGTGATGTTCTGGAGACTAGAGTATGTCTCCATGGTGGAGGTAAGGTGAAGAGGGAAGAAGGAATGGCAGCTGGGCCTGGAAAAAACCAACCCAGTAATTCCAAGGGCAGTGTGTAGGGAAAGCCAGTTTGGGGAGAATGAGAAAGAGCAGGCCACTGGTGGCAGGGGACAGACAGGGCCTGCCATCTGCCCTCTTTGGACGCATAGGTTCTTGCTGCATTCTGGAATGCAGTTTAGCATCATCAATGAAAAATGTTGATGTTCATATTAATTTTATTAATTCTGCACTTTAATTTTGGTTCTGTAAGTCTATCCTATTGAAATAATAGTTCAGTTGTGAACATGAGGCTGGCTAGAATATGGCACTGTGGGCAGGCCAGGGGTGTTTGTCAGTCCAAATGGAGGGATGGGTCAGCATCAGGCAATAGTCAATAGAGCCAGATGGAGAGCAATAAGGAGGCGATGAGCAAAAGGAAGAGAAAGTCCTATTTCTCAGAATCAGCTGAGATAGGCAGGTGAAGGGATAATGGAGGGGTTGGGCCACAAGGAGAGAATGAAAATTTCCACACCAACCCTAGCCTAAAGCATAGCCACAGGCTAACATATAAAACATGGACATAGCTCAACCAGGTGCATCCCCTCCCTTAGGCACACATGTGTTGAAGTCTCAAACATGTGCTCCTTTTACAAGCCTTTCCTATTTTCCTTCTGCATGTGCTGACTTTTCAAATAAACTTTACTGCTCACCATTATTTTTCTTGTCCCTGAATTCTTTCTTAAGACAAGAAAGACCAAGCCTAGACTGGGGCTTAATTCTTGTGCCAGCCAAGCTCTTGCTATGAACAGATGTGTTTAGTTTGAAAAGGCAGGCACTAGGATGCCACTTTTGTGTCCATGGGGTGGGGGTGTCCTGCTTCAATCACCTCTGGTCCTCCATTGATGGAATACATGGAAGAACTGTGTTTGTGGGAGAAGATTCATGTGTGATGTCAGGCAGATGGAGGCTGGAACAGGCAATAGGCCTTTCTATTCTGAGGTTAAAATGGGTGTACATGCACATGGTTAGATTTGTATAAACTGAGGAAAAGTTCAGAAATTCACCTGGCCAGGGCTTAGCTCTGAAGGAGCCAAGTAGAAGGCTCCCCAGGTGGTGGATTGGCCTGTAGGGTGTAGATGGGGTTGGTGCTTGAGCACAGATGCCAACCTGCTGGGATTACCACCCTGCAACCTTTGGAGATTTCCATGGCTCTCTGAGCTGGATGTCATCACCTGCCATTTGAGGAAGCTCTAGGAGCCACCTCACATGCTCCTGTGAAGGAAACTGAGTCAAAGCTCCCAGACAGGATCTGTCCCTGCCAGGATCCAGAAGCAGTGCCACTTCCTGGGACTTTTCTTTCTTGGTTTATCTTTATCATTGTTTGGATCAGGGCAGCTTTTACTTCATGTTTTCCAGTATTAGTCAAGTAAAATTTTGCTGTTTCTTTTTCCAAAATCAAAATGCTTAAAAGCAGAGGGTGACAATATTCCCAGAGTTTTAGTAGTTTCTTTGCTGAAATGGAAATAGCATCTGCCATCCCTGGCCAGGGTGCTTCCTAAGTGCTCTGAAAAGCATGTGACTTCAAGGGCAGATGCCAGGGAACTCCTATTGAGGCAGACAGTAGCCCTCACCCAGTGAAAGCACAGAGGAGTCAGAGAGAAATCCAATTGTGAATTGTAGGATGAGTGTGGAGAAGAAAGCATCTATGTCGAGCTGTGTGGAAGGGGTGCCCAGGATGGTCCTCTCAGCTGCCAGGGTTATCATTGCCAATGGGGGCAGAGGGGGGGTTCAGAGACAGGTGTGCTGTGAAGGGTGGCCCCAGGCACCTGTGTGGTGCTCAGAAAGAGTTCCTGGAGGTCTATATATTTTAGAGGATAGGCAGAAATTTCTCCAGGGCATCTGACACTCTTCACCCCTGCCTTTTCTCAGGTGGGCTCCTGTGCCTCTGAGGCACCACATGGAGCTGGTCTGAGGTGGGAGTTGCAGCAGGTGATATGTGCATTGTTTGGTGACACAGTTGGTGCTGCCATGGCTGTTCTCCATGGCTTGTGACATGATGCAGAGCTTCCTGGCACAGGGCTATGGCAGGGTAGCCTGCCCACCATCCCTGGAACTGGTGGCCCTCAAGGGAAGGTTGTGCTAGGGCCTGCAGGAATACCTGGCCAAGGTGGAATCCTTGGTGAAGGCCCTGCTGAAGAGCTGAATTTGCCTGTACCTGTGGACAGTAAGGATGTGTTTCTGGTGTGCACATGTGTGCTGATCTGGTAGGAGCAGCAACAGGCCACCTGTAGGCTCCTGAAGTTAGGCCTGTGGGGGTGCCCTGAGCACAGGTGAAAGGGCCCAGCATGTGTCTAGGTAGCTCATCCAGGGTCCCAAGGCCCTGTCCTCATTTGGCAGCAAACCTAGCCCATGCTGGCATGAAGCTATTGATTGTCTTTAATTAACCACTTATCTGATGATTTGTGACATAAATAAACATGTGGTTGACTAAGGGATGCTGGCCCTTGTGACACTTGAGTGGTGCAGGTTATATGTTGTATGCTTCATATAATTTACAAAAATCCTTTTTCAAACATTTTTATTGTGGTATATATATAATGATAAATTTCAAAATATTGTTTAACAGGTATTTGCAGAGCACATTTCAAAGTATAGTATAGGTTACATTTCTACAACTTCAAATATTTCATTCTGGCTGTTCTAATACACTAGAAACTGAAAAGAAATGTCTATATAATTATTCAGTAGTCATTTAGTAAGCCCATATCCCCCTGCCTCAACACCAGCAGACTTGAATAAAGCTGCTTTGGTTGTGAGAATAGCAGAAGGGAGAAAAAGAAAAATAGACTACTACTGAGAACACAAGGATATATGTTCTGTGCAGATTTACACTGTTGATATGAAGAGGTTGGGTGAGCTAGTATGGTGGAAAGGCTGCAGGGGTCTGGACTGATTCCCTCCTGATGCTGTTCATGACATTTTCTTTCCTCCTTTAGAGTGTGGGTGGGACCTGTGACTTACTTGTAGCCAATGGAATTTGAGAAAAGTGAAGTAAATTGGCAGATGAAATTAAGGTTCCAGATCAGTAATTTTGCTTTACTCAAAAGTGAGATTGCACTGGATTAACTAGAGTTAAACAGGTAAAAGCCCTACAAGGAGGGACTGGTACCTTCCTGAAGGTAGAAACAGTTGCAAAACCTCTTTCCATGAGGGTACCTTCATTCTAAACTCAAAATAATTTTTTAGAGGTCAGGAATCAGCATACTCTGAATGATAAGGAGGCATACAAAGAAAGATATGCATTTTAAAAGGTTTTGATATCCTTGTTTGAAAATTGATTCTCAAAATTTTGAAGATTTTCAATGTTTTAACCAGGAAACATCCTCTTCCTTGTACTTTATTTCTGAAATGTTGAATTATAATGATGAAAATAATACTAAGATGAGAAAAAATACATTCTTATGCATTTAAAAATATGTATTTGAGGTACATTATGCTCTTTTAAAAGCACTCTGAAATACTTATATCATTTAGATACATTGATAAATTCAATATATTTGAGAACATACAAAAATAGCATGTTTTCTATCAAACAAAAGGCAAAAATATTATCATTCTGCAAATCAAGTGTCATCTGTAAAAGGGATTTTGAAATGACATGAGAACAGCCTGCTCACCTCTTCTATTTTGGTTCAGGATCCTGATGGCTGACAGTAATAATGCCCTGCTTTACTCTAATATTTTTGCTGGGAATGGAGCCCTACACCTTTGCTTGGTCCCTAGAATACTGATTACCACTTTACAATTCTACTGTCCAACTCAAGAAGGCCTAGACCCTGAAAAACTCTTGAAAGCTTTGACCATGGTCTTCCTACCCTCTACTCTGAAATGACCCGTTGAAGCTTACTTAGTTTATCCTAGAGGTTGTTTCCACTGTTTTATTTCAGGCTTTCTTGTTTGTTGACTTTGTTCTCTATCTGTTCTTTGCCATTCAGTTCTTTTTATTCTAGAGCTCTGACATAGCTTTTAACTGATCAGAAATTTTTAGCTCTTGTTATTCTTGTTCTTGCTGTACCTGTATGCCTCTCTTACTGGCCAGTTTTCAGATTAGCTCTGCCTCCCATCTTCCTCTATAATCAAGTGCCTACCTGCCAGCTTCTTGGAGGTAGGCACTGGGTACCACAGCAACTTCTCTCTGTGTTGGTAAAAATGCCTGCTTGCTCCCAATTGTGTTTGTTTTCTGCTGGCCAGCAAGCCATGGTTTGTTTTAGACCACTGCTTTAATTGTTGGGTTATCCATATTTCTCAACTTAAACAAGGTCAGTTTCCCATGCACAGTGTTTAGACCAGCTCCACTAAGCCTGGGATAATGTTTGGAGGGGTTCTGAGAAGTCCTAAAGTTCTCTTGCACTTTCTGGTCTCTCCAGCAGATGGCACTCTTTGGTGACTTAATTGTCCTTAGAAGGTGTTCTTTTCTGTATCTGAGGCTGTATCTGACCAGAACATTCCTGAATTACCTGTTGGAGCCTGGATGAGTCCAACTGGTCAGGGTTGAATTACCTCTTAGAGCCCAGCTGAGTCTGGCTGCTTGGGACTGAATTATCACTTGGAGCCTGCCTGAGTCTGGTTTGGCTGGACCGAATTGTGTCCTGGTGCCCCATATGACTTTGCAGGCCTGAAGCTGTGGGTTTCCTGCACTCTCACTTTACTGGGTAAAATCTGCCTCAGTGTAGGGCTGTGTACTCCACCCTTTCTTTGGCAGAGGACTCCCCCAGCTGCCACAGTTTTCTGCCATCTCCAGACAAGTATCAGGCTGCTGGCTACTATGACTCTCAAGGGTGATGGAAGGGCTTTCAGATCCAGGGCTGGAAAGAGTCTCTGCCCATGTTTTCTCAGACTCTTCATACCTCACTTATCTAGTCCTTGAAATGTCCTCTGCTATCCCCCTGTTCTCCAAAAACTGAGGATCTGTCTCACTGCTGTGAGTGATTTTATAGTCTGTGTCCCTGGTGGGAGGTGAGAATAAACTTAACTGCTCCTTATTTGTTCCTTCTGTAATGCATGAGGCTGAGGGGGATGGGAGAGGACCCACTGGCCTTGAATGGAGTTCTGCTACCTGATGTCTCTCTTCTTCTATTTGGCATCTGTAGGGTCCTTCTCCTGTCCATACACTACTCCTAAGTTCTGAACAATTCAGGGTTATCCTACTTTTGCCAAATATCTGGGGAGAAGTTTTCACTTGCCATTTATGTTGCCAAGTTGATGATGTCACCCTCCCTTTAATTTCTTCTTCTGATTTTTCATTGTTTATAGATTCAGTATTGATTTTTTTGTGTTGATTTTAACCTTCCAGTTTCATTTGTTAGCTCTGGGATATTTGTTGTGGATTTTTCAAGAATTTCTGCATGTAGAATCATGTAATCAGCAAATAGGGAATGTTTTACCTCTTTCCAATTCAGATGACTTATATTTCTTTTTCTCACCTAATTGCTCTGGGTAGATCTTCCACTACAATGTTGAATGACCATGGTGACAGTGGGGATCTTTTTCTTTTTCCAGATCTCAGATGGAAAGCTTTCAGTCTTTGGCAATTAAGAATGATATAACTTGTGGGTTTTTCATATATGCCCTTTATCGCATTGAAGAAGTTTCCTTCTAATCCTAGTGTTTCAAGTGTTTTTTCCAAGAAGGTGCTGAATTTGTACAAATGAATTTTATGTATCAATTATGATTGTGGGTTTCTCCCTTTATTCTGTTAATCTGATGTTTTATATTAATTGATTTTCTTAAGTTGGTCCACCCTTTCATGCCTGGAATGAATGCCATTTGATTATGTTGTATATTTCACTTGATGTACTATTGGATTCAGTTTGCTAGTATTTTGTTGAGGATTTTAACATCTATATCATGAGGGATGTGGGTTTCCAATTTTCTTTTCTTGTGTTATATTTCTCTGGCTTTGGTATTCTACTGGCAATCATGAATAATGCCACTATAAACTTTGGAGTGCAATGTCTATTCCTGTCTCTCCTTTCCGTATTTCTGAGTGTATACCTAGTAACAGGATTACCAGATCATACGGCAATTCTATACTTAGCTTCCTGAAGAACAACCATACTGCCTTCAGAGCAGGTGCACCATTCTAAATTCCCACCAACACTAAAAATGTGTACCAGTTTCTCCAGATCCTCTCCAGCACTTGTACTTTTTTGTTTGTTTTTTGTTTTTTCTTAAATTCAGTTTTATTGAAATATATTCACATACCATACAATCATCCATGGTATACAATCAGCTTTTCACAGTATGATCATACAGTTATGCATTCATCACCACAATCTATTTCTGAACAGTTTTATTACATCAGAAAGAATAAGAATAAAAAATTAAAGTAAAAAAAGAACACACAAACCATCCCCCATCCCACCCTATTTGTCATTTAGTTTTTGTCCCCGTTATTATACTCATCCATCCACACACTAGATAAAGGGAGTGTGATCCACAAGGTTTTCACAATCACACGGTCACCCCTTATAATCTACATTATTATACGATCATCTTCAGGAGCCCAAACTACTGGGTTGGAGTTTGATAGTTTCAAGTATTTACTTCTAGCTATTCCAATACATTAAAACCTAAGAGCTGTTATCTATATAGTGCATAAGAATGTCCACCAGAGTGTCCTCTCAACTCCATTGAAATCTCTCAGCCACTGAAACTATTTCATCTCATTTTGCATTCCCCTTTTTGTCAAGAAGATATTCCAACCCCATTATGCTGAGTCCAGATTCATCCCTGGGTGTCATATCCTGCATTGCCAGGGAGATTTACACCCCTGGGAGTCAGGTCCCATGTAGGGGGGAGGCAGTGAGTTCACCTGCCAAGGTGGCTCAGAGAGAGAGAAGGCCACATCTGAGCAACAAAGAGGTACTCAGAGGGAGACTCTTAGGCACAATTATGTGCAAGTGTAGCCTCTCCTCTGCAGTAACAAGCTTCATAAGGGCAAGTCCCATGATCAAGGGCTTGACACATCAAATCACCAGTCCCAAAGTTTGTGACATCAACACCAGTCCAGGTGAGGAAGTCCAACACTTCTGCACCTTCTCCCAGCTCCTTGGGGTGGCAGGGTGTAAATATATTTTTTATTCTCTGCCCAAATTACTTTGGTATGTGTCACTATTTCACTCTAACCTATACTAACCTACTGTAATCTCACTTCCTATTCAAAGTTCCATGTAATTGGTATTTGAACAAACTGACTGTAGAGTTATACTGTTTAGAAAATATAAATCCTGTACCAAATAGACATCTATTTCCTTGGTCTCACATGGAAGTTGAAGTTTTAAAAAACAGTCAGTTTCAGCCTTTACCCTTTGACCCAGTTGCCCTACTCTTAACCAGATCTGCTTCATTCATATCACTAATTGAAGTCTGGGCCCTTTTTCAGCTTTTTTTTTTAACATTTGCTGTATGCAGTAATACTGACATTCATATCTACTGAGATGTAACTCTGAGTTTCAGGTGTCTCAGAGATACGTGTTGTTCCAGAGATCAACCAGATTATACAGTAAGGGATCAGCATCTCAAAGTTTAGAGATAGGCATTACAATTCAGGAATAGAGTTGACTGCTATAAGAGCTTACAATCTAGGGACCATTACAATAATCATGTCCACATTAGGCTATGTTCTAAGATTCAATTCTGAGTTTACACATTGTACTTAGTCCATATTGGTGAGGCATTATAGTGTTTGCCTTTATTTATGGGGTACTTCACTCAAATACTGTATACAGGATCTGTTCACCCTGTTGTGTGTCTCACAGCTTCATTCCTTCTTGTAGTTGCTCAATATTCCATTGTATGCATATGCCACAGTTCACCACTCTGTTCCTCAGTCTATATACCCTTAGGTCACCTTCATCCATTGCAAATCATGATTACTGTCTCCATGAACAACAGTTTGCAAATGTCCATTCATGTCTCTGCTCTCAGAGCTTCAAATGACATAACCCATAATGAGGTTGCAGGACTTTATGGTCCCCACATACTTAACTTTTTGTGGAACCACCACACTGACCTTCAGAGAGGCTACACCATTCTACCTTCTCATCAACAGTAGATAGGTACATCCCTCTCACCATGTTTTCTCCAACACTTTTATATATATAGTTTCCTACATATATATTTTTTGTAAAACAGCCATTCTCACATAGGTGTTGAAATGGTATCTCATTCTGGTTTTGGTTTTCATTTCCTTAATAAGTAGTGAAGTTTAACATCTTTTCATATGTTTCTTAGCCATTTCTGTTTTGTGTTTGGAAAACTCTCTGCCCATGTCTTTTACCCATTTTTAATTGGGTTCTTTGTTTTTTGTTTGTTTTTGATTTGTAGGATGTCTATTTATTCTGGGTATTAAAACCTTATTATGTATGAATGAGACAGAGATGGAACTGGAGCTGGGCACAGGTAGTGGATGCAGTCCCACTGAGAGCTGAAGAAGGCAGTGAATGTATACTCAACATCAGTGACCAGTGATAACTTAAGTTGATGTGACATACTGGCTTGGATCAACAAGTCTCTGCAGTTGAATTTGACAAAAATGGAACAGTTGTGCTCAGGGGCTGCCTATTGTCAGTTTATGGACATGCTGTTCACTGTTTCCATTGCTTTGAAGAAAGTGAAATTCCGAGCTAAGTTATAACATGAATACATCCAGAACTTCAAAATACTGCAAATAGGTTTTAAGAGAATGGGTGTTGACAAAATAATTCCTGTGGACAAATTAGTGAAAGGAAAGTTTCAGGACAACTTTGAATTTTTTCAGTGTTTCAAGAAGTTTTTTGATGCAAACTATGATGGAAAAGGCTGTGATAATCTAGCTGCTAGACAAGGTCAAGAAATGGCAGTGGCTCCCTCTCTTGCTGCTCCAACTCTCAGTAAACCAAAGAAACCTCCCAGCTGTAGCAGTGCAGCTCCACAGAGGGCCATTTCAACACAGAGAACTATTGCAATCCCAAAGGCTGGCCCAGGTGTGGTGACAAAGAATCCTGGCATAGTCAATGGAGATGATGAAGCAGCTGAATTGATGCAGCAGGTCAATGCATTAAAACTTACAGTTGAAGACTTGGAGAAGGAGAGAGATTTCTACTTTGGAAAACTATGGAACAGTGAACTGATTTGTCAGAAGAATGTGGGGGGAAACATTCCTGTATTGCAGAGGATTGTGGACATTCTTTATGCCACAGAAGGCTTTGTGATACCTGATAAAGGTGGTCCCAGGAGAAATAAGAAGAGTATTAACAGCCTGGACCAGCAGAACAACTCCAAATTATTCACTCCAAATCATGTGCTTAACTGTAAAATACTGCCTTTTATTATTCTTAGAGGACTCACTGGTTTCTTTCCATAAGCAGAAAGTACATCTTCTTAAAATGTGCACTTTGCATAAGTTTCACTCCTTTTCCATTAAATCTGAGTTAGGAGCTTTTATCTTGTAGCAGAGAAGTATTACTATCTAGTTGCTTCACCTTTTCTTTTTTGATAGGATGTGGGGAAGTAATACATGCTACTTTAAAAAAATTAAAACATTGCTGGAATGTATGTTAAATCTGCTGCATATTCTTTCAGGCTCTAATCTTAGTATATTCTAATGAATAATGTAGCAGATGAAAGTGCATTCTCTAGAGTCAGAATGCCTTTCAAGCTCTGTAAGTTAAGATAAGTTCCTTCTCTATCTTAGGCTACACTTTCTTGACTTGTAAAATGGGGCAAAGCAGTTTTTCCTTCATATAGTTACTTTTCTCATTAACCTTCACAATAATTATAAAGAGTTAGAACTGAATTATGCCTAGATATTAATGTGTGCTTTTAAAAAGTTATGCTAATTACAAATGTTTTGGTTTTCTTTCATTTTGTTTTGTTTTGTTTTATAATTGTATAACATTGGTATTATAACTATTAAAATTAATTTAGAAAATTGGAATGTGTAGATAAATACAATGAGCTCAGGTTCAATAAACTGCCAATGGCAGAAACATTGTTTATTTTCTTTATTACTGTATCCCCAGTGTCTATTATATTAACAGGCACATAAAAAATAAGTTTGCAGAGAACTATTTAGTATATGGGTTCAGTGTATTCTTTCTTGCTGAAATTACATAAAAATATTTTGACATTAGCCAAAACATATCAAAGACAATTTCATGAAATTTGCATAATATTTTGAAATTCTTTATATGCTTCTTAGTAAAGATAGAACTTGATATATCTTCAACTATGGTTTGGTTTACTGCAACATAATGCCAATTAAATTGTTCCTTTGCCCTTGTGTAATATTGAAAGAAAGTTGAAGTTTTCCTTTATTTTTACCTCTCTTCAAATCTTCAGTATATTTATACTTTACTGCTTAATGAAAGCCATATACCTAACACTTCCCAAGAATGAAAAGGTTTACCAACTTTCATAAAATATGAAACTGTTGTCCCATTGGCAGTTGCTACAAAATGCTTCTTGGAAAGAAGGCAATCAAAAATTATGCTATGGAGGTGAAATTATATACTACTTTGTGTAATTTGTGCAGTACTTTGATTTTGACATGATTTTTTAAGTCATTGATGAGAGCTTCCTCAGAACTTCCTTACATTCAAGTAATCCTTTAAAAACAAATAAGAGGTTGCTTCATATTCAATTTTAAATTAATTAAGATGACAGTTTTCAATGCAAACTTTGAGTATATTTGTATTTTACACAAGATTGCATACACATTGCTGAAAGAGTCAACATGTATATAAAAAGACAAAGAGATAGGTTCAAAATGAGAACGTGTACACATTTACTATAAAGAATAACCATAATCAATGTAAGAAAAATCTTACAATTTTGAAATTCAGTTTTTCATTAGCTGTAAAATCAAAAGTCATGGCAAATGAATCATAATGATATGCGTAGATTATTACAAATACACAGAGAAAAAATATACAGAGAACTGTGAAAATTTGCCACTTCCAATATTTATGTGATGTTTACTGTATAAAATATAAATAATGTTTATCTTCAAAATTATCCCACTAAAGAGAAGAAAAACCATGAAATGATAAATTCTGAAATTCATCAGCTTCTTTCTATATAAAAAATTATTGATCTAATAGAAATAATTTTCTCCTGCAAATTTTTTGAAATATTCAAGTTTTAAATTGAATGTGTGTTACCAAAAATTGGGCTTTGAAAGAAAAGGTCATTCATTTAATATGAGAAGTCCCAGGAAACACGCTTCTACTAAAAACTATAGCAGGAATATTAAAATTAAGCACAGATATTGGGGAATTTTTGTTGTACCATAAGTAGTCTCTTAAATTGTTATGCCTGATATTAACTGAATCCTCCAATTATTGTTCCTTCTTCAAAGAGATTGAGCTTATGCATAATTGAGAGATGTTAGATCTAGTTTAAAAATATTTAAATATTATGGTGTCCCTATAGAGGACCATATAAAGCACCAGACTCATAGAGAATACATGGTTCCTCATATAGAAAACCATTTCATAGTTTATTCCCCAAATAATACATGTTAATGTGGATGTAGACATTCATTTTCATTAAAAATATTTTTAGTATTTGCTATCTCCACATGTTTTTTCTTTTATCTTGTTTAAAAGACATCTGGCCCTACTCCAAGATCCTTAAGATAGTCTGTTTTTTTTTGTTAAGACATGATGAAAAAGTGGATTCAGAATGTGTGTTGAATTTAAAGATTTAGATAGAATTGATACTTTGAGGATAGTGAGTTATCACACATGCATTAGCCTAGTATATATCTACCTTTATTCACTACATTTCAGTTCTTCTGGAAGTTTTCATAATTATTTATCCTTAAAATAATTTTTAGATTTATTTCTGAGTATATTTTAGTTTGTGTTGCTATTCTAATGGTGTCCTTTAATAAACTTTCTAATTAGTCTTTGCTGTTGTTCGGCATCAGTATTGATTTTAAATTTTTTTGATCTTTTTTCCAGAATTTTTCTCTCATTTCCCCATTGTATGTAGATTCTCTTGGTTCTGCATAGAATATTATGACAATTATTTTGTTTCTCTTCTTCCTAGCCTCACAACTTTTATTTAGTTTTCCTTTTTAACCAAACTTGCTGAACTTCCAATATAATATCGAATAGTAGTGATATTAGCAAATATACTTTCTAGTTCCTCACTTTAATGGGAACACAGATAAAATTTTGGTCATTATTTTGAAGTTTGTGTAGACTTTTATCAGGTTGCTTTTATTAGGTTTAGGAAATTCCCTTCTTAACCTAGTTTGTGAAATATTTTTTACCATGAATCTGTGTGAACGTTGTTATGAATTTTTTCTGCATTTATTGAGATGGTATTTTTCCTTTAATCATTTAATGTGCCAAATTTCATTAACAGAATTTTTAAGATTGGGATACATGTTGAAACTCAGCATGGTATTTTGTTTTTGTTTTAGTATAACTGGATTTATATGCTGATATTTAACTTAGGAAGTCCATACTTAAGACTTTTATGTCAAGCAGAGTCATTTGGACCTGTTCTTAAATTCACAGTTCTATAATCATAATCATGTGAGAAACTTCCCCCAGTGATTTACTGATTTAATAGGTGTGATGCAATGTACAGGAATCTATTTTAGAGTGCCATAATATACATATATTTAAATTAAATAAATTCAAATTGATGCCAAATTTTTTTAACAACATAGATTCCAAGAAAAGTCAACTATTCAGTTGTGTGTTCAACCAAAGAGCAACAGAATCTTTTCTCATTCTGGAGGAAAAAAAAAAAATAGCTGAATGTATCTGTGGTGGTCTGAAGCAGTATGTATCCCAGAAAAACATTTTCTTAAATTTAACCTATTCCTGTGGGTGTAAACCCAATGTAAGTAGGAGGTTTTCATGAGGCTACATCAGTTTTTAAGTTGTGGCCCACCTCAGCCAGGGTGGGTCTTAATCCTATTACAGAAGTCCTTTGAAAGAGAAAGAAATTCAGACAGAAGGAGAAAGCCACAGAAGCAAAAAGCTGAAAGCATTTAAACACAGAAGAAATGGGAGTGACCAGCAGACATGGCCATGTGCCTTGCCATCTGGCAGAGTTGCCAATTATCTCCAGAAGCCAGTCTTTGGGAAGAAAGCAAAGCCTTGATTATACATTGATTTGGACATCTTCCCAGACTAAAAACCATGAGCAAATAAATTCCATTGTTTAATCTGACCCATTTCATGGTATTTTTTTTGAGCAGTGCAGGAAAATGAAACCTTGATATTGTTCAGAAAGAGAGAGTGAGGTAAAAGGAGAAGGAGAGGGAGAGGGAAGGGAGAGATGAAGAAAGGGAGTTGTTTTTACTAGTGATACAGGAAATACTGAAAGATAATTTTTGTCTCATGAAATGTTTGCCTCGTGCTATCATTGAAATCTAACCATAGAGGTTGGGACTTTGCTCTATTAACTAATATCTAAGGTGATTCTTAAATAACTGGTCCACTGACCCTACACAAAACATTTCCCCCCATCTATGGAGCACTGACCACCACATGTTCAGTATGCAGAAAGGTTCACCATGTCTCATATTTTGTATCCTTTTAATTAAATTCTATGGAACAAGTGATGTGTATGATAATTTAGGGTGTGTCAACATACGTAAAATAGTATCTCTGTAAATTCAGTGTAAATCTAATCATTTAGGTACAAGTCCTCAATAATGGGGCACATTTACTAGAGGGATTGCATAAAACCATCCATGTTCTGGAAAAAATGCTGGAATCTGGAATAATCATTTACATTTAATTTTTCTTAATTTTAAAAAGTTTTATTTTTGAATGTTATATACACACAAATGTTTTAAGATTATTTTAATGACTGGTGCATAATAAACTTTAGAGATCAAGGATCTAAAATCTGAAATAACATTTATTTTAAATTCCAGATAAGTTACGTTTTCATTTTAGTGCAAACAATTCTGTGTCCAAAAGACATGGCTGAATATGCTACAGACAGTATTTCTAAAAGGGAAAAAACTGGCTATTGAAAGCATTTGTGACTTACTACAGATTGACCAACTCAGTCCAATTAATGTTTTAGAAAAAATAAATTAGGAAAAGACTGTTTTCCACACTGACTTGAACATAAAATTTAAGTAATTGTCATAGAAAATAAAACTAATAATCTAAAGAAAAAGTTATGAAGTATTTAAAATCTTGAAAAATTTAATGTACCACACCATTTGGTAAACTTCCCATCATGAAACAAACTATAACATTACCCAAGTGTCAAGACACCTTGTTTCAGGAACAGATTTAACTCAGGAATAATGCAGTTTCCATAGATCTCAATTTTATGTCTCTTAGGTAAAGGAGTTTTATTTGATATCTATATACTTTACTACCATTAATATCATGAGAAGTCATTTCCCTTAAAAAGAACAAAATTGTACATATTGCATAATTTCCCTTGTTCTAAAGGGAATGACCAAGGACTACTGCATTCCAGCCCAATGCATCAGTGTTTCCCAGATGAGATTTTGAGGCACCAAGAGATTTTCTTCAAATATCTTAAGTGTGATGTAATTTGAGTTCAATTTATATGAAAAGTAAAAGTAAAAAATATAAATAAAAAATATATGTGTGATGGTTAGGTTCATATGTCAACTTGGCCAGGCAGGATAACATCTGTAAAGGCAGTGTCCTGTTGGCTGACAAAAGACAGAATTTCTTACTTCAAAATGTTCATTTATCAGCTTATGGAAGACAGAATCAAATGTGTTTGCTTTGAAATTGAACTTATAAATATAGAAGGCCACAGTACACTTAAAACAAATGGATAAAACCATAAGAATATTTAGTTAGTTGCTATAGGTACTGAGATTCACACCATGCAAATCAAAACTTTTCTGATAAATCCAATCAATAGTAGCATATTAATGCCCTAAAATATTTTAATATCTTGAGTTCTTAAGAGGAATCAAATGCCTAATTCTCAAATTAAATGAAAAGAAATGGATAACATAAAAGTAAATTTTTATTTTCGTACAAAGAGGTTCTGAGAGTGCTTTGTCTATAATGCATTCTCATCCAATTGAGTGCCTAGAAAAATAAAAAGGTGAAAATTGTTAGCATATGTACCGTTTAGTTTTTGAATACTTTATACTGACTTGTGACTTGCTTACTCCAATTGTAGCAGGAAACTTTTATGTCACTCCATCTCTTTTCAGCCTCACCTGCCTTAAGGTTCCTAGACACTTATTTTCCTACCAGCCACCATCACTGTGACAGCCACCTGTATACAGACATCTACCAACTTTAGGAGGGCAAAATCTAATAGCATTTTGCCTCATATCCACTTCATATGCCTCTTGCTCCCTATTTGATGATTTACCTGTAGATACTGAGACCTGAAACACTTCAGGATTCACTGCATATCCATGCATGTGAAACCCAAATGTGAGTGGGAGTTGATGCCTTATGTGGCAAATGTCTGACTAATAGGAGTAGCAATCAGAGCACTAATCTGTCCTTCACCCTCCCCTGAATAGACTGTCCTGAGACACATTACTCTAAATCATCTCTTAGAAGATTGTCGCAAGAGAATGAATTATTAGGTGTGCCTGATAGCAAGTAGTTGCTGACACAGCAAAGCACTATTGTATTGGCTGCTTCCTCTTCTATTTGCTGGGATTGCACTCCTTAATAGATTAGTAGCTCATAAAGTTCTATCTTATGCTTTGCTGTCTTGGGAACCAAGAGTAAGAGAGTTGATATCAGGAATGGCCCATAAAACTATACTCTCAGAAGATTTTTGAATTGATTTATTCACTGGTCTTATGTCAATAGCAATACTGGAGCTGGTGCTAAAAGATGTTAATAACGCTAGCATAAAGCTGAATCACAATTACTAAGACTGTGTTTAATTGTAATGAAGTACAGATGGAAGGCAAGTCACCCTTAGGAAATTCATTTTAGCTGTGGCAATGGTAAGAATGGGAGCAATAATTTTGTTTGTAATTATTTTCTATTAATAGCATTGAAAATCTTTCCAAGAAAAATGATTGTGGGTCTGGACTTAAAACGTTCTATAGAATTTAGAATGTCTTGATGACAGCTTTTAAAGAGATGACCATCTCCTACTGCCTAAGCTGAAAATCATACTTAGAATCTCATTATAAAAATGGCAGCTCTTATTCATTGTTGGTGGGGCTGTATAATGGTTCAGCCACTCTGGAAGTCAGTGTGGCAGTTCCTTAGAAAACTAGATATAGAGTTACCGTTCGACCCAGTGATTGCACTTCTTGGTATATACCCGGAAGATCAGAAAGCAGTGACACAAACAGATATCTGCATGCCAATGTTCATAGCAGCATTATTCACAATTGCCAAGAGATGGAAACAACCCAAATGTCCTTCAACAGATGAGTGGATAAATAAAATGTGGTATATACACACGATGCAATACTACACGGCAGTAAGAAGGAACGATCTCGTGAAACATATGACAACATGGATGAACCTTGAAGACATAATGCTGAGCAAAATAAGCCAGGCACAAAAAGAGAAATATTATATGTTACCACTAATGTGAACTTTGAAAAATGTAAAACAAATGGTTTATAATGTAGAATGTAGGGGAACTAGCAATAGAGAGCAATTAAGGAAGGGGGAACAATAATCCAAGCAGAACAGATAAGCTATCATGGGTAAATTTAACATTCTGGGAATGCCCACGAATGACCATGGTCTGTTAATTTCTGATGGGTATAGTAGGAACAAACGCACAGAAATGTTGCTATATTAGGTAACTTTCTTGGGGGTACAGTAGGAACATGTTGGAAGTAAAGTAGTTATCTTAGGTTAGTTGTCTTTTTCTTACTCCCTTGTTATGTTCTCTTTGAAATGTCCTTTTATTGTATTTTTTAATTATTTTTTTTTATTTTTCATACAGTTGATTTAAAAAAAAAGTTAAAAAAAAAAAACAAGGAAAAAAATATTTAGAGCCCCCTTGAGGAGCCTGTGGAGCATGCAGGAGTATTGGTCTACCCCACCTCGATGGTTGCTAACATGACCACAGACATAGGGGACTGGTGGTTTGATGGATTGAGCCCTCTACCACAGGATTTACCCTTGGGAAGACTGTTGCTGCAAAGGAGAGGCTAGGCCTCCCTATAATTTTGCCTAAGAGCCTCCTCCTGAATACCTCTTTGTTGCTCAGATGTGGCCCTCTCTCTCTACCTAAGCCAACTTGAAAGGTGAAATCACTGCCCTCCCCCCTATGTGGGATCAGACACCCAAGGGAGTCAATCTCCCTGGCAACGTGGAATATGACTCCCAGGAAGGAATGTAGACTGGGCATTGTGGGATGGAGAACATCTTCTTGAACAAAAGGGGGATGTGAAAGGAAATGAAATAAGCTTCAGTGGCAGAGAGATTCCAAAAGGAGTTAAGAGGTCACTCTGGTGGCACTCTTATGCACAATTAGGCAACCCTTTTTAGGTTCTAAAGAATTGGGGTAGCTGGTGGTAGATATCTGAAACTATCAAACTACAATCCAGAACCCATGAATCTCAAAGAAAATTTGTATAAAAATGTAGCTTATGAGGGGTGACAATGGGATTGGGAAAGCCATAAGGACCACACTTCCCTTTGTCTACTTTATGCATGGATGAGTAGAAAAATAGGGGAAGGAAACAAACAAACAAGCAGAGGTACCCAGTGTTATTTTTTACAGTAATTGCTCTTTTTTCACTTTGATTATTATTCTTGTTATTTTTGTGTGTGTGCTAATGAACGTGTCAGGGATTGATTTAGGTGATGAATGTACAACTATGTAATAGTACTGTGAACTGAATGTACGATTTGTTTTGTATGACTGCGTGGTATGTGAATATATCTCAATAAAATGAAGATTTAAAAAAATGGCAGCAGAGAGAGAAGACTGCACAACATTGACACCTCTCTCATATTAGGATAATATCATGGTTTGGGGATTTTGGGGTGGACAAGCTAGCTAAAGAAACTTGAACACCAAATTCTCTTAAGCCCCCAGGCTGGTAAAGCACCCCCACCCCTTGCTAGAGAATAGCATCTGCTTGCTAGGAGAACATGCACAGATTTCACCTTAAGTAGGTATGCAGCAACAGCAGGTTTAAGTTCCTCAAGATTTACCCTGACTCCCTCATTGACTCTAGGAAGTTAACCACAGCACCTTTGGAGAAGTCTAGTCAGTCCTCTGAGAGAAAACAGCTTACCTGCCAAAGGAACTGAAAACCTGAATAATATGGATGTTCAGGAACCATGGGAATATATAAGGATGTAGATTTTTACAGAGCTAATCAAGGATATTGGGTAGCCAAATATAAGACTGAAGTGTAAGATTTATAGACATGGCAGCAGATAATGATGTCCTACCAAAAAATCCAACTAAATGGATGTCCATTCAATCACACCTACTTTGCTAATTGGAGTGTGTATACCGAAAAAGATTAAGATAACCTTTGACATTTGTTGAGGCTATTGAACTGTAAAATGCACTTGCTTTCATTCTCTAGCAATAAGGAAGATCAAAATCAGTTCATATTTACCTAGAAAGACTTCTATTTTGTTGCAGAGCTTTGTTAAATTTCCTGTTCTCTATCATAAATTAGGCTGCACTCTGACCCTTTTGACATTCCACAGCTTAATCACACTGGCTGTCTATATTGATGATACCATGCTATTTGGAAATTTATCAATCCCAGATACACCCTTAAGACCATGTGCATCAAGAGCTCAATTTCCTGCTACCCATTATATGTAAATACATGTGCCCCAGCCAACTCTTCTCTCTGATATACGAAGTTCAATTTTCTGGCTGGGAATATGGTGGATTAGGAGAGATAGGGCAAAAAAGTCGTTGTGAAAAATTCCAGATAAAAGACAGAAAGTGCTCCAGAATACCAGTTCCAGCAATGCGCTGGCTGGTCAAGTTCTGTTAAATACACAGGGACCATGCACTTGGTGGTTCTGAGAATCTGCGTTCTGAAATGAGTGAGTGAGCCTGCTGGGGAACCAGCAGACACACCATGGTCTGGAGAAACCAGGGGTTGGTGTTTGGAAAGGGATTAGATTAAAACCCCAAAAAGAGGCTGTGGAGTGAGCAGTGAAGTGCAGTGGGAACTGCTTCCCACAACCCATGGACATGCCTCAATATCTGGTGTGGATGATAGCCCTTTGCACACCTGCAGCTAATTGTCTTGGAGCTAGGAAGGCAGAGGTCAATGAAAAGGGAAAAATAACCATGGCCCATACAGCCTTCTTCCTGGCAGGCTGGGAACAATCCTGTCTGGCACCACAGCCCAGGGAACTGCCACACAACCCAGCATGGTGGGAAGTGTTTCCAGCAATACATGCATGTCTCAGTATCTGGCATGGAAGGTAGACTTTTGCACACCCACAGCTAATTGTCCTGGAGTTAGGAAGGTGGAGGTTTGTGAAATAACCATGCCCCATACAGCCATCTTTCCAGCTGCCTGGGAACACCCCTGAGTGACACAGTGGCCCAGCACTTCCCTTGTGGACTGCACTCATCTGTGACATTGCACTGTCTTCCCCTGTGGGGCCCTTGGAGGCAGGACCGCACAGAATTCCCAGGGACCATACACCAATACCAGGGACTTGTGGGTCTGTGGCAGAGAAAAACTGGGGGAATGAACCAAATTTTGGACTCCTACAGGAGCTATAAGTCTCCAGAAACAACTGAGAGCTCTCATTATCAAAGCTGTCCTCCCTACATAACCACTCAGACACAACCCCCACATTCAGGACAAGCAGCACCAACTACACACAGAAATTTGGTGCACCAATTGGACTCCCACAAGATGGAGATCTTCACTCACTACAAAGACAAAGTTGGGGAGAACTGGCTTGAGAGGAATAGTTGGCTTGTGGACACCACCTGCTGGTTAGTCAGAAAAACTGTACTCCACCAAGCTGTAGCTCTGACAAACTAGAGATATTTGTTCAAAGGAGCCTACATATCCTAAAAGAACCCTATCAAGATAAGCAAATGCCAAGAGGCCAAAAACAACAGAAAATTTTAAAGTATATGAAGAAATGAGAAAATATGGATAACCCAAAACCAAACACCCAAATTAAAAGATCAGAGAAGACACAGTACTTGAAGCAATTAATCAAAGAATTAATGACAAACAACCAGATCATGGCACAGGATATGGAGGACATGAAGAAGGCCCTAGAAGAGCATAAAGAAGAATTTGCAAGGGTAAATAAAAAAATAGATGATCTTTTGGAAATAAAAGCAGCTGCTGATTGAATTAAAAAGATCCTGGATTGGAGGAAGCTGAAGAGTGAATCAGCAAGCTCAAAGAGGACAGAATGGGGAGTGAAAGAACAAAAGAAAGAATGGGGAAAATTTTTAAAAATAAAATGGATCTCAGGGAAACAATAGACCATGTAAAATGCAAAAATATAAGACTTATTTGGTGTTCCAGAAGGGGAAGAGAAAGGTAAAGGTCTAGGAAGAGAACTCAAAGAAATTTTTGGGGAAAACTTCCCAAACCTTCCTAACAACATAAATACACAAATCATAGATGCCCAATGAACTCTAAACAGAATATATCCAAATAAATCCACTCCAAGACATATTCTGATCAGATTGTCAAATGCTGAAGAGAAGGAGCAAGTTCAGAAAGCAGCAAGAGAGAAGCAATCAACCACTTACAAAGGAAACAGCGTAAGACTAAGCAGGGGCTACTCAGTGGCCACTATGGAGGTGAGAATGCAATGGCATGACATATTTAAAATTTGAGAAGAGAAAAATTGCCAACCAAGAATTCATTATCCAGCAAAGCTCTCCTTCAAATTTGAGGGAGAACTTAAATTTTTCACAGACAAAAAAAAATGCTGAGAGAATTTGCTAACAAGAGATCTCCCCTACTTGAGATACTAAAGGGAGCCCTATCAACAGAGAAACAAAGAAGAGAGAGGTATGGAGAAAGGTTCAGAACTAAAAATATTCAGTATGGATACATTAAAAGACAATAAAAGAGAGAGGGAAAAATATTTCTGACAAATGTAGCCAAATGATAGGATGACAGATTCAAGAAATGCTTTCATAGGAATAACAATGAATGTAAATCAATTAAACTCCCCAATTAAAAGACATAAATTGGCAGAATGGATCAAAAAATATGAACCATCAATATGTTGAATACAAGAGACTCATCCTAGATGTGGGGACACAAAGAAATTGAAAGGGAAAAGATGGAAAAAATATTTCATGGAAGCTTCAGCCAAAAGAAAGTAAGAGTAGCAATATTAACCTTAGATAAAATAGACTTTAAATGCAAGGATGCTATGAGAGACAAAGAAGGCCACTACAGAGTAATAATATGAACAATTCAACAAGAAGAAATAACAATCATAAATGTTTATGAACCCAATCAAGGTGCCCCAAAATACATGAGACAAACATTGGCCAAACTAAAGGAAGCAACAGATATTTCCACAATTGTGGGAAACTTCAAAGCATCAATCTCTCCTATAGATAGATCAACCAGACAGAAGAACAATAAGGAAACTGAAAACCAATCAGATGATTTTGAATTAACAGACATATATAGAACATAACATCCCAAGTCACTAGGATACACATTCTTCTCTAGTGCTCATGGATCATATGCTGGACCATAAAACAAACCTCAACAAACTTAAAAATTTGAAATTATTCAAAGCACATTCTCTGATCACAATGGAATACCTTAGAAGTAAATAACCATCAGAGACTTAGAAAATTCAAAAATACCTGGAGGTTAAATGACACACTCCTAAACAATCAGTGTGTTAAAGAAGAAATAGCAAGAGAAATTGCTAAATATGTATAGAGGAATGAAAATGAGAACACAACATATCAAAACCTATGGGATGCAGCAAAAGTGGTACTGAGGGGGAAACTCATAGCTCTAAATGCAAACATTAAAAATCAAGAAATAGCTAAAATTGAAGATCTAATGAAACTGAAGAAGGTAGAAAATGAAGAGCAAACTAATCCTAAACCAAGCAGAAGAAAAGAAATAACAAGGATTAAAGCAGAAATAAATGACATATAGACCAAAAATATAGAGAGAATAAATAACACCAAAAGTTGGTTCTTTGAAAGGATCAACAAGATTGACAAGCCCCTAGATAGACTGACAAAATCAAAAAGAGAGAAGACCCAAATAAATGAAATAATGAATGAGACATGTGATGTTACTGTGGATACTGAAAAAATTAAAAAAAAACTGTAAGAGGATACTATGAACAACTATATACCAACAAACTAGATAATGTAGAGGAAAAGGACAATTTCATGGAAACACATGAACAACCCAGAGTGACCAGAGAAGAAATAGAAGAGCTCAACCAACCAATCACAAAGTTACCCAATCAGTTATTAAAAAAGCTTCCAACAAATATATGCCCAGAGCCAGATTGCTTCACAGGGGAATTCTACCAAACTTTCCCCAAAGTACTGACACCAATCTTACTTAAACTCTTTCAAAACATTGAGGAAAATGGAATACTACCTAACACATCTCATGAAGCAACATCACTCTAATACCAAAACCAGGCAAAGATGCTACAAGAAAGGAAAACTACAGGCCAATCTCCCTAATGAATAAAATGCAAAAATTCTCAAAAAAATACTTGCAAATGGAATCCAAAGACATATTTAAAAACTCATACACCATGACCAAGTGGGGTTCATTCCAGGCATCCAAGGATGGTTCAACAAAGTATAATCAATGCATTACAACACATTAACAAATCAAAAGGAAAAAATTAAATGATTATTTCAATGCTGAAAAAGCATTTGATAAAATCCAATATCCCTTCTTTATAAAAACACTTCAAAAGGTAGGAATTGAAGGAAAATTCCTCAATATGATAAAGGGCATATATGAAAAACCCACAGCCAGCATAGTACTCAATGGAGAGAGACTGGAAGTCTCCCCCCTCCCCCCAAGATCAGGAAGGAGACAAGGATGCCTGCTGTGACCACTATTATTCAAAATTTGGTTAGAAGTTCTACCCAGGGAAATCTGGAAAGTCAAAGAAATAAATTGCCTCCAAATTAGAAAGGAAGAAGTAAAATTGTCATTATTTGCACATGATAGGATCTGATATCTGTAAAACCCTGAGAAATTGACAACACAGCTACTAGAGCTAATAAGCAAATTTAACAAAGTAGTGGAATACAAGAATAATGAGAATAAGTAAGTAATGTTCCTATACACTAGAAATGAACCAAATGAAGAGACAATCAAGAAAAAAATACCATTTTCAATAGCAACTAAAAATATCAAATACCTAGGAATAAACTTAACCAAAGTTGTAAAAGACCTATACAAAGGAAACTACATAAGTCTTCTAAAAGAAATAGAAAGGGACACAAAAAGATGGAAAAATATTCCATGTTCATGGATAGAGAGCCTAAATATCATTAAGATGTCAATTCTACCCAAACTCTTCTACAGAGTCAATGCAATCCCTATCAATATTTCAACAACCTACTTTGTAGACTTGGAAAAGCTAGTTATCAAATTTATCTGTAGAGGAAATATGCCTTGAATTGCTAAAACTACTCTAAAATAGAAAAATGAAATGGGAGGGCTGATACTCCCTGACTTTGAAGATTATTATAAATCCACAGTATTCAAAACAGCATGGTACTGGTACAAGGATTGACATATTGATCAATGGAATTGAATTGAGAATTCAAAGATAAACCCCTAGATCTATGGTTGAATGATCTTTGATAAGGCCCCCAAAACCACTGAAATGGAACATAACAGTCCTTTCAACAAGTGGTGCTTGGAAAGCTGGATATCCATATCCAAAAGAATGAAAGAGGATCCCTACCTCACACCCTACATAAACATTAGCTCAAAATGGATTAAAGACATCAACATAAAAGTACCATAAAACTCCTAGAAGATAATGTAGGGAAACAGCATCAGGACCTTGTATTGGAGGTCACTTCCTAGACCTTACACCCAAAGCAAAAGCAACAAAGGAACAAATAAATAAATGGGAACTCCTTAAGCTTAGAAGTTTCTGTACCTCAAAGGAATTTGTCAAAAAAGTAAAGAGGCAGCCATTCAATGGGAAAAATATTTTGAAGCCATGTATCTGACAAAAGACTGATATCTTGCCTGTATAAAGAAATCCTACAACTCAACAATAGTACAGACAGCCCAATTACAAAATGGGCAAAAGATATGAAAAGACAGTTCCCTGAAGAGGAAATACAAATGGCCAAAAAACATATGGAAAAATTTTCTGCTTCACTAGTTATTAGGGAGATGCAAGTTAAGACCACAATGAGATACCATCTCACACCAAATAGAATGGCTGCCATTAAACAAATAGGAAACTTCAATTGCTGGAGAGGATTTGGGGAAATTGGAACTGTTGTTCATTGTTGGTGAGCCTGTATAATTGTATAGCCACTCTGGAAGACAGTCTGGTGGTTCCTTGGAAAACTAGATATAGAGTTACCTTCAATCCAGCAATTGCACTTCTCAGTATATACCCAGAAGGTCTTAAAGTAGTGACACAAACAGATATCTGCATGGCAATGTTCATAGCAGCAATTTTCACCATTGCCAAGAGATTGAAACAACCCAAATGTCCTTCAACAGATGAGTGGATAAATAAAATGTGGTATATTCACATGAAGGATACAACATGGCTGTAAGAAGGAATGATGTCATGAAACATATGACTACATGCATCAACCTTGAAGACGTAATGCTGAGCAAAATAAGTCAGACAGAAAAAGAGAAATACTGTTACCACTAATATGAACACTCAAAAATGTAAAACAAATGGTTTATATTGTAGAATGTAGGGGACCTAGTGATAGCAATTATTGAAAGGGGAATTATAATCTAATAAGAATAGATAAGTTATTGTAGGTAAATTTAATGTTCTGGAAATGCTCAGGAATGACTATGGTTTGTTTATTTCTGGTGGGTATGGTAGGAAAAAGTTCACAGAAATGTAGTTATCTTAGGTTATCTGGTATTTTTATTCCTTTCCTGGGCTACAGTCTGCATATTTTCTTGGGGTAGAATAGAAAAATTTTGGAAGTAATTCTAGGATATTTGTTGTTCTAGGATATTTGTTATTCCTTTGTTCTGGTTTTGTTTGAAATCATTTTTTACTGTCTTGTTTTAAAATTTTCTGAGAAGGTCAATTTTAAAAAAAGAAACAATGAAAAAAATGCAGATCCCCATGAATAGCTGGGGAAAAATGCAGAGGTGTTGGTCTTCCTCACCTGGATGTTTGCTGATGTTCTCACAAATATTGAAGACTGGTATGTTGATGTACTGAACCCTCTATCATGGGACTTGCTTTCAGAACCCTGTTACTGCAAAGGAGAAGTGAGGCCTGCTTATAACTTTGCCTAAGAGTCTCCCCCCAAATCCCTCTTTCTTGCTCAGATGTTACCCTCTCTCTCCAACTAAGCCACCCTGGCAGGTGATCTCACTGCCCCCCCCCCATGTGGGACCTGTCTCCCAGGGGTGTAAATCTCCCTGCAACACAGGATGACTCCCAGGGATGAATCTGGACATGGCAACATGGGATTGAGAGCATCTTCTTGACCAAAATGGGGATGCAAAAAGAAACAAAATAGAGTATCAGTGGCTGAGAGAATTCAAATGGAGTTAAGTGGTCACTCTGGTGGACATTCTTATGCACTATATAGATAACACTTATTAGGTTTTAATGTATTAGAATAGTTAGAAGTAAATACATGAAACTATCAAACCCCAACCCAGTGGACTTGATTCTTGAAGACAATTGTATGACAATGTAGCTTAAAATGGGTGACAAGGTGATTGGGAAAACCTTGTGGATTGCACTCCTTTTATTCAGAGTATGGATGGATGAGTAGAAAAATGGGGGCAAAAAACTAAAGGAAAAATAGAGTGGCATGATTGACTTGGGTGTTCTTTTTTCACTATTTTTATTCTTATTACATTTTTTGGTACAAGGAAAATGTTAAAAAATAGATTGGGGTGATCAATGAACAGCTGTATGATGGCAATGTGATCAATTGATTGTGTAGCTTGGATGATTGTATGGAGTGTGAACAAATCTTATTTTTAAAAAAAGTAAATGAATAGGGGGAGGAGGGGAATGGGATGTTTTAGATGTTCTTTTTTTATTTCAATTGTTTATTGGAGTAATGAAAATGTTCAAAGTTTGTGGTGATGAAAGCACAACTATATGATGATACTGTGAACAACTGATTGTACACTTTGAAGGATTGTATGTTATGTGATTGTATCTCAATAAAATTGCATTAAAAGTTCAATTTTAATTATATCTCCACCTTTTTAGTATAAAGTATTCTATCTCTGTTTCTGATTTTATCCGATTATATCCTTTTCAGAAAATTTCTCTAAATGTTACCTCCCCTTATCTGCTTTCCCCTTCTCCACTTCCATCTTGTGGCTTCTTCCCCTTAGGGTATAAACATAACCATACACTTTCCATCCTAAAATAATCTTACTGCACTCTGCTTTTCTCTTCAATTTCAGCTCTTTTTCACTCTCCTCACTGATTGAAATCCATTATCATACACCTGCAAACATCAAACTAAGAACTCTTCACTTTATACATATAATCATACATTACCAAGCTTCCAAGAAAAACATATAAAGTTCTTTAATGGTCACAATGTAGCCCTACTATCATTAGGAAAATGCACTATCTGCATAATGTAAGTAATCATTTGATTTCTCTGTATCTTTGAAATACGAGTGAAATTAAAATAAAAACTTTCCTCAAAAAGTTTTAAAAAATGTGTAAAGGTCAAATACGAAAATGTAAGTGAAAGTGCTCACCATTCTGCCCCAAATCCTTAAAATTTCAGCACTTTCTGGTTCTAGCTTTATCACCAAATACAATTTCCCATAAAAATAATTTCAATTTTTTGGATGTTTAATTAATGCACTCAACCACATTTCATTGGGTATTTTCTATATGCCAGACACTATTCTAAGCAAATATCCTCAAGGTTACTAACCTCAAGGACCTCACAGTCTACAGAAGGAGAAAGACAAGGCAGCAGATTAGTCACAAGGCAATCTGATGAGAATGACATTCAAGTGAATACATGAACTCAGTGCTAGGGAAGCATGGAGTGGAGAGTGCCTGGGAAACCTAAAAAAAATCTTAGAGGAGAGGATAATTGAGTTTGATCTTGAAGAATGATCAATTTGTCAGAAAAAAACAAGCCTAGAATATTCCAGCAGCCAGAAAAGCCTGTTTAAAGGCGAATAGCATATCTGTCAACAGTATCTGAGAAGGCTGAGTTCAGCTAGAGCACCTCAACAAATTCACTCACTGTTTCTCCTAAAGAGAAGCAACAACTTCCCTATCTTCTCAAGATATCCTAGGTAAGAGCATTTTACTGATTGAACTTATTCAATTTTATCAAGAAAAAATTGGAACCAAATTCTAGACATTGATACTTGCTTAAAGATTGGAATAAACACCAGTTACTTTTTTTTCCTGAAGTACCCTGACCATGGAGGATCTAGGTAGATAAAAACCTAATAGTAGCCCTGGCAAGCAAAAAATCTTATTGAAGTCTCCTTTGTTGTGTTAGTAAAAATATAAATTTTGCTTTCTACCACATAATATATAAGTATTTGTTTTAATATAAAAATATATGGTTGTTTGAAAAATCTCTTCTACACATTCTCATGTCCAAATAATTAATTCCAGAGTATTGGCATTATTAACTCTAATTTTACAGAAGCATAATCAGAGGATCAGAGAACTTTTATACCTTGTCCAAGATCATGCAGCTAGAAAAGGAAGAGCTGAGTTTATTTGACCTAAGGCTGTTGTCCTTCACAATACATCTAGAAATACTCCTGTAGTCATTAAAGAGTATGTGACACTCCACTGAGTCTCATAGATATATTTAAAAAATATGTACAGAGACAGCAACTGACTTACCCTCTGATTTCTGTTCTTTGTGAAATATTATAAAAACATAAACTTAATTTTTTAGAGAACTTGTTAGTTGAGTCATATATCAGCATATATCTTCAAGTAAAATGCAATTCTGAACAAATAAACTTAGAAATACACTGTAGATAATTATGCTAATAGTATTTTAAAATCCAAGTTTCTGACACAACATTTGAGGTAGATTTCCCCTCATTAACACCACTGTATTTTTATCATTTCTGTCAACATCCCCATTGTCAAATCCCCATGTATTAGTTAGGGTTCTCTAGGGAAACAATCAACAAGAGACAAGTATAAATAAAAGATTTTTAAAAGTGTCTCACACAAGAATGTGTAGGCATGAGTTCAAATTCCATAGGGCAGGCAGCAAATTGGCAACTCCATTGAAGATGCTTGATGAACTCCTCAGGTAGTGAACTGGCAACTTCAAAGAACATGCTCAATGAAATCCTCAGGAAACGGCCAACTTCAATGAACTCCTCAGGAAATGCTTTGCTGGTTAGCCAAAGAAAAAGAAAGTCCTCAATATGCCTGGCTTAAAAGTCTTCAACTGATTGGATTAAATCCAGCTGATTGGATTTTCTCATTGTGGAAGACAGACCCTTCATTGATATAATCAGTTACAGCTGCAGCCAATTGACTGATGATTTAATAAACCAGACTTCTGGTTCACTAATCAGCCACAAATGTCCTTGCAATAATGGTTAAGCCAGTGCTTACTTGGCCACACACCTGGACCCCATCACCTGGCCAAGTTGACAAATAAACTTAACCTTCACAGTCCAATCCCTTGTCAACTTGGCAGTTATACACATCACCTTAAATCATACTTTATCTTTAAGTAGAGAAAAATAACAGACATATATTTTGCCTAACAATACTCTGCTGTCCTGCATACAAGAAACACACTAAATCTCTACAGAATAGGGTGAAAGTCCTTGTGTGACATTAACTCTTAAAATTGATTTCTGTTAACATAAGTACTGCAAAATGTACAATACAGCTTATGTCATATAAAGGGATAATATAGAGAAGAAAACAAAGATATTTGCTTTATAGACAAATACAAACATAATCATAAGGAAACAAAGGGGAAATATTTATGCCATAATAGCTCTCATTTCTGTAACTGGTCATTTGGCTGAAGTTCATATTTATCACTACCTTCTTCCACTACCCATTCCCTGTTTCCTTTACCTCAGCAAACACTTCAGCTGGCCATGGTTCTTTGCCTGGTGGGGTGACCCAAACTTTCATTCTTGAAGTTTCTTGGACATTGGTATTCCTGCCTGGATTGGGTTGTTGCAGTCTTCCATTCACTTTAATCACAGGGCATGATAATCCTAAGAGACACCCTAGGGGATCTCCTTATTCCAGGAAAGCTCTTCTTTACCTCCATTGTAGTTGCAGTGCTATTTTCCCTTGATAGTATCAATTACACCAGCCAGTACAGTAATCCTCTTTCTTCCCTGTTGATTCAGAGGCATAATAAATCCAAAATGCCCAGGTGGCAGTCTTAACTTCCAGGTCAATGGAATTGTGTTTCCTGGTGAAAGCACTGCTCCCTTTGGAACTAAGACTTATAGACCAGCAGAACTTAAGCTTGCAGGAACAGGGAGCAAAAATTTTCCTAGTGCATCACTAAGAGTGATAGTGAGTGGTGACACCCCTGTTTCCACCCCTTGATTCCTGGACCCATGAATTCTGGCTATGGATGAAACAGCACCATACAGTGGACAATGATTCAGAGCACACACAACCTCCTGGAGAACACTGCCTAAGCCCTGCAAAATATTACCATCTAGTTGGCACCATAAGTGAGTCTTCAACAGACCATTCCACTGTTCTATCAAACCAGCTGCCTGTGGATGATCGGGAACCTGGTAAGACCAGAGAATTCCATGAGCATGTGCCCATTCCCTCACTTCATTTGCTGTGAAGTGGGTTCCTTGGTCAGCAGCAATGCTGTATGGAATACCATGATGGTGGATAAGGCATTCTATAAGTCCACAGATGGTAGTTTTGGCAGAAGCATTGCATGCAGGGAAGGAAATCCCATATCCATAGAATGTGTCTATTCCTATGAGAATAAATTGCTGCCCCTTCCAGCAATAACTGGAAGGGTGTTATATTGGGGACTGAGTATAGGCCTCTGTTGCTGGTATATGGAGCACTCAGCAGTGGCTTTGGCCAAGTCAGCCTTGGTGAGTGGAAGTCCATGTTGCTGAGCCCATGCATAACCTCCATCCCTACCACCATGAAAATTTTTTGCATCAGCCCATTGGGCAATGACAAGAGTGGCTAGGGAAACTGATTGTTATCTACCAAACAGGTCATCTTATCCACTTGATTATTAAAATCTTCCTCTGCGAAAGTCACCCTCTGGTGAGTATTCATATGGGACACAAATATCTTCATGTTCTTTGCCCATTCAGAAAGGTCTATTCACATACCTCTTTCCCAGGCTTCCTTGTCACCAATTTTCAAATCACGTTCCTTCCAAATCCATGTCCAGCCAAACCATTAGCAACACCAATGAATCAGTATACAAATGCATATCTGGCCAGTTCTTCTTCCAAGCAAAGGGAACAGCCTGGTGTGCTGCTCTACAATCCACCCACTGGGAGGGTTTTCCCTCACCATTGTCATTCAGGGACATTCCAGAAAGAGGCTACAGTGCTGCAGTTATCCACTTTTGGGTGGTGCCTGCATATCATGCATATCATTCAGAACCATCTGTAAACTAGGCCCAATATTTCTTTTCCTCAATCAACAGTTTGTAAAGAACTCCCCAAGATGCCACAGCTGTGGACTTGGAAATAGAAGATAAGGAGAAAGAAGTTGGGTCTATAGGCATTTGGGCCACTCCCTCATATAACTTACTTTTAGTTTATGTTGCATATCTGCACCTCACACAATGGGACTGGGTGTGGTTTTCAGAAATCTGAAGTCTGTGGCCAAAGGAAATAAGATTTTCTTTCAGGGCACATATAGAAACTTTTACATCTGTCATATGGCACTTAAGTTTCAAATTTGAAGCATTTAGTTCATCCCTTTCTCTTATAACTTTATCCAGCATATCTAAGAGCAGCCAGCCAACATCATTATACCTCTAAACTCTCCAAAACTCTGTTAAAGTGTCAAAACACTGTCACCTTGCTTCATACAAGAGTATGACTAAGAGAATCAAATGGTGATAATTTGCATATCTCCATTGCAAACTCATGCCATGGAATGTCAGTGCTGTCTTCATTATTGGAAATGGAGTCATTAGTGCTTTTGAATCTAATCAGAGTAGAAAACTGTAAAATCCCATTTTAAGATTCTGTTTCTAAAGAACCATTCTTGGTTCCAAATTGCATTAGTTAGGGTTCTCTAGGGAAACAGCAGCAACAGGAGATATCTATAAATATAAGATTTCATAAGTGTTTCACACAATTGGAGTATGCAAGTGTCCAAACTCTGTAGGGCAGGCAGCAAACTGGCAACTCCAATGAAGATGTTCAATGAAATCCTCAGGCAGCAAACTGGCAACTCCAATGAAGGTGTTTGATGAAATTCTCATAAAATGCTTTACTGGCTAGCTGAAGTAGTGAAGGCCCACTATCTGTCTCACTTTAAAGTCTTCAACTGGAGGTCTGGAAGATGGTATCATGGAGAGAAGTGTAAGCTAGTTAGTTCCCCTAGAACAACTAATAAACAACCAGGAACAGCTAGTAAATAACCTGGAATAACTCTGGGGGGACAAACTTGACTGTCCACTCTTCATACACCAACATGAATTGGGAGGAATGCCTGAGATCACAGCATGAAATCTGTAAGTAAAAACTATGGACACAAGCTGGGAGACCCTTCCCCCACAGGCCAAACTGCAAAGGCTTCCTGTGCTACAGAGCAGCACTCTCTGTACAAGCAAATATAACTCAGCTGAGCTCCAACTGGGGTTTTAATTAAAAAACTTGGACTGCTCAACACAAGCTATGAATCCCCAAGAAGCCACAGAGGCTTCTGTTGAGGATTGACCTTGGAGAGCCAGAGGACCTCTCTGGGAGGGAGGGGAAGTCCAGAGGACTCAGTGCTATCTATGGCCAACAGGTGAAAATGAGTGGGGCTGTGGACCAGCCCTAAAAGGGGACTTTCTGCCCCTTTTTATGATCAGTGGAGAAATCCTCAGCCATTTACAGTTCCCAGTGCTCTGACCCAGACAGAGGTGGAAATAGCAGAGGGAGAGAGACAATTCAAATGCTAATGACCTTTCCCTATGGGGTGTATCTTCCTGAACAGGAAGAAGGTGGTGCCAAGCTCTACTACCCACCTTCCATTCAGAAGCAGAATGCAGAGCCTGGGGGAAAAAGCCATGGGCCACACCTCCTTACACCAGTCTGGAGCTACAGGCTGACTGGCACCACATGCTGGGCAGAAAAGCACAGTGACTTGAGGCCTCACGGGGTGTATCAATCTTCCAAGACTCAACCTCAGGGAAACATGATACTATTTCCTCCTTCCAAGACCTGAGCCCCTTCAGGTCTGGGGAAACCTGATTGGGGTAACCAAGGAAACCAGATGCCTAGACAGCTGAAAAATACAAACTACATTAAGAAAAATGAAGTTATGGCACAGTCAAAAGAACAAACTTACATTTCAACTGAGATACAGGAATTGAAACAACTAATGCTAAATCAATTCCAAAAGTTTAGGGAAGACATGGCAAAAGAGATGAAGCATATAATGAAAAGAGTGGGCATACATAAGGTAGAAATCAAAAGTTCAAAAAAACAACTGACAGAATCTATGGAAACAAAAGGCACAACAGAAGAGATGAAAGACACAATGGAGACATAAAGCAGCATATCTCAAGAGGCAGAAGAAAACACGCAGGAACTGGAGAACAATGCACCTGAAAGCCTACACACAAAAGAACAGATAGAGAAAAGAATGGGAAAATATGAGCAATCTCTCTGGCAATTGAATGACAATATGAAACCCAGGAATGTATATGTCATGGGTGTCCCAGAAGAAGAGAAGGGAAAAGGGGCAGAAGAAATAATAAAGGAAATAATGAAAATTTCCCATCACTTATGAAAGATATAAAATTACAGAATCAAGAAGTACAGTGTGCCCCAAACAGAATAAATATGAATAGGCCTATGCCAAGACACTTAATAATCAGATTATCAAATGTCAAAGATAAAGAGAATCCTGAAAGCATAAGAGAAATGTGATCCATCACATACAAAGGAAGCTTGATAATATGTGTGGATTTCTGAATAGAAACCATGGAGGCAAGAAGGAAATGGGGTAATATATTTAAGATACTGAAAAAGAAAAAACAACAACCAAGAATCCTATATCCAGCAAGACTGTCCTTCAAATATGAGGGTGAGCTTAAAATATTCTCTGGCAAACAGACAATGACAGTTTGTGAACAAGATACCTGCTCTACAGGAAACACTAAAGGGAGCACTACAGACAGAAAGGAAAAGACAGGAGTGAGAGTTTGGAACACTATTTTGGGAGTTAGTAGCACAGCAATGTAAGTATACTGAACAAAGATGACTGTATGATTGAAACAGGAAGTTTAGGAGCATGTGGGACACCAGAAGAAAAGAGGAAAGATAAAGACTGGGACTTTATAACTCAATGAAACCTAGGGTGTTCAATGATTGTGATAAAAGGTACAAATATGTTTTTATATGAGGTAGAACAAATGAATGTCAACATTCCAAGGTGTTAAAATTGGGTTGGATTGGGGGAAAAATACAATCAATGCAAACTAGAGAGTATAGTTAACAGATACATTGTATTATGCTTCTTTTAATATAATAATCCAATATACCAAAGCTGAATGCATATGGTGGGGACATAGGGGAAGGGTATGGGACTCTGCATTGGTGATGTTGTCTGACTCTTTATTCTACTTCAGTTTAATGCTAACTTTCCTTTTTTTTGGTTTCCTAGCTGTCATGTTTTGTTTTGTTTTCTCTTTTCTTCTTTTTCTTTTGTCTATCTACCTTCTTTGACTTTTCCTCCTCCTTTGTGGAAGAAATGAAGAGGTCCTTATAAAGATAGCGGTAATGGTGGGGAATACATAAATATGTGACTACACAGGGAACCATCAATTTTTCACTTATGATGGAATGTATGGTTTGTGAACAAAACCATCTTAAAAAATGTGTTGATGAAGAAACTTTGAGGGCAATATATTGAGTGAAACAAGATAGACAAGGACACATTTCAGGGTCTCACTGATATGAACTAATTATAATATGTAAAATAGACATGAAATATAAGTTATCAGGATTTAGAATGAGGCTAAAGAATGGGGAGTGGTTGCTTATTATGAGCAGAATGTTCAACTAGGGTGAACTTAAATGTTTGGAAATGGACAGAGGTGATGGTTGCACATTGTGAGAATAACTAACACTGCTGAATGGTATGTGAAGGTGGTGGAAAGGGTAAGCTCAGTCATGTATGTCACCAGAAGGAAAGTTGGAGGTTAAATATGGGAATATATAACACAGCAAATCTTGTGGTGGACAATGTCTATGACGTACAAATATTAGAAATCTCTCTCATGAAGTAAAAGAAATGTATGACACTCTAACAAGAAGTTATTAATAGGGAAAAATATACCTATTGTAAACTATATACTACAGTTAGTATTTTAACATTCCTTCATCAACAGTAACAAATGTACTATACCAATACTATGAATCCATAATGGAGGAGGGGTTGTTAGGGATTTGGGAGGGTTTCAGTTTCCTTTTTTGTCTTTATTTCTTTTCTGGAGTAATGAAAATGTTCTAAAAATTGAAAAAAAATAATTGTGATGGATGCACAGCTGTATGATGGTACTATGGATCTTTGAGTAATTGTATGCTATGTGAACAATATCAATTAAAGAAACTCTTCAACTGATTGGTTTAAATCTAGCTGATTGAATTCTCTCATTGTGGAACACACCTTTCAATGATGTAATCAATTACAACTACAGCCCATTGACTGATGATTTAATAAACTTGTCTTCTGATTTATTAACCAGCCACAAATGTCCTTGAAGTAATGGTTAGGCCAGTTCTTACTTGGACACACACCTGGGCACCATCACCTGGCCAAGTTGATAACATGAACCTAATCATCACAGAAGACTAAGAGAAAATGGGAGAAGATGCAAACAAAATCATAACTGACATGGGGGATCATGAACATGGATCATTTAGAAATAAAAATGATTGGAAGAGGATACTATGCACAACTGCATGTTAACAAACTCAGCAACTTAGATGAAATGGACAATATCCTAGAAACACACAAACAACTTACACTGACTCAAGAAGAAATAGAAGCCCTCAGCAAACCAATCACAACTAAAGAGTTTGACTCAGTCATCAAAAACCTACCAAAAAAAAAGTCCAGGACCCAGATGGCTTCACAGGTAAATTTTACCAACATTCCAAGAAGAATTAAAACCAATTCTGCTAAAATATTCTAAAAAATTGAAGAGGAGGGAACACTATTTTACTCATTCTATGATGCAAACATCACCATAATACCAAAGCCTGATAAATCTGCTACAAGAAAAGTGCACACCAATCCCTCTAATTAATATAGATGCAAAAATCCTCAACAAAGTACTTGCAAATAGAATCCAACAACACATCAAAAGAACTAAACCCCATGACCAAAAGGGTTTTATTCCAGGTATGCAACCATGATAAAACAGAAAATCAATTAATACAGTACACCATATTAACAAATTGAAAAGGAAAAACCACACGATCATCTCAATTGATGCTAAAAAGTCATTTAACAAAGTCCAGCATCCTTTCTTTTTTTTACTCTTCATTTTATTGAGATATATTCACATACCACGCAGTCATACAAAACAAATCGTACATTCGATTGTTCACAGTACCATTACATAGTTGTACATTCATCACCCAAATCAATCCCCGACATCTTCATTAGCACACACACAAAAATAACAAGAAAAATAATTAAAGTGAAAAAGAGCAATTGATGTAAAAAAGAACACTGGGTACCTTTGTTTGTTTGTTTCCTTCCCCTATTTTTCTACTCATCCATCCATAAACTAGACAAAGTGGAGTGTGGTCCTTATGGCTTTCCCAATCCTATTGTCACCCCTCATAAGCTACACTTCCATATAATTGTCTTTGAGATTCATGGGTTCTGGGTTGTAGTTTGATAGTTTCAGGTATCCACCACCAGCTACCCCAATTCTTTAGAACCTAAAAAGGGTTGTCTAAATTGTGCACAAGAGTGCCCACCAGAGTGACCTCTCGGCTCCTTTTGGAATCTCTCTGCCACTGAAGCTCGTTTCATTTCCTTTCACATTCCCCTTTTGGTCAAGAAGATGTTCTCTGTCCCACGAACCAGCATCCTTTCTTGATAAAAAGACTTTGAAAGGTAAGAATCAAAGGAAATTTTCTCAACATGATATAGGGCATATATGAAAAACCAAGAGATCATATAGTACTTAATGGTTAGGGACTGAAATCTTTTCCGCTAAGATTGGGAACAAGACAAGGAAGCCCACTGTAACCACTGTTATTTAACCTTGTGCTAGAAGTTCTAGCTTCAGCATCTTTGCATGAAAATGAAAAAAGAAAACAGGAGGAGGTTTTTTCAAAAGAGTGGAGTAGGGAGTTCTAGGATTCAGTCTGTTCTCCAAATCAGCTAGTAAAGAGCCAGGAACAGCCTGAAACTACTCTTTGTGGGTTCTGGAGACCACATGCACATTGTACAGTAGCCAGGGATAAGATGAAGTAAGAGTATAAATTGTATAAATTTATATAATCAGTATAAATTGTACTGAGAGGCTGTGAGGAGCTTTCTCCATGCTGTGGAAGTTGCTGCCCATCCCACACTGGAAAAGCAGCTTCCCTTGCCCCACTCCATGGCTGCAAAGAGAAGCCCACACTCCCAGAGTGGGAGAGGGACTTGGCCAGGCAACAATTGTGGCTTTTGTTTAGCAAATTCAGATTGCTGGATACCAGCTCCAAGCATAACTAAATTTTCCACTTACACAGGAGAGAAAGAACCTGGAGGTTTCTGTTTCAACCTCAGTACCCATGTGGCAGGAAGCAGGGCAGATAGAGACACAGTTGCTTCATGAGAGTGCAAAGACCATTTTGCTGAAGGATGGCTCCTCCACAAGAAAAAGGGTGACAAGTCTGGGCACCAACTCAGGCTCAAGACTGCTGAATTTGGGGAGCTGGACTCCAGCTCTGTGATCAGCTACATTCTTAAACAGCCCTTTAAAGAAATCAGTTGACAGCCTCCATTTTGGCCCAGCCCCTGGCAGGGGTGGAAGTGGAGATGATTGAGATGCACAGTAATGTATCTGGGTGGTGGTGACAGGTTGGGGAAACATGGTAGTGCTGGTTTGAATGCATTTTGTCCCCCAAACGCCATTATCTTTGATGTAGGCTTGTGGGGCAGACATTTTGATGCTGATTAGATTTGCTTGGCGATGTGCCCCACCCAACTGTAGATGATAACTGATGGGATATTTCCATGGAGACATGGCCCCACCCATTCAGGGTGGGCCTTGATCAGTGGAACCATATAAACGTGCTGACTCAAAGAGAAGAAACTCAGTGCAGCTGTGAGTGATGTTTTGAAGAGGAGCAAGCTTGCTAGAGAGGAACGTCCTGGGAGAAAGCCATTTTGAAACCAGAACTTTGGAGCAGATGCCAGCCACATGCCTTCCCAGCTAAGAGGTTTTCTGGACGCCATTGGCCATCCTCCAGTGAAGGTACCCAATTACTGATGTGTTACTTTGGACACTTTATGGCCTTAAGACTGTAACTGTGTAGCCAAATAAACCCCCTTTTTATAAAAGCCAATCCATCTCTGGTGTTTTGCATTCTGCAGCATTAGCAAACTAGAACAATGGTCAATTCCCAAGAAAGGGGGAGGGTGAAAAGCCCATAGGCCTGTATTTTTTGTTGATTTTTAATTCATTTTTATTGAGATATACTGACATACCATACAATCATCCATGGTGTACAATTGATTGTTCACAGTACCATCATAGAGTTGTGCATTCATCACTCCAATTTATTTTTTGAACTTTTTCCTTCTACCAGAACAGTGAAAAAAAGAATACAATAAAAGTAAAAAAAAAAAAAAAAAAAAAAAAAAAAAAACCCAAATCATCCCTCCCTTCCCATACTATTTTTCCTTTAGGTTTTTGTCACCATTTTTCTATTCATCCATCCATACACTGGATAAAAGGACTGCAATCCACAAGGCTTTCACAATCACACTGTCACCCCTTGTAAGTTGCATTGCTATAAAATTCTCTGCAGGAGTCAAGGCTACTGGGTTGTAGTTTAATAGTTTCAGGTATTTATTTCTAGCTATTTCACTGCACTAAAACCTAAAAAGGGTTATCTATATATGCATAAGAGTGCCCACCAGAATGACCTCTCTTGACTCCATTTGGAATCTCTCAGCCACTGAAACTTTGTTTTGTTTCATCTTGCATCCCCCTTTTGGTAAAGAAGATGTTCTCAGTCCCACAATGTCAGGTCCAGATTCATCTCTGTGAGTCATAACCCTCAATGCTAGGGAGATTTACACCTCTGGAAGTCAGATACCACATAGCAGGGAGGCCAGTGAGTTCACCCATTGAGTTGGCCACATCTGAGCAACAAAGAGGTACTTGGGAGACTCTTAGTCACAATTATAAGCAAGTTTAGCCACTCCTTTGCAGTAACAAGCCTCAAAAGGGCAAGTCTGAGATAGAGGGCTCAGCACACCACACCACCAGTCCTCAATGTTTGTGACAACATCAGCAACAATCCAGGTGAGGAAGCCCAACACCTCTGCATCTACCCCTGGCTCCTCAGCGGGGCCCTGCATATATTTTACTCTCTGCCCAAATTACTTTGGGATGTGTCACTATTTCACACTAACCTATGCAAAACTACCAGGTCTCACTTCCTATTAAAAGTTCCATGTATTTTTATCTGGTTTTTGTCCCCATTTTTCTACTCAACCATCCATGTACTAGACAGAGGGAGTGTGATCCACATGATTTTCACAATCACACTGTCACCCCATGTAAGCTACGTAATTATAAAATCATCTTCAAGAGTCAAGGCTACTGGGTTGTGGTTCATCAGCTTCAGGCATTTACCTCTAGCTATTCCAATACACCAAAACCTACAACGTATATCCACATAGTACACAAGAATGCCCACCAGAGTGATCTCTTGAATCCATTTGAAACCTCTCAGCCACTGAAACTTTTTTGTTTCATTTCTCTTCCCCTTTTTGTTCAAAAAGATGTTCTCAGTCCCATGATGCCAGGTCCAGGTTCATTCCTGGGAGTCATATCTCATGTTGCAAGGGAGACTCACATACCTGGGAGTCAGGTCCCACATAGAGGGGAGGGCACATATTTGGCTTTTTATAATTAAATCCAATTTTACTGAAATATATTCACATACCATACAATCATCCATGGTGTACAATCAACTATTCACAGTACCATAATATAGTTACGCATTCATCACCACAATCTACTTCTTAACATTTTCCTTACACCAGAAAGAATCAGAAAAAGAATAAAAAATAAAAGTAAAAAAGAGCACCCAAATCATCCCCATCCTACCTTATTTTTCATTTAGTTTTTGTCCCCATTTTTCTACTCATCCATCCATACACTAGATAAAGGGAGTGTGATCCACAAGATTTTCACAATCCCGCTGTGACCCCTTGTAAACTACATTGTAATACAATCATCTTCAGGAGACCAGACTACTGGGTTGGAGTTTGATAGTTTCAGGTATTTACTTCTAGTTATTCCAATACATTAAAACCTAAGAGGTGTTATCTATATAGTACATAGGAGTGTCCAACAGAGTGACCTCTCAACTCCATTTGAAATCTCTCAGCCACTGAAACTTTATTTTGTTTCATTTTGCATCCACCTTTTGGTCAAGAAGATACTCTCAATCCCACAATGCTGAGTCCAGATTCATCCCAAGGAGTCACATCCCACATTGCCAGGGAGATTTACACCCCTGGGGGTTGAGTCCCACATGGGGGGGGGGCAGTGAGTTCATCTGCTGAGGTGGCTCAGTTAGAGAGAGAGGGCCACATCTGAGCAACAAAGAGGTACCCAGGGGAAAACTCTTAGGTACAATTATATGCAAGTTTATCTCCTCCTTTTCAGTAATGAGCTTCATAGGAGCAAGTCCCATGATAGAGGGCTCAGCACATCAAACCACCAGTCCTAATGTTTTTCACATCAGCATCAGTCCAGGTGAGGTAGTACACTTCTGCACTTTCCCCCAGCTCCTCAGGGGGGCCCTGTAAATATATTTTTATTCTCTTCCCAAATTACTTTGGGATGTGTCACTATTTCACTCTAACCTATACTAACCTACCACATCTCACTTCCTATTCAAAGTTCCATGTAATTGTGGTCATGGGCCTGTATTTTGCAGCTGTTCAGAGGATTCATATAGCAGAGTCTGGGATCTCAGCAACAGTTTCAACCTTCAAAAAGAGTCTAGCAGCCTCTGTCTCAATGAAACACCAGGCAGGTGTGGAGTCTACTGTGAATTAAAGTACACCACCACCTTAGGACTGGGAAAATAGTCGGCTGAAAGTTGACATCTCCTGGGTGATATAGGAAAAGCACAGAAACAGGAAACTTCATAGGCAAGACAGACAGCATTCCAAGTATCTCCAGGCCATTGTTGAATTTTTCTATAACCTCTCTTTATGGGTCCTGCACCAGTTTTGACTGGGAAACACTGACTTAAGGATGTCTTCTTCATGGGAACTCTTCTCATAAAATGAGTCATCCAAGTAAAGTAGCTTAAGAAAATGAAAGGAGTATTGAAGATATAGACAAGCAAATAAAAATCAGAACTGATCATCATTCCCAGAGGAAGAAGAGGGAAAATGAAGCTTTCTCCTGAGGGTGAAACAATTGCACACATAGTGCAATCTCAAAAATTGTATTGTATTGTATATGCAAGGAAAGATTTAGGTATATACAAACTAAAAAATACAGATCTAACATGAGCTATTCTAAAGCTGTACAATAAAGTGAAACAAGTGTCAATGAAGAGTTATAGCACAGGCCAATAAACAAACAAATCAAAAGCCCTAGAAAAGAGAGAGAAAATGACATCTAGAAAAAACTAATAAAAAGCATTGTATGCCAAGGCACCAGTAAAAATTATATGCCACACTAAGAAGCATGAAGATATGGACCAAAGGAACAAACTAAAACTGCAGAAAAGATACAGGAGTTGCAAAAATTGATATTCAAACAAATCTCCTAAATGAAATCAAGGAGGTGAAAGAAATTGTGGCAAGGATATAAAGGATATAAAGAAGACACTGATCATAAAGAAGAATGTGAAAGCATGCAAAACACAAGAGAACTTCTGGGAATGAAAGGCAAAAATAGAAGAGTAAAATATCCAATGGAGACTGTTCAGTTTGCTAATACTGCCATTATCCAAAACACCAGAAAAGGAATGACTTTTATAAAGGGGGTTTATTTGGTTACAAAGTTACAGTCTTAAGGCCATAAAGTGTCCAAGGTAAGGCATCAACAACAGGATACCTTCATGGAAGGATGGCCACTGGCATCCAGAAAACCTGTTAGCTTAGAAGATACATGGCTGGCATCCACTTGCACCCAGGTTGCATTTCAAAATGGCATTTTCTAAAGTGTTGCTCCTGGGGCATTCAGTCCTCTCTTAGCTGCAGCTGCTCTGCATCTGGGCCTGTGTGGCTCTTTTTAAAGTACTCCAGTGACCCAATAAAAACCCACCCTGAATGGGTGGGGCAATAACTCCATGGAAATAATCCAATGAAAGTTCTTGCTTACAGCTGATTGAGTCACATCTCCATGGAAACACTGAACTTACACATCTGCCCCCATAAGTTTGCATCAAAAACCATGGCATTCTGAGGGACATAATACATCCAAACCAGCACATGCCACCCCAAAATGAGATGATTTTTCCAAATACAAAATACATTCATCCCATCACAATATCACAGAAACTTATATCATTTCAGTAATAATAGTTAAGTGAAAGATCCCATCAAAATCAGTCACAGGTGTGTTCTGTCCAACAGCAAAATTATCCTCTGGCTCTGGACCTTTGAAACTTAGAACAAGATATCTGTTTCCAATATGCAAAGGAAGGACAATCATAGGATAAGATTCTCCATTGCCATAAGGAGAAACAGTAAAGAAAACAGGGTTTAAGAGACCAAAACAGTTCTTAAAACCTGAGGGCAAACACCATTAGATTTCAAATTCAGAGATTCAATTATAGAATGACATTTTATCCTCAAGACTTGAGAAAGTAGCTGTGCCACCCTTTCCAAAGGCTTACAGGACAGCCCTTTTCTCTCCAAATGCTGGGGTGAGTGCTTCAACATATTCAAACTTTAGGGAGATGAACTTCTTGGCCACACCCTCCTCAAACATTGGGGTGCCACCACCTGGACTTTGCCTCTCCAGGGCACAGCCTTTCCCCTCTCTGAACAATGAGGTGGTGACCAGGCTCTCCCCAATCCCCAGGGAATGTGCTCCACCCTCTCTGGGGTCTGGGGTGGCAGCACTCTTCCTGAGCATCTAGGCAGAATGCCTGCACTTTGGATCTGGGGCAAACTCACCCTTTCCACATGCATGTGTCACTCTGATCTCCCAGCCTGAGATTTCTTGACTCCAGACTTCAACCTCCACGGCTCTTTCTTTGAAGAAATTTCTCCTTCAATTTGTCTCTTTTCCGTTCCCTCCTACCCAGACCAGCAGAGGCTCCATCTATACAGATATCACAAAAATTCTGTAGGCTTGGCATGCATTTTACAGGGGTAAAAACCATCAGACAATAGGACTTACCACAAATCTTTGCTGGATAATTCCATCTCTAATCCTGCCTTGTACTGAAATGTTGGCCAGTTTCCATGTTTGGTTAAATCCTCATGTGGGGCTGTAGCTTCTGGGGTCTCACTTTCTAGAAGCCTAGAACTGTCCAAGTATCAATTTCTGGTTTCTTTGTCTCCAAGAGTTCATTTCTCAGCTTATCTCTGTCTGTTACATTTTACTATAAGCTGTAAGTAGAAGCCAGGCTACTTACTCCACATGTAGCCTGCAGGTCTTCTCAGCTAAGTATCCCAGCTGGTTGCTTTCAAATTCTGCCTTCCATCCAGCACAAGGACACAATTTTGCCAAATTCTCTGCAACTTTAAAAAAAGGATCACCTTTCTTCCAGTTGGCAATGAAATATTCATCAGTTCTGATCAAGTCTTCATCAGAAATATCTTTAGAGTCTGTATTTCTACCAGCAGTCTTTTCAAAGCAGTCTAGGCCTTCTCTGTGAAGCTCCCCACAATACCTCCAGAATCTTTCACTTATCCATTTAAAAAGCCTTTCCAACATGTTTGGTGTATGCAAACTCAGCAACACCCCACTCCTGGTACCAAAATCTGCTCCAGTTTGCTAATGCTGCATTATGCAAAACACTAGAAATTGATTGGCTTTTATAAAGGGGGATTATTTGGTTACAAAGATACAGTCCTAAGGCCAAAAAGTGTCCAAGGTAAGGGACAAACAGCAGGGTACCTTCACTAAATGATGGTCATTGGCATCAAGAAAATCTCTGTTACCTTGGAAGATATGGCTGGCATCCACTTGCTCCCAAGTTGTATTTCAAAATGACATTCTCCAAAGCATTGCTCCTGGGGCATTTTGCCTCTCTTAGCTGCAGCTGCTCTGTGTGTGGGCCTTTGTGGCCCTTTTTAAAGTACTCCAATGATTCAATTAAGACCTACCTTGAATGGGTGGGGAAACAGCGCCATGGAAATAATCCAGTGAAAGGTCTTGCTCACAGTTGATTGAGTCACTTCTCCATGGAAATACTGAACCAATAGGTTTCAATCTAATCAACACTAATATATCTGCTCGCACAAAATTGCATCAAAGAACATGTTATTTCAGAGGACATAATACATCCAAACTGGCACAGGAACATAAAACAGATTTCAGGATGCAGAAAAAAGGATCAGCATACTAGAGGATATACATCTAAAATCTCTCACACAAAAGAAAAGACAGTGAGAATAATGGGAAAATTTGAGCAGGGTCTCAGGGAATTGAGTGAAGCCACAAAGTACATGAATACATGCACCATAGGTGTCCCCAAAGGAGAAAAGAGGGGCAAAAGGTTCAGAAAGAATATTTGAGGAAATAACAGTAGAAAATTTCCCAACTTTATTCAAATCCAAGAAGTATAATGTATTTCAAAGAGAATAAATCTGAACAGACCTACTGTAAGACGCTTACTAAATAGTCTGTCAAATGCCAAAGACAAAAAGAGAATTCTGAAAGCAGCAAGAGAAAAGTGATTTATCACACACAAGGGAAACTCAATAACATGAAGTACTGGTTTCTCATCAGAAACCATGGAGTCAAGAAACCAGTGCTATCATAAATTTAGGATTTTTAGAGAGAAAAACTTCCAGCCAAGAACTCTCTTTCTGGCAAAGCATTCCATGTATGAAGGAGAATTTAAAATATTCACAGTTAAACAGTGGCTGAGAGAGTTTGGCAACAAGGGACCTGCCCTACAAGAAATACTAAAGGAACTGCTACAGGCTGATAGGAAAGAACAGGAGAGGTTTTGAGGAGAGTGTAGTAATGAAGAATCTCAGTAAGGGTAATTAAATGGGTAAAAAGAGAAAAAAATAAGAAATAACAAATAAGATCCAAAGAATAAAATGGTTGAAGCAAGTATTAGCTTTACATTAACAACATTGAATATTAATGGATTAAAACTCCTCAATGAAAAGAAAGAATGGTGGAACAGATAAAAAACAAAACAAAAGAAAACAAACAAACAAAAAAAAACCCACATGATACATCTACGTGTTTTTTAAGAGTCTCATTTTAGACCTAAGGACAAAAAGAGACTGAATTGAAAGTTTGGAAAAAAGATATTCCATGCAAAAATAAACAAAAAGAGTGGGGCTAGCTATACCAGTTTGGGACAACATAGATTTTAAATGGAAAACTCTTAGAAGAGAAAAAAGGATACTATACATTAATAAAAGGGTCAATTCACCAAGAAGAAATAAGAAATATCTATGCACCTAACCACAGTTTCTCAAAGTACATGAGGCAAACACTGGCAACAATGAAGGGAAAAATAGACTTCTCTGCAATAATAGATGGATAATTCACTACACTCTCATCAAAGAAGGAAAATGTAAACAGAGTATTAATAATGAAACAGAGAAACTGAATAATATGATAAATGAACTAGATCTACCATGTTTACTTAACATTGCACCCCACAGCAGCAAGATATGCATTCTTCTCAAGTGTTCATAAATCACTCTCTGGTACAGACCACCTGTGGGGTCACAAAACAGGTCCAAATAAATTTAAAATTATTGAAATTATACTAAGCAACTTCTCTGATCATGATGGAATGAAGATGGAAATTAACAACAGGAGGAAGGCTGGAAAGTTCACAAATGTATGGAGATTAAATAACACACTCTTAGTCAAAGAAGAAATTACAGGAGAAATCAGTAAATTTCTCAAGGTAAGTGAAAATGAGAACATAACATATCAACATTTATGAGATGCAGTAAAGGCAGTGCTGAGAAGGAAATTTATTGTCCTAAATGCCTATTTTAAAAAGAAGAAAGAACTAAAATCAAAGACCTAATTACCCCCATGGCAGAACTAGGAAAATAACAGCAAACTAATCTCAAAGCAAATGGAATGAGAGAAATACCAAAGATTAGACATAAATAAATGAAATTGACCACAGAAACACAGAGAAATTAAAAACAAAAACAAAAACAAAAAACAGAACAAAAAAAACAGAAGTTGGTTCTTTGAGAAAATCAATAAAATTGACAAAGCCTTAGCTGGACTGACAAAGAAAAAAAAGTGATGGTACAAATATATAATCAGAAATGAGAGGTGGGACATAACTACTGAGAGCACAGAAATAAAAAAGGATTCTAATACTGTGAGCAACTGTATGCAAACAAACTAGACAAATTAGATGAAATGGAAAACTTTCTAGGAACATATGAATACCCTATATAGACTACGGAATAGAAGACCTCAACATAGCAATCACAAGTAAACAGACTGGACTGGTCATCAAAAATCACTCCAAAATTTAAAAGTCCAGAAGCAGATGGATTTAAAAGTGAATTCTTATATCACACAAGAAGAATTAGTTTAAATCCTGCTAAACATCTTCAAAAAAATTGCAGGGAAGGAATATTACCCAACTCATCCTACATAGGCAACATCACCCCAACACTAAGTTCAGACAAAGATACTACAAGAAAAGAAGATTGTAGACCAATATCTCTAGTGAATTCAGATTAAAAATCCTCAACTAAATACTTGTGAATGTAACCCAAAAGCACATTAAAATAATTGTACACAATGATCAAGTTGGTTTTATCCATTTATTTATGCAATGGTGGTTTAACACAAGAAATCAAATAATGTAATATACCACATAATCAAATTGAAGAGAAAAACCCCATGATCATCTCAAATGATGCAGAAAATGCATTTGAAAAAACCAGCATCCTTTCTTGATAAAACCACTTTGAAAGATAGGAATAGAAGGAAAGTTTGCCAATATGATAAAGGGCATATATGAGAAACCCACAGCTAGCATCATATTCAATGCTGAAAGGCTGAAAGATTTCCCTTTAAGATCTGGAAAAGACAATGATGCCCACTGTCATCATTGTTATTTAACATTGTGCTAGAAGTTCCAGATAGAGCAATTAGGCAAGAAAAAGAAATAAAAGTTATCCAAATTGGAAAGGAAGAAGTAAAACTTTCACTGTCTGCAGATGACATGATCCTGTATTTAGAAAATCCTGAAAAATCTATAACAAAGCTACTAGCACAAATCAACAAGTCCAGCAAAGTTGTGGGATACAAGACCTACAAGCACAAATCAATATTGTTACTATACACTAGTATGGAACAATCTGAGGAGGAACTCAGGACAAAACTTCCATTTACAACAGCAACTAAAAGAGTCAAATACCTTGGATGACACTTAACCAAGGATGTAAAGGACCTATACACAGAAAACTACAAAGCATTGCTAAAATAAATAAGGAAGACCTAAATAGATGGAAGGACATACCATGTTCATGGATTGGAAGGCTAAATATAGTCAAGTGGTCAATACTACCCAAATTGATTTACAAATTCAATGCAATACTAATCAAAATTCTAAGAGCTTACTTTGCAAAAATGATAAAATCAACTGTCAAATTTATTTGGAAGGGCAAGTTATGCCAAATAGCCTGAAATACCTTGAGAAAGAAATATGAAGTTTGAAGACACACACTTCCAAACTTTAAAGCATATTACAAAGCTACAGTGGAGAAAGAGCATGGTACTCACAAAAGATAGATGTATTCACCAATGGAACAGAACTGAGAGTTCCATAATAGACCCTAACATCTATAGTCAACTGGTTTTTTAAAAGGCAGCAAAGTCCACCATAACTGGGACAGAATAGTCTCTTCAAGAAATGGTGCCAGGAGAACAGGATATCCATATTCAAAAGAAGGAAATTAATATATGCAGAAATTAACTAAAAATGTATCCCAAACCTAATCATTAGAGCTAGGACCATAAAATTCCTGGAAAAAAATATAGGGAAGCAACTTCAAGAGCTAGTGTCAGGCAGTAGTTTTTTAGACATTACATCCAAATCCCAATCAAAGAAAGAAAAAAGTATATAAATGGGACTTCCTCACAAGTAAATACTTCTGTGCTTCAAAGGAGTTAATCAAAAAGGTCAAAAGATGGCCTACTTGATGGGGGAAAATATGTGAAAAACACATATCTGATAAGGGTTTGATATCCAGAACATATAAAGAAATCCTACTCAACTATAGAGACAATCAATTTAAAAACAGACAAAACAAACTGAAAATAAATTCATTAACCTCCCCCTTCCATGGGCATGACTACCAGGAGAGTGAATCTCCCTGGTGACATAGGACGCAACACCTAGGAATAAGCCTAGCCATGGCATCAAAAGATTGAAAGCACCTTCTTAACCAAAAGGGGGGGAAGTAATGTAACAAAATAAGGTTACAGTGGTGAAGAGATTTCAAATAGTGTCAAGAGGCTACCCTGGAGGATACTCTTATGCAAACCCCAGAAATATATCACAAATGGCCACAGTATGCCAAGCCCTAACTATCATTAGTCCCAAATTACCTAGGACACTGTCTGAAGCTCTAAAAATTTCAGTTTATTTTTCAGAAACTTAAATCCACCAGAGCGTACCTATGCCAAATATATCCCAAAACCCAGAGGAAATAGCCTCTTCAGAAACATCAACCAGATGTAGCACCCATCCCCCAAATATCAACATCATTTTTCAATATGAACAAGTTAGGTACATCACTGCATAGACATTCATGAAGATTGACAAAGTTATTAAATGAGAGGAAGGGGTAGCAACAAACAAGATAGGAATCAACAAAGGATTAGGAAAACTGAATCTTTAGATACATAGATTAGATAGATAGATAGATGGATGATAGGGTACTAGAATAGTTAGAAGAAAATTTTAGAAATGATGGAACTGTAAGCATAATATTCTTTGAAGTTTGCTCTATATCTACTCATTAAATTGTACTTTGAAAGTTATCACCTTACACTATATATGTTATATTTCATGATAAGGAAATAATTGAATTTTTGGAACTGTACCTCATAACACTCTTTGAAATTTGCTCTCTAAATACTTGTTAAATTATACTTTGACATCATCACTATTCTATATGTATTTTATATTTCACAATAAAAAGTGTAAATAAAAACTAAAAATGAGCAAACATGAACAGGCATTTCTCCCAACAGGAAGTAAAAATATCTAAAAAGCACATGGAAAGATGGTTATCTGCAGTAGCTATTAGAGAAATGCAAATCAAAACCACAGTGAAGTATCATTTCACGCTACAAGACTGGCCACTATTAAACAAAGAGGAAACAAGTGCTGGAGAGGATGTGGAGAAATAGGAACACTCATTCTTTGCTGGTTGTAATGTAAAATGGTACACCACTATGGAAGAGTGTTCGTTCCTCAGAAAGCTAAATATAGAACTGCCATATGATCTGATAATCCCACTACTCTGGCATATACCCAGAAGAACTGAATGCAGGTACATGAGTAGACATTTGCTCAAAAATATTCATCACAGCATTATTCACAACTGCCAAAACATGGAAACAAGCAAGTGTTTCTCAACTGAAGAATGGATAAACAAAATGTGGTATATACATATGATGGAAGATTATTCAGCACAAAGAAGAAATGATGTCCTGAAACATGTGAGATCATGGATGAATTTTTAGGATATTATATTGAGTAAAATAAATCAGACACAAAAGGGCAAATATGGTATGATTTCACTAATATGAACTAATTTTACTAAGTAAACTTACATAGATAAAATCTAGAATCTAATTCTAGAGCTTAGAGAATGGGGAGTGGATGCTTAATATGTGCAAAATTTATACTTAGGTTGAATTTAAATGTAAATTAATGTGCTAATGGTAGCACATTATAAATGTAATTAACAGCACAGAATGATGTGTGTGTGCTTGAAATGGGAAGTTTACATCATAAATGTCACTAGAAGGAACGCTAGAGGATAAATCATGGGACTGTATACCACTCTGAAACTTGAGTTGGATGAGGACTGTGATTGAGAGTACAAATACAAAAAAAAATTCTTTCATGAACTAGAATTAAAATGTGCATTATTATTACAAGGAGTTGACAGTAGAGTGGAATATGGGGAAAATGCACCTATTGTACGTTATGGTTAACAGTAATATTCTAATATTCTTTCATCAACAGTAAAAAATGTACCACAGCAATGCTAAGGGTCAATAACAGGGGTCAGATAAGTGGTATGGAATGTTTGGGGATTTTCTTTTTATTTTTAATTTTGGAGAAATGAAAATGTTCTAAAATTGTGGTGATGAATACACAACTATGATATGATAGTTTGAGCCATCGATTGTATATGTTGGATAGATTTTTTTTATATGTGAATATGCCTCAATAAAATTGCATTTAAAAACTCATTGAATTTCCCCTTTCCACCCATTCTGAGGAAGTCCCTTCTATTTTTGGATGGTGTGCCAGTTCAATGTATTATGTCCCCCAAAATGTCATTATCTTTGATGCAATCTTGGGTGGGCAGACATATTATTGTTGATTAGATTTTGGAAACCTTTGGGTGTTTCCATGGAGATGTGATTCAATCAACTGTGGACAAGACCTTTGGTTGGGTAATTTCCATGGAGATGTTGCCCCACCCATTCAGAATGGGTCTGAATTAAATTACTGGAACACTATATAAGCTCAGACAGAAGGAGCAAGCTTGCTACAGCCAAGAGGGACACTTGGAAGAATGCACAGGAGCTGAGAGAGGAACTGAAGTTTACAGAGACATTTTGGAGGTGGCCTTTGAAAGCAGACTTTTGCTCTGGAGAAGCCAAGAGAGGACAAACACCCCAAGAACAACTGAGAGTGACATTTTGGAGAGAAGCAGAAGCCTAGAGAGGAATGTCCTGGGAGAAATCCATTTTGAAACCAGAACTCCAGAGCAGATGCCAGCCCTGTGCCTTCCTAGCTAACAGAGGTTTTCTGGACACCATTGGCCACCCTTCAGTGAAGGTACCCAATTGTTGATGTATTAGCTTGGACACTTTACGGCCTTAAGACTGTAACTGTGTAACCAAATAAAACACATTTTATAAAAGCCAATCCATTTCTAGTGTTTTGCATTCTGACAGCATTAGCAAACTAGAACAGATTTTCATACCAGAGAAGTGGGGTGCTGGTTCTGCTGAGTTTGCAAATACCAAAAATGTTGGAACAGCTTTTAAAATGGGTACAGGGAAGATTCTGGAAGAATGGTGAGGAGCTTGATAGAAAAGGCCTAAACTTCTATGAAGAGATTATTTGTGGAAATATGGACTCTAAAGGTACTTCTGATGAAGGCTTGAGCAGAAATGAAGAATGAGTTATTGCAAACTGGAAGGAAGGCAAACCTTGTTTTAAAGTAGCAGAGAGTTTGGCAAAATTGAGTCCTGGTGTTGGATGGAAGACAGAATTTGAAACCAACAACCTGGAATATTTAGCTGATGAGATCTCCAAAGAAAACATAGAAGTAGCCTGGCTTTTACTTGCAGCTTATAGTAAAATGTGAGAGGACAGAGATAAGCTGAGGAATGAACTCATTTTCAAAGAAACCAGAAATTGATGGCTTGAAAAACTCTGGGCTTCCAGGGGGTGAAACCCCAAAAGCTACAGCCCAAAATGAGGATGTAACCAAACATGGAACCCAGTCACAAGTTCAGTACAAACCAAGATTGGGGAAGGAGTTAAGCAGAAAAGATTTGTGAAAAGTCCTATTATCTCATGGTTTTGATCCCTGTGTACTTCATGTGAAGCCAACAGAATTTTTGTGAGCTCTTTACAGACAGAGCCACTGCTGGTTGGGACTGGAGGAGACAGATAAGTAACAAATTGAATGAAGAATTTCTTCAAAGACAGAGCCATGGAGGTTGAGGTCTGGAGTCAAGAGGTCCAGGCTGGGAAAGCAGAGTGGCCCACATGCATGGAAAGGATAAGTTTGCCCCAGAGGTTGAAGGTGGGCATTCCACCTCTATGTTCAGGAAAGGTGTTGCCTCCTGTGCCAGTTTGAATGTATTATGTCCCCCCAAACACTTTGATGTAATCTTGTGTGGGCAGATGTTTCAGTTTTGATTAGATTGTGATTCTTTGAGTGTTTCCATGCAGATGTGCCCCACCCAACTGTAGGTGATAACTCTGAAGAGATAATTTCCATGGAGGCATGGCCCCACCCATTCAGGGTGGGCCTTGATCAGTGGAGACATATAAATGAGCTTAAAGGCAGAGGGAACTCAGTGCAGCTGTGAGTGACATTTTGAAGAGGAGCTACAGCCAAGAGGGACACTTTGAAGAAAGCACAGGAGCTGCAGATGAGAGACAGTTTGAAGATGGCCATTGAAAGCAGCCTCTTGCTCCAGAGAAGCTAAGAGAGGACAAATACCCCAAGTGCAACTAAGAGTGACATTTTTGAGGAACTGAAGTCTAGAGAGGAATGCCCTGGGAGAAAGCCATTTTGAAACCAGAACTTTGGAGCACACACCAGCCATGTGCCTTTCCAGCTAACAGAGGTTTTCCAGACACCAATGGCCATCCTCTAGTGAAGGTACCTGATTGCTGATGTGTTACTTTGGACAATTTATGGCCTTAAGACTGTAACTGTGTAACCAAATAAACCCCATTTTATAAAAGTCAATCCATCTCTGGTGTTTTGCATTCCAGCAGCATTAGCAAACTAGAACACCTCCTCAGGCCTCAAAGAGGGTGGAGCACATTCCCAGAGGACTGGGGAGAGCCAGGCCACCACCCACTGTTCTCAAGGGTCTGAGTGTGTGCCTTGGAGATGGAAGACAATGTGGGTGCTGCCCCAGTGTTTGAGGAGGGTGGGGCTGAGAAGGTGGTCTCCCCAATGGGTGGATATATTGGAACACTCACCCCCTTTTATAAAAGCCAATCCATTTCTGGTGTTTTGCATTCCAGCAGCATTAGCAAACTGGAACAGATGGGATGCTACATATTTAATGAATTGCTCAAAACAGCTATGAAATTCCAAATTGCATAAAATGTTATTTTTATCAGTTCTAGCATTGAGGATGGGACCTGAAGGTGACAGTTGATTGTTCTGGAGACAATGAGAAAGGCAAGCAAAGGTACCTGTGAATCCTTTGAGTTCTCTGACCTCCAAGCATTGTAGGATATTGGACTGAAGACAGTTTCCTAGATCTTTTTGGTAACTAAAGTATGTAAGAGGATTTTCATTTTGATACTTCCCTGGAAATACCTGCAGTTGGCTACAGGCCATGAAGCTTCATCTTCAACAAAAAGGACAGTCTCAGAGACCCATAGAAAGGACTATGCTGGGTACTCTGTGGTACAGACTTCTACTGACATTGCTTAAATAAATTTGAGTCTACCCCACTGGACTGAGTCAAAATTCCAAAAGTCTACTGAAAAAGCCAATGAGTTCATGACACTGCAAAGAAAAAATCAAGGACAAGGATTACCTATGTCTAAATTAACTGATAAACAATGATTATGATTTTTAAAAAATTTGAGGTAACAAATATGATGAGTCTGTACTGAAACAGGTTGCTATGACTCAACCTAAGGGCCATCCCTTAAGGGATGACTTCATGAAGAACACATCAGATGACTATGAATGTCCACTGTAGGGCTCTAGCACATACTAAGCATGGCAATGAGATAATCAGAGGCTGGAGAAGAATGCTTAATGGAACAGAAAATTCAGCAGAATGGAGGGAAGAAAGCATTGCAAGGAAGGACTACATTTGCAAGGGTTTGTCTCTGAAGGAAATAAGCAACATAGAGAACATTCCTAGAAAACATTACTAGATGGGTAAAGGGAAAACAGGCTTAAATAATAGAACAAAATGTAGAGAAGAGGGGCAGGGCAAGATGGCAGAGTGGTGAGGTGTGGAATTGACTCACTCCCCTAGAACAGCTAGTAATTAGCCAGGAACTGTGTGAAACAGTATTCTCATGGTCAACAGTGGCCAGTCACACATCATACACTAGCTTGGAGCAAGTGGAACAGCTGACACAATGAAATTCATAAGTTTCCCTGACTAGGAGTCCAGAAACCGTCCCGACCCAGACCCCACAGCAGGCTCCCTGAAGGGGAAAAATAAACTGCTAGGAGCAAAAAGGATGGCTCAACCCAGCCTTAAGTGCAGAATTAACAAATTATTTAATTAACATTTGTAGTTGGGAGTGTCCAGGAGGTTAGAGAAGGGCTAGGCTCCAAGATGGTGGTCACATATAAGCCTGCACCCATTCCACAGCTCCAAAAACCTCAGTTTTAATTTTTTTTCTAGATTCTGTCCCCTTTCTTCTATTGCTATTTGACTCCTTATTATTTTATACTTCAATAGCTCCCTAGAAAGAACAGAATTAAAGCTGTTGGAGGAACCTACAGCTGTGTCCCTGAGGGGAAAATACAATCTGCTGGGAGACAAAAGGAAGCCTCAACCCAACTTCAACTGCAGAACTAATTAAAACTTAATTAACAAGTGGAGTTGGGGGTGTCTGGGGTGTTAGAGAAGGGCTAGGCTCTGGAAAGTGTGGGCACATAGAAGTGGGCACCCATTCCATGGTTCTAAAAAGACAGTGTTTTGTCTACATTTTGTCACTTTTCTTTTATTGCTCTGTGACTCCTTATTTTTTTACATTCACTAGCCCACTGGCAAGGGCAGAATTAAAGCTGTTGAAGAGAAACTATTCAGGTGAAAGAGACAATAACCTAAAGTGCACATTTTTAAATAATCCATAATGACACTGGGGAAAGGCTTGAAAAGGGGATTTTTTTTTCTTTTTCTTTCTCTTTCTTCCTTCTTTCTTTTTAAAATAACTATTATACATAGCTCGTTACAGAAAGCCTCAGATATTTGCAACTGGCCCCTGAAAACAGGCAATGGAGAGCTGAAATAGATCTGAGAGACAAAGTATCAACCTAGTGGGAGAGAAAATTACCCAAAAGTCATAAACTCCCTAAAAAGGGGTGTGGCCCAGCTCAATTGGGAGCTTTCCTTCAAAGAACTTGGATCTCAAGGACTGGAATTCAGAAACCAGCTACAGTCTGCTACACCCCGAGCAGACTCACAGTATGCTGAGAACTAAAGTCACTACACATGTTTACACTGGTGGGGGAGCTTCAGGCTGGCAAGTGCCATCTGCTGGACAGGATAGAAAAAGAACACAGTCATGAGAACTTGCAGGAGGGTCTCATTATTAGGGAAGCTCCTCCTCCTGAGACTGGGCCTCCGCAGACAGGGAAAACCTGACTTGGGTTGAATATATCTGAAGAGACACTCTCACAAAAAAGGCTACATGGGGGTAGGGCAAGAAACAGAAAACAAAAGGTGAAAATTTGATCAACTAAATAGAAACTAAGTTAGAGGTCTAGAATAAGTTGACCTGAACACCAAAGGTTAGAGAACAAAGCCAAACAACAAGAAAACCATAGGTAAAGGAGTGAAAACAAGCTTCCAGAATAAACTAATCAAGAAAATAGGATGCCTGGACAGCTTAAGATAATGAGCCATAGTAGGAAAAATGAAAATATTACCAGCTGAAGGAACAAATTAATAGTTCAACTAAGATACTGGAGTTGAGACAACTAATGATACATGAATTCAATGAACTAACAGAAGAACTAATTTAAAGATGTTCAAATAATTCTCCTAAATCAATTCAAAAATCAATACAAGGAAATAAGGGATGACAAAAGATGAAGGATAGAATAAAGACACTGGGTGATTATAAAGAAGAATTTGTAAACATGAAAAAACAAATGGCAAAACTTATGGGAATGAAGGGCATAAATGAGGAGATGAAAAACCCAATGGAGAGATACCACAGAAGACTTAAACAGGCAGAAGAAAGGATCAGTGAATTAAGACAAGACATTTGAATTCATACACACAAAAGAACAGATGTTGAAAAGAATGGAAAAACATGAGCAGGGTCTTAGGGAGCTGAGTGACAACATGAAGTTCAAAAATATATGTGATATGGAGGTGGGGCAAGATGGCGGCATAGAGAGGAGTGGAAGCTAAGTAGTCCCCCTGGAACAACTACAAAAAATGAGACACAACTAGTAAATAATCCAGAATAACTGCGGGGGGACAAATGAGACCATCCACTCATCATACACCAACCTGAATTGGGAGGAATGCCTGAGAACACAGCATAAAATCTGTAAGTAAAACCTGTGGATCCAAGTCATGAGACCCCCTCCCACATAGCCCAAGCTGCAAAGCCTCATGCTGCCAGAGAGAAGCTCTCTCCCAACAAGTGAATATAGCTCAGCTGAGCTCCAACTGGGATGTTAAGTAGCGAGTGTGAACTGCTTACTACAGTTATGCATCCCCAAAAAACAGACAGAGGCTTTGGGTGATGACTGACCCTGGAGAGCCAGAGGGTCACCTTGGACTGGATCTGAAGAGGACTATCTGTTTCTTTTTCAGCTCAGTGGAGAAAGCCCCAGTCATATTCAGTTTCCAGGGCTGTGACTCGGGGAAGGGTGGAGACAGCACAAGCAGAGAGCAAGACCATTGAAATGCTAATGACCTCCACCTGGGGGGTCTGTCTTCTCTAGGAGGAAAGGGGTGGGGCCCCTTTCACTCAGAACCAGACCCCAGAGCCTGGGGGAACACAGCCATACCTCCTCAAACCAGTCAAGAATTATAGGCTAACAGGCATCACCTGCTGGGCAGAAAAGCACAGTGACCTGAGGCATCAAAGGGTGGAGAAGTTTTCTAAGACACACCCACAGGGAAACCAGATACTGAATATTTCTTCCCTCTGGGAACTGAGCCTGTTCTGCTCTGGGAAAACCTGATTTGCATAACCAAGGAAACCATGCCTAGACAACAGAAAATTACAACCTACACTAAGAAAAACAAAGTTATGGTGCAAAGGAACAAACGGATACTTCAACTGAGATACAGGAATTTAAACAACTAATGCTAAATCAAATCAAAAAGTTTAGAGAAGATATTGCAAAAGAGATAGAGGCTGTAAAGGAAACACTGGGCATATATACGGCAGAAATCAAAAGTTCAAAAAAACAACTAGTAGAATCTATGGAAATGAAAGGGACAACACAAGAGATGAAAGACACAATGGAAACATACAACAGCAGAGCTCAAGAGGCAGAAGAAAACACTCAGGAACTGGAGAACATAAACACCTGAAAGCCTACACACAAAGGAGCCGATGGAGAAAAGAATGAAAAAATATGAGCAACATCTCCGGGAACTCAAGGATGAAACAAAGTACAATAATGTACATATCATTGGTGTCCCAGAAGGAGAAGAGAAGGGAAAGGGGGCAGAAGCAATAATAGAGGAAATAATCAATGAAAATTTCCCATCTCTTATGAAAGACATAAAATTACAGATCCAAGAAGCGCAGCGTACTCCAAACAGAAGAGATATGAATAGGCCTATGCCAAGACACTTAATAATCAGATTATCAAATGTCAAAGACAAAGAGAGAATCCTGAAAGCAGCTAGAGAAAAGTGATCCACTACATACAAAGGAAGCTTAATAAGACTATGTGCAGATCTCTCAGCAGAAACCATGGAGGCAAGAAGGAAGTGGTGTGATACATTTAAGATAATGAAAGAGAAAAAGCACCAACAGAGAATCCTATATCCAGCAAAGCAGTCCTTCAAATATGAGGGAGAGCTCAAAATATTTTCTGACAGACAATGAGAGACTTTGTGAACAAGACACCTGTCCTACAGGAAATACTAAAGGGAGCACTACAGGGTGACAGAAGACAGGAGTGCATGGTTTGGAACACAATTTTGGGAGATGGTAGCACAACAATGTAAGTACACTGAACAAAGGAAACGATGAATACAGCTGAGAGAGGAAGGTGGGGAGCATGTGAGACACCACAAGAAAGGAGGAAAGATAAAGACTGGGACTGTGTAACTTGGTGAAATCTAGAGTATTCAACAATTGTGATAAAATGTACAAATATGTTCTTTTACGAAGGAGAACAAGCAAATGTCAACCTTGCAAGGTGTTAAAAATGGGGAGGCATTGGGGGAGGGATGCAGTGAGCATAAACTAGAGACTGTAACTAATAGAATCATTGTATTATGCTTCCTTTATTGTAACAAAAGTGATATACCAAGGTAAATGCAGATAAGAGGGGGGGGATAGGGGAGGCATGTTAGACACTTGACATTGATGGTATTGTCTGATTCCTTATTCTACTTTGATTTAAGGTTATTTTTCCTTTTGCTGCTTCCTAGCTGTCATTTTTTTTCCTCTTCCTTTTGCCTCTCTACCTTCTTTGACTCTCCCTCCTGCCTTGTGGAAGAAATGTAGATGCCCTTATATAGATAGTGGTGAAGGTGGTGAACACATAAATTTATGACGATGCAGAGAACCATTGATTATTTACTTGGGATGGAATGTGTGGTGAGTGAAGAAAACCATATTAAAAAAAAGGGGGGGGGTTGATGACAAAACCTCGAGAGCAATATACTGAGTGAAATAAGCCAGACACATAGGAACAATTATTGCAGGGTCTCACTGATAGGAATTAATTATAATATGTGAACTCATAGACATAAAATATAAGGTACCAAGATATAGGATGAGGCTTAAGAATGGCGAGTGGTTGCTTAGTATGAGCAGAATGTTCAATTAGGATGAACTTAAATGTTTGGAAATGAACAGGGGTGTTGGTAGCAAGATGTGAGAATAACTAACAGTGCCAAATGGTGTGTGAATGAGATGGAAAGGGGAAGCTCAGAGTCATATATGTCACCAGAAGGAAAGTTGGAGGTCAAAAGATGGGAATGTATAAAACTGAATCCTATGGTGGGCAATGTCCATGATCAACTGTACTGTACAAATACTAGAAATTGCTTCCATGAACCAGAACAAATGTATGACAATACAATTAGAAGTTAATAATAGAGGGGCATATAGGGAAGATCTATATACCTATTACAAACTATATACTACAGTTAGTAGTATTTCAACATTTTTTCATAAACGGTAACAAATGTGCTATATCAATACTATGAGTCAGCAATTGAGAGGGGTTAGTTAGGCATAGGGGAGGATTAGAGTTTCCTTTTCTTTTTTTCTTTTTTCATCTTTCACTTTATTTCTTGTCTGGAGTAATGAAAAGTTTCTAAAAATTGAACAAAAATTAAGTGTGATGGATGAACAGCTGTATGAGGGTATCCAGGGGCAAGTGATTGTGTACACTTTGGATCTTTGGATAATTGTATGGCATCTGAACAATCTCAATAAAAATGAAAAAAAAATATGTGATATGGGTATCCCAGAAGGAGAAGAGGGAGCAAAAGGTGCAGAAAGAATAGAAGTAATATTCACTGAAAATTTTCTGACACTTATGAAAGAGAGAAATTACAGATTCAATAAGTACAGTGTACTCCAAAAAGAATAGATCCCAATAGAGCTACTCCAAGACACTTACTGATCAGATTTTCCAATATCAAAGACAAATAGAGAATTCTGAAAGCAGCAAGAGAAAAGCAATCCATCACATACAAGGGTATCTCAATGACATTATGTACAGATTTCTCTGCAAAAACCATGGAGGCAAGAAGATAATGGTATGACATATTTAAGACACTGAAGGAGAAGAACTGCCAACAAAGAATTTTATATCTGGCAAAACTGTTCTTCAAAAATGGGGGAAACATTAAAATATTTTCAGAAAAAACAGACACTGAGAGAATTTTTGAATAAGAGACCAGCACTACAAGAAATACTAAAGGGAGTACTACAGGCTGATAGGAAACACAAGAGACAGAGATATGGAGACGAGTGTAGAAATGAAGATTATCAGGGAGGGTAAAAGGAAAGAGAGAAAAAAAATAAGACATGTCATATAAAATCCAACAGGCCAAATGGTAGAAGAAAGCTCTGCCCTTACAGTAATAACACTGAATGCTAATGGATTAAAATATGCAATAAAAAGACATAGATTGGCAGGATGGATTAAAAGACAGGACCCATCTATATGCTATCTACAAGAAACTAACTTGAGACACAAGGAAAAAACAGGCTGAAACTGAGAAGTTTGGAAAAAGATATTACATGAAACAGCAACCAGAAAAATGGGAATAGCTATATTAATATCAGACAAATTATACTTCAAAAGTAAAACAGTTAAAAGAGACAAAGAAGGACACTATACATTTATGAAAGGGTCAATTCATCAAGAAAACATAACAATCATAAATATTTATATAGCAAGACAGAGTGCACAAAAATTCATGAGGCAAACACTGAGAACACTGAAGAAAGAAGTAGATACCTCTACAATAATAGTGGGGGACTTCAAAGCACTGCTTGCATAAATGGATAGAATGTCTAGAAAGAGAATCAATAAGAGAACAGAGGTGTTGAACTGTATGAAAAATGAACAAGAGTTGATAGATATTTACAGAACATTACAACACAGAAGAGCATGATATGTATTTTTCTCAAGTGCTCATGGAACATTCTCTAGGATAGGTCAGCTGTTGGGTCACAAGCAAGTCCCAACAAATTTAAAAATATTGATATGCACAAAACACTTTCTCTGATCTTAATGGAATGAAGTTGGAAATAAATAACAAGCAGAAGATTGCAAAATTGACAAATATATGGAGGCAAACAACACCGTCTTAGAAAACCAGTGGGTAAAGGAAGAAATTACAAGAGAAATTAGTAAATACCTAGGGCCAAATGACAATGAAAACACAATATATCAAAAGTTATGGGATGAGAAAAGGCAGCACTGAATGAGAAATTTATTGCCCTAAACAACTATATTAAAAGACAAGAGAGATGAGAGATTAAAAATTGAGAATTAATTGTTCACCTGGAGGAACTAGAGAAATAACAGCAAACTAACTCCAAAGCAAATAGAAGGAAAAAATAACAAAGACTAGAGCAGAAATATATGAAATTGAGAACAGGAACACAATAGACAGAATCAACAAAACCAGAAGTTCATTCTTGGAGAAAATCAATAAAATTGATGAACCCCTATTTAGGCTAACATAAAAAAGAGCAGATGCAAATAAGTGCAATCAGAAATGGTAAAAGGAGACATAACTACTGACCCTGCAGAAATAAAGGAGATAATGAGAAGATACTGTGAGCAACTATATGCTAATAAACTAGACAACTGAAATGGAAAACTTCCTAGAAAAGCATAAACAACCAACATTAAATCAAGAAGAAATAGATGACCTCAACAAACCAATCACAAGTAAAGAGATTCAGTCAGTCATGGCAAAGCTCCCCCAAATGAAAAGCCCAGGAACAGATGGCTTTACATGTGAATTCTACCAAGCAGTCAAGAAAGAATTTGTACCAATCCTTCTAAAACTCTTCAAAAAAAACTGAAGAGGAGAGAAAGCTACCCAACTCATTCTATGAGGCCAACATCACCCTAATACCAAAATCAGACAAAGACACAACACAAAAAGTAAATTATAGACCAATTTCTTTAAGGAATATACATGCAAAAATCCTCAACAAAATACTTGCAAATCAAATCCAGCAACACATTAAAAAAATTATAAACCATGACCATGTGGGGTTTTGTCCAGGTATGCAAGGTTGTTTCAAAACAAGAAAAATCAATTAATGTAACAAATCACACCAATTAAAGCAGAAAAACCACATGATCATCTCAATCAATGCAGAAAAGGCATGTGACAAAATTCAACATCCTTTGTTGAAAACAATTCAAAGGAAAGAATAGAAGGGAACTTTTTCTATATGATAAAGACAATACATGAAAAGCCCATAGCTAACAATACTCAATGGGGAAAGACTGAAAGTTTTTCCTCTAAGATCAGGAACAAGACAGGGATGCCCAATGTCAACACTCTTATTCAACATTGTGCTGGAAGTTCTAGCTAGAGCAATTGAGCAAAAAAAAAAAAAAAAAAAAAGAAAAGAAAAGAAAAGAAATAAACATCAAAATTGGAAAGAAAGAAGGATAACTTTCACTCTTTGCAGATGGCATGATTATATATGTAGAAATTCCAGAAAAATCTACAGCAACACTAGTAGAACTAATCAAGGAATACAGCAAAGTGGCAGGCTACAAGATCAACATGCAAAAATCTATAGTGTTCTTATATACAAACAATCTGCAACAAGAAATCAAGAAAAAATTCCACTTACAATAGCAACCAAAAGAATCAAGTATTTAGGGATAAACTTAATGAAGACCACAAAAGACCTATACAAAGAAAATTACAAGAAATTGCAAAAAGAAATCAAACATGACCCAAAAATAAAAATCTCATGTTCATGAATTGGAAGACTAAATATAAAGATGTCAATTCTACCTAAACTGATTTATAGATTCAATGCAATACCAATAAAAATCCCAACAACTTACTTTGCAGAAATAGAAAAACCAATAACCAAATTTATTTGGAAAGGCAAGGTGCCCTGAATAGTCAAGAATATCTTGAGAAAGAGGAATGAAATGGGAGTTCTCACACTACCTGACTTTGACGTTTAATGCAAAGCTCCAGCTTAAAATGACATGGTACTGACTAAAGTATAGATACACCAACCAATGGAATCAAATTGAGTGTTCAGAAATAGACCATTGAATCTACAGTCAATTGATCTTTGATAAGGCAGTCAAGCCAAAGCAACTGGGAAAAAGAAGCCTCTTAATAAATTGTGGTTTGAGAACTGGATATCCATCTCCAAAAGAATGAAAGAGGACTTCTATCTTACACCTTATACAAAAATTAACTTGAAATGGATCAAAGACTTAAATATTAGTGCTGATACCATAAGCCTCCTAGAAGAAAATGTAGGGCAATATCTTAAAAATCTTCTGATGGGAGGTGGTTTCCTAGACTTTACAACCAAATCATGAACAACCAAAGAAGAAATAGTCAAATGGGATCTCCTCAAAATTTAGTATTTTGCACATCAAAGGAGTTTGTCAGAAAGGTAAAAAGGCAGCCTACACAATGGGAGACAATATTTCAAAAACACAGAGCAGATAAGGATATCACAAATATATAAAGTGATTCTACAACTCAACAACAGAAAGACAAGCAACTCAATTTAAAAATGGGCAAGAGACATGGACAGACACTTTTCTTAAGTGGAAACACAAATGGCTCAAAAACATATGAAAAAATGCTCAACTTCACTGGCTATTAAGGAAATGCAAATCAAAACCACAGTGAGATATCATCTCACACCTACCAGAATGGCTACTATCCAAAAAACAGAAAATTACAAGTGCTGGAGAGGATGTGGAGAAAGAGGCACACTTATTCACTGTTGATGGGAATGTAGAATGTTCCAACCACTCTGGAAGACAGTGTGGAGGTTCCTCAGGAAGCTAAGTATAGTTTTGCCATATGACTCAGCTATTCCATTACTAGGTATATACTCAGAGGAACTGAAAAGAACTGACACGTGTAAACTGATGTTTGCTGCTGCATTATCCACCATAGCAAAGAGATGGAAACACCCCAAATGTCCATCAATGGCAGAGTGGATAAACAACTGTGGTACATAAACATGATGCAATATTATGCAGCTATAATACAAAGACACAGAGCATATAATGTGGATGAATCCTGAGGACACTATGTTGAGCATAGTTAGCCAGAAACAAAAGGACAAATATTGTATGGTCTTACTAATATGAACTAACATTAATGAGCAAACAATGAGAGCTAAAAGCTGATAACAAAGGCTCTCAGGAGATAGAAAGAGGGTAGAGATTGGACATTTGATGCTGAAAGACTACAGAATGTTCAGCACGATTGACTGTATAGATCCAGAAATAGATAGCATAACACTGTGTGATGGTAGCCCAATATTGTAAGTACACAAAACAAAGATGTTCATGAATAAATCTGAAGGAGGTTGGGTAGGGACATGTATGATGTCTGAGGTAAAGATAGAAGATAAAGACAGTTAATGTTTAACTCAGCAAAAACTGGAGTGGTCAAGGATTGTGATTAAATGTACAGATATAAAAATGTTCTTGCATATGGGAGGAAAAATGAAGGTCAACCATGCAGATTGTTGAAAAGGGAAAGGTATGGCAGAAAATATAATCAAAACAAACTGGAGTCTATGGTCAATGGCAACATTGTAATATGCTTCCATTAAAGGTAACAAAGGCAATATACCAAAGCTAAATTTGTATGAGAGGGGAATATAAGGGAGGGATATGGGATTCTTTGTAGTGGTGTTATCTGAACCTACTATTTTATTGTATTGTATGATACTTTATTTCTCTTTTTATTACTCTCTTTATTATTCATTAAAAACAAAACTCTTATCTCATGTAATCAATATGTTCAAGTGCTGACTATGGTGACAAATGCACAACTATATGATGATACCATGAACAACTGATTGTACACTGTAGATAATTGTATGGAATGTGAATATATCTCTGTAAAATTGTAGGAAAAATATAAATTGGGATCAATGTGCTGGAAAAAACATGAAGGGAGAGATGTATCTACTGTTGGTTAGGAGGCAGAATCATGTAGACTTTCTAGAGAACGGTGTGGTGGTTCCACAAGAAGCTAAGTATGTGGGTGCTGTAAGGTCTTGCAACCTCATTAGGGTGCATATTCTTGGAAGATCTGAGAGCAGGGACGTGAATAGATATTTGCTTATGGAGACAGTATGCATTATATGCAATGGATGGAGGTGGCCAAAGGGTATATTGACTGAGAAATAGAATGGTGAACCATGGTTTATGCATACAATGGAATACTGAACAACTGCAAGAAGGAGTGAAGCTGTGAGACATGCAATGCAATGAGGTGAATGGATCCTGTAGTCAGCATTTTGAGAGAACTATGCCAGAAACAGAGGCAAACACTATAATGCATGACCAGTATGGACTAACTACAATGTGTAAAATTATAATTCAGTCTCAAAGTGCAGCTTAACAGGGGATCACTCACCATAATGGTCCCTATATTTGTAAGCTCTTAGAGCAGTTACATCTATTCCTGAATTGTAATGGCTACTTCCAGATACTGAGATGTTGATCCCTTTGTGTATAACCTGATCAGTCCCTGGAACTTTGGATATCTATGTGACACCTGAAACTCAGAGCTAGAGCTCCACAGATATGAATGTTAGTATTAGTGCATACAGCAACTGTTAAAAAAGCTGAAAAAGAGCCCAGACTTCAATCAGAGATATGAATGAAGCAGATCTAGTTAAGACTAGGGGAAAATTGGGCCAAAGGTATAAGGAAAATACTGATTGTTTTAAAACTTCAAATTCCATGTGAGACCAAGGGAAGAGATGTTTATTTGGTGCAGGACCTATATTTCCTAAACAATTTAACTCATACATTATGTTCAAATACCATAATTACATGGAACTTTGAATAGCAAGTGAGACCTGGTAGGTTTGTACAGGTTAATTTGAAATACGATACAACCCATAGTAATTTGGGCAGAAAATAAAAATATATATATGCAGTCTCCCCCCACCCCCTTGAGGAGCCAGGGTAAAATGCAGAAGTGTTGGACTTCCTCACCTGGATTGTTGCTGATTTTCTCACAAACATTGAGGACTGGTGGTTTGGTATACTAAGCCCTCAATCTTGGAGCTTTACCTTATGGTACTCATTACTGCAAAGGAGGGGTTAAAACTGTTTTTAATTGTGCCTAAGCACTCCTGCTGAGTACCTCTTTGTTGCTCAGATGTGGCCCCATCTCTCTAGCTAAGCCACCTCTGCAGGTAACTCACTGCCCTTCCCCCTACATTGGACCTCTCAGGGGTGTAAATCTCCCTCACAATGCAGGATATGACTCTTGAGGATGAATCTGGGCATGACATTGTGGAATTGAGAACATCTTCTTGATGAAAATGGGGATGCAAAATGAAACAAAATTAAGTTTCAGTGGCCAAGACATTCCAAAAGGAGTTGAGAGGTCACTGTGGTGGGCACTCTTACACACTATATAGATAACCCTTTTTAGGTTTTCAGGTATTGGAATAGCTAGAAGTAAATACCTGAAACTATCAAACTCCAACCCAGTAGCCTTGACTCTTGAAGATGACTGTCTAATAATGTAGCTTACAAGGGGTGACAATGTGATTTTGAAAGCCTTGTGGATCACACTCCCTTATCCAATATATGGATGGATGAGTAGAAAAATGAGGACAAAAACTAAATGAAAAATAGGGTGGGGGATGATTTAAGTGTTCATTTTCACTTTTAATTTTTATTCTTATTCTGATTTTTTCTGTTATAAGGAAACTGTTCAAAGATAGTTTGGGGTGGTGAATGCACAACTCTATGATGGTACTGTAAACAGCTGATTGTATACCACAGATAATTGCATGATATATGAACATAGCTCAATAAAAGTGAATTTAAAAAAAAACTAGAGAAGAGTGAGTGACATTATGTAAGAACACTGACATGCCCAAACTAAGGAAAAGGTTCCCTAACAGAGAGTGCACACCAAGTATACATCAGAATGATTGGACAAACCATCCAATTTTACCCAAATAACTGACAAACCATTAAAAATCTGAGACAATTTGTTCACATTGACCATGGAAGATATTTGCCTCCTTAACTATTTTGTTGTTCAGTCAAAAAAAATAAGCTAAAGCTACAATCAACTCCATACTCTTTTCCATCTGTTTGCAGTGCAGGGAGTCATCATACCATACCTGGCATATCCTAGGTGTTTTCACAGAAAGGATTAGCCTCAGAAGAATATGCCTCTAATAGATAAGTTTTTGATGTATCATTGTTATGTGCATAAGGAGAATTACAAAAACATGACTGAAACTACTTTATTGAATCAAAAAATTAAAACTTTTTCCTGAATGAAGTTTACTCCCCTCAAATTCTATGGCACAAATAAAAGGCATCACTTAGAATATCATGCAGTGCTTAGGAAAGAACAATAAAGTATTAATGGGATTCTACAACTTGCCCTTTGACCATGGACAAGAGACATCAGGAGTCCATGACTGAGTCTTTTTCTATCTGTCTACCCCATGGAGTGGTTGAAGAGAAGATAATAATTGAGGGCCTATACTGAAATACTGAACAGCTACCTACACCTCTATTCATGCAGCACATGATCCTGAGCACCTGACATATATTAGCACATTTACAACTCACAAAACAATCCATCAAAGATGGTACTATAATTATCACCAGAGTAGGAAACCAAGGCAAGAGAGATCAAGTACATTGCTAAAGGTCACAAAGAATTATAAAGACTGGCTGTTCAATAAACTGGTTCCTTCATTCTGGGCAAAGGAATATAGATAATCTCTATTTCCCAGGCCTTCCCCACTTAGTTGTGTTCACATAACAGAATTGTGGCTTAAGAAACATGAGCAGAAGCATGTGCACCACTTCCAAGCCTGAACAATAAAACTCATATGGTAGGCACATGTTGGAAACAAAGCAGTTATTTTAGATTGTTTTTTTTAATCCTTTGCTTTGTTTTGTTTTAAATGTTGTGTTTTTTGTTGTTTATTTGTAATTTTTCCATAAATAAAGTTAAAAAATTAAAAAAAAAACACCTCCATACACACAATCATCAAGCTCTTTCAAAATACCACTGGCTCAATGTAAATAAAACTATCTTGGATGGTACAGATTAAAGGTTGTAAATTACTAAATCCAAAAAGACTGGAAAAATCAATTCTTGGAGGAAAGCCACCTACTCACCAGAAACATCACTTTAAAAAAAAAAAAAAAACAAGAACACTGCATTAATTGGCAAAGTACATTAGTCAAGGTGGTCCCAAGATTCTAGACACAGCTAGCGCTGTTTCTAATTAACATGCTAGTTTTCCAGATTACATGAAACTGTTGGCTGACATGGCTGGCATTTATCATGTGTGCCACTTTGCCCTGGTTTATGTTTCCTGTTACCAGAGAGGCCCTAACTTCCCAACCTACATTATAGGTTATTCAAGTCCACTTCTGAGAACTCCCTGGATGCCAAAATATTGTCTAGCAGAATTTCTGATTGGAAAGAAGGGGACCACAAGTCCTGCTTCTGTCTTCTAGAGCTACTAAGCCTGGATTATTTGGCCATGTCCTGCAAAGAGACCCCAGCTAATAGGACAAGTTCATTGCCCATAGTGGATTTCATACTTAAGTAGCAATAGGACAGGTATCAGGTCATGTTCCCAGCATGACAGAAGGGCCAGGAGACCTTCCACTTGCAGCCTTCTTTCTGCCTGAGGGTGGCACTGAGCTCAAGAGTTCAAGTTATTCTTTCCTTTAAGTCCAGTCCTTCCAAGAATTCACCAGTGATGGAGCATACCCTTGATGAGACCTGCTATATTACACAGAAGGAGTGACGCTGACAAATTCAGCAACCCCTCTTTTTGCTGCACCATGTATTTCTGTCACTCTTCATTTCCCAAATCTATTAGTAATCATGGGTACCATCCATAGTGATTGGTGGCAAAAGATTTAATGTCCCAGTTTCAAAGGCAGCAAAGCCCCTGAAAACTCTAGAGGAGGTCAATCAATTGCAAAAGAAATATAAAATGCCCTTACAATGGTATAGGCTACTAGGTAAAGCCACATACCAACAAGGAAAGACATTCATCCCAGGGACTGAGGACACTGCTAAGGGTGACCTGGCCACCATATCTCTGCAGGATGCTGATCCAGACCCCTCTGAGTTGGTCTGGTACACAATATAATGAGAGGGGGCTAATTATGAAGAGGGAACATGGTGAGGACTTCACAAGTGCCTCTGGAAACAATACAGCAGGCTAAGATGACAGGGGACAAGGAACATGAAACTGAAACACATAATTTTATGACCCTGGAGCTTCAAATTGTTCTTTGACTATTTTCTGCAGGAAAAAAAAAATGGGTAAAATGGGGGCAGAATGATTCCCAAGAGTGTTTAAAGCGGGGTCTGAATTGTGACCCTCATTCCATGAAATGGGGCAATTGGCTTGGATCACTAAAGGCTCTGAGTCCCTCCCACATGGACATGACTTTCAGTGGCAAGGAAAAGGGCACACCCATCCATAGCGGTTATTACCACCAAGGGAGATGTCCACTAGAAACAACTGAAGAGGCCCAACTGTTATCTAGAAAACTTGCAACACTGAAATGGGTGTATCATTTCTTGAGCAATCAGACAAAAGAGACCAGGAGTTTATCTCCAACCTGAGGAGGCTGCCTTTGACATTGAGTCACAGAAATCTTTTCCCACAGGGAGCACCCTCAAATCCCTGCAACCTTGTTCATAATATCCATGAGGCTGTGGATAGGGTGGAATTGTTGGTACAGCATGAGGGGAACTCACATCCACATCAACAGACCCTGGCTTATCAGACATGGGGCACCAGCCCTTTCAGAGTTCTCTATTTCAACATTTTTTATTAAAAAGCTACCCTTTGTGGGGCACCTTCTGCCCTTAACTTTCCCCACTCACTACACATATTGATGCTTTAACTCTTCACCTGGAATAACTGCAAATTCTGGCTCCTTTGCTGGGACATGCTAATAGGAACCCATGGAACCTCCTCTCTAATCCAAGTGCTTAACACTGCAACATCACATGGAAGAAGGTCCTGTGGGGCTCCTGCCTGTTACCCAAAATCTCCTAAAAGAGGGGTTCATTATTCCTACCATCTCCCCATACAAAATGTTTATAAGGCCAGCTCTTAAAACCTCCACCAAAGAAGGGCAATCTCAATGCACAAGTCCCACCCTGAAAAACAGCTTTTCCCAACAATTTCTAATTAATAGAGAATACAAACAGTATGATGGGCAGTTTCCTTGCTGTAGTTGATTTGGTCAACACATATTTTAGTCAGTAAAAATACCTAAAAAATCCTAATCTCTACCAGCACAAACTTGACAAACTTTAGATAAAGACTGCTAAAGGAGACTGAGCCACACTTATGTATCATTTAGAGGAATGAAGGTGGTAAGTGGCACCCCATAAATTACAAGGGCCATCAAAATCTGTCATATTCCTGGGTTCTAAGGACAGAGAGATTCCCACCACCATGAAACACTGGCCCACCTCAGATATGCAAACAACTATTAGGATTTTACAAGTTCTGGAGGCAACACATCTCACATCATGCACTTTCATTACAGCCCATTTACAATATTACACTTCAATCTGCTGCTTTACCCTGTGGAAAGCCCCAAAAGTGTGCCTTAGAATTGACACAGCAGGCCATTTCCTGAGTCATGCCCTTTTTCCCACTGAGTACAGGTTTTAGATTAGACGCCTTGGCTACCTCCAAATAGGCCTCTTGGAGACTGCTGACTAAGCAGGGTAAACAATGGTTCCTTATGGATTTTTGGACTGAGAGGTTCCATTGTCTGTTGCCTGATACACTCCATTAGAAACTTCAGGTCCTGGCAATTTACTGGTCTCTTTTAGAAATGGTCATGCTTTCAGGGCCACAACAAGTCAGCTTGTGTACAAATATTCCTAGAATATCATGGCTAAGAGATTTATCCCAACAGAACATCTGCACAACTAAGACCTCCTTTGGTGGAGGTTTTAAGAGCTGGCCTGGTAAAATGGAAACTTCATCTACAAGAGAGAGCTAAACCTGAAAAACAGGTTGTCTCAGACACCCTAAAAGAGACTTGTGAATCCAGTAGCTGGAGGGTTGATCAAAACAAATTCTGGCCCTCATAGCCCAAGACTATACTACTAGCCAAGAACTTCTGGCCCTCACCTGTCCCCTGTGGACAAACACCTGGGAAGGCCACCAACCAGCAACCTGGCCACCACAGGCAACAACTACCACAGCACAAGAGTCTGTCACTGGTGATGTCAATGTCTTCTCCACAGGGTGAAAAACAAGACTTGCTTTTACCAGACCATCCTCATTTGCACTGTACTACACAGGTACCCACACCTGACCCAGAAATCCAGCAAGAGCTTCAGAGATGTTTCTATCAGTATGACACACACAGACACACACACACACACACAGCATGCTGAATTTCACTTCCTGAGACTGATGTGTGCCCTCTAGAAAACTTCCAGCAGCTGAGACCTCACTACCAAACCATAACAGACAAACCCCATGACCATGACACTGCTGTGAGGAACACACAAACATTATGGGAGCCCAAACAATGCTTACAGAAAGACACAACACAGATGATTATCATCACACAATGCAGCCATCACCCTCCACTGGATGACTTGCCTTCCTATAGTTTATTCTACAAATCCACATTGACCCTGCTGACCACCGCCTCCAGCCAACACACAAACACCCCTCACCTTTGAACTATCAACAGAAATAGCCAACATAATCCAATCCTAAAACCCCTGATTCAGCAGAATTACATGACTGAATACAGTGATTTAAAATAAAATAGGGACTTTTGACTTTGTCATGCTGTGTGACCATCCCTGAGGTGGGGAGTAACATAAGGGGCTCTTGCATTGTCAGAATGTCTCAGCATCCTATACCCTCAGTGACTACCCCTGACACCTATTTAAACAAGATAGATTCTTCCTCATCTCCCTATGTCCTACCTGAGTTGAGGCCCTATTAACTCACATGCAAACTCCCCAGACCCCACTCTGCTATGAGAATAACACCATAAAAGCACAGGCCCTGGGCCAATATAACATTGTGCTCCCCACCAGCTTGGTGGCGACCACACTCCTGACATGTTTCCCTGTACAGCCCTGCAGGGCTCACCATTCCTCTGTGTTCTAGTACCTGTGAGGGCTAATAAACTTTTCTTCCACAAATCTCTGGTGTTGTTCATCCTTGCTGCACCTGAGTATCTAAATAAAGAGCTTCACAATATACATATGTTTAGAAAATTGTAATTAACATTCAAAAATATGACTTGGCATGGAGCTATGTAAAACATAGAGTGCATTTATATCTTCCTGAGTAGCCAAAGACAAAAAAAGACAAAATTATGGCTCCTTCTTTTCTCCAATTTTTCCATTTATGAAAAGCCAGGGGCCTGTGCTAAGCTGAGGAGATTTGTTAAAAGACAAGAGGTTGCCCATGCTCCCTCCCATGGGTGCCTACAATAGCTCCAGGGAGGGAAGGCTGAGCATCTAAGAGATCCTTGAAGGTGCCATTGCATTTGAAAAATCAAAAAATCTGCTTCTCAAATCCTTAAGACATCACCCAGTGTGATGACCACAGATGGCACTGGGTCATCTGCTCCTGGTCCCAGAACCTCATGGGAGAGGCCACCACCCCCAGGCCTTGAAGAGAGAACAAATCAATCCTGACCTCACCTTGAGTACCAGGTGGGCCTCTGACCACCTGGCTGGATGGTATGTCCCCATCTGCAGCCACAACTCAGCAGCAGCCATGTTACCATCCATATCCTTGAGCCCACCAGAAGCCTTGACCCCATCCAGAGGTGCTCCATCCCCATCTGGTCCCACATACTCATCCATAGTGGTGGCCACATTCATAGTCACTTCAGCATCCAGAGCCATGTCCTCACCTGATGTTGACTGCCTGCTGGGAGCTGCATCCTCTTTAGTCTTCAGCAGTTTGTCCTGTTGGCAGCTGCACAGCTCCTGGACAACCTGCCACTCCTCCAGCTTCTTGTTGATGCTAATGCCAACCCCAAGCTCTGGGGATTCTGACTACTTTGGAGGACAGCCTGAAGTTTTTGTGCCAAAGCAATGGGGCTGTGAGAGTTCAACAAGTTCAGGATTGGGGCCTCTCCAGGGTCAAATTCTCAGGTAGATTATCCTTGGAGGGAATCAACAAGGCCTGAAGGTTGAAGGATCCTGGGGAGCAGCATGGAGCACCTGGCAGACACGGGCAACTGGCCTCCTGCAGAATAAAGGAAACAACACAATGAGAGGTTTCAAGTAATGTCTTCAGAAGAGGAGCTATATCTTTCAAGCACCCCAGACACCCCAGAGCACAGGTGGATCTTAATCCCTCTGGCTTTCTTAAATTGGCATTTGTATAGTATACCTTACATCTTTTCAACTTTAACCTATATCTTTGTAAAGTGGATTTCTTATAGATAGCATGTAGTTGCATTTTAACTTTTTTATCCTATCTGACAATTGCTGTCATTTATCTTGTATTTTACAACATGAGTTGGCAATCTATGGACTGTGGGCAAAATGTAGTTTCCCATCTGTTTTAGCAGTGTTTCAGCTAAGAATATTTTTGCATTTTTAAATCATTCAGAAAAATCAAAATAAGGACAATATTTTATGAAATGTGAAAATTGCATGAAATTAAAATTTCAGTATCCATTAACCAGGTTTTTTTTTAAGAACACAGTCACACTCATTCATTTACATATTGTCTGTGGTCTTTTTGTGCTACAGTGGAAGAATTGAGTATCTGTGACGTTTCATTTGGAATCATCTTCCTTCTGTCTGAATACCTTCCTTTAACATTTCTTGTAGTATAGGTCTACTGCACATGTCTGGGATTCCTGTATTTTATGCATGATTGTTCCATAAAAACTCATAACTTCTCTAATAAGAAAAATCAAACTAACCAAATAATGTAAAATTGGTACCTCACCAATTAAAAGCAGAGGTTGGCAGAAGTGATGATATATAAAATATTAAATTAAAACCTTAGGAGTGTAAAAGTTTTTTTAAATAAATATGATCCAACTCTATGCTGTCTAGATAAGACTTTACTAAAGACACAGAACAAAAATAGATTTAGAGTGAAAAAAATGGAAAATGTTTATCCTTGCAAATAAGAACCAAAGAAAGCAGGGGTGGCTACATAAACATCAGAAAACAAAATGAATTTTAAGACCAATACATCTACAAGAGGAAAAAAAGGAATTATGTATTGGTAAAAGATCAAGCCATCAATAATATATAACCAATAGGAACTTATATAAGCACAAAGCCAAAGAGCCCACTAATATATGAAGGAATAACTGAAGGAAATGAAAGCAGAAATAGACAGTTATACAAGAATAGTTATCGACTTCAATATCCAACATTGATAATGGATGGAGCTACTAGGCAGAAAATCATTAGGAAAATAGAAGACTTGTACGCTATAAGCAAACCTGACCTAACATAAATATACAGAACACTTAAACCAAGCACAATAAAATACAAATTCTTCTCAAGTACACATAGGCCCTTCTTGAAAATAGAGCAAAATTTAGGGTGCAAATCATGTCTCAATAAATTTGAAAAGACTGAAATTATAAAAAGTATTCCGTCTGACCACAAAGGAATGAGGATAGAAATCAAGGACAGATGAAAAACTGGAAAATTCACAAATATGTGAAAATTTTAAAACACACTTATTTTACAAAGGAGTCAATTAAGATATTTTAAAGGAAATTAGAAAGTATTTTGAGGCAAATAAAAGTGACAAAAAATAAACTTAGGGAATCAGGGAAAATCATTCTCAGAGAGTAACTGATACACGTAAATGCCTACCTTTAATATTAAAAAGAATGATCTCAAATCAATAAACTAACTTTTCACAAATGAAGGATCTAGAAAAGAGAAAACTAAACTTAAAACTAGAAAATTGAAGACATAGTAAATATTGGAATAGAGATAGCTAAAACGAGAATATAAAAACAACACAGAAACAGACAACTGAAATTTGTTTCTTGGAAAAAGTCAATAAACTTACCATTTTTCAGGTAGACAAACCAAGAAAAGAGATAAGACTTAAATTGCTATAATCAGAAATGAAAATGGGGACATTACTACACACTTTAGAAACAGGAATGTATTAGAATATTATGAACAATTGTCCTTCATCAAATTAGATAACCTGGATAAAACAGACAAGTTCCTAGAAGCATACAAACCAACAAAACTCACTTAAGAAGAAACAGAAAATCAGAATAGAACTAGAACAAGGGATTAACTCAGTAATAAAAAATTTCCCAGCAAAGAAAATCCCAGGATCAGATGTTTTCATTGGTGAATTACATTGAATATTTAAAGAAGAATTAACATCAGTATTTCTCAAATGCTTCCAAAAAATAGAAGATGAGAGAAATTTCCTAACTCATTTAATAAGGTCTTTATTATCCTGACATCAAACATTCCACAAGAAAACTACAGACCAATAAATAGTCTTAATTTGTATGCAAAATCCTGAACATATCTGCAAACCAAATCCAACAGCATATTTACATAATTCTACAGGATGACCAAGTAGTATTTATCCCAAGAAATCATGAGTGGTTCAATATACAAAAATCAAGCAATAAAAACTTACTATAAAGTCATACTGATAAAAACAATGTAGTAATGGTGCAGCAGTAGACAGGCAGATAATTGGAACAGAATAAACAGAAGTTTTATATACAATACCAAAAACATAACTTGCAAAAGAAAAAAAGCTGGATCCAATTAAAATAAAATTAAAAAAAAAAAACAAAACTCTGCTCTGCAAAGTTCGCTGTTTAACAAATGAAAAGATAAGCTACAAACTGGGAGGAAATACATGCAAAACATATTATCTGATAAATGTGATTTATCGTTCTGATAAATACCAAATGCAAAAGGAACACTTAAAACTCAACAAGAATACGAACAACTCAATTTAAAATAAGCCAAAGTTCTCAACAGCCACTTCACCCAAGTTGATATACAGATGATGAATAATCCTATGAAAAAACTTTCTTCATATGTCATTAGGGAAATGCAATGTTATAAAATAAAGTACACAACTACACAGCTATTTGAATAGAAATCCCAAAAGCTGACAATTCCAAATGCTGACAAGGATGTAGAGCAACAGGAACTCTCATTCACTGGTGGGAATACAAAATGGTACAGCCACTTGGAAAGACTGTCTTGCTAAACACAGGCCTAACACACAACCCAACACGTGTGCTCCTAAGTTTGTACCAAAATAAGTCGAAAACATGTCCACACAAAACTTTAACAAGAATTTTTGTAGAAGCGTTCATAATTGCCAAAAAACTGGAAGTGGTTCTCTTCTCTTGGAAGCTGCGGCCATGATGGAAGTTTAAGAGTTGAGCGGCTGTGAGAGGAGGCCGGGCTCAGGCGAGGGAGATGAGAGACAGTGGCCGCCATGGCCCAGAGCTCCTCTTGGAGCCTGTGAGCAGTTGCGAGGGCAGCACCTTCGGGGAGCGTACCAGCCGGCGGTGGCGGGAGAGGCAACGTTTCTCGCCTGCTCTTCGTCGCCCTTTCTAACCGTGCAGCCTCTTCTTTTCTCCCGAAAGGGAAGGTGGAAGCCGTGCTCCAGGGAGCGAGCCGGCTGAGGCACGGCAGCGGCACCTCCCACTCCTGGAGCACTCGGTGGTTAAGCGGCGGCGGCGGAGGCCTTAGTGGCTGCAGCTCCTGGGCTGGGGTCGTCGGCATCGCCTGTCACCGTTTCCAGGGCTTGGAACGTCGGAGAGTTGGTCTCTCCCCTTCTACTGCCTCCAGCACGGCGGCGGCAGCACATCCAGGGACACGGGACGGCTGTAAACCTCCCCTCCGCTGCCGCCTCACCTCCCCTGGCCCGGGCTCCACAGGCTGCTGGAGGAGGCAGCCGTTCTGAGGATTATTCCTCTTCTCCCCATTCTGCTGTCGCGGCTGCCAGGCCTCTGTCTGCAACCATCCTGCAGCCTCCACAGCAGCCATTACCCAGCTGAGGTCCAAAGCCAAGTGGCAGCAGAGAGAGGGGCATCCGCTACCACCAAGTCTACAGCCGGTAACATCCTGCAGAAGAAGCCCCTCCACCAGCAACTTCTGCCATCTCTCTTCCTTTTTCTTCAGCCACAGTCTCCCAGACATGACAGCCATCATCAAAGAGATCATTAGCCAAAGGAAAGGCATTGCTAAGAGGATGAATTTGACTTAGATGTGACCTACATTTATCCAAACATTATTCCTATGGGGTTTCCTGCAGAAAGACTTGAAAGTGTGTACAGGAACAACATTGATGATGTAGTAAGCTTTTTGGATTCAAAGCATAAAAACCATTACAAGATATACAATCTATGTACTGAAAGACATTGTGACACTGACAAATTTAACTGCAGAGTTGCACAGGATCCTTTTGAAGACCACAACCCACCACAGCTAGAACTTATCAAATCATTTTCCGAAGATCTTGACCAATGACTAAGAGAGGATGGCAATCATGTTGCAGCAATTCACTGTAAAGTTGGAAAGGGAAGGACTGGTGTAATGATTTGTGCATATTTGTTACATCGGGGCAAATTTTTAAAGGCACAAGGACCCTAGATTTCCATGGAGAAGTAAGGACCAGAGACAAAATGTTTATTTTATAGATGATAAAGTTGAGGCCCAGAAGATGAAGCACCTTGATGAAGAATTTCCAACCAGTTAATGACAGTTCTCAGAGTAAAATTTGAGTCCACCAAGATATGGCTAAACTTCTTTCTACACTATAAAGTTCACAAATCCTGGAGCTGATAAAGAATTTTGAGACTGTTCAGGATAACTAGCTTCTGAAAGGTTATGTAATGCTGATGAATTAGTCTATTTTGACAAGGCACCTCAGTTTATTCCCTTCTTTACAAATGTTATGGTATTTCATGACCCCTGATTTAAGTAATAAAGGGAGTTTGAGGTTGTTGGTCTTATAAATATAATGCTGCACAGTACTTTAAAATCTTTGAGATTTTAATTGTCTTAAAACATTCAAAGGGATCATGTTTAGTGGTTAACATGCTAGTGAAATAACATATTTTTAACTTTTAATGGATAACCAATTTTGTAAGAAAATTTAGCTGGGTATGTTAAAGCTATTGATACACAACTGTGAAATTCATCCTGAGAACATTGTTTTATTACAAATATAACTGATTATTCAGAGGAGTTTTATTCTTGAAACATCTGGTAATAGGCTTACTCTCTGTTTGCCAATATTTTATTTTAGGTTGAGCCTGTGGATTTCCATTTCTTATCATTGTGAGCCACTATTACAGGAGGTATATTTTACCGTTTTGCAGTGTATATAGAATTAATTTTATTAGAACTGTCTGTAATGTTATTTTGTTTGTATCCTTAATTTTAATTATAGAGAAGCATTAAGAAATTGAAGAAACATGTTTTGGTGACATTTATATAGGAATAAATTCTTTTTTCTTCTTTTGAAAAAGAATTGAAATAGTCATGATGTTTTGATGAAGAATTTGTAGACTTTGCAGAGGTTCTCCTCAAAATAATCTAGTGCAGAGTCTCAACATTTCCTCAGCAGACTTGGTGCAAATTAGGTGTCAGAGTGGTGGGTGCAAGCTGACCATAAAGTGTGTCATTGTGTTAGTAATGATCAAATATTACTTTAGGGTTTCAAAGTTGCAGAGAAGTCAGAGAACCACTGATACTTCCCGTAAAGGAAAATATTTTCTGAGCATGAGATAAATGTTTGAGGGAAATGTCTATCCTGTATTCAGTAATTTACTGGAAGGCAGCTATGTTACACTCCCTTGAGAGTCCTTCATTTGCATGTTTTATACTTTTGCATAATGAAAATGTGGTAAATTATTCAAAAGCAAGCTCTGAATGCGTTTTTTTTTCCTCCAAAAAAGCAGGCTTCAGGGCAACACCTACTGTTGGTTCCTATTCAGTCCTACCTCCACACTGTCTGCATCAGCACTTATACTTCTGTATTATAATCAGTAATTCACAGTATTTATACTAAACTATCAACAAAGAGTTAAAAAATCCTCAGAATGCTGGTAAGTATGTATTTTGGAAAGATTTCCCAAATTTTTTAGTATAGTATAGAAGTGTATTATATGACCAACTTACTCAAAACCTCTGCTACCCTTCTCTCTTTCCCTTGTCCCCCAAAACTTTCCAGAGTGCTGGCAGGTGAAGTAAGCATTAATATTTATTTTATTTGATTGGACTTTTAGGAAAAATAATTTGAGGTGCTTTTATTTTTATTTTTCTGGTTTCAAATCAATTATTAGGGAGTCCCAATATATTATGAACTTTTCACAAAAGTTCTTCTAGCTCATCTTTAATGAAGACTCAAATCTTCAAGAAGTAATAAATATTAACTTTATTCTATGTGATTCCATTAAGGGAAATCTTCAAGTTTTTCTGAGCAATGAATTTTTATTTCCTAAGCCTATAACCAGGATATTTTTCCTCTATCTGTTTACTAATTCACCCCATGCTGTAACCTAATGAAATTTTCAGTTTCTCTTCATTTAAAAAAAAAAAAAACCATAATTGCCATCTTTTTTTTAAGACTCCTAATAATGTTCTTATTTTTTTAACACATTAATTCTCTTAGGCTGAACTGTGTTCTTCTAATATACAGTATTTAAGCCAGTCATCCAACCCATAGATTCATAAAATTACAGTATTTTTGTAACTTGAAGAACCACAGCAATTATTCAGGACCCACTCTAATAAAAATGATAAAACTGAGATCTGCAAAGATCAACCTGTCCTAGGTCATTTAGTCTCTCTATGTAAGAACTCAAAACCATATCTCCTAACCTCAAACCCAGTATTCTTTCTACTATAATGTGTTCTCTTGTCCAAATTCTCCTGTTTTTTGATACCCAAAGTAGAAATAGAAACTCAAAAGGAAGGGGAAAAAAAAAGCTGCTTTGTAATACATTAGACTTCTTTCAGATTCAAGTCACAGAAACCAAACTCAAAATAGCTTCAGCTAAAGGGGACATTTATTTGTTTATTATCATACAAAATCTCTGGCCTGAACTAGATGCTCAACAGATGTGAGAAGTCTCTCTCTCCTTCTAATCAAGCTAAACCTAGCTCTCTTTTCCTCTATATATACTTTATTTCCAGGCAGGCTCTCTGCAAGTACTGGCAAGATATGGCTAATAGTAGCTTCAGGTTTATATTCTACCTGCTTTGGAATCTACAATGGGAGGAGAGCTACCCTTCAACAAAAAATCCTAGGTTGCATTTTGATTTGCATGAATTGGGGGATGTGCCCATCCTTGAACCAAACATCTGGCCAAGGATTAGAATGCTCTGTTTAGTCAGGCTTTGGGTCATCTGTCTCAAGATGAACAATAGGGCCCATTCTACCTGAGCCACAGGGAGAATGAAAGACAAAACAAGGACAAGAAAGTATACAGGGCAGAGAGGAAAATATCAGTTTTCTGACATTTATTCTCAAGGCTTCTACAGATGCACCAATATTTGATATATTATAATCATTTCATAGAACTCAAGCACTGCAATGCTCCTGATTTTAGAGATGAGACAAATAAAAGCTAAAGAATTTTTGACTTCCTTCAAATCCCATGACTGGTTAATATGCATGCTATTTACTAGTGAAACCCATAACAACTGAGTAAAAGTTTTAGACTCAGATCCTCATTTAGGTTCAGATCCTAGTTTAAAGCAAGTTAATTATGTGCTTTGGGTCTGTTTTCTTACCCTTAAAATGGAGATGATAGTATCTAACTTGTGAAGTTGTAGTATCATTAGTGATATATGAAAAGTGCTTGGAACAGAGCCTAATATACAATTGCTAACACTATTAAGTTAAAACATACCATTTATTTCTGAGTTTAGAAGTTCCAGTGGAAAGTTTACTGAGGTAGAGAATTGTTTTTTTAACTGAGGAATCTAGATTGTGAATTCATGTTAAAGAAGATCTGAGAGGATTAATACATAGAATATAAAAAAATTCATATGTTGTGATTGCTCAACGTTTGGAATTACCTATTCTGTGGTATCTGACTAGTGTTCTGGGTTAGCAGTATTCTGGCAGTATTCTAGTCTGAAAGATGTGTATAAGTTATACTTTGAAGTTTGCATTTTAAAAGAGTAATCATATGCAAGAAAGATAAAAAACAGGTTAAGAAAGTAAATGGTTGATTAAAGATACATCAGAAAAATGTAAATTTCAAAAGCAGATGGCAGGATATCCATATTAGTAGAATTTAAATCAAAAAGCATCAAACTGGATCAAAAAATGGCATTTTACATTAATACAATATACATTCCACAATGAAGATTTAACAGTTATGAACTCATATGCATTAAATATAACATCAAAATGCTGAATAAAGAAATGAAGAATAAATTGATAGAAAAGGAGTGGTCATAGGAATTTTTAATATACTTCATATCTTGCCAGATCAAGAAGACACAAGATTAAGAGGATGAATAGATTATTTGAACAATGTAATAAAACTACCTCATTAAAGCTATTTGTTGAATTGTGCTTTGAAAGTTTTCACCTTTCTGTATATACCCTATGTTTCATAACAAGGAAAGAACTGTAACTGTGGAACTGTACCCAATAACAATTTTTGAAATTATCTATATAACTGCTTGTTGAGCTGTACATTGAAAGTTAACACCTTTCTGTATATATGTTATATTTTACAATAATGGAAATAACAGAAATTGTGGAACTTTAACCCATAATATTCTTTGAAATTTGCTCTCTAGCTACTTGCTAAATCATACTTTGAAAGTTATCACTGTTATGTATATATGTTAAAGTTCACAATAAAAATGCATTGAAAAAAGTAAAAAGAAACAAAACTGGAAATAATGAACAAGGCTTTCAATAGATGCATGGATAAACAATCTGAGGAGAAATCATACAATGGAATGTTAAACAGAGATCAAAAGATATAAGCTATCCAGGCAGGAACAAACCTGGAGGAAACTTAAATGCAAATTACCAAGTGAAAGAAGCCATTCTAGAGAAGCTTAAGTACTATTACAACATTCCAGAATTGGCATACCATAGAATCAGTAAAAAGTACAGTAGTCATCATGATTCCAGGGGGAGGGAAAAAGGGATGAATTGCTGGAGTGCTTGGCATTTTTAAGTGAGTGAAACTATTCTGTTAATAAAATAATGAACACATGTCCTTGGGCATCTGTCAAAACCCGTAGAACTATACAGCACAAAGAGTAAACTCTAGTGTAAATGATGACCTTCATTTGATAAAAATGCATCAATATTTGTTCATCAAACTGTAAACAAATGCACCAAGCTAATGCAAATGTTAATAAAAAAAAATGTGTGCACAGGCTATAGACAGGTATAACAGAACTAACTGTACTTTCTGCACAATTTTTTCATGACCATAAAAGTGGTCTGAAAAGTAAATACTATTGTCAGAACTGAGAATATGGATGATTGGTATATCCAAGTACAATCTAACATGCAGTGTAGAAATTAGAAAAGGAAATACTTAGCAGTATAAGTTTAGCACTTGCAGAAATTATTTTAAGAAACAATGACACATTAAAGTGGCTTTTCACGTCCATGATTTTGAAATTAACTAGAAAGCATTCCCCATAGATAATATCTCAATAGTCCAATCATACCTTTAATTCAAGAATAAAATTCTACTATATATAGATTATAATACTGTTTTGTTTCCTGTCTTAAAAATTTTGAGTTATTGCTTTATGATTGATTAATTCCTGTGTGCTGTGATTTGAAGTGAGATCTCATTAGGATTTATTTCAAAATAAATTGCTTATCATAAAGTCTGATTGGTTTGTGGCACAGTGCCTTGGGATTTAAAGATATTTCCTTTTAAATGCAAGAACTTTTCAACAAATTAGTGTTTGTCATCAATTTGATACCAAACATTAATAATTACTGTGTCATTATAAACAAAATACATAAAGCTTTGAATATAATTATGTAGCATAAAAATTAAGGTTGTTCACTCTATGATGGCATCTGAAACTATTATTAGGGCTGAAAGCAAAAGACTGATTTAATGTCATCTAATTATCCTGAGGGTAACTGCCTGGTTTCAGGGGACATTTTGTACTAAAAAAATGCTTACACATATGGCCATGTGTGTGAGTCTGTGGATTTATGAAACACAGGGATACAAACAGAGACAACTTGAATTGCTTTAATCAATAAGTGCTTCAGACTTCATTCTAGTAAACTTCCCATTCTGATTTCTTTGTTTTAAATTGAACCACAAGAACAGTTGTTTTTTTGAGAAATGTCAAAACAGGTTCACATTTTTAAATGTAATGCCTTTTTAATAGTAAAATGTATTAAATTAGAAGTGCTGATATATAAAAATACTTAATGTCAAGATTATCTGTAGTGAATATTATTTGCATATTCTGTATGTTTGTGTTTCTTTCAATTCCTGTCATATTATGAATAGAGGCAATAAAAGCTTCAGTGAAATTGCCAAAAATATATTAAAAAAATCAAATAAAATAAAGGGCAGAGTGGTTGCTGCATGGTGGGTGCAGAAGCCAAGGCAAGCACTATGAGTACCAACTGTTTGGAAAGAACACAATACACATGGTCACATCTCTGAGGGATTTGATCCCTGACACCTAAGAGATATAGGTCCTTTTGATGATTCCACTGTGAGCAATCATGGCCAGTCCCTGGGCCAGGGGCATAGGAGCAGATCTGCTGTTGATGGGCACAAGATCTGAACTTGAACATTCTACTTTTGCTGATGCAGAAAACAAGATGACGCCTTTTAGTAAGGGCAAGAAAAAAGGGAAGGTTGTAATCCTTATCTATAAGGATTAAACTCACTAAATGTAAGATGGTAGAGATGTTCCCCACCCTGTGAGTGGCAGGTCATGGGTACTGGAGCTGGCCAGAAAGGAATGAAGAGGCAGGAGATGCCCATTTCAGATAGTCCTGGCAGCAGCACTCAATGTACACAGCAGACCTGGAATGCTTTGGCTATTCTCTAGGCTGACTTACTGGGGAGCCAGAATCCCACCTCCTTATTTTGAACTCAAAGCCAGAGCCTTAGGCATCATGACACCTCCTGGGCTCTCACTCAGCAAACCCTCCTGGATAATTGGCACTCAGCACTGCTGTGGGGAGTCTGAGACCTCAGGATGCCCCTGCCTGCACCTTCAGCCACAGCAGCCCAACTCTGGCGGAGGGGCCCAGGGCCCAGGTCTAACAATATCCAAGCAAATTTATTTAAAAAATTTCTTTAAAATAAGTTTTCCATTAGGCTTTCTGGGAGAAAGTCTGTGTAGAGGCAGCCATCTCATACCAGCCCTGTCTGGTGGATCTGTTTTTCCATCTCTAATAGGAGAGGATCTGTCTTTTTATAACATCCCAAATTTTATTTTATATAACAATGATAGCTGCTAAAACATGCTTTAGAAACATTAGCTGAGCTGCATGAAAAATCAGGCAGACACAGATACAGAAAACCCAAAGATGTTTAAAAAAATTAAATTGTATGTCCTAAGGGCATACAACTTAATTTCTACCAAAATCACACTTTTTCTGAAGGGCTATCAGACTATTAATTGACAAAAGCAGTAGAACAAGTAGCTATGATTAGACAGAAAAGTCTGAATTGCTTAATATGAGATAAACTTATCATCTTAAAATTTGTACATCTATTTTTAATGATCACTTAAGGAGTGGAAAGAGATTAAGATGATTTAATCATACTCTGAAAAGAAAACTCCCAGTGGAGCTAAAACAAATTTACAGCCCAGGTTAGTGGAATCAAAGTTATATGGCAATTAAATTATTAATAGTAGCACATAATCATTTTCAGACCAAGTTCATGCTCAGTATAATAAGAAAATCCTGTTTTCAGAACTACATGTAACCTCAGTTTACCAACACATAGCTAGGTCCCACATAGGCATGGAAAAAGCAAATGCAGAACCATCCCATCTCAATTACCCTGTCCAGCAGACAATAGCCTTGAGGCTGTAGCTAAGCTCTCTATATAAGCATTTTTTAGCACAAATATTCCCTGCAATCAGACATTTACCCTCAGAATAATCAGATTACATTAAATCAGTCTTCTGTTTTTAGCCTAATAGTTTTAGATACCATCATAGAGTGAACAACCTTAACTTCTATGCTACATCATTATATTCAAAGCTTTATGTATTTTTTAATAATGTAATGGTAATTATATATGTTTAGTATCAAACTGATGACAAACACTATTTTGCTGAAAAAGTCTTACATTTAAAAGGAAAAGTATTTAAAACCCCAAGGCACTGGGCCACAAAGCAATATCAGACTTTTATGAAAAACAATTTATATTAAAAAAATCCTAATGGGATCTCATTTCAATTCACACAACACTTGAATTAATCAATCAGGAAACAATAACTCAAAATCTTTAATATAGGGAGCAAAACAGTAGATACATATACAGATATATGCACACTTGTTTAATGTTCATAATTGAAGTCCTTTATATTTACAAAAATGAAATCAGGAAATAATGAAAGTAAGAGGATTATGTTTTCCTTCTCTTCCTTTTTTTAAATAACCAAATTCTAGTAACTTGAATAGAAATATTCTAGTTTTACTTTTGTAGGATTCTATTCTTGAATTACAGGTATGATTGGAATATTAATATAATATCTAAGGTATAGCTTTCTAGTCAATTTCAAAATCATGTCGGTAAAAAGCAGTTTTAATATGTCATTGTTTCTTAAAATAATTTCTGTATCTGCCTAAAATGTACTGCTAAACTGTATTTCTTTGCTAATTTCTTCACTAGATAAATTGTACCCAGATATACAAAGCAGTACTTATTCCTATTACAGACCATAATCAGCCAACATTTGAAGTTTTACATTTTTTGACTAGACTTATGGAAATCTTTAAGAAAGCAATAACCCCCTCTTCACATGTTAGTTAAGTGAATGAAATGAGAATTTTCAGCATGAAAACATCCCATGGGTCTTATATCAGAAAACATACATACAAGATGACATTCTTCTTTGATCTGAAAATTAAGTCAAACTGAGCGAAACAAGAATAGCAAAGAGATTAAATAATTTACATAAATAGAAGTCAGATTGATATTTTGCACCAAGGGTATGTTAAAAAAACCTATGCTACTGACATAAATAGTTAGCAACCACAGTGATTAGCAGTTAAAGCAATGTCAACAAAATAAGTTATAAAAAATGCACTATTCTTTTGGAAAGAGAGCAGTACCTATGTTATAAATATTGAACTTTATGACTCATAACAACCATTACCAAAATTAATTCTATCTTTTTATAAATTAAGGGAATTTCATTTGTGTTTCACAGTGTGATGACCAAAACAACTCAAAACAAAGCAAAAAAGAAACCCTCCTGCATAAATTTAGAATATTGTTTTATGAAGCAATTAAAATATTCAAAACAAATTAAATAGCTTAGCTTATTTGACAGGCTTATAAGCATTTCAAAATCATAATGAAATGCAATTAGGTAAAACATAATGTAGGAAGGAATGGAGTCTACCATTATGTGGGCATTTTTAAATGCTCCCTGTAGAATATATATATATATATATGAATATATATATATATATATATGAATATATATATATAAACATGGGTGGCAGAAGTGAACACTGGTTCTGTAGAACCATTTTGAAATCAAGGGTGTGAAGCACAAAAAATTTCAGGTAGGCATCAAATTATTCTAAAACTTTTTCATGTTGGTTGTTTCATTTCATCAGATACTTCACTCACATCAACAAAGCATGTTATGTGCCAGGGAAAAAGTATCCTTTTCAAAACACCATTTCAGATCTGATACACTTAAACATATCACTTCCATTGGAAGTGCTATTAACATAGTCTTTGCAACTAGCCCAAAGCATACATTTAAGATTTTTTAAAATTATATGTGATGTTTATATATTTAATTCTTATCACAAATTCTTTTCTGATGAAGAGAGCATTTTGCTTTATGTGAGAATGGACACCTGAAAATAATCACCATGACACTTCTAAGACTTATGGGAGGATAAAATACAATGGTCCACAAGATTAACTCAGTGTTGGAATTATAAAGGTTTAGAGCAGCCCAGACTAGAAGACAAGCCCAAAACCACTATTAGAAGAATGAAATAAGACATAGTATAAGATATATCCTTAAAGTTTTGTCTCAATCCTCAGCCTTAATTGTGAGGACTGATCTTAAGTTCAGTCCAGCCAGCAGAAATTGTGCAATTTTCCATTGTATTTATGATAGAGACTATGTAAATTCTAGCAGTTTCCTTTAGTATTACTCTGTTTTTCTTTTTGTCCTGGCAAGTTGAGGGCCTGCACATTCCACAAAATCATCAATAAGAACAGGCCATGCTATTTCTTTATAATTAGACATATCATCTGAAATCATTGTAGTAAGTCTAAAACAAGATTCCAAGTAAATTATCTTTCCCTATTGATCATTTATATTTCAACAAAAATTTGTGCCATAAGTCTAAGAATTTAAATCTTACATTAAACACTAAATTCCAGTTTAGTGGATCTAATCCACTAAATTTGGCCATTTCTGGATCTAATTCTTTTTCTCCTGGATTCTTTGTAAATTAAAGGTAAACTGGTAAAATCCTTAAATACTCCTGGTGTTTTCAATTCTTGTTCAATCCTGGGTATTGGCCCTTTGATTTTTCTGTGCTGTCACATCCTAATTCTTTCATGTCATTTATGAACTCCTGTTTGGAGAACTCAAGTTGTGCTGCTTCTCTCAACTTCCATGCAGTGGAATGAATGGTTGGTGGGATTGAGTCCCAGTCATCACAGAATGGCTGTCTACTGTCTATTCCAATTCTATTTTCATCTTGACTTTCTTTGTATCTATTGCACAGTTGTTCTAACTTCTTTCTGTCCAATTATCCTGTTACATTCTCTCATGTCTGTTGCAACATCTAATTTCCAGTCATTTTGGGATAGACAACATACTGCTGTTTTTTCACTGGATTGTGTAAAGATCATAAAATTATCAACTCTACCGTTCTGCAATGATTTAAACTTGTTCAAGTTGGTGTCCCCAAGCCTCTCCCTTCTTCCTCTGGCTCCTCAGTGAATGCACTACCATGAAGCAGCTCCTCTTCCTAGCTTACCAAAATCCCTTTCTACATGCTGCCAGGCAGCCTCAGTGCCACCAAAGAAGGCAGCCCCATGCCATGGGGGAGGTATAGGAATCAGGCTGCTCTTTACTTATTCTTTCAATTAATAAAACAATTTATTTAATAATCACATCATAGACTTAAGTGTTGTATATCACCTTAATTGAATGTAATTCATAAACCATATAAAAGAGAATATATATGCATACCTTAGCAGGAAATAAAGGTGATGTAATAATTACTGCTAATGACTTTCACTTTTTTTTTTTTTTTGACTTTCACTTTTGAAAATGAATTAGAAGAAATACATTTCAGACATCCTTAGGACTCTTTCATAGCCCAAAGAAATGCAATTTAGCTCAAAATTTTAATCAGTGAATTATTAAAATAAAGTTTATACTATAACTATCAACGCATTTTGAATGAGTTCCAAATATGCACATTTTGTACTTATTAAATATAAAGATGTTAACTCTCTGGTACATAAGAAAATATTTGCAACTAATAAAAAGCACATTGTATAATACACATGTTCTGGGTATAAAAATAAGTAAAAGAGTTTATTGTCCAGACCTTTGAGATCTTTTCTAAAACAATTCTATTACAGCACCATCTCATTAGCATCAGAGGAACACATACACACATGGAAGAAATCTCAGTAATTTTGATTTGAAACTCAGAATGCCTTTTGAGAGCGTGTACATCTTCTAAAGTGAACTGGTTGTTTGGTGTTTGTGAAAGTTCATCAAACAGCCGTTCAATTTGCTCCTTTTGGCCCTTGTTAATTAGTGTCATTAATAAGGTTATTTTTCAGAGACTGAATGAGGAGGAGGAACATATCCCATTCAAGTTTGTTACTCAAAAACATTGGCAAATCTTTTGGCTCAGTGATGGCTAAAAGGTCTGTGCAGGCTTCTTTATCTTTCCTAGTATTTATAACATTTAAAACTTGACCAGATTCATAAGCATTTTTAGGCCTATAAATTATTACTAATATGATACTATTTATTATATTATTAATTAACAATATTAATATAAGTATCATTACAATTATTATTAGTTGCATGATCACTGCTGTATACTTGAGAGACACCTCCATGAACTGCCCATTTTAAAATAGCTTCTTGCCCTGGCTCTTCTGGCTGGGACAACTGGGGCAATAGAGTATGTCAGTTCAATGGGCTTGGGAGGTGCCTGGGTTGTGGCAGGATGTCCAGTGCCCCACCCACCAACTGGGTGCCCACTTGCCATGTGCAGTCACCAGAGCTGGAGGCCAGACCAGTTTGTAGGTGCTGGACCCCCATGCCCACTCTCACTGTGTTGTGACCCTCACCAGCAGCTTACCCCTGCACTTTATTTTTAATTACACACCTCTTCCAGGGAATTCCATCTTTTTGTCTGTTGTAGTATGCAAATGCTGCCAGAATGCAAAACACCAGAGATGGATTGACTTCTATAAAAGAGACTTTATTTGGTTACACAGTTACAGTCGTAAGGCCATAAAGTGTCCAAGGTAACACACCAGCAATTGGTTACCTTCACTGGAAGATGGCTTGTGGTGTCCAGAAAACCTCTGTTAGCTGGGAAGGCACATGGCTGGTGTCTGCTCCAAAGTTCTGGTTTCAAAATGGCTTTCTCCCAGGACATTCCTCTCTAGGCAGCAGTTCCTCAAAAATGTCACTCTTAGTTGCACTTGGGTATTTATCCTCTCTTAGCTTCTCTGGAGCAAGAGTCTGATTTCATTGGTCATGTTCAAAATGTCTCTCATCTGCAGCTTCTGTGCTTTCTTCAAAGTGTCCCTCTTAGCTGTAGCTCCTCTTCAAAACATCATTCACAGCTGCACTGAGTTCCCTCTGCCTGTCAGCTCATTTATATAGCTCCACTGATCAAGGCCCACCTGAATGGGTGGGGCCATACCTCCATGGAAATATCTAATCAGAGCTATCACCTATAGTCGGGTGGGGCACATTCCATGGAAACACTCAAAGAATTCCAATCTAATTAGCACTAAAATGTCTGCCCCACAGATTGCATCAAAGATAATGACTTTTGGGGGACATAATACATTCAAACCAGCACATGGTCCATAGAGATCCAGTGTGTCTGATTTCCTGCTGTATCTCCAGAATTCAGCAATTTCCTGGTACAAAGAAATCTGTCAAAAGTACTCACTGAATGAATAAATGAAAAGTATTTTCAACATTTTGTGAGGTTTACATTTTTAATTGTCTGGAAAATCCAATCAAAGTGAACAGGGTGTGTCCCACAGAATGAAGCCTTGGATAGATTTAGTATCTCTGTAATTAGGGTGTGTCACATCTGTTGTGGAAATGATTAGGTTTATTAGTTGTTTTCCCCTATAAAAAAGGAAGACACAATAAATTCAAAAACACAAGCAGATTGGAAGTGAGTGAATGGAAAAATATATACCATGCAAGAAGAAAAAAGGAGAGCTGGGATAGCTGCAGTAATATCAGACAAAATACACTTTAAGTGAAAAAGAATTATGAGGGTCAAAGACAATTATTATAAAGTGATAAATGGGTCAATTCAATGAGAAAATGGAACAATTGTCAACATATATGCACCTAGTAGCAGAGCCCCAAAATATATCAAGCAAATACTAATAGATTTGAAAGGAGAAACTGACAGTTCTATATTAATAGTAGGAGGTTTTAATACATCACTGCCAATAATGTATTGAATACTAGTCAGTAAACCAATAACAAAATACAAAATTTGAAGGATACTCTTAACATGCTGATACTAACAGACATACATAGAACACTTAGCCCAACAAAACAGCAAGAAGAGAATATAAATTCTTCTTGAGTGTGCATGTATCATTCTCCTGAATAAACCAAACATTAGGTCACAAAACAAGTTTCAATATCTTCAAAAATATTGAAACCATACAATGTATATTTTCTGACAACAGTAGAATGAAGGTAGAAGTCAATAATAGGAGAAATGGAACACTGTCAAATATGGAAATTAAACAACATTCTCAAACAACAGGTTAAAAAGAAATTCACAAGTGAAATGAGGAAATATTTTGAGGAAAACTAAATCCACGGTGAGCAGAAGGATGGCAATAACAAAGATTACAGAGGAAAATAAATGAAATAGAAAACATAAAAAAATCAGAAAATAGAAATAATCAATGAAACAACAAAAAATAAATTTGTTCTTTGTAATGATCAATAAAATTGACAAAACTTTACCTAGATTGAAAAAGAAAAACGGAGAAAGAATACAAATAAGGAAAACCAAAAATTAAAAGAGGAACAATACTACTGACAATGCTGAAATAGAACAGACTATATGATGATAGTATGAACAAACGTATATTAATAAATTAGATAACCTGGATGAAATGAACATATTCTTAGAAACACACAAATTACCTAGATTGATTTAAGGGGAAATAGAAGATCTCAACAAATGAATTACTTGTAAAGAGATAGAGTCAGTAATCAAAAACCTGTCAAAAGAAAGGCTCAGGACCAAAAGGATTCTCAGGGGAATTCTACTGAACATTCCAAGAAGACAGCTCCAATTCTGCTCAAACTTTTCTAAAAAATTTGAAGAGGAAAAAATCTCCTTAATTTATTCTACAAGGTCATGATTACTTTCACAAGAAAGCCAGATAAAGATATCAGAAGGAAAGACTATTCTATTACAGTATCTCTTATGAATATAGATGAAATAACCCTCAAGAAAATACTAGGAAGCCAAATCCCATAGCATATTCAAAGAATAATATTCCATGATCAAGTGGAATTAATCCCTGGTATACAAGGTTGTTTCAAAATAAAAAAGTAAAATAATGTAATCTACCATATTAACACAATGAAGAGAAAAGAAATGATCATCTCAACTGGTGCAGAAAAGTCATTTGACAAAATTCAGCATTCTTTCTTTAGAAAAATACTTATAATACTAGGAATAAAAGGAATCTTCCTTTTCATGATAAAGGGCATATAAGACAAATCTACAGCTAGTATCCTACTTAATGAAAATTTTGTTTCTAATATCAGGAACAAACAATGATGTCTACTGTCATTATTATTATTTAACATTGCAGTGGAAGTTTTTGCATGAACAAAGCAAGGAAAAGGAATAAAAGACATCCAATTAAAAAAGAAATAAAATTTTCTCTATTTGCAGATAACATGATCCTATGTACAGAAAATCTGGCAAAATCCACAGCAAAACTCTAAGAGCTAATAAATGAATTCAGGAAACTTGCAGGGTACAATATCTACAACCAAAAATCTGTAGTGTTTATATAAGCAAGCAATGAACAATCAGAAGAATAAAGCAATAAAAATTCCATTCACAGTAGCAACCAAAAGATTCAAATATTTAGGAATAAATCAAACAAAAATGTTAAGGACTTGTATACAGACATCTACAAAACATGGTTAGAGGATATCAAAGAAGACCTAAATAAATGAAAAGACATTCCATGTTATCAACAAAAGACAAACAACAAAAGAAAAAAGAATAGAGAACAGGGACCACATCAAAATTAAAAACTTTTGCAAATCAAAGGAATTTATCATGAAATTACAATTAAAATTTACACAATGGGTGAAAACATTTGGAAACCACATATCTGATAAAATTTATATTGCAATTTATTGAGCTATATTCACACACCAAAAAATCAACTGAAAGTATACAATGAATGGCCCACAGTAATAAGGTTTTGATATCAAGAAAATATAAAGAATACTTTAAACTGAAGAGCAAAAAGACATATAACCTAATTAAAAAACAGGCAAAAGACTTGAATAGACAGTGCTCCAGAGAAGTTATGCAAATGGCCATAAAGCACATGAAAAGATGCTTATTATCTTTTGTCATCAGGGAAATGCAAATCAAAACCACAATGAGATACCATTTTGCACCCATTAGAATGACTGCTATTTTAAAAAATGGAAAATAACTAGTGCTGGAGTGAATATGGTAAAATATGAACATTTTAGTTGCTTCTGGCAATGGAAGATAGTGCAGCCACAGTAGAAGACAAGTACAGTATAGTACAACCTATATGACCCAGCAGTCCCCCTAGTAAGCATATTCCTACAAGAATGGAAAGCAGGGACTCAAACAGATATTTGCACACCAATGTTCACAGTGGCTTCATTCACAATTGCTAAAAGATAGAAACAACCCAGTGTCCATCAACCTCTGTATGGATAAATAAAATATGGTATGTATATTCAATGGAATATCATTTAACCTTAAAAAGGAATGATGTCCTGGTACAAACAGCAACACATGTGGTTCCTGAAGACATGTTTAGTGATATAAGCCAGAATAAAGGACAAATGTAGTATGATCTCACAGTTTTTTAATAATTAGAATGAACAAACTCAGAGAACCAGAACCTGTAGTCTACCAGGGAACAAGGAGCAGATAGTGAATGGGCAGTTAAGGCTTAAAATGTACAGAATTTCTATTTGGAATGATGGACATGTTTTGGTAGTGGATGGTGGTAAAGGTAGCACAACATTGTGAATGTAATTAGCAACACTAAAATATACATCTGAATGATTTAAAGGGGAAATATTAGATTGTATGGAAATGTAATTTTTAAAAAAAATCCATAGAACTACAGTAGGGACACAGTGAACATTAAGTTAAACCATGGACTATAGTTAGCAGTACAATTTTTAAAATGTGCTATCAGCAATTGTAGAAATCTTCCACACCAATACACGACATCATTAATAGGGCAGTATATGGTAACACTATTTTTTGCATGATTGTTCTGTAAATCCACAACTTCTCTAATAAAGAAAAAAGATTACTCAGTGCCTGATGCATAGTGTCTATGCATGGCCCATTAGCTATTACTTTACCAATACCATCACTCTTGATACTAAAACATCAAATAAAAAGCATGTTTTTTCATAGTATATACTGGCAAGTCATTTTTAAAATTCTATATTCCCTTTTCCACTCTGACCATAAATCTGTGAGAATTCCATCTCCTCCAATATGTCAAGCTTTGTACTCAAATTCTTTAAACTTTATTACATTCTGAGATTTGAAATGGTATTCACAGTGGTTTGAACCTTCATATCTAAGATAAGAAGTCAAGTCTCATTTCTTCTCAAGCTTTTACTGAGAAATGTGTATCATTTTTGTGAAATACCTTTTCAAAAGTTTTATCAATTTTGTTATTGCAATTGTCATAGGAGTAGGTGAGATACTGAACATGAACATGTTGTCAGATATATGCTTATAATGACCCATGATCCAATATTTTACTTGTGTTTTAGCTCTAATGATGTTCTTTAAGAAACATAAATTAAGACTTTAAATAAACCTAATTTCACTTGTTTTCATTTTATATTTAGTGCCTTTAGAATAATAATAAAGAAATCTTTAACTATGACAAATGTGGAAGGCACTCTCATATATATAATCTCTTAGTCAAGATTTATCTCAATGCCTGGGGACATTCAGACCAAACAAAATGGTACTACTGTAATTTCTAAAATACATAAATATTTCATAAAAACTTTTGAAATATTGATACTATCAGATTTTCAAAAGCAATGTTATTTATAAAACACAAGGCGACAATAAAATATCAAAGAACTTTCATATACTTATGGGGCTAAAATTAGCAGCAAACTAGTCAAACAAAATGAACACAAATCTATTTTTACACTTTGAATGTTTAACTCTGCTTCATAAAAGTACAGATAATTTAGACATCTTTTGTTCAAGTATTTTATTTTTAACATTAAATTACATTTTCTAATATTTTTATAAACAAATGAAAAATGCCAAAAATGCTCTTTTCCACAGAGTCATACACCATAAAATAAAATACAACCAACTGAATTTATTCATGTTCCCCACTAATACAATGTTACTTTTAGATGTTTTTCTATATGTCTTTTTCTAATTCATTTATGCAGATTAGGGAAAACTGATTAATGAGTTGTTTTCATCTTTAAAATTACTTTCTAAATACTGTCCTTCCTTTCCAGCAAATCCAGTGTTAAGGTGAAAATTGATTCAATGTACTATTTCAGAGACCCAAAGCAATCTGTAGCCTTAATTTCCCAAGTTTCAATTTCAAATTTCTGCCTACAAAAAAAGACTCAAATATCAAAAAATCACATAGTTAGCAAGAAGGAAAATGTATAAGATGATTATTTAGCTACAACTGTATTATTTATGCTTCTCTCCCAAGCTATAGGCACTCTTTAGACTGCCATTGCACATATACAATTAGAGTTTAGATTTCTTCAGGCATGTAATTACAAGAAAGATAAATAATTTTCATGTTGAATTGGCTCTTAAATATATTCAGGGGAGGGAAATCCCATGAATTTTGTATTCTTTAAGAAACCAGCATATATAAATGAACTGCTATTTGTTCAATTAAATCTTGGAACCTAAAGAAGATTTTTTCTAAAAACAAAATGCAGATATGCATGCCCATCACTGTTCATATATTGAAAAGATGGAATGATAAAGACAGAGTCAATTTCTTCTGAATGGGAAAAAAAAAACAAGAACTTGCCACAGTCATTTAAAAGAAAAAAATCTGTACCAGTTTGAAGGTGTCATATACTCCAGAAGAAGCCATGATATTTTAATCCACACTTTTGATTAGATTGTTTCCATGAAGATGTGATGCAGACATTTTTATTAGAGTTCCATGGAGATGTGACTCCACCCATTCAAGGCAGGTCTTAATTAGATCACTGGAGTCCTAAACAAAGCTGAGAACCCACACAGACCAAGACACTTGGAGATGCAGACAGAAAGATGTTTGGAGATACTAAGCTAAGACATGAAGCCCAGAGTTTGCCCTGGAGAAGCTAAGAAAATTCCCAGATGCTTAGAAAGAGATGCCCAAGAAGAACCAAACAGAGAACTGAAAGAAGCTAAGACAAAAGCTCAGAGACATTTTGGAGAAAAACATTTTGAAACCAGAATCTGGGAGCAAAGGACCAGCAGATGCTGGCCATGTGCCTTCACACCAGACAGAGGTGTTCCAGTTGCCATTGACCCTTCTTCAGTGAATTTATACTCTTCTGGTGTCTTAGTCTGGACATTTTTATGTCCTTAGAACTGTAAATTTGTAGCCTAATAAATACCCATTATAGAAGCCAATCCATTTCTGGTATACTGCATTCCAGCAGTTTAGCAAACTGAAGCAAGAACCAATCAAGAAAAATGTTGATGAACAAGAGTATATCCTCTTAAAAATGAGACATATATTATCCAACTTAAAAATGAGAACTACAGATTTGAAAAGCACTCATTTGTCTTTGTCTTAAAATACCAACAAATAATAGTGGGAGGAGGAAGTCAAGACCACTTAGAACTGAGGCAGGTCTATGTAAAAAGAGAACACAGTACAATGATTTCACCTCTTGAAGGAAATTACTGAAATGAAATTTCACAAATCTTAATGTAGTAAAATATATTAATGTACATACTATGGTTTCTCTTCAGATTTTATAAATCTTTTGCCTTTTACTAAATATTTCTGTGGAGAGAAACAATTCTGAGTTTATACCCAATTTTTTGAGGCCCTGTGTCAATAGGGCTAATAATAAAGTATAAAGGTAGATGGTTCTGAAAAAAAGTTAATGTAAAAAACTCAATGCACAATTATTAAAAATACAAAGTCTGGGCTTTTTCTCTTAGGTTTGTGATAGATTACTGAAACTTTGTGTAATGCATTTACTTCTACAAGTCTGTTCTGTTTAGCAGCACATTCTATACACAAGTACATACATACATACATACATACATACATACATACACATACATACTGGTATTTTACCAGGAGAATCGCATCTCATCTCAAACTAATTATATGCCTTTCACCCACATTTATACATCTTATTTCCATAGAAATCACAGCCATCCTTAATATAAAATCATCACAACTACATTTTACAAATCATAACTGCAGCTGAAGTCATTCGCCTGAACATTTTAGCCCAGTTTCTTATTGGACAGAATTCCTGATGTGCAAAAGGCTGTATCAATAAATACTTATAATGAGAAACTAAATTAATTCTAAACAGAAGGAAAATCTGAAAAACTATGTAAGATAGAATAAAAACTTGAAGGGACAACTTACACAGATTTATACAGTTTAGATCAATACAAGTTGGTTTTTTAGGCTGATTTAGTAATGTTATATTTGGAGGACATTAGACAATCAAGCTTTTACAAATCCTTTATTAAATCTACATCAAAATTGGGTACTTTGAAGAGAGAACTATCCTGGAGATAACTGATTTAAAGATACACTTATAATAATAATCCAACATTTAAGACTTCATATACCTCAGAATTCCAAAAGGAAAAACAAAAACAAAAACAAAACAATGGGCATGAGCAATGCCACCCAATGGTGTTTAAACCCAAGAAAATAGAAAAATCCATTCACAAAAAATGTGCACACATTGTTTTTAGCAGCATTACTTATAATAGCCCAAAAGTGGAAGTAACCAAATACCCATCAACCAATGAATGGATAAATAAATTTTGTGGTGTATCCACGTAATGGAATATTTTCCTGGTATAAGAAGATATGAAGTTCCAGTACATGTTACAACATAGATGAACCATGAAAACATTGTGCTAAGTGAAAAAAGCCAGACACAAAAGACTACAAGTTATATGATTCCCTTCATAAGAAATATCCAGAAAAAACAAATTCATAGACATATAAAGTAAGCAAGCTGTTGTCAGGGGCTGAGGAGGTGAGGAGGGGTATGGGTTTGTTTTGGAGGAGTGATGGAAAAATGTTCTAAATTAAGAGGGGTGATAGTTGTACAACACTGTGAATATAAAAACTACTGAATTATACATTTGAAAAGGTTGAATTTTGTGGTATATGAATATTCCAATAAATCAGCCTGTATTACATGATGCTATTATATATATATATATATGTATGTATGTATATATCCAACTACCCATTCATCCATTTATCTGCTCTTCAATCTGTATATTCCAGAAATGCCTGGAATAATGTTAACTTAATATTAAAATGTTAATTTCTGGGTGGTGGAATTTATGGCAACTTACTTTGTTATTTTTACTTTTCAGCATTTTCTGAATTTATTATGATCATGTGTCTATGTGAAAAAAAATCAAGAATCACATTTTTTACAAAATAGGTAAGAGATTTAAATAACTCTTCACTATAGAAGTCACATGGATGGGCAACAAGCCCATGAGAAGATGCTCAGCATCATTAGTCATCTCAGAAATACCAACTACAATCTCAATGAGATGGCACTGTATATTAAAATGGCTTAAAAAGCTGACAACTCTAAGGGATTCTGAGGATGTGAAACAGCTGGGATGTTTGTGCATTGCAGGCAGAAATGTAAAATGGGAAAGACCATTGAAAACAGTTTGAGAGATTGTCATAAACTTAAACATGTGTTTATGATACAATGCAGCAATCTCACAACCACATATTTACATGAGAAAAATGGAATTCATTCACATCAAACCTGTACATATGTGCTTATAGCAGATTTAGTCATAATGGCCCAAAACTGGAGATGAACCAAATTCTAACAACTGGTAAACTGATAAACTGTGGTGCATCCATGCATTTGGCACCAATCAGTAATAAAAATAAACTATTGACACACTCAACAATGAGGCTCAAATGCACTCCACTAGGAGAGAGAAGCAAGACAAAAAAATAATACATACTATGATTCTGTTTATATGGCATTCTGGAATGGCATCAGCCTTTTCCTAGCATTTATTGCAAGAAACCTCCAATTGTGTCTGACTGCCCAAAGATTAAATTCAAATTCCTCAGCCTGGAATGCAATGTCCTATATGACCCCCAATTTACTTTGCAATGTTATCCCTACTTATCTCCAATTCTCTGTCCAGCCAAAGCAGCATGCTCCTTTTTCTTTGGAACATACTCAATGTTTGCTTAAATCCAGGTAAAAAATGTTTTTCCAAACATCTCCACATATCCACATCCTGTCCATTCTTTAAAAGATAAGGAGGAGGTGGGGCAAGATGGTGGAGTGCTGAGGTGTATGTTTTGGTTACTCCTCCAGGGAACTAGGTAGAAAGCCAGGAACTGCATGGACTGGACACCACAGAGCAATTTGACTTTGGGCATAATTCATACAACACTCATGAACACATGGAACTGCTGAGATAACTGAAATCTGTAAGTTATTGCAGTCAGGGTACCCATGACCCTCCCTGTCAGGTTCAGTCCCATGGGAGGAGGGGCCATCAGCACTGGGAATGAGAAGGGAGAACTGCAGTGGTGGCTCTTATCGGAAACTCATTCTACTGATCCAAACTCCAATCATAGATAGACTGAGACTACACACCAGAGAATCCAGGAGCAGCCAGCCCAGTAGAGAGGAGATAGGGATAGCAAAAACAGCAAGAAAACCCCAAAAATAAAGCAGAGGCTTTTTGGAGTTCTGGTGAACATAGAAAGGGGAAGCACACAGCTCAGGCCCTGAGGCTCATATGCAAATCCAGAAGAAAAACGGAACTCTCTGCCCCTGGACCTTTCCTTAATGGCCCTAATTGCTTTGTGTCTTAGCATTTCAATAACCCATTAGATCTGGGAGGAGGGCCCTTTTTTTCTTTTTTAACATTTTTTTCTTTTTCTAAAACAATTACTCTAAGAAGCCCAATATGGAAAGCCTCAAAGACTTGCAATTTGGGCAGGTCAAGACAAGAGCAGACCTAAGAGGGCTCTGAGACAAAAGGCAATAATCCAGTGGCTGAGAAAATTCACTAACCACCACAACTTCCAAAGAAAAGGGGGGCATCTGCTCACAGCAATCATCCTGTTGGACAGGGAACACTCCTGCCCATCACTGACCCCAAAACCCAGAGCTGCCCCAGACAAACCAGTGTGACAGAAGTGCTTCCAATAACATGCACACACCACAAAATCAGGTGTGCACATTAGCCTTCCCTGCACCTTCAGTTGGTTGTCCCAGAGTTGGGAAGGTGGAGCAATGTGAATTAACACATCACATTCAGCCATCTTTTCAGCAGACTGGGAGCCTCCATATGCAGCCCTGCAGCCCAGAACCACCCTAGGGGGATGGTGCTCACCTGTAACATAGCATGGTCATCCCTCAACAGAGGACCTGGGGTGCACAGCCTGGAAGAGGGACCCATGTGCAAGTCTCAGGGGCCATATACCAATACCAAGGACTTGTGGGTCAGCAGCAGAGACAAACTGTGGCAGGACTGAACTGAAGGATTAGACTGTTGCAGCAGCTTTAAAACTCCTGAAACACCAGGGACATTTGCTTGTTAGAGCTGCCCACCTCTCTGACTGCCCAGACACATGCCCCATATACAGGGCAGACAACATCAACTATACACGCAAGCTTGCTACTCAAATTGGACCCCAAAAGACTCACTCCCACACTCACCATAAAGACAAAGCAGAGAAGAACTGGCTTGAGGGGAACAGGTGGCTCGTGGATGCCACCTGCTGGTTAGTTAGAGAAACTGTACTCCAGGAAGCTGTAGATCTGACAAATTAGAGATAAGGATTTCAATCAGTCTACAAATCTTAAAGAACCCTATCAAGTCAAGCAAATGCCAAGAGGCCAAAAACAACAGAAAATTTTAAAGCATATGAAAAAACTAGATGATATGGATAACCCAAAACCAAACACCCAAATCAAAAGATCAGAGGAGACATAGTATCTGGAGCCATTAATCAAAGAACTAAAGATGAAGGATGAGACCTTGGCACAGGATATAAAGAACATGAAGAATAGCATAGCACAGGATATAAAGGACATCAAGAAGACCCTAGAAGATCATAAAGAAGACATCACAAGTGTAAATAAAAAATAGATGATCTTATGGAAATTAAGGAAACTGTTGACCAAATTAAAAAGATTCTGAATACTCATAGTACAAGACTAGAGGAAGTTGAACAATGAATCAGTAATCTTGAAGATGACAGAATGGAAAATGAAAGAACAAAAGAAAGAATGGGGAAAAATTGAAAAAATCAAAATGGACCTCAGGGATATGATAGATAATCTAAAACATCCAAATATAAGACTCATTGGTGTCCCAGAAAGGGAAGAGAAGGGCAAAGGTCTAGGAAGAGTATTGAAATAAATTGCTGGGAAAAACTTCCCAAATCCTCTAAACACCATAAATACATAAATCATAAAAGTCCAGTGAACTCCAAATAGAATAAATCTAAATAAGCCCACTCCGAGACATATTCTGACCACACTGTCAAATAGAGAAGAGAAGGAGCTAGTTCTGAAAGCATCAAGAGAAGAGCAATTCACCACATACAAAGGAAACAGTATAAGACTAAGTAGTGTCTACTCAACAGCCACCACAGAGGCAAGAATGCAGTGGCATTACATATTTAAAATTCTGAAAGAGAAAAACTGCCAACAAAGCATACTTTATCCAGCAAAGCTCTCCTTCAAATTTGAGGGAGAGCTTAAATTTTCCACAGACAAATGCTGAGAGGATTTGCTAACAAGAGACCTGCCCTACTTGAGATACTAAAGGGAGCCCTACTGACAGAGAAACAAAGAAAGGAGAGTGAGACATGGAGAAAGTTCAGTACTAAAGAGATTCAGTATGGGTACATTAAAGGATATTAGTAGGTAGAGGGAAAAAGTATATATGAGAAACATAAACAAAAGAATAAGATGGCTGATTCAAAAAATGCCTTCACAGTTATAACATTGAATATAAATGGATTAATCTCCCCAATTAAAAGATATAGATTAACAGAATGGATAAAAAAATGAACCATCAATATGTTGCATACAAGAGACTCATCTTAGACACAGGGACACAAAGAAATTGAAAGTGAAAAGATGGAAAAATATTCCATGCAAACTACAGTCAAAAGAAAGCAGGTGTAGCAATATTAATCTCAGATGAAATAGACTTTAAATGCAAGGATGTTAGAAAAGACAAAGAAGGCCAATACATAATAATAAAAGGGGCAATTCAACAAGAAGAAATAACAACCATAAATGTTTATGCACCCAATCAAGTTGCCACAAAATACATGAGAGAAACACTGGCAAAACTAAAGGAAGCAATTGATGTTTCCATAATAATTGTGGGAGACTTCAACACATCACTCTCTCTTATAGATAGATCAACCAGACAGAAGACCAATAAGGAAATTAAAAGCCTAAACAATCCAATAAATGAATTGGATTTAACAGATATATATAGAACATTACATCCCAAATCAGCAGGGTACACATTCTTCTCTAGAGCTCATAGAACTTTCTCCAGAGTAGATCATATGCTGGGACATAAAACAAGGGTCAATAAATTTAAAAAGATTGAAATTATTCAAAGCACATTCTCTGACCACAATGGAATACAATTAGAAGTCAATAACCATCAGAGACTTAGAAAATACACAAATGCCTGGAGGTTAAAAAACATGCTCCTAAGCATTCAGTGGGTTAAAGAAGAAATAGCAAGAGAAATTGCTAAATATATAGAGATGAATGAAAATAAGAACACAACATACCAAAACCTATGGGATGCAGCAAAAGTGGTACTGAGGGGGAAATTTATAACAATAAATGCATATATTAAAAAGGAAGAAAGAGCCAAACTCAAAGAAATAATGGATCAACTGAAGAAGCTAGAAAATGAACAGCAAACCAATCCTAAACCAAGTAGAAGCAAAGAAATAACAAGGATTAAAGCAGAAATAAATGACATAGAGAACAACAACAACAAAAAAAAAAAACAAACAAAAGAGAGGACAAATAACACCAAAAGTTGGTTCTTGAGAAGATCAACAAAATTGACAAGCCCCTAGTTACACTGACAAAATCAGAAGGAAAAGATCCATATAAACAAAATAATGAATGAGAAAGGTGACATTACTGTGGATACTGAAGAAATTAAAAAAAATTATAAGAGGATACTATGAACAACTTCATGGCAACAAACTGGATAATGTAGAGCAAATGGACAATTTCCTGGAAACATATGAAAAACCTAGACTGACCAGAGAAGAAACAGAAGACCTCAACCAACCAATCACAAGCAAAGAGATCCAATCAGTCATCAAAAACTTCCCACAAATAAATGCCCAGGGCCAGATGGCTTCACAGGGGAATTCTAACAAACTTTCCAGAAAGAACTGACACCAATCTTAAACTCCTTAAAAACATCAAAGACAATGGGATACTACCTAAGCCATTTTATGAAGCTGACATCAATCTAATACCAAAACCAGGCAAAGATGCTACAAAAAGGAAAACTACCAGCCAATCTCCCTAATGAATATAGATACAAAAACCCTCAACAAAATACTTGCAAATCAAATCGAAAGACACATTTCAAAAATCATACAGCATGACCAAGTGGGGTTCATTCCAGGCATGCAAGGATGGTTCAACATAAGAAAATCAATGTATTACAACACATATACAAATCAAAGGGAAAAATCAAATGATCATCTCAATAGATGCCAAACAAGCATTCAACAAAATCCAACATCCCTTTTTGATAAAAACACTTCAAAAGCTAGGAATTGAAGGAAACTTCCTCAATATGATAAAGAGCATGTCTGAAAAACCCACAGCCAGCATGGTACTTAATGGTGAGAGACTGAAAGCCTTCCTCTTAAGATCAGGAATAAGACAAGGATGCCCACTATCACCACTGTTATTCAACATTGTGCTGGAAGTGCTAGCCAGGGCAATCCAGCAAGACAAAGAAATAAAAGGCATCCAAATTGGAAAGGAAGAAGTAAAACTGTCATTGTTTGCAGATGATAAGATCTTATATATGGAAAACCCTAAGAAATCAATGTTACAGCTACTAGAGCTGATAAACAAATTTAGCAATGTAGCTGGATACAAGATTAATGCACATAAGTCAGTAATGTTCTATATGCTAGAAATGAACAAACTGAAGACACACTCAAGAAAAAGATACCATTTTCAATAGCAACTAAAAAATCAAGTACCTAGGAAAAAATTTAACCAAGGATGTAAAAGACCTATACAAAGAACACTACATAACTCTACTAAAAGAAATAGAAGAGGACCTTAAAAGATGGAAGAATATTCCATGTTCTTGGATAGGAAGGCTAAATGTCATTAACATGTCAATTTTATGCAAACTCATCTACAGATTCAAAGCAATCCTAATCAAAATTCCAACAACCTACTTTGCAGACTTGAAAAAGCTAGTAATCAAATTTATTTGGAATGGGAAGATGCCTTGAATTGCTAAAAACACTCTAAAAAAGAAAAATGAAGTGGGAGGACTTACACTCCCTTACTTTGAAGCTTACTATAAAGCCACAGTTGTCAAAACAACATGGTACTGGCACAAAGATAGACATACTGACCAATGGAATTGAATTGAGAATTCAGAGATAGACCCCCAGATCTATGGCCGACTGATCTTTGATAAGGCCCCCAAAGTCACTGAACTGGGTCATAATGGTCTTTTCAACAAATGGGGCTGGGAGAGTTGGATATACATATCTAAAAGAATGAAAGAGGACCCCTACCTTACACCCTACACAAAAATTAACTCAAAATGGATCAAAGATCTCACTATAAAAGAAAGTACCATAAAACTCCTAGAAGATAATGTAGGGAAACTTCTTCATGATCTCGTATTAGGTGGCCACTTCCTAGACTTTACACCCAAAGCACAAGCAACAAAAGAAAAAATAGATAAATCGGAACTCCTCAAGCTTAGAAGTTTCTGTACCTCAAAGGAATTTCTCAAAAAGGTAAAGAGGCAGCCAACTCAATGGGAAAAAATTTTTGCCAACCATGTATCTGACAAAAGACTGATAACTTGCATATATAAAGAAATCCTAAAACTCAATGATGATAGTAGAGGCTGCCCAATTATAAAATGGACAAAAGATGTGAAAAGACAGTTCTCTGAAGAGGAAATACAAATGGCCAAGAAACATATTAAAAGATGTTCAGCTTCACTAGCTGTTAGAGAGATGCAAATTAAGACCACAATGAGATACCACCTCACACCAATTAGAATGGCTGCCATTAAACAAACAGGAAACTACAAATGCTGGAGGGGATGTGGAGAAATTGGAACTCTTATTCATTGTTGGTGGGACTCTATAATGGTTCTGTCACTCTGGAAGTCAGTCTGGCAGTTCCTTAGAAAACTAGGTATAGAGTCACTCTTTGATCCAGCAATTGCACTTCACGGTATATACCCAGAAGATCAGAAAGCAGTGACATGAACAGATATATGCATGCCAATGTTCATAGCAGCATTATTCACAATTGCCAAGAGATGGAAACAACCCAAATGTCCTTCAACAGATGAGTGGATAAAGAAAATGTGGTATATACACAAGATGGAATACTACATGACAGTAAGAAGGAACAATGTTATGAAGCATATGACAACATGGATGAACCTTGAAGACATAATGCTGAGCAAAATAAGCCAGGCACAAAAAAGAAATATTATATGCTACCACTAATGTGAACTTTGAAAAATGTAAAGCAAATGGTTTAGAATGTAGAATGCAGGGGTACTAGCGATAGCATTTAAGGAAGGGGGAATGATAATCCAATAAGAGCAGATAAGCTACTGTGGGTAAATTTATCATTCTGGGAATGCCAAGAAATGACTATGGTCTGTTAATGTCTGATGTGTATAGTAGGAACAAGTTCACAGAAATGTTGCTATATTAGGGTATTTTTTTGTGGTAGAGTAGGAACATGATGGAAGTAAAGTAGTTTTCTTAGGTTAATTGCCTTTTTCTTACTCCCTTGTTATGATCTTCTTGAAATGTTCTTTTATTGTATGTTTTTCTATTTTTTTATTTTTTATACAGTTGATTTAAAAAAAGTTTTAAAAAAATAAAACAAGGAAAAAAAATATGCAGAGCCCCCTTGAGGAGCTGGTGGAGAATGCAGGGTATTGGCCTGTCCCACCTCGATGGTTGCTAATGTGCTCACAGACATAGGGGACTGGTGATTTGATGGGTTGAGCCCTCTACCACAGGACTTTCCCTTGGGAAGACTGTTGCTGCAAGGAGAGATGAGACCTCCCTATAATTCTGCCTAAAAGCCTCCTCCCAAATGCCTCTTTGTTGCTCAGATGTGGCCCTCTCTCTCTAGCTAAGCCAACTTGAAAGGTGAAATCACTGCCATCCCCCCTATGTGGGATCATACCCCCTGGTGAGTGAATCTCCCTGGCAAATGGAATATGCCTCCCGGGGAGGAATGTAGACCCAGCATCATGGGATGAGAACATCTTCTTGACCAAAAGGCAGAAATGAAAATAAATGAAATAAGCTTCAGTGGCAGAGAGATTCCAAAAGGAGCTGAGAGGTCACTCTGGTGGGCACTCTTATGCACAATATAGATGACCCTTTTTAGGTTCTAATGAATTGAGGTAGCTGGAGGTAGATACTTGAAACTATCAATCTACAACCCAAAACTCATGAATTATGAAGACAATTGTATAAAATGTAGCTTATGAGGGGTGACAATGGGATTGGGAAAGCCATAAGGACCACACTCCCCTTTGTCTAGTTAATGGATGGATGAGTAGAAAAATGGGGAAGGAAACAAACAGACAAAGGCACCCAGTGTTCTTTTTTACTTTAATTGCTCTGTTTCATTTTAATTATTATTCTTGTTATTTTTGTGTGTGTGGTAATGAAGGTGTCAGGGATTGATTTTGGTGATGAATGTACAACTATGTAATGGTACTGTGAACAATTGAATGTATGATTTGTTTTGTATGACTGCGTGGTATGTGAACATATCTCAATGACATGAATAAAAATAAAATAAAATAAAAAGAAGATAAGGACCACCTCCTCCAGATCATCCCAGTTAATTGGGTTCCCTTGCTCTGGTTTCATAAAAGCTTGGTACTCCATTTATACAGACATTAACACATACATGCTGGAAAAGCCAAAGGTGTGTGATCTTGTTTCACTCTAAGATTTCACTTTAACTATATTACATAAAGTTTTCTTGTCTGTCCATCTATTCTGTAAACTCATCATGGACAGAAATGGTCTTCATATCTTCATATTCCTCCATGTCCTTGTTAAAGTATGCAATGAGTATTTACAGAATAATTATGATCTATTCATAATATGCCTTAAAAATGCCTCTCATAAACCATTTTCAAGAAGCTGCTGGGAGTTTTCCTCCATAAAATTCAGTGTGTAATGCATGAAAGAGGAAGGCCTGAGAAGCATGATTATACCAGCCCCAAAACAGGGAGAAGTAGACAACTGTCAGGCAAAGGGGAAAAGGCAATCCAAGGGAAGAGTCAGGGAATCAAATCAGAGCAGATCAGTTGGTCCCACGATGCTAGCCTGTGCCTTCCTCTTTTAACTAAAGAAAACACTACTCAAGGATGCACTCAGGCACAATGATGAAATAAACCAAAACCACAACAAAACAAAAAAACCCAAAGCATTATATCCAGGAAATCAGGAATCCAAATGAGTAGAAAAACACACAGAACACCCAGGATGGAGGCTGTGCAACAGGTCTAGAAAGCATGTCCCCAAGAAAAAAATATGAGCAGTGATGAATGGCTTACTATGCCAAAACTGATGGAAAACTGTACTTTTTGGGCTGGAAAGGTAAGAAAAACTAGCAATAAGTGCAAAGAAAACCAAGCATATATAAATAATCCACTGGTATTCTGAGGTCAAACAAAGAGGAAACAAAATTACAGTGAACCTCACTTCTTGGTGGTTAATGATGTTTGAGCAAGAAATAATTATGTCAATACTGAACACCTATTTATCTAAAAATGTAATGCTGAGGAAGGAAAAGAGGGGAGGGTGGGATACAGAAGCCAACAATCCTCATTTAACAAAATAGGATTTCAACACTTTTGAATATTGATGAACTTTGTTCACTTTATTTAGAATATAGAAATGCAAAAATGACATAAGAGGAGACCCCAGGTTCTCAAAGGAAGGGGAATTGTGGCCAGTGGAGAGAAAGTCACCACATTTTTCCCCATTAGGCACACCTTTATTTGAGAAAAGTTTTTATTTATTACTTTTTGTACAATTATAGCATTGTGTTTAATTTGCTAATATTAGCAGGGAATTAAAAATAACAGAGTTGGGAAGAAGAAGAACTGAACTGGTAGTTATATTTAAAGAGATTTTTATACTTAATTTCACATATACTATACTACCTCCTTACATGGAGACATGGGAAAACTTAGAGTCATAAGTTTTATAAACTGGAGGGTAACAGTGCATCAAGAGTCTCCTTCAACCTTACTTTATAAATGAAATCGAAACCACAAGTTAGACAGCCATGGGTCAGATAGTTAGTTAATGTCATTCATTCATTCTTGCAATTTACTTAAACGTCACATAGTCAGCCTACTTAAGGATGTGGAGTACTTTAAAAGGAAAAAAGACCTTTCCTAGCCCTATAATGATTTACATACCAAGAGTGGAGATCGGACATCTGCCCACACATCTATGATACCAAGGGCTATAGTGTTAAGGTCCACTAGAAAGTATATGGTATCTTACAGGGTCTTAGGAGATACTGATAATCAGAGAAAGAAGCTAAAGCTTCAGGCAGGACAAATTAAGAATTCAGTAGTAAAGGCTGGGGAGGCTGGGTGAGAATCAAAATGACTTGTGAGCAGGAGGTAGATCTGGCTTTGGTGGCAGCCTCAACAAGGTAAATAACAGAGCTGGAGAGTTAGGCTGGGGTCACATTGTGGGAAGTCTAGAGCACCCTAAAAAGAAAGCTTGATTTCATTAGATGAAAAAAAATAAGGAGCCACGGCATCCTTACTGTCCCCCTCCATGGCAGTGTGAAGCTCCAGGAGGTGAACCTGTCCTGCCGTGCTCCCCAGATGAAGTCTGCAGCAACCACGCCTGCTCAGGTGTCAGCACCTCCAAGGCCTCTGAACATGAGCTCTGACTGGCTGTCTGTCAGGTCCTGGCCCTGTGGCTTGTGTGGGTCAGGTGAGTGTGCATTCACTCTGGCAGTGGCCAGGTGCCACAGATGCGAGGCTGGACTGCAAAAATGAGCATCTCTAGAGACCCTGCTCTAGGTCCCACAATACTCCCTCTCCTGGCTTAGCATCACCTCCAGCCACCTATCCCTGTGCCCTCCTAGGCCCATGCCCTGCAGCTGATTATGCATTCTGAGTTTTTCAGCCCAGGTAAGACTCTGGAGAAAAGATTTGTTGGTGAAGTAAGAAACAAAATGAACAAAGAACAATCTGGAGAGAAGGGACTCTGGGGGAGGGGAGCCACCACTTATGGGGTGAGAAAAATTGGGTAAAGAGCAGTGAGCTTCCAGGCTGGTCAAGGGTGGGTGTCCCCTCTGGAGGAAGAAGGGGGCCTCCAGGGTCGACCCTTACCTTTTGCTGGCAAGCTCAGCACACCCCCACAGACCAAACCCTGCAGCCAAATCCTGAAAGAGGAAAGTGGACACCAGAAGAGTAGTTTGTGGAGGTGGGCCCTGGTCTCAACTCTTCCCATCCCTGAGTCCCACAATTTGGTTTGTGTGTCTCTCTTCCTCATCTCACAATTCATGTGGCTCCTTCATGAAGGCTCAGATGGGACCCAGTGCTAATGAACCTCCCACTTGCCTGGTTGATGGTTATCAATGATGGTCCTTGTGGGCAAAATCCTTGGTGAAGTTGTGGGTACAGTCTGGGCCTGGAGCTAATGAGACATCCTGACCATTGTTCTTTCAGTATTATCAAAAGGCAGAGGGCCTTAGAGGCAACTATGAGGGTGGCACAGGCCTCCCACCAGGACATGGAGAACTTCCTCAAGTGGATCCAGGAAGCTGAAACCATGCTGAATGTGCTGGCAGAGGCCTCTCAGTGGGAGGACACCTTCCAGGGGGGCACCCAGGCCAGGAAGTTCAGGCAGCAGGTGCAGGTGAGTGGAGGGAGCACAAGCAACACCTTCACCTGGGCCATGCCCAGATCTGTCCACCTGCAGACTCAGGGCTGTTAAAATAGAAGCTGTGATTGTCACCTTTCTCAGCTGTGAAATCCATGCTCTCCAGGGAATGATATGTTCTATTAATAACACTTATAACTTCTTTTATTTAGTATTAGAGGCAGAAGAACTTGCTTTATGGAAGTAGTACTTGTTGATTAGGCTTATGGGCTCATGATTTTTCTGTTGTGCCTCATTTCCAGCAATATTCCAAATCAGCCTATTTAATGCTAAATTATAAGGGCATTTTCCCTTAACATGAAGTTATTTCTTCCCCTTTTATTAGAAGCTTAACTTAAAAAAATGAAAAAAAAAACACTCTGGCTTGGTTTATAACTAAGGATATAGGTTGAAAAGTATTCATTTTATGTCTTTAACTTGATAACTGATTATATTTTTTCCTACATGAAATGTGTTAATACAAAATCTTTTCTCTAAAAGAATTTATGTGGACCCCTGTGAAGCATGCCATAAGCTTCCCTCTGCCCCTAAGTGCCCTCAAAGCCCCTTTCTTTGTGCAGAATGAGCCATTCTGCAGTCATGTAGACCCTCTTGCTTGAAACTTGGTTCAAGGCCCTTCTCACTTGAGAAGTCTCCTTGCCTGCTGTGCTGTACTACTCCTTGTTCTTTAGGCCATTTAGTCTCACATGGTTTGAGAGTGATCCCTTCTGTAGGCTGGGACTGGGCATTCCCTCCAATCCCATTGATCGTGCACTTCTCTGAAGGTGGGCAGATCTGTCTCCAGCTGTTGCCTACACAGTGCCTTGGGTGCAGTCCTGAGAACACACCACCAGCCAGCCTTATGCTATTGTCTTTCATATTTGTTTTTATTCTTTCATATTTTTAAGGTGAGTAAAAATTGATCAAGACTCAATTCTTAAACCCTGGGTCTGTTTGGGTCTTTATTTAGGAAAGAAACACAAGTTCATTTGAAGTGATGTTTGAGTCATGATGGGGTTCTGCAAAAGCCACTCAGAGTTGCACCATTTTACTTTGCTTCTCTCTTGTCTTCTTAATTTTCCTTGAAGCAGTTGCTGAATAATTGGTCATAGTCACATTTGAAGTTGTTCTTTCAGGACACATGCCATTCTTTCTGAACATTTTAAATTGTTATGTTTTATACCTCATCAAGGGTAGCATTTTTTACTTTGCCAGATAAACTGAATTTCCCCCCTTTTATCTGGTGGAAAAATGACAGAAACTCTAATATTTGAAACATAGAGCTGTTCCTTGTATACTGAAAATCAGATGTGATAACCCGGTAAATAACAGAGAGAATTCTTGGAGATTGCAAAACATATTTATTTATTTATAACATGCCATTTATGCTCTTCTTTAAACTCCCTGCTCTTTCAATTAAATTACAATTAAAAAATACTTATTGAGTGCTTCCAGCAGGCACCCCACCAGCTGCATAGTTCTTGCCCCCAGCTGGTTCAGAGCTGCAGCCCTGCTGGCAGAGAACTGTCTGTGTGAGGGAATCAGGCCCCACTGGGAGTTTGATTCTGGGAAACCCCCCAACCACACACATGCACAGCAGCCCTACAGAGCACAGAAGCCTCTCTAAAGGCTCCAGCCACCTTGTAGATCCAGTGCCTTCTCTTCTACAGGCCAGAAACCCTAGGCCAGGGAAGTTAGCACCTGCTCAGGTGAGCTTGCTCAGCGCAGGAAGGCAGTGAGGATGGTGCTCTTCTCACTAGTTCTCCTGGCATTATTTACAGGGAGGAAAATCTTTGAGAGGCTAATAAGGGAAGAAGATGCTCCTGGGGCAGTGGGGTGCAGCAGAGAGGGGCTGGTGTGGAGTGGGAAGTGGGGAGCCTGTCTTGCTAGTCATACCTCTATGTTGACTGCAGTGGATGAGCCCCTCACCATGGCTGAGCCTTGGTCTTTTAATCTTTTTTTTTTCAGTTCACTCAAGAAAAATTTATTGAGTACCAACAATGTGTCAGGTGCCCCATGGAGCAGAAGTTCTAGAGGAAAACACCTGAGAGAGAGATGGTAACGCACTATCACCCAAGAGAAGAGAGAACCTCATGCTGATTGATGCTTTCTCAGGAGGAGCAAAATATTTTAATGTTAGTATAGGTCAAACATAATTATGGGGGTAAGACTGCTTAAGAGAAATACCACACACATTCCAAATTCTCCTGGATATGACTTTGAATTTTCAACTGATAAGGATATGTGTTTTCTCCCTTCCATGGATATAGGTACAGTAATTTAGAGTTGAAAATCAGTATATTTGGTGTGTATATATGCAAGTGTGTATGTGCATGTGTATGTGTAAGGGTCATGGAAAAAGAGTGTAAGAAGCTGACTGTGTCCAATACATATTTGCCAAAAACATTTCTCTCCTGTGATTTAGGCAAGGTAATGCTTTCAGGATATAGGTATGAAACCCAGACAGAATAAGATGTGGTTGAGTCTCCCTCTAGCCAGCTAGCCTAAGCCTTTGTGGTCTCTTGTAAGTGACTCATTTTCCTTTTGCATGCTCTTCTGAACAAACTGTGCCTACAACTGATTGTTACATCTAAAAGGAAACAAAACATGTGATCTGGGCACAGGCTGCATATTGATTTAATCCACTTCATAATTCTATTAATGTTCATTCTCTTTAATTCCTGTAATTTGGGACCAAGTTAAAAACTTCCCTCTCCCTTACAATGGCAGTTATTACCAGATAGCAGCAGCTCCATGTTTAAAGTGAACAAACATTTTCACTCTCAGAAACTATATTTGTAAATCTAGGTTAACTCTGTTTCATAGAAAATATTAAGAAGAAATGGGCAGGGGTGGGGCAAAATGGTGGATTGGTGAGGTGTATGTTTTAGTTACTCCTCCAGGGAAGTAGGTAGAAATCCAGGAACTGTGTGGACTGGACACTGCAGAACAATCTGACTTTGGGCATACTTCATACAACACTCATGAAAATGTGGAACTGCTGAGATCAGCAAAATCTGTAAGTTTTTGCAGCCAGGGGACCTGCACCCCTCCCTGCCAGGCTCACTCCTGTGGGAGGAGGGGCTGTCAGTGCTGGGAAGGAGAAGGGAGAACTGCAGTGGCAGCTCTTATCAGAAACTCATTCTACTGATCCAAACTCCAACCATAGATAGACTGAGACCAGACACCAGAGAATCTGAGAGCAGCCAGCCCAGCAGAGAGGAGATAGGCATAGCAAAAAAACAGCAAAACAAACTCAAAAATAAAAGCGGAGGCTTTTGGGAGTTCTGGTGAACATAGAAAGGGGAAGGGCAGAGCTCAGACCTTGAGGCTGATTTGCAAAACCCAAAGAAAAACTGATCTCTCTGCCCTCTGGATCTTTCCTTAATAGCTCTAATTGCTTGGTCTCTTAGCATTTCAATAACCCATTAGATCTGCCAGGAGAGCCCTTTCTTTATTTTTTTTATCTTTTTATTTTCATTTTCTAAAACAGTTACTCTAAGAAGCCCAATACAGAAAGCCTCAAAGACTTGCAATTTGGGCAGGTCAAGACAAGAGCAGAACTGAGAGCTCTGAGACAAAATGCAATAATCCATTGGCTGAGAAAATTCACTAAACACCACAACTTCCCAAGATAAGGGGGGCATCCTCTCACAGCCATCACCGGCCCCATAACCCAGAGCTGCCCCAGACAACTGAATGTGATGGAAGTGCTTACAATAACATGCATACACCACAAAACTGGGCATGGACATTAGCCTTCCCTGCACCCTCAGCTGGTTGTCCCAGACATCGGATGGTGGAGCAGTGGGAATTAACAAGCCCCATTCAGACATCATTTCAGCAGACTGGCAGCCTCCCTACACAGACCAGCAGCCCAGAACCACCCTGGGGGGATGGCACTCACCTGTGACATAGCACAGTCATCCCTCAACAGAGGACCAGGGGGTGCAAGGCCTAGAAGAGGGACCCACTCACAAGTATCAGGGGCGACATGCCAATACCAAGGACTTGTGGGTCAGTGGCAGAGACAAACTGTGGCAAGACTGAACTGAAGGATTGGACTATTGCAGCAGCTTTAAAACTCTAGGAACACCAGGGAGATTTGGTTGTTAGAGCCGCCTCCCTCCCTGACCGCCCAGACACATGCCCCTTATACAGGGTGGGCAACACCAACTACACACACACAAGCTTGGTACACCAACTGGACCCCACAAGACTTACTCCCCCACTTACCACAGAGGCAAAGTGGGGGACAACTGGCTTGAGGGGAACAGGTGGCTCACAGATGCCACCTGCTGGTTAGTCACAGAACGTGTACTCCACAAAGCTGTAGATTTGACAAATTAGAGATAAGGATTTCAATTGATCTACAAATCCGAAAAGAACCCTACCAAGTTAAGCAAATGCCGAGGCCAAGAACAACAGAAGATTTTAAAGCATATGATAAAAACCAGACAATATCGATAATCCAAGCCCAAGCACCCAAATCAAAGGATCAGAAGAAATACAGTACCTAGAGTAACTAATTAAAGAACTAAAGATGAATGATGAGACCATGGCATGGGATATAAAGGACATCAAGAAGAACCTAGAAGAGCATAAAGAAGACATTGCAAGACTAAATAAAGAAAGTAGATGATCTTATGGAAATTAAAGAAACTGTTGACCAAATTAAAAAGATTCTGGATACTCATAGTCCAAGACTAGAGCAAGTTGAACATTGAAGCAGTGACCTGGAAGATGACAGAATGGAAAATGAAAGCACAAAAGAAAGAATGGGGAAAAAAATCAAAAAAATTGAAATGGACCTCAGGGATATGATAGATAATATAAAACATCCAAATATAGGACTCATTGGTGTTCCAGAAGGAGAAGAAAAGGGTAAAGGTCTAGGAAGAGTAGTCAAAGAAATTGTTGGGGAAAACTTCCCAAATCTTCTAAACACCATAAACACACAAATCATAAATGCTCAGTGAACTCCAATTAGAATAAATCCAAATAAACCCACTCTGAGACATATTCTGATCAGACTGTCAAATACAGAAGAGAAGGAGCAAGTTCTGAAAGCAGCAAGAGAAAAGCAATTCACCACATACAAAGGAAACAGCATAAGACTAAGTAGTGACTACTCAGCAGCCAACATGGAGGTGAGAAGGCAGTGACATGACATATTTAAAATTCTGAGTTAGAAAAATTTCCAACCAAGAATACTTTATCCAGCAAAGCTCTCCTTCAAATTTGAGGGAGAGCTTAAATTTTTCACAGACAAACAAATGCTGAGAGAGTTTGCTAACAAGAGAGCTGCCCTACTGGAGATACTAAAGGGAGCCCTACAGACAGAGAAATAAAGAAAGGAGAGAGAGACAAGGAGAAAGGTTCAATACTAAAGAGATTCAGTATGGGTACATTGAAGGATATTAATGAGAGAGGGAAAAATATATACAACAAACATAAACCAAAGGATAAGATGGCTTATTCAAGAAATGCCTTCATGGTTATAACATTGAATGTAAATGGATTAAACTCACCAATTAAAAGATACAGATTTGCAGAATGGATAAAAAAATGAACCTTCAATCTACTGCATACAAGAGACTCATCTTAGACACAGGGACACAAAGAAACTGAAAGTGAAAGGATGGAAAAAAATATTTCATGCCAGCTACAGCCAAAAGGAAGCAGGTGTATCAATATTAATCTCAGGTAAAATAGACTTTAAATGCAGGGGTGTTTTGAGAGACAAAGAAGGTCACTACATACTAATAAAAGGGGCAATTCAACATGAAGAAATAACAATCATAAATGTTTATGCACCCAATCAAGGTGCCACAAAATACATGAGAGAAACACTGGCAAAACTAAAGGAAGCAATTGATGTTTCCACAATAATTGTGGGAGACTTCAACACATCACTCTCTCCTATAGATAGATCAACCAGACAGAAGACCAATAAGGAAATTGAAAACCTAAACAATCTGATAAATGAATTGGATTTAACAGACATATGCAGAACATATCCCAAATCACCAGTAAACACATACTTCTCTAGTGCACACGGGACTTTCTCCAGAATAGATCATATGCTGGGACATAAAACAAGGGTCAATAAATTTAAAAAGATTGAAATTATTCAAAGCACATTCTCTGACCACAGGGAATATAATTAGAAGTTAATAACCCTAAGAGACTTAGAAAATTCACAAATACCTGGAGGTTAAACAACACACTCCTTAACAATCAGTGGGTTAAAGAAGAAATAGCAAGAGGAGTTGCTAAATATATACAGATGAATGAAAATGAGAATACAACATACCAAAACCTATGGGATGCAGCAAAAGCAGTACTGAGGGGGAAATTTATAGCACTATATGCATATATTAAAAAGGAAGAAAGAGCCAAAATCAAAGAACTAATGGATCAACTGAAGAAGGTAAAACATGAACAGAAAACCAATACTAAACCAAGTAGAAGAAAAGAAACAACAATGATTAAAGCATAAATAAATGACATAGAGAAGAAAAAAACAATAGAGATGACAAATAACAACAAAAGTTGGTTCTTTGAGAAGATCAACAAGATTGACAATCCCATAGCTACACTGACAAAATCAAAAAGAGAGAAGACCCATATAAACAAAATAATGAATGAGAAAGGTGACATTAATGCAGATCCTGAGGAAATTAAAAAAAATTATAAGAGGATACTATGAACAACCGTATGGCAACAAACTGGATAATGTAGAGGAAATGGACAATTTCCTGGAAACATATGAACAACCTAGACTGACCAGAGAAGAAACAGAAGACCTCAACCAACCAATCACAATCAAAGAAATCCAGTCATCAACAGGCTTCCCACAAATAAATGTCTAGGGCCAGATGGCTTCACAGGAGAATTCTACCAAACTTTCCAAAAAGAATTGACACCAATCTTACTTAAACCCTTTCAAAACATTGAAGAAAATGGAACACTACCTAACTAATTTTATGAAGCTAACATCAATCTAATACCAAAACCAGGCAAAGATGCTACAAAAAAAGGGAAACTACCGGCCAATCTCCCTACTGAATATAGATGCAAAAATCCTCAACAAAATACTAGAAAATCGAATGCAAAGACACATTAAAAAAATCATGCACCATGACAAAGTGGGGTTCATTCCAGGAATGCAAGGATGGTTCAACATAAGAAAGTCAATGTGTTACAACACATTAACAAATCAAAAGGGAAAACTCAAATGATCATCTCAATAGATGCCGAAAAAGCATTCAACAAAATCCAACATCCCTTTTTGATAAAAACAGTTCAAAAGGTAGGAATTGAAGGAAACTTCCTCAATATGATAAAGAGCATATATGAAAAACCCACAGCCAGCATAGTATTCAATGGTGAGAGACTGAAAGCCTTCCCCTAAGATCAGGTACAAGACAAGGATGACCGCTATCACCACTGTTATTCAACATTGTGCTAGAAGTTCTAGCCAGGGCAATCCAGCAAGACAAAGAAATAAAAGGCATCCAAATTGGAAAGGAAGAAGTAAAAAATGTCATTGTTTGCAGATGATATGATCTTATATCTGGGAAATCCCTGAGAAATTGATGATACAGCCACTAGAGCTAATAAACAAATTTAGCAAAGTAGCAGGATACAAGATTAATGCACATAAGTCAGTAATGTTTCTATATGCTAGAAATGAACAAACTGAAGAGACACTTAGGAAAAAGATACCATTTTCAATAGCAACTAAAAAAATCAAGTACCTAGGAAAAAACTTAACCAAAGATGTAAAAGACCTATACAAATAAACTAGATAACTCTATTAAAAGAAATAGAAGGGGACCTAAACAGATGGAAAAATATTACATGTTCATGGATAGGAAGGCTAAATGTCATTAAGATGTCAATTCTACCCAAACTCATCTACAGATTCAATGCAATCCCAATCAAAATTCCAACAACCTACTTTGCAGACTTGGAAAAGCTAGTTATCAAATTTATTTGGAAAGGGAAGATGCCTTGAAATGCTAAAGACACTAAAAAAGAAAAACCGAGTGGGAGGACTTACACTCCCTGACTATGAAGCTTATTATAAAGCCACAGTTGTCAAAACAGCATGGTACTGGCCCAAAGATAGACATATAGATCAATGGAATCGAATTGAGAATTCAGAGATAGACCCTCAGATCTATGGCCGACTGATCTTCGATAAGGCACCCAAAGTCACAGAACTGGGTCATAATGGTCTTTTCAACAAATGAGGATGGGAGAGTTGGATATCCATATCCAAAAGAATGAAAGAGGACCCCTACCTCAGAACCTACACAAAAATTAACTCCAAATGGAACAAAGATCTCAATATAAGAGAAAGCCCCATAAAACTCCTAGAAGATAATGTAGGAAAATATCTTGAAGACCTTGTATTAGGTGGCCACTTCCTAGACTTTACACCCAAAGCACAAGTAACAAAAGAAAAAATGGATAAATGGGAACTCCTCAAGCTTGCAAGTTTCTGTACCTCAAAGGAATTTCTCAAAAAGGTAAAGAGGCAGGCAACTCAATGGGAAAAAAGTTTTTGGATAGCATGTATCTGACAAAAGACTGATATCTTGGATGTATAAAGAAATCCTACAACTCAATGATGATAGCACAGACAGGCCAATTATAAAATGGGCAAAAGACATGAAAAGACAGTTCTCTGAAGAGGAAATACAAATGGCCAAGAAACACATGAAAAAATGTTCAGCTTCACTAGCTATTAGAGAGATGCAAATTAAGAGCACAATGAGATACCATCTCACACCAATTTCAATGGCTGCCATTAAACAAACAGGAAACTACAAATGCTGGAGGGAATGTGGAGAAATTGGAACTCTTATTCATTGTTGGTGGGACTGTATAATGGTTCAGCCATTCTGGAAGTCAGTCTGGCAGTCCCTTAGAAAACTAGATATAGAGATACCCTTCGATGCAGCGATTGCACTTCTCGGTATATACACGGAAGATCGGAAAGCAGTGACATGAACAGATATCTGCACACCAATGTTCATAGCAGCATTATTCACAATTGCCAAGAGATGGAAACAACCCAAATGTCCTTCAACAGATGAGTGGATAAATAAAATGTGGTATATACACACGATGGAATACTACATGGCAGTAAGAAGGAATGATGTCGTGAAACATATGACATCAATGATCCTTGCAGATATAATGCTGAGCGAAATAAGCCAGGCACAAAAAGAGAAATATTATATGCTACCATTAATGTGAACTTTGAAAACTGTAAAACAAATGGTTTATAATGTAGAATGTAGGAGAACTAGTGATAGAGAGCAATTAAGGAAGGGGGAACAATAATCCAAGAAGAACAGATAAGCTATCTTGGGTAAATTTAATCTTCTGAAAATGCCTGGGAATGACTGTGGTCTGTTAATTTCTGATGGGTATAGCAGGACCAAGTTCACAGAAATGTTGCTATATTAGGTTACTTTCTTGAGGTAGAGTAAGAACACGTTGGAAGTAAAGTAGTTATCTTAGGTTAGTTGTCTTTTTCTTACTCCCTTGTTATGGCCTCTTTGAAATGTTCTTTTATTGTATGTTTTTTTTTTTTATTTTGTTTTTTATTTTTTTATTTTTCATACAGTTGATTTAGAAAAGAAAAGTTTAAAAAAAAAAAAAAACAAGGAAAAAAATATGCAGAGCCCCCTTGAGGAGCTGGTGGAGAATGCAGGGATATTGGCCTGCCCTACCTCAATGGTTGCTAAAATGCCCACAGATAGAGGGGACTGGTGGTTTGATGGATTGAGCCCTCTACCACGGGATTTGCCCTTGGGAAGACTGTTGCTGCAAAGCAGAGACTAGGCCTCCCTATAATTGTGCCTAAGAGCCTCCTCCCGAATGCCTCTTTGTTGCTCAGATGTGGCCCTCTCTCTCTAGCTAAGCCAACTTGAAAGGTGAATTCACTGCCCACCCCCCTACATGGGATCAGACACCCAGGGTAGAGAATCTCCCTGGCAATGTGGACTATGACTCCTGGGGAGGAATGTAGACCCAGCATCATGGGATGGAGTACATCTTCTTGATCAAAAGGGGGATGTGAAAGGAAATGAAATAAAATTCAGTGGCAGAGAGATTCGAAAAGGAGCCGAGAGGTCACTCTGGTGGGCACTCTTATGCACAATATAGACAACCCTTTTTAGGTTCTAATGAATTGGGGTAGCTGGTGGTGGATACCTGAAACTATCAAGCTATAACCCAGAACCCATGAATCTTGAAGACAATCATATAAAAATGTGGCTTATGAGGGTGGACAGTGGGATTGGGGGGCGCCATAGTGATCACACTTCCGTTTGTCTAGTTTGTGGATGGATGAGTAGAAAGGTGGGGGAAGGAAACAAACAAACAAACAGACAAGGGCGCCCAGTGTTCTTTTTTATTTTAGTTGCTCTTTTTCACTTTAATTATTATTATGGTTATTTTTTTGTCTGTGGTAATGAAGGTGTCGGGGATTGATTTTGGTAATGAATGTACAACTACGTAATGGTACTGTGAGAAATCAAATGTACGATTTGTTTTGTATGACTGTGTGGTATGTGAATATATCTCAATAAAATGAATTAAAAAAAAAAAGAAAACAAAAAAAAGAAATGGCTGTGAACTAGATGAAAAGTTTAATTTTAAATTACTTCACTTTTATTGTTTCTATTCCTTTTATTGTAGGCTGTCTCTAAAATCATTTTGGAAGTAAGCTGAGTATATGCACAAGTATCTTTTTAAGTTACTCAGAAAACAAATTGGTAAAGAATAAAGACATTGAACTCCGGATCTGTGATTTGCTTGTTCATAATGATGCTGTGTCATAGAGGCCTTACTAATCCTCTGATTAACTATGGAAAATTTTGCTTTAATCTTTACAACAGCTTAGATCATGAGACAGTGAACACCAAAAAAAAAAAAAAAAAAAAAAAAAAAAAAAAGCCTACAACTCTCCATAGTATTGAACTTGTTTTATTTTAATTTTAATTGGGATTGTTCAGATACTATACAATTATCCAAAGATCCAAAGTGTACAATCAGTTGCCCCTGGTACCCTCATACAGCTGTGCATCCATCACCACACTTAATTTTTGTTCAATTTTTAGAATGTTTTCGTTACTCCAGACAAGAAATAAAGTCAAAGATGTAAAAAGAAAAAAAAAAAGAAAAGGAAAGGAAACTCGAATCCTCCCATATCCCTAACCAAACCCTCTCAATTGTTGACTCATAGTGTTGGAATAGTACATTTGTTAGTTTATGAAAGAATGTTGAAATACTACCAACTGTAGTATATAGTTTGCAATAGTTAAATATTTATTCCCCATATGCCCCTCTATTATTAACTTCTAGATGTATTGTCATACATTTGTTCTGGTTCATGGAAGAGATTTCTAATGTTTGTACAGTTAATCATGGACATTACCCACCATAGGATTCAGTTTTATACATTCCCATCTTTTGACCTCCAACTTTCCTTCTGGTGACATATATGACTCTGAGCTTCCCCTTTCCACCTCATTCATGTGCCATTCAGCACTGTTAGTTTTTCTCACATCTTGCTACCAACACCCCTGTTCATTTCCAAACATTTAAGTTCATCCTAGCTGAACATTCTGCTCACACTAAGCAACCACTACCCATTCTTAAGCCTCATCCTATATCTTGGTCCCTTATATTTCCTGTCTATGAGTTTACATATTATAATTAGTTCTTATCATTGAGACCCTGCAATATTTGTCCTTATGTGTCTGGCTTATTTCACTCAGTATACTGCCCTTGAGGCTTTGTCATCAACCCATTTTTTACATGGTTTTGTTCACACACCATACATTCCATCCTAAGTAAACAATCATTGGTTCTCTGTATGGTCACATATTTATGTGTTTACCACCTTCACCACTATCTATATAAGGGCATCTACATTTCTTCCACATGGCAGGAGAGAGCACCAAAGAAGGTAGAGAGGCAAAAGAAAGAGGGAGAAAATGACAGCTAGGAAGTAGCAAAAGGAAAAGTAACCTTAAATCAAAGTAGAGTAAAGAGTCAAACAACACCATCAATGTCAAGTGTCTAACATGCCTCCCCTGTTGCCCCCTTTTATCTGCATTTACCTTGGTATATCACCTTTGTTACATTAAAGGAAGCATAATACAATGATTCTGTTACTTACAGTCTCTAGTTTACATTGATTACATCCCTCCCTCAATGCATCCCCATTTTTAACACTTGCAAGGTTGACATTTGCTTGTTCTCCCTCATAAAAGAACATATTTGTACATTTTATCACAACTGTTGAACACTTGAGATTTCTCCAAGTTACACCATCCCATTCTTTATCTTTCCTCCTTTCTTCTGGTGTCTCACATGCTCCTAACCTTCCTCTTTCAACTGTATTCATAGCTATCTTTGTTCAGTGTACTTACATTGCTGTGCTACCATGTCCCAAAATTGTGTCCCAAACCATGCACTCCTGTCTTCTCCTATCACTATGTAGTGCTTCCTTTAGTATTTCCTGTAGGACAGGTGTCTTGTTCACAGTCTCTCATTGTCTATTTTTCAGAAAATATTTTGAGCTCTCCCTCATATTTGAAAGACAGCTTTGCTGGATATAGGATTCTTTGTTGGTGGTTTTTCTCTTTCAGTATCTTAAATGTATCATACCACTTCCTTCTTGCCTGCATGGTTTCTGCTGGGGGATCCCCACATTGTCTTATTGAGCTTCCTTTGTATGTGATGGATTGCTTTTCTCTTGCTGCTTTCAGGATTCTCTCCTTGTCTTTGACATTTGATAATCTGATTATTAAGTGTCTTGGCGTATGCCTATTCAGATCTATTCTGTTTGGAGTATGCTGCACTTCTTTGATCTGTAATTTTATGTCTTTCATAAGAGATGGGAAATTTTCATTGATTATTTCCTCTATTATTGCCACTGCCCCTTTTCCCTTCTCTTCTCCTTCTGGGACACCAATGATACATACATTCTTGTACTTTGTTTCATCTTTAAGTTCCCAGAGACATTGTTCATATTTTTCATTCTTTTCTCCATCTGCTCCTTTGCATATAGGCTTTCAGGTGTTTTGTTCTCCAGTTCTTGACTGTTTTCTTCTGCCTCTTGAGATCTGCTGTTGTATGTTTTCATTGTGTCTTTTGTCTCTTGTGTTGTGCCTTTCATTTCCATAGATTCTACTAGTTGTTTTTTCTTGAACTTTTGATTTCTGCCTTATGTATGCCCAGTGTTTTCTTTAGAGCCTCTATCTCTTTTGCAAAATATTCTCTAAATTTTTGAATTGATTTAGCACTAGTTGTTTAAATTCTTGTATCTCAGTTGAAGTGTATGTTTGTCCTTTTGACTAGGCCATAGCTTCATTTTTCTTAATGTAGGTTGTAGTTTTCTGTTGTCTAGGCATCTGACCTCCTAGGCCAACCCAGTCAGGTTTTCCCAGATGAGAACAGGCTCAGTTCACAGAAAGAGGTAATATTCAGTATCTGGTTACCCTGATGGTTTTTCTTAGAGGATTGATACACCTGTGATTTTCTGTCTGCCAGGTACACCTGTCAGCCTGTCACTGCCTGTGTAAGTGGGTGTGGCCTGTGGCTCTCCTCCACCAGGCTTTGGGGTAGAGCTGGGCCCCTCCCTTTCCTCTTGGGAAGCTATGCCCCCTCCAGAGATGTCAACTGCATTGCATATCAATAAGCTCTTTGTTTCTCTGACTCTGCTGATGAAAGTGTTTTGATTTTAAAATGTCTGAGGCTGTCTTTACTGTAAAGCACTGCAGGCTGAAAATGGCTGAGGTTTTCTCCACAGAGAAAGGGACAGCAAAGCTCCCAGGTTCACCCATCAGCCAGAGATAGCACCTGATCCTCTGGGCTCCCAATCCTGAGAAAGATATGTCCCCTGACTCTCCCAAGGTCAGTTGTCACCAAAAGCCTCTGTCTCCTTGTTGAGGATTCACTGTCGGTATTGAGCAGTTAACATTAAAACCCCAGTTGGAGCTGAGCTGAGAGAGTGCTGCTTTCTAGCACCACAAGTCTTCCATTTGGGAGGGGCTCTTTGCTCTTGGCTCTCAGCACAGGTCCACAGTTTTACTTACAGATTTTATACTGTGATCTCGGGCATTCCTCCCAGTTCAGGTTGGTGGATGATGAGTTGACAGTCACGTTTGTCTCCCTGCAGTTATTCCAGGTTATTTACTAGTTTTTTGGTCATTTATGAATTGTTCCAGAGGGGACTAACAGTCTTCCACCCCTCTCTATGCTGTCATCTTAGCTCCTCATCTCATATTTTCATTTCTTTTTGCTGAGGTGATCTTGGTTAGTGGTAAGTTGTATTTGCTTTTCTGTTTACCTTTGGTTGTTCACACAAGTGTGGACCATGAACAACCTGGCCATGAGGAATGACCATTTTCTGCCATGATCCTATATTTACTTCAAAAACCTCTTTTCTGAGCTACAGTTGGGTGATCACTGCAGGCAGCAGTGGGCCAGGAACAGGGCTTTCTCCTTCTTTCTGGGTTGTGGTCACAGGACCCAGGACCTAGGTGGCAGCCTGGCTGGGACCTTCTGGCAACACTGGGGCTGGTCATGAGGCCTGACCCACACTCCCCATTCTGCCAGTGCTGCTGGTGTTGGAGGAGGCAGCTGGGAAGCTGTCCTGCAGAGTGACAGCACCTTCTCCTTTTGCTGCTTCTTTTGTGCTGCCTGAGGAATGGCCCAGCCTTGGCAAGGCTGCAGTTGGGCAAAGGTGCTGGAGCCTGGGGCTGAGGCATCAGATGGGGACTATCTCCCCCTAGGAAGTGAGGGAGAAAGAGGGTTGGGGATGGTGACTGGGGGGCTGGAATCTGGGTTAAAGGTGGCAGGGGCCTGCTAACCCTCAGGAGAGCCCTGAAGTAGCTGCAAGGGGATAACCTGGCAGTGCATGGGGGCCACCGAGGACTAGCACCTCCCATTTCAGGATGGAGAGGAAGGTCATAAGGCTAGGAGAAAAGTGGCTCAGCAGGAAGAAGAGAGTGAGAGAGAGGAACCGGTGATCACCTGGCGGCAGCGGTGGTGGCTGCTGATAAGAGAGAAGTAGGGATGTGCTCACAGACATAGGGGACTGGTGGTTTGATGGGCTGAGCCCTATACCACAGGACTTGCCCTTGGGAAGACTGTTGCTGCAAAGAAGAAGCTAGGCCTGCCTATAATTGTGCCTGAGTCTCCGCCTGAATCCCTCTTTGTTGCTCAGATGTGGCCCTCTCTCTCTAGCTAAGCCAACTTGGCAGGTGAAATCAATGCCTTCCCCAATACATGGAATCTGACACCCAGGGGAGTAAATCTCCCTGGCAACATGGAATATGACTCCCAGGGAGGAAACTAGAATGAGCATCATGGAATGGAGAACGTCTTCTTGACCAGAAGAGGTATGTGAAAGGAAATGAAATAAGCTTCAGTGACAGAGAGATTCCAAAAGGAGCTGAGATTTCACTCTGGTGGGCACTCTTATGCACAATATAGACAACCCTTTTTAGGTTCTAATGAATTGGAATAGCTAGCAGTAAATACATGAAAGTATCAAACTGCAACCCAGAACCCTTGAATCTTGAAGATGATTGTATAAAAATGAAGCTTATGAGGGGTGACAATGTGATTGGGAAAGCCATATGGACCACACTCCCCTTTGTCCAGTGTATGGATGGATGAGTAGAAAAATGGGGGCAAAAAAAAAGGAGAGAGAAGCAGGGACCATGGCTCTGGTGGTGGCAGTACAGCGACTTCCATGTATTTATTTTAATTTAATAAATTCTATTTTGAAATAAATTCAATCTTACAGGAAGAGTTGCAAAAACTTTTCAAACCCCATTCATAGAGCTCCATCATACCCTGACCCCACTCCCCCAATACCCCGATCCACCACCTTTAACATCCTGTCACACCACCATTTCTTTCTTTCCCTCCCTCTCTCCTTCCCTTCCTCCCTCCCTGTCATCCATCATCTATTGCTCTGTCTTCTGATCATATGAGAGCAAGCTGCACACATCTTTGAACAAATATAACTCACATATACCTGTCCCATGGACAAGAACTTCTTTTATACAATCTCACTAAGCACAGCTAAGAAGTTCAAGAAATTCAACATTGATACAAAGCTTACATTCTGTATTTCCTTTTGTGTGTGTATGTGTGTGTGTCCCATCTGTGTCCCTTTGAGCCTCCTCTCCTCCATCCTCAGATCCCATCCAGGATCATCCTTGACATTTAATTGTCTTCTATTTAGACTTTTTTTTAATTGTGGAAACATATATATAGCTTAAATCTTCCCATTCCAACCCTTCTGTATCATTCCATTAGTGGGATTAATCACATTTGAATGTTGCAATGCTATCACCTTCCCACCATCCATTTCTAGAAGTTTCCCTTCACTTCAAACAGAAACCCTACTCTCATTTCTTAACTCCCTGTTGCCCCTTCCCCCACTTCTCAGAACCCCTATTCTATTTTTCATCTCTATGGTCATATTCTCTGATACTTTCTTTGTGTTTATTATGGGGTTTAAATTTAACATCTTAAATCTATAACAATCTTGTTTATCTTTGATACCAACTTCACTTCAATAGGACACATAAACTATGTTCCTATACTCCATCATTCCCCCACATTTATGTAATTCTTGTCAAAAATTACATATTTTACATTGAGTCCAAAACCACTGATTTATCATTACAGTTTATGTATTTTAGATCCTGTAGTAAGTAAATAGTGGAGTTACAAATCAAAAATACAGCAGTATTGGTATTTAAATTTACCATGTGATCTTTCCTGGAAATCTTTATTTCTTCATGTAGTTTCAGTCAGTTTTTTAGTGTCCCTTCCTTTCAGCCTGCTCAACTCTCTTTAGCATTTCTTATAGGACTGATTACTGGTGATGAAGTCCCTCAGCTTTTGATTATCCAGGAATGTTTTTATCTCCCCCTCATTTTTATCCTCCAGGTGTTTGTGAATTCTCCAAGTCTCTGATAGATATTGACTACTATTTGCATTCCATTGTGGTCAGAGAATGTGCTTTGAACAAATTCATTTTTTAAAAAAATTTATTGAAGCTTCTTCTAATGTCCCAGCATATGGTCCATTCTGGAGAAAGATCTGTGATCACTAGAGAAGAATGTGTATCCCAGTGACATGAGATGTAATATTCTATATATGTCTGTTAAAATTTTCTGTATCTCTCTCTCCTTTCTTTGTTTCTCTGTTGGTAGGGCTCCCTTTAGCATCTGAAGTAGGGCAGGTCTTTTATTAGCAAAATCTCTTAGCATTTGTTTGTGAAAAATTTAAGCTCTCCTTCAAATTGAAGGAGAATTTTGCTGGATAAAGTATTCTTGGTTGGAAATTTTTCTCTCTCAGAATTTTAAATATGTCATGCCACTGCCTTCTTGCCTCCATGGTGGCTGCTGAGTAGTCACTACTTGGTTTTATGTTGTTTCCTTTGTATGTGGTGAATTGGTTTTCTCTTGCTGCTTTCAGAACTTGCTCCTTCTCTTCAGTATTTGGGAGTCTGATCAGAATATGTCTTGGAGTGGGTTTATTTGGATTTATTCTATTTGGAGTTCACTGGGCATTTATGCTTTGTGTATTTATATTGTGTGGAAGGTTTGGAGAGTTTTCCCCAACAATTTCTTTGAATACTCTTTTAGACCTTTACCATTCTCTTCCACTTCTGGGACACAAATGGGTCTTAAATTTGAATGTTTTATTTTATCTATCATATCCTTGAGATCCATTTCAATTTTTTCCAATTTTTCCCCATTCTTTCTTTTGTTCTTTCATTTTCTGTTCTGTGGTCCTTGAGGAAGCTGATTTGTTGTTCAACTTCCTCTCATCTTGTATTATGAGTATTCAGTCTTTTTAATTCAACCTATAGTTTCTTTAATTTCCATAAGATGTTCAATTTTTTATTTACTCTTGCAATTTCTTCTTTATGTTCTTCTAGGGTCTTCTTTATGTCTTTTATATCCTGTGCCATGCTCTTCTTCATGTCCTTTATTTCCTGTGCCATGCTCTCATTGTCTGTCTGTAGTTCTTTGATTAATTGTGCTAAGTACTGTGTGTCTTCTGATCTTTTGATTTGGGTGTTTGGGCTTGAGTTCTACATATCATTTGGTTTTATCATATGCTTTAAGATTTTCTGTTGTTTTTGACCTCCTGGCATTTGCTTTACTTCATCTCTAATATGTCACAACTGTAGCTTGGTGGTGTACACTTTATCTAACCAGCAGATGGCATCTGTGAGTCACCTATTCCCCTCAAGTCAGTTCTCCCCAACTTTGTCTTTGAGGTGTGTGGGGATCTGACCCTTATAGAGTCCAATTAGTGCACTTAATTTGGGTGTGTTTGTGCTGTCTGCCCTGAATGAGGGGTGCATGGCTGAGCAGTTAGGGAGGAAGGGCAGCTTTAATAATCAAACCTCCCAGGTGTTCCTGGAGATTTAAGGCTGTTTTCTGCCACTGAACCACAAGTTCTTGGTATTGGCATAGGTTCCCTCAGATTTCTGAGTGGTTCCACCTTCCTTGCTGTGCTCTTCCAGGACCTTTGCTGAGGGAGGGCCTTGCCACATCACAAGTGTGCACCAGTCTCCAGGGAAGCCCTGGGATGTCAGGCCATGCTGGGGTGCTCCCAGCCCACTTCAAAGATGGTTGAATGGGGCACAATAACTTCCCCCTTTCCATACAGCACCACCCTCCCAGCTCTGGGACAATCATCTGTGGGTGTATTAAGGGCCACTGTCCATAGCCAATACTGTGGCATGTGCATGTTCCTGCAGGAAAGTATCCTCATCACACCGGTCTTCCAAGCATGACTCTGGGCTGTGGGCCAAGCCCCAGGCAGGAGTATCCCCTGCCCACTGGGGAGATAGCTGCAAGTCATGTGGTCCATTCTCCCTTTGGCTCCCCTTTGCTCCCCTTGGCCTGAGACAGTCAGCAGCAGGTGTGGGAAGGGTTATCCTCCATGTCAGACATCAAGACATTAGCCCAGCCTGTTCCTGCCATGCTTCACTCTGGGGCTTTCCCCACCATATCTACAGCTGCTCCCAGGCTTTTTTTATTAAAGAACTAGTCTGTCTCCCAATATCAACCCACCATTTCCCCACACTGCAGCATGGCCGAGGGACTTTCAGCAGACTCACTCACTCATTTCAGAAGGCAGACTCCTGGTTTCACCAACTGCACAGTCCCTGTAGATTTAGCATACCTTGTCTGGCTGGTGCTACTCTGGAACTGATGTTCTGAGTCACTTTCTGGTTTCCATCTAGTGTTTTTCACAGAGGTGTTTTTTTGCCCTGTCTCACCTAGCCAAAATCTTAGGTTCTCCCCCATGCATTTTTAAACAATGAAAAACTGCCCTTCATATTAGAACTCTCCAGTAACAATCAAATGTATTTAAGTATTATAAATGTTACTTACATTGTTTCCCCAAACAAAGAAAAACACATTTTTTGTCGATCTCAACATGGTACTCCTGTTTATGTTCTCATCCTTCACTGCCTGAGGTTATAGTCAGAAGTGTACACTTATTCATTGTCCATGACCCCCTCAAACAAATGACACTATAAAGAAATTCAGTTTAAAAACAGTTTGCAACCATGTCCCATGTTAAAAAAAAAATGAAAGAAAGAAAGAAAGAGAGAAAGAAAGAAGGAAAGAAGGAAGAAAGAAAGAAAGAAAGAAAGAAAGAAAGAAAGAGAGAAAGAAAGAAAGAAAGAAGAAAGTAAAACCAAATAAACTCAAATACTCTCCAACTCAAATGTGCATATGGAAACAATTCAATGATATCATGCCAATCTTGGAGGAAAGTCAGTAAGAGATTATGCTTAAAGAAGGGAGTGCAGGAGATGCTGTCCACTCAGCAATGTGTAAGTTTCCTGAAGAATTTGATCTGCTCATGTAGGGGAGAATGTATGGGTTATTTGCTAATTGGGGTACATCAAATTGATCTTCTTTTCAGTATACCAAACAGCATCTTATAAAGGCCTTGGTATTACTGCTTCCAACTGGTTTTGAGGGAACTAGACCTCCACAGCTTTTAATATGGTATATTGTTGAAGGATGGCTTAAGATTGATTGTGATGAAATGGCTTTCTATCATAAAGATATTGAAAGAAGATGACTCCAACTGACTACACATAAAATTTATTGTAAATTTTTGTTGGCTCTTGTCCAATGACAAAACATTAAGGAGGTAAACACCAGTAAGTGCCTGCCCCTTGGGAAGTTAGATCCATTCCATCTACACCATAGCTGTCATCATCCATAATCTTGGACAGACCAAGATCAGAGATTTTGATTTCTCCACATGCTGTTCCATCTACCAGAAGTATGTTCCCTGGTCTATGATAATAATGTATAATGGGAGATTTGATCTCACTGAGTTATCTTACTGCATTCACAGTCTGCCTTACAAAAGACTGAGCTTCTTTCTCTGACATTAATTTAGGTCACTTCAGCTAGAAATCCTGATCACTGCCTTCATGGTGTCCCAACACTGTATAAAATGGGTCTGTATCCTAGGAAAAATAATCATAGAGTTTAACTCTTCTGTGGTAATCCAGTTCTTTGTGTATTCTATACTCTGCATGGCATGTTTGTGGCAGTTTTCTCTTATCTCATCTCTCCAGCTTTTATTAATCTGATGGATCTTAAACAGCAGCATATCTTTGCTTAAAAATGTCAAAAGTCTTATATACTTCACTAAAGCAACCTCTACCAAATAGATGAAGTAATAAATATCTTTCATTTAATGTTGGGTGATCTTCAAACTGTGATATATCTTCATTGTTTAATTTTTGAATTCCCAAATGAGAAGATTTCTGATTTTTTCCAAACATTCAAGCTCTGCCTGGTTTTCTGTCTCTTCCTTTATGAGATGTCCTAGTCTAAGTTTGAAAATTTCCTCCTGTTCATGATATTCTGCCAAAGTCAACAGTTGTGGTTAAGTTTGGTCTAATAAAAGGATCATTTTCTGCTCCATTGACTGCTTTGTTTTACCTTTGTTTGGCTTCAGAATTGTTAGAGGGTGCCTGAGAATTATTAGCTGTGGGAGGTTCAAGTTTGGCTAGAAGTTTCCTTTGTCTTTCAATATCTTCCCTTTGCTGATTAACCCATTCTTGTTGCTTTGCAAGATTCTGAAATGCAAAGCCATCTGTCCATTGGTCAGTAAATGAAGCACCCTGTCTAACAGTTGTAAAGTGCCCAAGGCCTAATCTCTCTTGGATACTCTTCTCTCTGCTTGACAATTTTTCTTGTGCATTCTTTTCAATAAGAAATTTCTTGCCCATTGATATGCACTTGTTTAGTCACTATTTGTATTTTTCAAGTAATTTTGTTGTTCATCTATTTATTTGCCATCTGACATCATAGATAGCCCTAAGCAAATCATCTATACAATATACCTTCTTTTCCAGGTCTTGGTTTTTATGACTTTCTAAAGCTGCTAACTTCAGCATTATGAGATCAGTCTGAGTAATTTTAAAGGATAACTGCTTTGGTTCTACATACGGTGGTCCCCAAAAGCTAATGCAGTAGGAAAAGGACTACTGGTCAAACAGATGAGGAAGGAGTGGAATTGAATGTGAATTTTGAGGAGATTGAATTGCAGAAGGGATGCCTCTTACTGGACTTGAGCCACTCCCACCTTGGTATTCAAAAGTCACTAATTTTGTGCCCAAGTTCCCCAATACTTTTTCTCTGACTGTATCATTCTGGTTTTCTGATTTTTCCTTTCTTTCCCTGGATGATGCTGATGGTTTCTTCCTAGGAATCTCTAATTTCTTGTCATTTAAATAGCCCAGGCTTCCAAAACTATAATTAGAGCTTTCATTATTTGTTGAGGCTTTAGCTCTAAGGCTTCAATTGACTGTGCTCCTGCTTGCAGCTGCATAAATCTAGTGTCCAATCATTCTTGCCTTCCTGGATCCAGACTATGAAGCTCATCCATTGCACCTACCCTAGGTCTCCTGGGTTGCACCCTGTGATTCAGCAGGCTGTTGCATTGAGCCCAGGATTGCAGATATGGAGAGCTGCAACAAAAGTGGAGTCTCCTTCAAATTTCCACTGCTGCTTTGGAGACTCATAAAGCCACTTTCTTGGAAATGAACTCTCAACCTGTGACCACAGAGGCCACAACTGTACTTGCACTAGCCTCAGTCTTGGCAGGGGCCATGCTGAGGGCAAGAGAGAGAAGGAGGGCAGGGAGGGGAGAGTCAAGGGATGGGTGATGAAGCCAAGAAGAGGATGGTGGAGCAGGAAGAGGTGAAGGGAAGAGAGGGGATGGGAAGGGAAGAAATGGGAGTAGAAAGCAAATGGGCAGGTGCAATGGGGAAGAGGTAGAGGGAGGAAACAAAGGGGCATAGAGCATGTGCTTACCAGGGCTGGAGTCAGGGCTGGAGTGTGGGCAGCACTGGCAGAGGAGACTCTGTGGGCAGAACCTGCTGGCCTCTCAGCAGTGTGTCAGCCTCTGGCATCACCCAGGTGTCAGCAGACCATGGATGGCAGCTGAGGCAACCAGAGTGGGGTGACCTCTGCATCAGTTACAGGTAGTGGTGGCTGCAGCTGCAGCTCAGTTTTGACACTCCAAAAACCACACCTCATCCATACACAAATTTAGTAGTGCTAAAATCAGATGGTCTGAATATAAACGCATTGAGAGGCATAAATTTTCCAGTAAATGAAATATTTATGTTCCCTTGCAAAATTTATCCTTTGCTGGCACCAGGGTAACATGCAGGCCAAATCAGTTATAATGGATTAAATGCTATGGATGCATGAGACATTCTCAGAGCTGATGCTCTATCTCAGCTGGTGGGATCAGGCACCAGGCTCTTTGGAGTTTTCTCTGCTATAGGGAAACTCTCACTAGGAAATCCTCCATAGACCCACAGAATAGCCCCAATTTACAAACAAGACTAATGATTCAGTTAAAGGTTATCATAATTGTATTACTACATACTTTTCAAATGATTGGTTGCTGCAATCATTAATTCAATCAGACCTATGGTATTTTTACAGATTCAATAATTTATTCATTCAAGGGACAGAAGAGAAAATGGATCAAGGGTCACAGAAGGAAAGAGGTCAATGATAAGAAGGAGGTGGCTTACATCCAACATGCTATGTAAATGAAACTGGCAGAAGGCTGAAAGTTAAATTTCGGGGAATGAAGAAAGTTGCCCAATCAAATGGACTCAGAGTTGAAATTGTTGTTCTTTAGACAGATACATCAAACAAACAAACAAACAAACAAAAAAGAACATAGGAAGGAAAGAATGAGAGGTGAATATGAGGGGAAAGAATTTTCCAGACAGAGGGAAGGACAAGAAGCACAGGTATTTCTTGGCCTATAGTAGGAAAAGCAAGGAGACAAGTGTGGCTCTAGCTAAAGGAACAGAGGGAAAAAAGGAAATAATCCACAGATATGAACACTGAAAGAATTTTGGAATTTATACTAAATGAGCAGGAAATCTCAATGAATGGGAGTTATTTATGTTTTAGCCTTCATCACATTTGAAAAACTTCTGCCATTATTACTTCCATTTCTCATTACTGTTGCCCTTTTTCTTTCTCTCTCTCCCCTCCTTCAGGACCTACAATTACACATATTATTGGGCTGCTAGATGTCCCACAGCCAAATGATGCTTTGTTCATTTTCTTTTTCAGTCCCTTTTTTCCTGATTTGGAGTTTCTATTCCTATAACTTCCAGTTCCCTAATCTTTTCTTCTGCAGTGTTTAATCATTTCATCTTCTGTTACTCCTATCCAGTGTATTCTTCATCTCAGATATTGCAGTTTTCATCTCTAGAAGTTTGATTTGAGATTTTATTTTGTATCTTCCATGTCTCTACTTAACATGCTCAATCTTTCCTCTACTTTCTTTTAACATATGGAGTATAGATATACTACAGTTAAAATAGCAGCTTTTATGCCCAAGTCCACTAATTCTATCATCTGTGGTATTTCTGAGCCTATGTCCATTGATTCTTTTTTTCTCGTTATGAATTTTACTTTCCTGTTTCCTTGCCAGGTGCCAGATATTGTGGCTATTATCTTGCTGTGTGTTGGATATTTTTGTATTACTACATAGTCTTTTTTATGCCAAGGAATTCCAGTGCTACTGGGCCTTCCTTCTGTCTAGAAAATTCTTTTCCTTTGTATCTGTCTTCTGTTCCTTCATTCTTTCCTTTGACATTGCTGTCTCAAAACAGCAATTCCAACTCTGGGTCCATTTGATTGGACAACTCTCTGCATCTCCCAAATTTAACTTTCAGCCTTCCTGTCTGTTTCATTTACATAGTGTGGTGAATGTAAGCCACCTCCGTTTTATCTTTGACCTCTTCCCTTCTGTGACCCTCAATCCACTGTTCTTATTCTGTCCTTTGAATGAATAAATGCTTTGGTCAATAACAAATCATAAATCTGATAGAATTAATGATTGAAGCAATCACATGAACAATATATAATATGGTTATGATAGCTTAAACCAAAAGCTTTAACATAATCACTAGACTTCTTTGTAAATTGGGCTGTTCTGAAAGAGTCCTGTAGAGGGTTTCCCAGTTGGAGTTTCCCTAACATGTCTAACAACCTTGGAAGTCACTGAAGTGTTTATATCAGGATTCTTAAACTAAAATGCTTGTAAGAGCTAAGCAGGAAACACAAAATTGTAAGGAGAGGATCAAGTATAGGAGAAAAGGGCTCTAAGAAAACAAAATCACTGAGGGGGCATCCAAATGATGCTACTTGATTTCATTTTATTTCAGCCCATTGACAACACCAGTGTTGTTGATCAATTTCCCAACAAAGTTGAAAATCTGAATTTTTATGTTATCTCCCAATTTTAAAATATTAGTAATTTTAAAACATGTTAGTCATTTAAAAATATGATGAAGCCAAATAAAAGGTATCAGCATGTGAATCTGGCCTTTGGATTGCAGATTAGCAATCTCTGGTTTAAAGGAGAGGTAAATTTTATAATTCATTTGTTTCAGAACTTACAGGTCAGTGGCATGATGGAAGTTTGATGTGGCATGATGCAGTCCCTCATGCTCCACAGAAGTATATCCAGCAATTGTTGTAGCTCAGTCTCATTGAAATACCCCATCTTCTGCCCCCAACCCTAAATATTTTAATAAGCCATTTTTGCAAGCCAAATAATACAGGATGTTTAAACCTGTGACTCTTGCTGTTCCTCATTAGACATGCCTGGGTGGCTTTTAGAAACACCAATTGCCTGCCCCACCCCAGGTCAATTAAATTAGAATCAAGGGGAATCCCTTTTGAGATCCTAAACATTCATGTACACTCCACCTGAGAAAAGGCTAGTGGTGGGCCACTTGATGGGGAAAGGTTGAGTCTTTCTAGTTAGATGGCCCATGATGTAAAATCTTCCCAGAGCACCAAACAATGGGATGATGTGAAATATTGGTGAGAACATGAATGCTTCTAATGACCAGGTAATATGCCTTTCAATTTTTTACATATAACTCAGATGGTGTTCAAATAAGTGAATGAAGTCAATTTTAACAAAATTCTTTTCACTCCCATTGACTTATTTACTATACATTTCTGAGACTTATCACCTAGAAAAATAAGAACTAGAATCATGCTGAACCCCATCTCATTCTAGAGCAATGAATCTCATTTGGGACAATTTGTCTCCCTAGGAGACATTTGCTAATGTTTGGAAACACTTTGATTGTCACAACTGGGGGTGTTACCAACATTTAGTGGGTACAAGCCATCAATGCATCTTACAACACATAGGACAGCCCCCCAGAACAAGGAATTACCAATAGTGCCAAAGTTGAGAAATCCTGGTTGAGTTGTGTTGGTTAATTTCATGTGCCAACTTGCAACTTGGCTAGGCTGTGGTGTGCAGTTGTTTGTTAAAGCAGTGGCCTGATTTTTACTGTGAGGGTATATCACAGATGGATTTAAATCCTTGGTTGCATTTACGGCTGATTGCATCCACATCTGATTGCATCAACAATCAACAAGGAGACTGTCTTCAGCAATGAGAGGAGTTTCTTCATCCCTTCAGTTAGAGGCCTGAAAGTGAGAACTGAGGATTTAGCAGTCAGAAAGACTATTTATACTTCAGACAGCCTGTTTCTTCTGGGGAAGTCAGTGTCACTTTCTTTGTAGTTCCCAAATTCCAGCCTGCCCTACAGAATTTGAACTGACCAATCCCCACATTTACAAAGGCCAGTTCCTATAAATATTTACATAGACAGGTAGACAGATCTATATATATTTATATCATCTGTCAGTTCTGTTTCTCTAAAGAACCCTAATTAATAATAATAGAAAAAAATCTGTTCCACACTTAGCCTGTATGCCTTCTTGGTAACCTCTTTCTAGAAAGAAGTTAGCATTTCTGACAATAGTGCTTAGACAATTATCTGATGAACTTTAAGGAGAATAAGATTTGTTTTTGAAAATTAGGAACTTCTTCCTGCAGATGACTCTCAGTGGAGTTATTGACCTTTCCCTTTATTTACCTTTTTTGGTTTAGTGAAATGATTACTAGCCTTTCTATTTTTCCACAGCATTTCCCTACCAAGAGTAAATATTCCATTTGGCTTCACTTGGTTTTGGCTGGCTTTACTTTTTCTTTGCAGCAAGTTGTAATAAAACTAAGACAAGTGCTCACAACTAAACTGTCTCAATTTCTTTTCTTTTTCTTTATATTTGTAAGAAGAGCTCTATTTGCAATAAAATGTTATTTTTTACATTTAAAATTTACATGTAAAATTTGTAATTTATTTTTATTACTTTATCAATTCTATATTATTAATAATTTTTGTGATAACAATAAAAAACATTTAGCCTACACTCCTAGGAATTATTTTCAAAAATTAAATTTCTATTTTTAATTGTGTTTTTCTGTAGAGACATAGAAGTGGGTAATTAATAAGAAATTTTAATCTGTACAGTCCATCATATTATCATAAAATCTGTGAGAGAAGTAGACTAGAAACAAGATTTGATGAAGTTAAAGCAATAGAATAAAAGTTTTAACCATTAAGAAGAACTCAGTGGTGTATTTTGTTTTTTTTTTTTTGTTTTTTTTTTTTTTTTTGGTAAAAAAATGATGGTAACTCTCAAAACTCTGTTATTTATATTCTTTGGATACATTTAGTATGGTGATTTTAATAGTTATATTTAATGTCATTTTTTATAGCATGCCAGAAATGGCATCCTTTATAGGGTTTAAACTTATGAAGAAAAGTTTTGGATATCAACTGAAAAATGTTTGGTGATGAATATAACTTTGCAAAAGTACATAATGGAAAAGAAGGAAAACTGTGACCACTATAGGTTATACCATGTTTCTGAAAATTTTTCTACTGTTGGAATGACTTGGGACATTGGTTAAACATACAGACTCTAGGAAATTAATACAAAGAAAATTCAATTATTCAGAGGAATTCAATATTCCTCCTCAGAGTTTCCAGGAACCCCACCTTTGGGGACTTGTGGATGTCATGCAATGTTGAGGGAGTTTGTGAGGTACAAGCAAAGCCAGGGACCTGTGTCTGTACTTCTCACTTGTGGCTGAGCTTTTGGGTCACTGAGGTCCTGCTTCTTAAGCTTCAGTAAATAAAATGAACTGCCTTTGAGTTTGTGAAAGTGTAATTCTCATCCAGTAGTTCTGGGCTGTGTTTGACAGCCTGAATTTCTAACAAGCTCCCAGGTGATTTCCTGTGAACCAAATTTAGAGCTGCAGGGGCCAGGGAAATTGTAAAAATACCCATGTCATTGTCCTTCCCCATACCAATTGAATCTGTCTCTCCAGGGGAGGAGTCTGTGTTATTAAACCTGCCAGATATTTCTGAGCCAGATTTCAGATATTTAAGATGAGCAAATGGAATGGAAAGCCACTACTGCAGGTGGGTACCCTCTCTGCTTAGCATTCCTCAGATGCAGCCCTCCTGCCAATGAAGCTGTCAACATTACTTCCAAAACCAGAGAAACACTTCACTTGACTGTACAAGTAGCCAATGGGGGTGATTCTCTCCAGGACAGGTAGAGGTTGGGCAGATGACAGCACAGCCCCCAGGTGATTCCTGACCAAAAATGAAGAGGCAAAGAATCCAACCCACTCTGCAGATGCTGGGAAGGTCTGCTAGGGCACATGGCTACTTACCCAAGGTATTTTTCATAGAGAAGGACAAGGTACATTTGCAGACAGGTTGAGAGAAAATAAACATCATAAAGAATATGGGCCTATATTCAGTAAGGGAATATGAGCCAGAGGAGGACTAGGAAGGGGGAGTATAATCCATTCAGATCTCTCCACCTGCAGAAGCCTCCATAACATGATCTGTGGACTCAGGAGCTCCCTGGAGCCATGCTGGAATGTCTAGACTTGACCTTATCAAAGCCTGTAGCCATAGGAGCTGCCTCCCCCCCCCAGCCCACATGGAGATGTGCTCCCACAGGAGGCTCAGCACAGGAAATTACCTGCCCCCTTTCTCCCATGGGTATCCCATGGCCAAGCTGAGACTTTCTGAGCAGCAGACAAGGAGACTACACTTGGACCTTCAAATTGTCTCTGGGATCTGTGGATGCAGTCAGCAGGGAACTGAGGCCTCCTTCCAAGTGAAAGAGCCATCTTGTGACAAGATCCTCCAGCCCCATTCAAGCAACCCCAGCCAATATTTTTGAGGGCAACCTTATGAGAGGCTCTCAAGCCAGAACCACTCAGCTAAACCACAGTAACAATTACATGCTAAATATTTATTGTTGTCACTAAGTTTTGTGGTAAAATTTAATGTAGCAATTGATAACTAATTGTTTTGGTTTCCCAGGCTGCTTTAAGCAGATACAGAGAAATGGGTTGGCTTAAACAATGGGAATTTATTAGTTTAGAGTTTGAAGCCAAGAAAATGTCCTAATCAAGGCATCATCAAGGTGATGCTTTCTTCCCAAAGACCAGCTGCTGGTGATCCTTGGCTACTCTGCTATATGGCATGGCACATGGTAATGTCTGCTTGTCTCTCCCTTCCTTTCTGGGTTTCATTTCTTTCAGCTTCTTGTTTCTGTGTTTCTTTCTTTGTATTCATTACATTTCCTAAGGACTCCAGGAAGAGGATTAAGACTCATCCTGAATGGGGTAGGTCATACATTAACTGAAGTAGCCTCATCACAAGACTTTACATACAATGGGTTCACACCCATGGGAATGGATTAGATTTTAGAACATGTTTTTCTGGAGCACATACATCCTCAAGCCACCACACAAATAAAACTGTATTTTTTATATTTGTTACTTATTAGTACTGCATTACGATATGTATATATATTTTATCCCCATGTCAGTACACCAGTGAAGAAAACAAAATTCTGTGTATTAAACTGTTCTTTCTCCTACTGAATTAAGTTGGCTGTAGAGGAGAAAAGTTCCCATCAGATTTTTTTTTTTTCATTTTCTTATTGTGGTAAAATATGTATAACTCAAAATGTACCATTTTAACCATTCTTAAGTGTGTAATCCAGTGGCATAAATTACGTTCACAATAATGTGTAATCCACACCACTACTTCCTGAACATTTTCCTTACCCCAAACAGAAACTCTGTACCCATTTAGAAATAACTGTCCAGTCTTCCTTTCCTCCAGCTCCTCATAATCTCTAATTTGCTGTCTGTCTCTATGAATTTGCATATTATAGATATTTTATGTAAGTGGAATCATACAACACTTGTCCTTTTCTGTCTGGTTTATTTCATTTAGCATGTTTTCAAGGTACATTCATGCTGTAGCATGTAACAGAGAATGAAGTCAGTGATGAGTTTGGTATATATTGCACCCAACCATCATGTTGCAATAAGAAGCAATACTTTCTAGTGCTGAATGCAGCTAAAGAGTAAAATGGAAACCACTGTTATCCAGTTGGGTTCTGAGCAGCACTACACTCGGTATCTGAGATAGTATGTAGTTATGATCATCTTGAAGGAGTAAATTCAACCAGGATGGCCAAAATGCTGAGAGCATTAGATTTCAGAACATGTACTGGTTCTCTGAGACCCTTGAATCTGCCAAGTGGAAGTACTTACTAAGGATTAAATGAATTTATGTTAAATAAATGGTATCTATTTTTCACATTAAAATTTTTGGAATAAAGAAGCTATAATCTTGGCTTTCTTTTAATCCCCTGGGCCCTACTACATGGTCATTGTTCTTTTTTTCCCAGAATTTCCTGTAATTAGAAGGTGCCAGGAAATTGAAATGTATGAGGGACCACTTTATGTGTGTGTGTCACTCTATTGGACTCATAATCACAACCCATGTTCAACCCTATCCATGATCCATTCTCAATGCCCTTGTGTCCTCTCCAGTTCTGGGAGGGAGAGAACAATTTTATCTTATATCCTCGGTACCCTCAGCATGTTGCACAGACTCTGTCATGTTGAAAATGGTTAACAAAACTTGTATAAATAAACCAGCACACCTTCCTTCCCTGATTCATCTTTCTACATCCTATGGGCTATTACCCACCAACAAGAAACCAAATGTGCACCATGGGTTCCTCATTAGCAGGAGTCTTGACAAGAGCAAGCAATTATGGGTAAATCAGCCATCATCCTCATCCTGATTGATTTGTGGCCCTTTAAGGGTTGTGTGGAAACAATCCCGTATTCCTAAACTAAAACATTAGGGGAATTGCCCCAAAAGGAAGAAAGCAAATGGAGCTCATGCATCTTCACTCAGGGGAAAATGACAACACAGATCCAACTTGTCAAAGGAAGTTCTACAATTGGATAGGTTGTGCACTAGAATAAAGTTATGCAGTTGCTCAGGGACAGTGGAGTGGGGGAACCAGCAGAGGCTTGACAGATACAACATCTGCTGGATCCTAGCCTGGCTTATATGAAACCCAGCTCTGGTATTTTCAGGCCTTAGCCAGGGACTGAGGCTTACAGATACACTGTGGAACCATGTGACGTGCTCAAGTCCAAAGTCTCTGTGGAATTAACACCAAGGGCCCCTGCAGAGAACACTTCACTGCACTGCTGCTCACTATTGGCAACTAAGTATGTTCCAGAATCCTGAGTATGTATCTTGTGTGCACTGATCTACTTAGTAACCACAGAAATAAGTGAGGAGGTAAGAGGTGCCTCAGAGAGAAGAAACAAATGTGATGGAATGAAGATGCTGTGAGCTCTTGGAGCCAAATCTTGTCTGAGCACTTTGAGTTTCTAAACACCATAGACAAGCAGTGCCTTCTTACTGACAGAGTAACTGTAAATTCCTAAGGTTTTTAAACTGGAAAAAAACAGGTAAATATACATTAGGGTATACCAGATTGTTTATAATTAAATTTCCTTTATTTTTAACTGTTTCTTTATAAACATCCATGCAAGGATAACTCCCAGATGTACCCCTCAAACCTCAATCCTTCTCTAGAAATTCAGATTCATATTTCTGACTCTATGGGGTGCATGTCTCTGGAAAGCCCCATCAAAAAAACAACCCCATCCTGCCAGAATCACTGTTTCTTTTCTTGTTCCCATTGAATGACTGTCTTAATCTGCAGCCTCTGTTTCTTTATAATGAACTTACATCCAGGTTTGGTTTCCAAACACCCAGAATCAGACCTTTGGTGCATAAACCCAAGTTAGACAGGCATATAACAGGGGCATAAGTGGGGTCCCAGGTTACCAAATGTCCTGTTGCCACAGTGAGGATAGGAGTTAGCCCTGGACCAGATAATGCTGAGCTACCCTGCCTCCAGCAGCACCTACTTCAGCTTGGTGTGGAGCTGGGCAAGTCTCCCTAGGTTGGGAGTCCCATTGGTGTCTTTGTAGCTCTCCACAGCAGGATACAGCATGTGGCTTAATTGTTCAGCCACATGGCAAGACTCAGCAGGTTCTCCAGGACAACTATGGAGATGGGATTTCCACAGAGGCTGATGGTCCTCAGTTGGGAGCAGTGGCCCAGATCAGGGAGGAGAACACTGAATTGGGAATCCATGATTCCAAACTCATCAATATCCAGATCCTGGAGGGTGGCTGTGAATCATTCAAAGAGTAACTTGAGGCACCCAAGGTTGTGGGTGAAGCTGATGCCATTCAGACTCAGATCTTTTAACTGGCCAACACCAGGCACCTGGGGAGACACAGAGCAGTTAGTTTTTGGAAATGTCATGGTGGGTAGGGGGTGATGAGGAAAGACCCAGACCTCATTATGGGGGAAAAAAACAAATTCACCTAAGCCCAAGGCCATTGTCACCATCTGTTGATGGTCAACACTCAGGACACCACATGGAAGTCTGATTTTAGGTGGACACTCCTCATTACTTTAGTTGTCCTCTGGGTCAAGTGAATGAAATCTCTGTTCCCTTTCCTCAGCTCTCAAGGACAGTGCAATAAATCTATCCTTCTTACCCCTCTTACTTGTCCCAAGAATGAATCAAGATAAAAATGGAACATGCTGAGAGGACAGTCTGATATGATTAGTCAATCAAAAGTCAACACCAGTTAATTTTACTCCAGGAAACAGGAGTCAAAGTACTCCTAACCCAGCTTTCTTAGGGCCACTGCTTGAGCCACAGCCACTCCTATCTGTGCCAGATGAGGGTCCTGGGAGAAGTGCATAAAAGAGAAACATGGGTAAGGCATAGCCAAATAAGCTGAGCTTCTCAGCCTGCAGTGTTTCATCTACATCCCTGTGTCATGGGCAAAGTGACTGCCATGTTTTACAATTTTTTGCTCTTATGTCTTCACCCACACTTGCAAATTCATGTATTTCTCATATAATAACTTACTGAGAGCACAAGTCAACACTTTTACAGACAGGGAGGCTTGGAGGAGGTGGCTCATGTTCACAGAGCTGGTGAGTGCAGAGCTTATATTTGCTGGGCTTTCCCCCTTCACCAATGCCCTCTTCTCTCAGTTGTTTTCATCTTAGCTTAGACATCAATTCCTAAAGCAGAATTCTCAAGTCTGACCTCACGAGGCCCAAATGCCCCCTCATACGGTTTCCTAAAAGTATCATTCCTTAAAGCAACTATTCCACTCTATAGACAGTATTGAGGACAATGTGGAGAATGTGTCTCCTAAACTTTACATCTCTGGCAGCTAGCACATGGTGAATACAGAATATTGCTTAAGGAAATGAAGATAACCTGGTTCTGGTCTGCAGAAAAGCCTCACCACTCCTAACCTGAGCACCTGGTCCAAGCAACTTTCCACAAGGGAAACAGAGTCCAAATGGAGCACCCAGAGATGCTGCAGATGGAGGAAATTGGAGGTGAACTGGCCAACATGCTGCTCCTCCTTTGCTGGAGAAATATCAGAAGAAATGTGGATTGGGAGAGAAGCCTGTGCAGACTGACCATCTGGCCCAGGTGAGGAGCAAACCTCCCAGTGTGGACAGCTTCCAGGTGCAATTCACTTCCAAATTCTGGATTTACTGCAGCTTCACCATCTTCAAGATATTCCTAATATTTTGGATTGGTATAGCAGAAATCTTGAGTTTCTTACAGCACAGTAGTAAATCTTTCCTCTGCTTGACCTTCTTAATGAGGTAGGTGAGGAGTTCACCTGGGGTGCCCTCCCTATGGCAAAGGTCCAGAACCACTTCCAGGGGAGCTGAGGGCTTCTTCCCCACCTGGAAACCCTCCACATTTTGCCTCTAAGTCATTGGATTCACTCCCCTAGCTCCATCAATGAGAACACATGGGTCAGAGATCCAGACCAAATTTTCCGGAAGTACTGATGAGCATGCTTCCATAAATCCAGCACTTGTCATTTCCATGTTCTGTGGGGAAAACAGGTGATTGGGTGAGACACTTCAAGATCAATTCAGAGGAAGACTACTAGGGTCAAGATTCCAGACTAGGACCAGAGATCTGATAGGTGCTTTTAATTCCATATATCAGACAGCAGCTCTTCCCCTTCCTGCTTCTCTCTGGGATTCTTCCTCATCCCCATATCAAGAACCTTTAAGTACCCCTGGGAAAAGGGGAGTACGTGTTCATTCTGGGACCTCTGCATTTTAATTTTCCTTCCATTTTAAGAAGCCCTTCTCTATGTGAATCTAGCACTGGCTCCAGGCCTGGTCAAACTTCCTAATGGCATGCTCAGAGTCTCTGGCCCACTCTATGGCTCTCCCTGAGTCTCTCTAATCCAGCCTGTCTTGTTTTCTGACTCCCCTGGCCCTACTAAGTGACCTGGGTCACCCTCTCCTGAGGCAAGCTTTCTGGGCAAGCAGGCCATCGATCCCATCAAACACAGCATGTAAGGTCACCCATTGAAGACATTCTCCCTTCACTAGGGCCCCCAGTGGGAGACAGAAAAAAGGCCAGGCCTGCACCATGGCCTTCAGTGCCTCACAGTGTCTCCCAGTGAAGGCTGCCATGAACAGTGGTGGGAGGAGCTCTGTAGGCAGCTCCTCCAGTGCTGTGATGGCCAAGGCCTTGTCCTTCAGCAGGTTCCAGAAGCCTGGGTGGGGTCTGGCTGCTTATCCTGATGATTCTGCTTCAAAAGAAATCCTAGGGAAACATCCAGGGAACAAGGCATCCTTCACAGGCAAAGCACAAAAAACCCCATCTTCCCCTCCATTACCAGAGGAACCAACTCAGGGCCAAACTTACTGCTCTGGCAATGTTGATGGGGTGTCCTCAATTACCCCAGTTACATTCTGCACTCCAACAAGGACAGTGTCACACCAAGCACCAAGGAGGTGGGAAGGCTACCACTGGCCCAATTCCACTAATCCCAGTCATGATTGGGTCCAGATTAGTCTCCATCTGACCCCATCCTTTAGGAGAAAAGTTTCTGATAATCACTCAAGGAGCTTAAGCAATGGGAATGGGATGGGAGGATCATGTGGCTCAGCAGAACCTGCATTCTGTAAGTCCCAACAAAAAACCAGGCTGGGAAGCATTAAGGGAGGGCTAGGAAATGAATGTCATTATTTTCATTTACAAAAATTGGAAAGAGAAACCAGAAATTGTATAACATATACTTTACATCATATTATCAGAGATGATGACAATAGCTTTGAGATGAACATTTTAATGTCTATCTCAACTTATATTAGGATCACCATTTTGAGATGGAGTTCAGGGGAATAAATAGTTCACACACAGAACAAAGGCACCAGTCTTGAAAATATCCTGCAGAACAATTATTAAGCTTTTAAAAGGAGGCCAAACTAATAAAATCACAAAGCCACAAATGACATGAAATATAAATTTGAGGCACCAAACAGAATATTGAAAATGTCATTAAATAAAATCCCAAAGAGTTAGCTTTTCTACATTTCACAATCTCTTCCTGGTTAAGAAATAAGAATTTTAAACATTCACCATAAAGTGACATAAATCCAAACAGAAATAAAAATGTTTGGGCTGAAGGTAAAACAAAACTGCATTTACAGGCCAAAGCACAGCTTTAATGCTGTTCATCTACAAAGAAGAAAAAGGAAAACTGGGTTACCATGGCCTGTGCACCTGTGGAGACTCTGGCTAAGGGTGGCAAGGTGGTGGTGTCCTCAGACTGAGGTCCTGACTCACCATCTCCAGGCACTGCTGGCAAAGCCATCAGCTCTGAACTCATGAAGGACCACAGTGATGATGACAGCACTCAGGACCCAGGTCCCTCCTCTGCTTCTTGGAAGATTTTATAGTCCTCCCTGCTAAAACTTTTCCCTTTTGGCTCCTAGCTTCCAATTAAAATGAAAAATTTAGTCACATTCCTGAGTCTCCAGACAGATTGCTTGGGTCTTTAGCTTCTCCAGATTAATATGATTCAGTGACAGACTTAATCACTCATTAAGCTAGGGTGAATGTCACAGACTCATTGATTTACTCAGCAGAAAGGATAACCCCAAAAACCACAAGCCTAATTTTTGGGGAATATTTAGCTCCATCAAAATGGTCAAAATCCTCCAGGGTAAAAACAGCTTCAAGGCAACAGTGTGTCACCCTCAAAGAAACCAGAGTCAAGGAACCTCCATTTTATATCAAAGAAAAAGTAAAAAATATGGAAAAATGTATGTGTATGTGGATGGCAGTCAATCAAGAAACATAATAAAAATATCTCTGTGTATCAAGCTGTCACTTGTACTTCATGGTACCTGTCAGAGCAAATCATCATGTGCCTGTTCAGAGAAGAACAGAGTTCAGTGGATGGGTGGTTGTTCTTCCAGAATCAGAGGGGCAAAACTTCTCTGAGGGAGGTCAGGTCAACACTACACTTAGGAGTTGACCAGAAGGGTGTGGTGGGGGCAGGGTAGGGCTGAGTGTTTCTAATGGAGAAGGGGAATGACTGAAGGCAATGTAAAACATGTTTTGTCTAAGTCAAGTTTAGAAATTAAAAGAAGAAGCAGTGTAGACCCTTTAAATAGTGGAATCACTGAGGACAGGGAGGGAGGTTTGATATTTCATCCCTCCCTGGAAGTGAAGGGTGTTTCCTCCTAGAGAGATGGACTCTGCTCAGCCAATTGGCTTGAGAAGATACATCTAGGAATGTGAATGGGGGAAGGGGCAGAGAGCTATACTGGAGGCTAAACCTGGGAAGCCAGGGAGCATGGAAGCTGTGACATCTTTGGGATACTAGAACTGGGGAGAGAAAAATTATGTGTCAAAATCCTATATCCCTGTTGTTATCACAACTGCTACCAAGAAATCCTCTCTTTGGAGGTTGGGGTTTCTCTTCTCACAGTGGGACATTTCTCAGGCAGCAGTCAGCCAAGCACCTTCCAAGGGCCTTTAGTTTTGATGATGGATGTTTCCTCAACCTTGGATAGTGACTGATGCAAATGCAGCTTCAAAAAGCCCCTTCTTGATGCTAAGTGTCTCCAATACAGAGATTCTGAACTAAGTGATCCCATTAGGTCTATTAATAAAATTCAGTTTTTATTTGTCCCTATTAAACACAGTACACAGATACCAACACCTTTCCTCTTGCAAAACTGTGGCTAAATTTTGCATTTAAGGATTCATCAAGTTTAGAGATGACTCCCACAGGGATGGCTCACACAGATTCTTTTGAAGTGTCAGAACGTGAAGGGAAACTTTGCCCACCCCAGAGAATTCCCCATGCCTTTTTCCTCCCTCAATTCAATGGGATGCCCAAACTATTTTTATATTCCACTGGCAGAGTCCAGCATTCCACCCAGGCTGTGCCTCTTTTAAGGAAATTCTCCAACTGGGTATCTTTCTGGAGATTATTTTCTACATTTCTATCCTCAGAACCAGTGGGATGTGTGCTACAGATATTAACTAAAAGTTAATCATTTTAAAAAATCAGGTGCAAGAGACTAAGATTAGAAACACTGACAATCATAAAAATCTTTGTTATTGAGCATCCCCTGGGCCCAGAAATAGTTCTGTGATGTTGCATCCAGTACCTTTAATGGCCTTCATATGAAATCTTATGTTCACTGTTGTGTTCTCAACTTTTAGACTGGTGAGTCCCCAACATGCTGGAGAAGAGGAGCCTGACCAGGTTCACACAGTGAGTAACTATTAGCCCCCCACTCAAAGTGAGGGGTTCAGATAAATTCCCAAATAGTCAGACAACCTAAATGTTATAAACAACTGACTGGCTTCATGTAAACCTTGGAGAAAATGGGAAAATTCCAGAAGTTCTGGCTAGGGATCTTTTTGTGGTATCCCAGCTTCTCTTAAGTCCAAGTAGAAAGAGTGGCCACTGGTTTTGAATGATCTAAAAAATGAGAAGTATAAGCCAGACATCTTTCCCCATTTCTCTTCCTCCATGAAATAATGGATACTCCTCTGTCCAGGGCCACATCATCCTGTGTGTCCTGATGCATCTAAGAAAGGATGAATGCAGTAATTCCTGCCCAATATCAAGAAGGGGTGAAGACACTGGGGCCCAGCCAGGCTTTCAGGACCAGCTGAGAGGCATCAATTTGGGGGGGCACTTCTGTCAGGTCCTTGATGTCTGTTCTCCTCATGGTCCTCATCTGCTGCCTAGGTGAGAGCAGCCTTCTGAGCCCACTGGGGGAAGTCGTGTACCTTCTCCAGCCACAGAACCACAATTGGGATACTGTGGCTATGATGCTGAGACATTCTTCCATTGGTATCAGCAGAAATCAATCAATTTTCCTATGAGCTATTTTGGTGAACATGATGGGCCAGAGTCATGTTAGTTTTCAGCTGCATTTTTGGATCTACTGAGGCACCAGGATGCTGGAGGGCCACCCTTTTTGGGATCCAGAGGAAGAGACTGACTTGTCCTGATGGAGATGCCCATCTAGTACATGGCCTCTGCACACCAGCACCAGTCTGATGTCAGCTGCTCTCCCATCATTAGCCTCTCTTTACCCAGCAGACAAGCTTCCCTTTGGGATTCAATAAGTGGTTGTGTTGTTGTTGTTTTACCATCAGTGTCAAATCTCTTCTTAGACTGAAGTGTTCTGCCCTCTGAACCTTTTTAAAAGTCAGCATCTCTGCTTTTATCCTAGTTGTTCTCTCCAGTTCTCTACAGGGTCTGTTTTTGCTTCAGCTTCAATAATATCTAGCCCTAAACAAGGATCTCTCCCTCTTTTATCTCACCGATAAAGACTTGTCTAACACAAGGTCACTCTGGATCCTGCAAATAAACCTTAAGAGATGTTCTTTGAGAGGCATGAGGGGCAGGGATTCAGATGACTCACTCAAGACAGAGTAGTGCAGAAGAGCTAAGGTGGGAAAAGGAAAGATGAGCTGGGAATGGCCCAGGGTGAGGGAGATGATGGCAGCAGGAGAAGACTGAGATTTCTGGCTCTCACAGAGTTGTGGCCCTTAGTGGCTGAGGACTTGTATCTGAGTTAACTGGAGCACAATGGCTGGGAGTGTCCCAAGGAACTGGCTTTGTTTGCCCTGGCCTGGGTGAAGGTTCAGTGACCAACCCCTTCACCCTTAGGACACAGAGTCAGGCCAGGGGGAACCCCAGGGAGAGTCAGCATGGAGAAAATCCATACTAGGCAGTCAAAGGAGATGTTAGGAGGGAAGGGGAGGGCCCCGCCTGGGCATTCAAGCTCCAGAAAGGCATATTCTTGAAACTTTTGCAGTTCAAAATCCTCAGTCAAGAGTCTCACTTGTCACTAAGACTGTTTTCTGGGAGTTGATGAGAGAATGGCATCTGGTTCTGTGTCTTCTAATGAAGTGCCCCTGGCCAAGATTGGGCCTGCCTTCCTCTTCCAATGGAACAGAAATTACCACTGGATCTAAGGCATGCAGCTTACCATCGTGTGTGCTCAAATACCAGGGTTCACCATGAGGTAAGCCCATGTGCATTCAATGAACCCCTTTGAAGTCAGGGAAATTTGGACAACTTTGATGTGTCTGCCCTATCCACTGTTTATAGCTGACATGATGAATGGCTCATGGCTGTCTTATTGGAGGGAATTTTGCTATATTTGGGCTTGCAAGAAGTCTCACTCTGGGCCTAAATGCTGACTGACTATCAAGGTGGTCCTGTGATGCAAAGACCACATCATGAGGACAGGGTGATATATTTTGAGTTGAGTGGGTTGGAGGCACAATTGGGGACAGGGATGGAGCCTCAAAGAGGCATGCATAATGGTGCACACAGAATATTCTTTGTTCCTTCATCCAGGAATTATCATTGCCCTGAGAGAAATCCCTGTTCTTGGAGCCAACATACCCTGGATCTGACAGTGAGAATGATCCACAGGTAAATATGAATGCTCATCCCAAGTCCTCCTTTTACATGCTGCTGGACTTGGGAGAGAGTAAACACAGATGTGACACATATTTTGTCCCAGATCTGAAAGCAAAACTATTAGCAAAGGAAGAACTCTTCCTCAACTTCTCTGTTCCTGAATTTGTGATGCCCAAGGGAGTAGGCCCAAGTGACACTGAATGTGGCCATTATTCTCATATCCCATGAAAGCTGCTCAGTGTAATCTCACCCTGATCTGACCATGTGTCTTCATGATGAGGGAAACCAACACATGTGAAGTGCATTCATTTAATTTATTTTTTTCACCAACTTAATGTTTCATATGCCTTGTATTGTAAGGTTATCTTTAACAATTGGAAATTTATGTGCAAAAAAAGTCAATTTCTTTAATTATTCTTGTAGTATTTCACATATGAACAGAGACATTCTCTTAGGTATTCCAAGGAACATTGCAACAATCATTAAATTAACCTGGTTTTTGTACAAATATCTCATCTAGGGGTCTGGTCTCCACCTCAACAATTACCCAATCATGTTCTATAGGCCAACCAAAATGTTAATAGTAATAATAATGATAGAAATGTAGAAAGGCACAAAACAAAAATAGTGTCCAGTCTCATATCAAACATTGCATTTCATTTTCAGGTATATTTATTCCTTTCACCTGAATACATCTCAATTATTTCCTTCACTTGCAAATATTGGTAAACTGCAGAACCATCCTTTTAAAGAATATTCCTCAAATTGTGTTTTTTTTTTTTTCCCAGAGGTTATTCCTGATGAAATTGAGTTTATGAATTTTAGGCCAGATTGGCAGAAATGTATGGTGCACTCATGGTGGTTATATTTTAAATGAAAAGTTTAATTTTTGTTTCTTTTATTTTCATTTTAAATGTTGTCTATAAGCTACACCAACACACAAACATCAAAAATCACTGCATTATAATAAGGCAAAGCAAATTTTCAGAAAGCAAATAACCTGAAATAACTACTTTGCTTCCCCCTTTGCACAAGTTTGCATTAATGGGTTATCTTCAATGCATTTGATGAAATATTTCTAATATTATAAACAGTACTCTTCATGCAGTCAATGTATTTTCCTTGGGGTACTGTTCATTGTTGCACAGTCTTATGTTTCTTTTTTCCTCTCTTTTCACCTAGTTCTAGTTACACAACTTCACATCCCTCACAGCCACTTTCAAATAAAGGCTTCTCTGCTGAGCCTTGTGTGCAGACCCACCTACACACCGCAAGTGTTTCTGAATCTTTCCCATTACTCAAATAGGAATCTCTGTACCCAGGTATCCAGGAAATCCTGAGTTAAGAAACCTCAGTGAAGAAATCTTATTGGGGCTTGAACCTGTGGAGGAGAAGGAGTCTGCCCAGGTTCCAAAGCAAACTAGAACACTGGCAGGTGCTTGGAATGCACATGCACAAGTTATGCTGACACTCACTTACCTCACAATGAGCATCATGTTGCTAAGCAACAGGCTTCTATCCCAATGGCTGTCCTGAAGTCATCTAAATATATGTCAATTATTTCCATCATCTGGATAAATTAGAAAACTGCTGAACCATCATTTAAAAGAATATGCCTCAAATTCTGTTTTTATCAAAGGTTCTTCCTTATGAAATTGAGTTTATGAATTTTAGGCCAGATAGGCAAATAACTATTGTGCCCTCATGGTGATTATTTTTTAAATGAGAAGTTTAATTTCTTTTTCTTTCAATGTATTGAATTTATTTGAAACATTATCTATAAGCTACAAAAACACACAAACATCAAAAATCACCACTTTATAATAAAGGAAAGCAAAGTTTCAGGAAGACAAATAACCTGAAATAACTTCTTTGCTTCCCATATTGCACAAGTTTGCATTAATGGGTTATCTTCAAGGCATTTGATTAAAATTCCTAATATTATAAACAGTACCCTTCATACAGTACATGTTTCTTCCTTTGGGTATGGTTTATTGCTGCACAGTCCTACATTTCTGGTTTCCCCCTCTTGTCATCTAGTTCCAGTTACAAGACTTCACATCCCTCACATCCACTTTCAAATAAAGTCTTCTCTGCTGTGGCTTGTGTGCAGACTCAGCTATGCACCACACCAAGTGTTTCTGAATCTTTCCCATTACTCCAAATAGGAATCCCTATTCCTAGGTGTTCATAGAATACAGCAGGAAATCCCATGTTAAGAAACCTCAGGGAAGAAATCTCACCAGGACTTGAACCCATGGAGGAGACAGAGTCAGCCCAGATTACAAAGTGGCCTAGAATTCTGTGGGGTGCTGGCATGCACATGTACACTGATGCTGACCCTCTCCTGCCTCACAGTAGGCATCAGGATGCTAAGCAACAGGGCTCTATCCCATCGTTGACCTGTGTTCTGAAAATATAATGGGCACCCCAAGAGTGCAGGTGATGGTGGAGATGTTTTGGTCCATGCAGTTTGGAGAAGGTATATGAGGATGATTCTGCAGCCCTGAGAATAACCTGCACAACCAATGGATTGTGAGCTTTGACTCTCCCTTGATGATACTATACTGCAATGACCAATGGCAAATTCCAGTATTGTCTGGCATAGCTGGAGCTTTAGTGAAGTTACCTTGGCCAAGCTTGAGCCTTCCTTTTTTCTCCAATGGCACAGAAGTTACCAATGGATTGAAGACATGCAGCTTAGCATCCCAGATGCTCACTTACCAGAGCCTACCATGAGGCATGTTCATGTGCAGTTAATGAACCCACTTTAAGTCAGGGAAATTTGGACAATTTCATTGTGTCTGTACTGTATACAGTTTATAGTTGACATGAGGATTGGCTCATGGCTGTCTTAGTGGTGGGATTTCTTGCTCTATTTATGCTTTCCAGAAGTCTCATTCTTGGCCTAAATGCTGAGTGACAGTCAAGGTGTTCCTGTGATGAAGAGGACACATGATATGTGGAGAGGCTGAAATTTTTTTGAGTTGAGTGGGCTGGAGGCATGATTGGGGACAGGGATGGAGACTCCCAGGGGGCAAGCATGATGGTGTACACTGAATATTGTTTGTTCCTTTGTCCAGGGAATATCATTGCCATGAGGGTTATCACTGTCCTGGGAGCCAACTTATTCTGGCTCTGTCAGTTAGAATGATACACATGTAACTGTGAATGCCCACCCCAAGGCCCCTTTCCCATGGTGTTGGACTTGGGTGAGATTAACCACAAATGTGGCACATATTTTATTCCAGATCTGAAAGCAAGTTTACTAGCAAAGGAAGAAGACTTCCCCAACCTCTCCATTCCTGAAATTGCTGAAGCCCAAGGGAGTAGGCCCAAGTGGTACTGACTGTGACCATTCTTCTCATATCCCATGAAAGCAGGTCAGTGTAATCCCACCCTGATCTGACCCTGCACCTTCATGAGGAGGTAAACCAACAGATGTTGAGAGTCTTTAATTTCATTTATCACTGATTTAACATTGTTTCATATACCTTGTATAATAAGGTTTTCTTTAACAATTTTAAATTTATGTTTTACAAAATGTCAGTTTCTTTAATTATTCTTGTTACATTTCACCTAAGAACAGAGACAGCCTCTTATGTATTCACAGGAACATTACCACAATCATTAAATTAACATGGTTGTAGTAAAAATGTCTCATCTAGGGGTCTGGTCCACTCCTCACCAATTACCCAATCATGTCCTCAAGAACAAGCAAAATCTTAATAGTAATAATAATGATAGAAATGTAGAAAGGCACAAAACAAAAACAGTGTCCAGTCTCATAACAAACATGGCATTTTTCTTCAAGTATGTTTATTCTCTTTCATCTGAATATATCTCAATTATTTCCTTCATCTGGACATATTAGAGAAATGTTGAACCATCCTTTTAAAGACTATTCCTCATATTGTGTTTTCTTTCAGAGTTTCTTCCTGATAAAATTGAGTTTATGAATTTTAGGCTGTATTGGCAGAAAATTATTGTGCCATCATTGTGACTTATTTTTAAATGATGTTTAATTTTCATTTCTTTCATTGTATTGAACTCATTTTAAACATTATCTATAAGCTACAACACACAAATCTAAAAAATCAACACTTTGTAATAAAACAAAGCAAAGTCTCAGGAAAGCTAGTAACCTGAATAACTCCTTTGCCAAGCACATTGCACAAGTTTGCATTAATGGGTTATCTTCAAGGCATTTCATTACAATTTCTAATATTATAAAAAGTACTCTTCATACAGTACATGAATCTTACTTGGGGTATTGTTTATTGCTGCACAGTCCCAGGTTTCCTGTTTCCCCCTCTTGTCATCTAGTTCCAAATACACAACTTCACATCCCTTATATCCACTTTCAAATAGAGGCTTCTGTGCTGAGCCTTGTGTGCAGAATCAGCTACACACCACACCAAGTGTTTCTGAGTCTTTCCCAATATTCCAAATAGGATCACTGTACCCAGGCCTGCCTGATATGTAAAAGGAAATCCAAAGCTAAGAAACCTCAGGGAAGAAATCTCACTGGTGCTTCAACCTGTGGAGGAGACAGAGACAGCCCCAGTTCCAAAGCAGCCTAGAATTCTGGCAGGTGCTTGGAATGCACATGCACAAATTATGCTGACCATTTCCTGCCTCACAATAGGCATCAGGTTGCTATGCAACAGGGCTCTATCCCAATGGCTGTCCTGTGGTCTGAAAATCTAATGGGCTCCCCAAGTGTGCAGGTGGTGGTGGAGGTGTTGTGGCCTGTGCAGTCTTTTGTACATATATGAGGATGATCCTGCAGCCATAAGGAACGACTGCAGCCCTAATGTATGTTGAGGATTTAACTCTCCCTGGAGTATGCTCTAAAAGAATGCCCAAAGGGAAATCCAATTGGGTGTGGGGTAGGTGGACATTTAATGAAGTGATCCTGGCCAAGTTTGGGCCTGCCATTTTTTCCAACGGCACAGAAATTACTGCAGGATCTAAGACATGCAGCTTAGCATCCTAGATGCACACTTAGCAGAGCCTACCATGAGACATGCCCATGTGCAGTCAATGAACTCACTTTAAGTGAGGGAAATTTGGACAATTTTGATGTGTCTACCCTGTCCACTGTTTATAGCTGACATGAGGATTGGCTCATGGCTATCTTAGTGGTGGGATTTCTTGATCAATTTATGATTGCCAGAAGTCTCATTCTGGGCCTAAATGCTGAGTGACAGTCAAGGTGGTCCTGTGATGAAGATAACACATGATATGTAGAGAGGCTGATAATTTTGCATTGAGTGGGTTGGAGGCATGATTGGGGATTGGGATGGAGACTACCAGAGGGCAGTCATAATGGTGTAAACTGAATACTTTTTGTTCCTTGGTCCAGGAATTATCATTGCCTTGAGGGATATCACTGTCCTGGGAGCCAACATACCCTGGCTCTGTCAGGTTGAATGATACACATGTTACTGTGACTGCCCACCTCAAGTCCCCCTTTTACATAGGGCTGGACTTGGGTGGGATTAACAAAAAATGTGGCACATATTTTGTTCCAGATCTGAAAGCAAGTTTATTAGCAGAGGAAGATGAGTTCCCCAACCTCTCCATTCATGAATGTGCTGAAGCCCAGGGGAGTAGGCTCAAGTGGCACTGACTGTGGCCATTCTTCTCCTATCCCATGAAAGCAGGTCAGTGTAATCCCACCCTGATCTGACCCTGTGTCTTCATGAGGAGGTAAATCAACACTTGTGAAGTGTCTTTATTTAATTTCTTCTGTCACTGATTTAACATTTTTTCATATTCCTTGGATAATAAGGTTTTCTTTTACAATTTTAAATTTATTTTTTTAAAATCATCTGTTTCTTTAATTGTGCTTGTAGTATTTCACTAAGAACACAGACTGTCTCTTATTTATTCACAGGAAAATTACCACAAACATTAAATTAACCTAGTTTCAGTAAAAATATCTCATCTAGGGGCCTGGACCCCACCTCAACAATTACCCAATCATGTCCTATTAAACAAGCAAAATGTTAATACTAATAATAATGATAGAAATTTAGAAAGGCACAAAACAAAAATAGTGTCAAGTCTCATATCAAACACAGCATTTCTTTTTCAAGTATATTTATTCTCTTTCATCTGAGTATATCTCAATTGCTCATCTTTTTTGAAGAATAATCCTCAAATTTTGTTTTTATTGAGGGTCTTCATGATGAAATTGATTTTGTGAATTTTAGGCTGTATTGGCAGAAAATTATTGTGCCCTCTGTTATTTTTTTAAATGATGTTTAATTTTTGATTCTTTCATTGTATTGCATTCATTTTAAACATTATCTATAAGCTACAACAACACATAAGTATCAAAAATCAGTAATTTATAATAAAGCAAATCAAAGTCTTAGGAAAGCTAGTAACCTAAAATTACTTCTTTGCATCCCACATTGCACAAGTTTGCATTAATGGGTTATCTTCAAGGCATTTGGTTAAAATTTCTAATATTATAAACAGCAATCTTTGTACAGTCCATTTATCTTCCTTGGGGTATTTTTTATGCTGCACAGTCTTAGGTTTCCTGTTTCCCCCTCTTGTCATCTGGTTCCAGTTACATGACTTCACATCCCTCATATCCACTTTCAACTAGAGGCTTCTCTGCCGAGCATTGTTTGCAGAATCAGCTACACACCACACCAAGTGTTACTGAAACTTTCCCACTACTCCTAATAGGAATCCCTGTACCCAGGTGTGCCTAATATACAGCAGGAAATCCCAAGTTAAGAAAACTCAGGGAAGAAATCTCACTGGGGCTCAAAGCTGTGGAGGAGACAGAGTCACCCCAGGTTCCAAAGCAGCCTAGAATTCTGGTGGGTGCTTGGAATGCACATGCACCAATTATGCTGACCCTCTCCTGCCTCACAATAGGCATCAGGTTGCTAAGCAACAGATATCTATCCCAATTGCTGACCTGTTGTCTGAAAATATAATGGGCTCCCATATTGTGCAGGTGATGGTGGAGGTGTTGTGGTCTGTGTAGTTTGTTGTAGGTATAGGAGGATGATTCTGCAGCCCTGAGGATCACCTGCAGTCCCAATGGATGGTGAGGGTTTGAGTCTCCCTGGAGGTTGCTATACAGGAATGTCCAAGGGCAAATTCCAATATAGTATGTGGTAGGCAGAAGTTTAATGAAGTGCTCCTGGCCAATCTTGAGCCTGCCTTTTTTTTTCCAATGGCACAGAAATTACCACTGGATCTAAGACATGCCACTTAGAATCTCAGGTGTTCACCTTGCAGAGCCTACTATGAGGCATGCCCATGTGCAATCAATCAACCCTCTTAAAGGCAGGGGAATTTGGACAATTTTGATGTGTCTGCCCTGTCCACTGTTTATAGCTGACATAAGGATTGACTCATGGCTGTCTTAGTGGTGGAATTTCTTGCTATATTTATGCTTGCCAGAAGTCTCATTCTGGGCCTAAATGCTGAGTGACAGTCAAGGTGGTCCTGTGATGAAAAGAAAGCATGATACATGGAGAGACTGATACATTTTGTGTTGAGTGGTTAGGATGCATGTATGGGGACAGGGATGAAGACTCCCAGAGGACAGGCATGATGGTGTACACTGTATATTGTTTATTCCTTTTCCCAGGAATTATCATTGCCCTGAGGGATATCACTGTCCTGGGAGCTCACATACCCTGGCTCTGTCAGGTAGAATGATATACATGATGCTGTGACTGCCCACCCCAAGTCCCCCTTTTACATAGGGCTGGACTTGGGTGGGATTAACAAAAAGTGTGGCACATATTTTGTTCCAGATCTGAAAGCAAGTTTATTAGCAGAGGAAGATGAGTTCCCCAACCTCTCCATTCCTGAATGTGCTGAAGCCCAGGGGAGTAGGCTCAAGTGGCACTGACTGGCCATTCTTCTATCCCATGAAAGCAGGTCAGTGTAATCTCAGCCTGATCTGACTCTGCAGGTTCATGAGAAGGTAAACCAACACATGTGAAGTGTCTTTATTTAATTTCTTTTATCACTGATTTAAAATTATTTCATATTCCCTGTATAATAAAGTTTTCTTTGAGAATTTTAAATTTATGTTTTAAAAATGTCAGTTTCTTTAATTATTCTTGTACTATTTCATTTAAGTAATGGACAGTCTCTTATGTACTCACTGGAATATTACCACAACCATTAAACTAACCTGGCTGTAGTAAAAATACCTCTTCTAGGGGCCTGGACACCACTTCAAAAATTACCCAATCATGTCCTATCAAACAAGCAAAATGTTAATACTAATAATAATGACAGAAATGTAGAAAGGCACAAAACAAAAACAGTGACCAGTCTCATGACAAACATGGCCCTTCTTTTTCAGATATCTTTATTCTCTTTCATCTGAATATATCTCAATTGTTTCCTTCATCTGGACATATTAGAGAACTAATGAACCATTCTTTTAAAGAATATTATTCAAATTGTTTTTTTTTTCTCAGAAGCTCTCCTTGATGAAATTGAGTTTGTGAATTTTAGGCTGTATTGGCAGAAAATAATTATGCCCTCATGGTGATTTTATTTTAAATGATAAGTTTAATTTTTGTTTCTTTCATTCTATTGAATTCATTTTAAACATTATCTATAAGCTACAATACACAAGTATCAAAAATCACCACTTTATACTAAAGCATAGCGAAGTCTCAGGAAAGGTAGTAACCTGAAATAACTTCCTATCTTCCTGCTTAGCACAAGTTTGCATTAACAGTTTGTCTTCAAGGCACTGGATTAAAATTTCTAATATTATGAACAGCAATCTTCATACAGTCCATTTATCTTCCTTGGGGTATTGCATATTGCTGCACAACTCAAGGCTTCCTGTTTCCCCCTCGTTTCATCTAGTTCCAGTTATGTGACTTCACATCCCTCATATCCACTTTAAAATAGAGGGCTGTCTGCTGAGTCCTGTGTGAAGAATCAGCTACACACCAAATCAACTGTTTCTGAATCTTTCCCATTACTCTTAATAGGAATCCCTGGGCACAGGCTTGCCTAATATACAGCAGGAAATCCCAAGTTAAGAAACCTCAGGGAAGAAATCTCACTTGGGCTTGAACCACTAGAGGAGTCAGAGTCAACCCAGGTTCCAAAGTGGCCTAGAATTCTGGCCAGTGCTTGGAAAGAGCACACACAAATTATGCTGACCCTCTCATGCCTCAAAATAGGCATCAGGTTGTTAAGCAACAGGGCTCCATCACAATGGCTGCTCTGTGGTCTGAAAATATAGTGGGCTCCCCAAATTTGCAGGTGATGGTGGTGGTGTTGTGGCCTGTGCAATTTGTAGTAGGTATATGAAGATGACTCTGCAGCCCTGAAGATAACCTGCAGCCTGATGGATGGTGTAGTTTTGACTCTCCCTTGAGGATGCTATACAGGAATTCCCAAGGGTAAATTCAAAATGGGTGGGTGTAGCTGGAAGTTTAATGAAAGTTCCCTGGTCAAGCTTGGGTCTGCCATTTTTTCCAATGCCATAGAAATTATGGCTGTATCTAAGACATACAGCTTTGATTCCTAGTTCTCATGTAGCAGAGCCTACCATGAGGAAAGCCCATGTGCAGTCAATGAACCCAATAAAGTCAGGGAAATTTGGACAACTTTGATGTGTCTACCCTGTTGAATGTTTATAGCTGACATAAGGATTGGCTCATGGCTGTCTTAGTGGTAGTATTTCTTGCTCTATTTGTGCTTCCCAGGAGTCTCATTCTGGGCCTAAATACTGAGTGACAGTCAAGGTGGTCCTGTGATGACAAGAACACATGATATGTGGAGAGGCTGATATATATTGTTTTGAGTGGTTTGGAGGCATAATTGGGGACAGGGATGGAGACCTCCAATGGGCAGGCATGATGGTTTACAGTAAATATTTTTTGTTCCTTGGTCCAGGAATTATCATTACCCTGAGGAATATCCCTATCATGGGAGCCAATATACCCTGGCTCTGTCAGTTAGAATGATACACATGTAACTCTGAATGCCCACCCCAAGTACCCCTTTTACATGGTGCTGGACTTGGAAGAGACTAACAACAATTGTGGCACATAGTTTGTTCTAGATCTGAAAACAAGTTCATTAGTAAAGGAAGACTTCCCCGACCTCTCCATTCCCAAATGTGCTGAAGCCCAAGGGAGTAAACCCAAGTGGCACTGACCATGATCATTCTTCTCATATCCCATGAAAGCAGATCACTGTAATCTCACCCTGATCTGACCCTGAGACTTCATGAGGAGGTAAACCAACACATGTGAAGTGCCTTTATTTAATTTCTTTTATCACTGGTTTAACATTGATTCATATTCCTTGTATAATAATGATTTCTTTAACAATTTTAAATTTATGTTTAAAAAAATGTCAGTTTCTTTAATTATTCTTGTATTATTTGACTTAAGAACAGAGACAGTCCCTTATGTAGTCAAAGGAACATTGCTGCAATCATTAAAATAACCTGGTTTTAGTAAAAATATCTCATCTTGGGGCATGGACACCACCTCAACAATTACCCAATCATGTCCTATCAAACAAGCAAAATGTTAATTGTAAAAGTAATGATAGAAATTTAGAAAGGCACAAAACAAAAATAGTGTCAAGTCTCATATCAAACATGGCATTTCTTTTTCAGGTATATTTATTCTCTTTCATCTCAATATATCTCAATTACTGCCTTCATCTGGACATATAAGGAAACTGCTGAACCATCCTTTTAAAGAATATTCCTCAAATTGTGTTTGTTTTTCAGTGACTCTGCCAACAAAATTGGCTTTGTGAATTTTAGGCTGTATTGGCAGAAAATTATTGTGCCCTCATGGTGATTTTTTTTAAATGATGTTTAATTTTGGTTTCCTTCATTGTATTGAATCCATTTTAAACATTATGTATAAGCTACAACACACCATAATCAAAAATCACAACTTTATAATAAAACAAAGCAAAGTTTCAGAAATGTTAGTAACCTGGAAAAATCCCTTTGCTTCCCACATTGCACAAAGTTTGTAATAATGGGCTATTTTCAAGGCATTTGATTAAATTTTCTAATATTATAAACAGTACTCTTCATACAGTCCCTGTATCTTGCTTGGGGTATTTTTTATAACTTCACACTCCTAGGTTTCCTGTTTCTCCTTCACATCCATCATATCTACTTTCAAATAGGACTTTCTACTGATCCTAGTAGGCAGAATCATCTAAAAACCACACCAAGTGTCTCTGAACCTTTTGTTAGTCTATATAGGAATCCCTGTACCAGGTGTGCCTAACATACAGCAGGAAATCCTAAGTTAAGAAATCTCAGGGAAGAAATTTCACTGGGACTGGAACATGTGGAGGAGACAGAGTCATCCCAGGTTCTAAAATGGCCTAGAATTCTGGTGGGTGCTTAGAATGTGTGTGCACAAATTACGCTGAACCTCTCTACCTCAAAATAGGCATCAGGTTGCTAACCAACAGGACTGTATCCCAATGGCTGCCCTGTGGTCTGAAAATAAAAGGGCTCCTGAAGAGTGTGGGTGAAGGTGGAGGAGTTGTGGCCTGTGCAGTTTGTTGTAGGTATATGAAGGTGATTCTTTAGCCCCGAGGATCACCTGCAGCCCAATGAATGATGAAGATTTGACTCCCTGGATGATGCTATACAGGAATGTCCAAGGGCAAATTCCAATTAGGTGTGGGGTAGGTGGAAGTTTAATGAAGTCCCCCTGTCCAAGCTTGGGCCTTCTTTTTTCCCAAGGGCACAGAAATTACGGATAGGTCTAAGACATGCAGCTTAGCATCCCAGGTGCTCACTTAGCAGAGACTACCATGAGGCATGCCCATGTGCAGTCAATGAACCCACTTTAAGTCAGGGAAATTTGGACAACTTTGATGTGTCTGCCTTGTTGACTGTTGATAGCTGACATGAGGTTTGGCTCATGGCTGTCTTAGTGGTGGGATTTCTTGCTCTATTTATGCTTGCCAGATGTCTCATTCCTGGCCTAAATACTGAGTGGCAGTCAGGGTGGTCCTGTGATGAAGAGAACACATTATATGTATAAAAGCTGATATATTTTGTGTTAAGTGGGTTGGAGGCATGATTGGGGACAGGGATGGAGACTACCAGAGGGCAGGCATGATGGTGTACACTGAATATAGTTTGTTCCTTGGTCCAGGAATTATCATTGCACTGACGGATATCCCTGTCCTGGGAGCCAACATACCCTGACTCTCTCAGTTAGAATGTTACGCATCTAACTGTGACTGCCCACCCCAATTCCCACTTTAAAATTGTGTTGTACTTGGGAGAGATTAACAACAAATGTGACAAATATTTTGTTCCAGAACTGAAAGCAAGTTTAGTAGCAAAGGAAGAAGACTTCCCTGAACACTCCATTCCTGAATGTGCTGAAGTCCAAGGGAGTAGGCCCAAGTGGCATAGACTGTGACCATTCTTCTCATATCCCATGAAAGCAGGTCTGTTTAATCTCACCCTGATCTGACCTTATGCCTTCATGAGTAGGAAAACCAACACATGTGAAATGTCTTTATTTAATTTCTTTTATCACTGATTTAACATTGCTTCTCATTCCTTGTATAATAAGGTTTTCTTTAAGAATTTTATATTTATGTTTTAAAAAGTGACAGTTTCTTTAATTATTCTTCTAGCATTTCCCTTAAGAACAGAGACAGTCTCTTGTGTATTCACAGGAACATTACCACAATCATTAAATTAATCTGTTTGTAGTAAAAATATCTCATTTTGTGGACTGGAACCCACCTCAGCAATTACCCAATCATGACCTATCAAAGAAGCAAAAAGTTAATAGTAATAATGATAGAAATATGGAAAGGCACAAAACAAAATTAAAGTCCAGTCTCATATCAAACATGACATTTCCTTTTCAGGTATATTTATTCTCATTCATCTGAATATATCTCAATTATTTCCTTCATCTGGACATATTAGAAAACTGCTGAACCATCCTTTTAAAGAATATTCCTCAAATTGTGACGTTTTTCAGAAGTTCTTCCTGATGAACTTGAGTTTATGAATTTTAGGCTGTACTGGCAAAAAATTATTGTGCCCTTTTGGTGAATTCTTTTAATGATAAGTTTAATTTTTGTTTCTTTCATTGTATTGAATTCATATAATACATTATCTATGAGCTACAACACACAAGTATCAAAAATCACCACTTTATAATAAAGCAAATCAAAGTCTCAGGAAAGCTAGTAACCTGAAGTAACTTCTTTGCTACCCACATTGCACAATTTTGCATTAATGGGTTATCTTCAAGGCATTTGACTAAAATTTCTATTATTAATACTACTCTTCATTTAGTCCATGTATCTTCCTTTGTCTATTGTTTATTGCTGCACAGTCTTAAGTTTCCTGTTACCCCTCTTGTCATATACTTCCAGTTACACTACTTCAAATCCCTCATATCCATTTACAAATAGAGGCTTCTCTGCTGAACCTTGTGTGCAGAATCAGCTACACACCACACCAAGTGTTTCTGAATCTTTTCCATTACTACAAATAGGAATCCCTGTACCCAGGTGTGCCTATTTACAGCAGGAAATCCCAAGTTAAGAAACCTCAGGAAACAAAACTCACTGGGGATTGATCCTGTGGAGGAAACAGTGTCAGCCAAGCCTACAAAGTGGTCTAGATTTCTGGTGGGTGCTTGGAATGTGCATGCACTAATTACACTGACCACTCCTGTCTCACAATAGGCATCTGGTTGCTAAACAACAGGGCTCTATCCCAATGGCTGCCCTATGGTCTGAGAATATAATGGGCTCCCCAATTGCGTAGTTGATGTCAGAGATATTGTGGCCTGTGCAGTTTCTTGTAGGTATATGAGGATGATTCTGCAGCACCAAGTATCACCTGCAACCCCAATGGATGGTGATTTTTTGACTCCCCCTGGAGGATACTATACAAGAATGCCCAAGGGCAAATTCCAATTGGTTGTGGGGTAGGCAAAAGTTTAATGAAGTGCCCCTGGCCAAACTTGGGCTTGTGTTTTTTTCCCAATGGCACAGTAATTACAGCAGGATCTAAAACTTGCAGCTTAGCATCTCAGGTTATCACTTAGCAGGGCCCACCAAGAGGCACACCCTTGTGCAGTCAATGAACCCACTATATGTCAGGAAATTTTGAACAAATTTGATGTGTCTGCCCTTTCCACAGTTTACAGTTGACATGAGGATTGGCTCATGGCTGTCTTAGTGGTGGGATTTCTTGCACTATTTATGCTTGCCAGATGTCTCCTTCTGGGCCTAAATGCTGTGTGACAGTGAATGTGGTCCTCTGTTGAAGACAACACATGATATGAGGAGAGACTGATACTTTCTGTGTTGAGTGGGTTGGAGGCATGACTGGGGATAGAGATGGAGATTCCCAGAGGGCAGGAATGGTGGTATACACTGAATTTTGTTTGTTCCTTGGTCCAGGAATTATCATTGCCTTGAAGGATATCCCTGTCCTTGGAGCCAACATACCATGGCTCTATCTGTTAGAGTGATACACATGTAACTGTGAATGGCCACCCCAAGTCCCACTTTTACATGATGCTGGACTTGGGTAAGATTAACCACAAATGTGGCACATATTTTGTTCCAGATCTCAAAGCAAGTTTATTAGGAAAGGAGGAAGACTTCCCCAACCTCTCAATTCTTGAATGTTCTCCAGCCAAATGGTGTAGGCCCACATGGCACTGAATCTGACCATTCTTCTCATATCCCATGAAACCAGGTCAGTGTAATCTCACCCTGATCTAACCCTGTGCCTTCATGAGGAGGGAAAACCACACATATGATGTGTCTTTATTTAATTTCTCTTATCACCAATATAACATTGTTTCATAGACCTTGTATAATAAGGTTTCCTTTAACAATTTTAAATTTATGTTTTAAAAAATGTCAGTTTCTTTAATTATTCTTGTATTATTTCACTTGAGAACAGAGACATTCTCTTATGTATACACAGGAACATTACAAGAATCATTAAATTAAACTGGTTGTAGTAAAAATATCTCATCTAGGGGCCTGGACCCCACATCAACAATTACCCAATCATGTCCTATCAAACAAGGAAAATGTTAATCATAAAAATAATGATAGAAATGTAGAAAGGTACAAAACAAAAATAGTGTTCAGTTTCATATCAAACATGGCATTTCTTTTTCAGGTATATTTTTTCTCTTTCATCTGAATATATCTCAATTACTTCCTTCATCTGGGTATATTAGAAATCTGCTGAACCTTCTTTTTAAAGAACATTCCTCAAGTTTTTTTTTCAGAGGTTCCTCTTGATGAAATTGAGTTTATGAATTTCAGGCTGTATTGACTGAAAATTATTGTGCCTTCATGGTGATTTTTTCTTGAATGGTAACATTAATTTTTGTTGCTTTCATTGTATTGAATTCATTTTAAACATTATGAATAAGCTACAACAACACACAAATATCAAAAATCACCACTTTATCATGAAGCAAAGCCAAGTCTCAGGAAAGCTAGTAACATGAAATAAGTACTCTGCTTCTCACATTGCACAAGTTTGCATTAATGGGTTATCTACAAGGCATTTGGTTAAAATTTCTAATATTATAAATGGTACTCTTCATACAGTCCATGTGTATTCCTTGGGGCATTGTTTATTGCTGCACAGTCCTATGATTTGTGTTTCCCCATCTTGTCATCTAGTTCCTGTTACATGACTTCACATACCTCATATCCACTTTCAAATAGTGGCTTCTCTGCTGAGTTTTGGGCATGGTATCACCTACACACCACATCAAGAGTTTCTGAACCTTTCCCTTTACTCAAAATATGATTCCCTGTACCCATGTGTGCCTAATATACAGCAGGAAATTCTAAGTTAAGAAACCTCAAGGAAAAAGCCTCACTGGGGCTTGAACCTTTGGGGGAGACAGCATCATCTCGAGTTCCAAATTGGGCTAGAATTCTGGTGGTTGCTTGGAAAGTGAATGTGTAAATGATGCTGATCATCTGCTCCCTAACAATAGGCATCAGGTTGCTAAACAACAGGGCTCTATCCCAATGGCTGCCCTGTGATCTGAAAATATAATGGGTTCCTCAAAATGTGCAGGTGATGGTGGAGGTGTTGTGGTCTGTGCAGTTTGTAGAAGGTTTATGAGGATGAATCTGCATCCCCGAGAATCAACTGCAGCCCTGATGGATTATGATGTTTTGTCTCTCCTGGAGGATGCTATACAGGAATTCCCAAGGGCAAATTCCAACTGGTTGTGGGGTAGGTGGAAGTTTAATGAAGTGCCCCTGGCCAAGCTTGGGCCTGCCTTTTTTTCCAATGACACAGAAATTACTGCTGAATCTAAGACTTGCATCTTAGCATCCTGGGTGCTCACTTAGTAGAGCCTACCATGAGGCATGACCATGTGCACTCAATGAGAGCACTTTAGTCAGGGAATTTTGGGCAATTTTGATGTGTCTGCCCCGTCCACTGTTTATAGCTGACATGAGGATTGGCTCATGGCTGCCTTAGTGGTGGGATTTCTTGTTCTATTTATGCTTTCAGAGTCTCATTCTGGGCCTAAATTCTGATTGACAGTCAAGGTGGTCCTGTGATGAAGAGAACACATGATATGTGGAGAGGCTAATATTTTTAGTGTTGACTGTTGTAGAGGCATTATTGTGGACAGGGATGGAGACTCCTAGAGAGGAGGCATGATGGTGTACACTAAATATTGTTTGTGTCTTGGTCAAGGAATTATCATTGCCCTGAGGGATAACCCTGTCCTTGGAGCCAATATACCATGGCTCTGTCAATTAGAATGATACACATGTAACTGTGGATGCCCACCCCAAGTCCCTTTTTTACATGGTGTTGGAATTGTGAGAGATTAACCACAAATGTGGCACGTATTTTGCTCCAGATCTGAGAACAAGTTTATTAGCAAAGAAGAACACATCCCTGAACTCTCCATTCCCAAATGTGCTAAAGCCAAAGTGTGTATGCTGAAGTTGCACTGACTGTGACCATTCCTCTCATATCCCATGAAAGCAGGTCATTGTATTCTCACCCTGATCTGACCCTGTGTCTTCATAAGGAGGGAAAACAACACATGTCAACTGTCTTTATTTAATTTCTTTTATCACCAATCTAACATTGTTTCATATTTCCTATAGAATAAAGTTTTCTTTAACAATTTTAAATTTATGTTTTAAAAAATGTCATTTTCTGTAATTATTCTTTTAGCATTTCCCATAAGAAGAGACACAGCCTCTGATATTTGCACAGGAATATTACAACAATCATTAAATAAACATGGTTGTAGTACAAATATCTCATCTATTGTCCTGGTTCCCAACTGAACATTTACCCAATCATGTCCAATTGACCATGAAAAATGTTAATAGTAATAATAATGATAGAAATGTAGAAAGCCACAAAACAAAAATAGTCTCCAGTCTTAAAGCAAACATGGCATTTCCTTTGCAGGTATATTTATTCCCTTTCATCTGAATATATCTTTATTACTTCCTTCATCTGGACATATTAGAAAACTGCTGTTCCATCCTTTTAAAAATATTCCTCAAATTGCATTTTTTTCAGAGGTTCTTCCTGATGAAATTGAGTTTATGTATTTTAGGCTTTATTGGCAGAAAATTATTGTGCCCTTCATGTTTTTTTAATGATAAGTTTAATTTTTGTTTCTTTCATTGTATTGAAATCCTTTTAAACATCATCTATAAGCTGCAACAACACAGTTATCAAAAATCACCACTTGATAATAAAGCAAAGCAAATTGTCAGGAAAGCTAGTAACCTGAAATAACTACTTTGTTTCCTACATTGCACAAATTTGCATGTTATTTTCAATGCATTTGATTATAATTTCTATTATTATAAACAGTACTCTTCATGCAGTCCATGCATCTTCCTTGGGGTGTTGTTTATTGCTGCCCAGTCCTAGGTTTCCTGTTTCCCCCTCTTGTAATCTAGTTCCAGTTACATGACTACACATCTCTCATTTCCACTTTTAAATAGAGGCTACTCTGCTGAGCCTTGTGTGCAGAATCAGTTACACATCACACCAAGTGTTTCTGAATCTTTCCCATTACTCCAAATAGGAATTCATGTAGCCATTTTTGCCTAGTATACAGCAGGAAATCTCAAGTTAAGAAACCTCATGGAAGAAATCTCACTGGTGCTTGAACCTGTGGAGGAGGCAGAGTCAGCCCAGGTTCCAAAGTGGCCTAGAATTCCAGCTGGTGCTTGGAAAGTGCATGCACAAATGACTCTGACCCTCTCTTTCCTCACGATAAGCATCAGTTTGCTAAGCAACAGGACTCTATCACAACGGCTGCCCTGTGGTCTGAAAATATAATGGGCCCCCAATTTGTGCAGGTGATGGTGGAGGTGTTATGATCTGTGCAGTGTGCTGTAGGTATATGTGGATGATTCTGCAGCCCTGAAGATCACCTGAAGCCTTCATGGCTGATGTGGTTTGACTCTCCCTGGAAGATGCTACACAGAAATGCCCAAGGGCATGTTCCAATTTGGTTTTGGGTAGGTGGAAGTTTAATAAAGTGCCCCTGGCCAACCTTGGGGCTGCCTTTTTTTCCCAATGGCACAGCATTTACTGCTCATTCTATGACATGCAGCTTAGCATCCTGGGTGCTCACTTAGAAGAGCCTACCATGAGGCATGCCCATGTGCAGTCAGTGAAACCAATTTAAGTCAGGGAAATTTGGACAAATTTGATGTGTCTGCCCTGTCCACTGTTTATAGCTGACATGAGGATAGACTCTTGGCTGTCTTAGTGGTGGGATTTCTTGCTCTATTTATGCTAGCCAGAATTCTCATTCTGGGCCTAAATGCTTAGTGCCAGTCAATGTGGTCCTGTGATTAGGAGAACACATGATTTGTGGAGAGGATGCATTTTTTGTGTTGAGTTGGTTGGAAGCATGACTGGGGACAGGGCTGTAGACTCCCATAGGGCCAACATTATAGGGTACACTGAAAGTTTTTTTCTTGGTCCAGGAGTTATCATTGTCCTGAGGGATATCTCTGTCTTTGGAGCCAATATACCATGCCTCTGTCAGTTAGATTAATAAACATGTAACTGTGAATGCCCACCTCAAGTCCCCTTTTTACATGATGCTGGACTTGGATAAGATTAGCCACAAATGTGGTACATATTTTTTCCAGATCAGAAACCAAGTTTATTAGCAATAGAAGAAGGCTTCCCTGACCTCGCCATTCCCAAATATGGTGAAGCCCTTGGGAGTAGGCCCAAGTAAGCACAGACTGTGACCATTCTTCTCATATACATTGAAAGCAGGTCATTGTAGTCTCACCCTGATCCTACCCTGTGCCTTCATGAGGAGGGAAACCAACACATGTGAAGTATCTTTATTTAATTTCTTTTATCACCACTATAAAACTGTTTCATACTCATTGTATAATAAGGTTTTCTTTAACAATTTTAAATTTATGTTTTGAAAAATGTTAGTTTCTTTAATTTTACTTGTAGTATTTCACTTAAGAACAGAGACAGTCTTATGTATTCACAGGAACATTAACACAATCATTAAATGAAACTGGTTGCAGTAGAATTATCTCATCTAGAGGTCTGGACCCCACCTCAACAATTACCCAATCATATCCTATCAAACATGCAAAATGTTAATTGATATAATAGTGACACAAATGTAGAAAGTTACCTAACAAAATATTGTCCAGTCTCATATCAAACATGGCATTTCTTTTTCAGGTATATTTATTCTCTTTCATCTGAATATATCTCAATTATTTCCTTCATCTGGGCATAGTAGACATCAGCTAAACCATCCTTTTAAAGAATATTCCTCAAATTGCATTTTTTTTCAGTTTCTTCCTGATTAAATTGAGATTACAAATTTTAGACTGCATTGGCAGAAAAATATTGTGACCTCATGGTGATACTTTTTTAAATTAGAAGTTTAATTTTTGTTTCTTTCATTCCATTGAAATAATTTTAAACTTTCTGAGTTCCAACAACACACAAGTGTCAAAAATCACCACTTTATAATAAAGCAAAGCAAAATCTCAGGAAAGCTAGTGACTTGAAATAACTACTTTGCTTCCTGCATTGCACAAGTTTGCATTAATTGGTTATCTTCAAGGCATTTGAATAAATTTCTAATATTATAAACAATAATCTTCATACAGTCCTTGTATCTTCCTTGGAGTAATTTTTACTGCTGCACAGTTATAGGTTTCATGTTAACTACTCTTGTCATCTCATTCCAGTTACACAACTTCACATCCCTCATATCCACTTTCAAATAGAGGTGACTCTGCTGAGCATTCTGTACAGAATAAGCTACACACCACACCAAGTTTTTCTGAATCTTACCCATTACTCCAAATAGGAATCCCTGTACCAAGGTGTGCCTAATATACAGCAGGAAATCTGCAATTAAGAATACTGAGTTTAGTAATCTCACAGGTGATTGAACCTATGGAGGAGACAGAGTCAGACAAATTCCAAAGCAGCCTAGAATTCTAGTGGGTGCTTGGAATGTGCATGCACATATGACACTCATCCTTTCCTGCCTCACATTAGGCATTAGGTTGCTAATCAACAGGGCTCTATCACAATGGCTGCCCTGCAGTCTGAAAATAAAATGGGTTCTCCAAATCTGCAAGTGATGGTAGAGGTGTTGTGGTCTGTGCATTTGTTGTTGGTATATGAGGATGATTCTGCAGCCCCAAGGATCTCCTGCAGCCCTTATGGATAGTCAGGGAAAGACTCTCCATGGAGGATTCTATAAAGGAATGCCCAAGGGCAAAATCCAGTTGGGTGTGGGGAATCTGGAACTGTAATGAAGTGCCCTGGCCAAGCTTGGGTCTGTCTTTCTTTTCCAAAGACACAGATATTACCACTGGATCTAACACATGCAGTTTAGCATCCTAAGTGCTCACTAAGCAGAGCCTACCATGAGGCATGCCCATGTGCAGTCAAAAATTTGTGCAATTTTGATGTGTCTGCCCTGTCCACTTTTATAGCTGACATGAGGATTGGCTTATGGCTCTCTAAGTGGTGTGATTTCTTGCTCTATTTATGCTTGCCAGAAGACTTATTCTTAGTAAAAATGCTGAGTGGCAGTCAAAGTGGTCCTGTGATGAAGAGAACACTTGGTATGTGGAGAGGCTGACATTTTTTGTGTTGAGTAGGTGGGAGGCATGATTGAGGACAGGGATGGAGACTCCCAGAGGGCAGGAAAGGTGGTGTTCACTGAATATTGTTTGTTCCTTGGTCCAGGAATTATCATTGCCCTGAGGGATTCCCCTGTACTGGGAGCCAACATACCACGGCTCTGTCAGATAGACTGATACACATAGAACTTTGAATTCCCATGCCAACTCTCTGTTTTCCATAGTGCTGAATTTGGGAGAGATTAACCACAAATGTGGCAAATATTTTTTTCCAGATCTGAAAGCAAGTTTATTAACAAAGAAGAAGACTTCCCTGACCTCTCCATTACTGCATTGCTAAAGGCTTAGGGAGTAAGCCCAACTGGTGCTGACTGTGACCATTATTCTCATATACCATGAAAGCAGGTAAGTGTAATCTCACCATAATCTGAGCCTGTACCTTCATGAGGAGGGAAACCAACACATGTGAAGTGTCTTTACATAATTTCTTTTACACTGAGTTAACATTGTTTCATATTCCTTGTATAATAAGGTTTTCTTTAACAATTTTAAATTTATGTTTTAAAAAATGTCAGTTTCTTAATTATTTTTATAGTATTTCACTTAAGAACAGAGACAGTCTCTTATGTATTCACAGGAACATTACAACAATAATTAAATTAACCTTGTAGTAAAAATAACCCATCTAGGGGCCTTGACCCCACCTCACCAATTAACAAATTGTGTCCTATCAAACAAGCAAAATGTTAACAGTAATAATAATGACAGAAATGTAGAAAGACACAAAACAAAAATAGTGTCCAGTCTTATATCAAACATGGCATTGCTTTTTCAGGTATATTTATTCTCTTTCATCTAAATATATCTGAATTATTTCCTTCATCTGGACATATTAGAAAACTGCTGTACCATCCTTTTAAAGGATATTCCTCAAATTGTGTTTTTTTTTCAGAGGTTCTTCCTGATGAAATTGAGTTTATGAATTTTTGGCTGCATTGACAGAAAAGTATTGTGCCCGCATATCATCTATTTTTATGATAAGTTTAATTTTTCTTTCTTTCATTGTATGGAAATCATCTGAAATATTGTCTGTAAGCTACAACACACAAGTATCAAAAATCACCACTTTATAAGAAAGCAATGCAAAGTCTCAGGAAAGCTAGTAACCTGAAATAACTACTTTGCTTCCTGCATTGCACAACTTTGCATTAATGGGTTATCTTCAAAACATTTGATTAAAATTTCTAATATTATAAACTATACTCTTCACAAAATCCATGTAACTATCTTGGGATACTTTTATTGCTACACTGTCCTAGGTTTCCTGTTTCCCCCTCTTGTCACCTAGTTCCAGTTACATGACTTCACATCCCTCATATCCACTTGCAAATGGAAGCTTCTCTGCTGAGTTTTGTGGGGAGAATCAGCTACACTCCACAAGTGCTTCTGAATCTTTCCCTTTACTCCAAATAGGAATACCTGTATCCAGGTGTGCCTAATATAGAGTGGGAACTCCCAAGTTAAGAAACCTCAGGGAAGTACTCTCAATGGGGCTCAATCCTGTGGAGAAGACAGTGTCAGCCCAGGTTCCAAAGCAGCCTAGAATTCTGCTGGGTTCTTGGAATGCACATGTGCAAATGATGCTGACCCTCTTCCTCCTCACAATAGGCATCAGGTTGCCAGGCAACAGGGCTATATCCCAATGGCTGCCCTGTGGCCTGAAAATATTATGGTCTCCCCAGTTGTGCAGGTGATGGTGGAGGTTTTGTGGCTTGTTCAGTTTGTTGTATGTATATGAGGATGATTCTGCAGCCCCAAGGATCACCTGCAGCCCTGATGGATAGGGAGGGTTTGACACTCAAAGTTGCTATTCAGGAATGCCCAAGACCAAATTCAAATTGGATGAAGGGTAGGCAGAATTTTAATGAAGTTCCCCTGGCCAATCTAGGTCTGCCTTTTTTTCCAATGGCACAGAAATGAGTGCTGGATCTTAGCCATGCAGATAGGCATCCTGGGTGCTCACTTAGCAGAGCTTACAATGAGTCATGCCCATGTGCATTCAATGACCCACTTTAAGTCAGAGAAATTTGGGCAAATTTGTTGTGTCTGCCCTGTCCACTGTTTATAGCTGACATAAGGATTGGCTCATGGCTGTCATAGTGGTGGGATTTCTTTCCCTATATATGCTTGACAGAAGTCCCCTTCTGGGCCTAAATGCTGAGAGTCAGTCACAGTGGTCATGTGACAAAGAGAACATATATGTGGAGAGGCTGATATTTTTGTGTTCAGTGGGTTGGAGGCATGATTTGGGAAGAGCTTGGAGTCTCCCAGAGGGCAGGCATGATAGTGTACACTGAATATTATTTGTTTCTTGTTCAAGTAATTATCATTGCCTTGAGGGATATCCCTGTCCTGGGAGAGAACATACACTGGCTCTGTCAGTTAGAATGATAAACATGTAATTGTGAATACCCACCACAAGTCCCCCTTTTACATGATGCTGTACTTGGGAGAGATTAACCACACATGTGGCATGTATTTTGTTCCAGATCTGAAAACAAGTTTATTAGCAAAGGAAGAAGACTTCCCAGACCTCTCCAATTCCAAATTTGCTGAAGCACAAGGGAGAAGGCCCAAGTGGCATTAACTAGATGATTCCTCTCATATCCCATGAAAGCAGTTCAGTGTAATCTCACCCTGATCTGACTCTGTGCCTTCATGGGGAGGGAAACCCAACATGTGAAGTGTCTTTATTTAATTTCTTTTAATACTGATTGAAATTTGTTTCATATTCCTGGTGTAATAAGGTTTTCTTTAACAATTTTAAATTTATGTTTTAAAAAATATCAGTTTCTTTAATTATTCTTGTAGAAATTCACTTAAGAGCAGAGGCAGTCTCTTATGTATTCACAGGGACATTATCACAATCATTAAATTAACCTGTTTGTAATAAAAATATCTCATCTAGGGGCATGTTTCCTACCTCAATGGTTCCCCAATCATGTCATATTAACCAAGGAAAGTGTTAATAGTAATAATGATAGAAATGTAGAAAGGCTGAAAGCATAAATAGTTTCCAGTCTCATATTAATCATGGCTTTTCTTTTTAAGGTATATTTATTCTTTTTCATCTGAATATATCTCAATTATTTGCTTCATTTGGACATATTAGAAAACCTCTGAAAAATCCTTTTAAAGAATAGTCCTCAAATTCTTTTTCACCATTTCTTCCTGAGGAAATTGAGATTATGAATTTTAGACTGTATTGATAGAAAATTATTGTGCCCTCATGATGATTTTTTTAAAAGAGAAGTTTAATTTTGGTTTCTTTCATTGTATTGTATTCCTTTTAAATGTTATCTATAAGCCACAACACAGAAGTATTCAAAACTCAAAACTTTCTAATATAGCAAAGCAAAGTCTCAGGAAAACAGGAAACCTGAGATAACTACTTTGCTTCCCACATTGCACAAGTTTGCATTAACAGATTATCTTCAAGGCATTTGATTAAAGACTTCTAATATTATAAGCAGTACTCTTTATATAGTCCATGTACCTGCCTTGGGGTGTTGTTTATTGCAGCAAAGTCCTAGGTTTCCTGTTTTCCCCTCTTGTCATCTAGTTCCAGTTACATGACTTCACATCCTTCATATCCACTTTCAAATAGAGGCTTCTTTGCTAAACCTTGTGTGCAGAAAAAGCTACACACCACACCATGTGTTTTGGAATCCTTCCTGTTACTCCAAGTAGGAATCCCTGTACCCAGGTGTGCCTAATACATGGCAGGAAATCCCAAGTTAAGAAACCTCAAGAAAGAAATCTCACTGGGGCTCAAAAATGTATAGGAGACAGAGTCAGCCCAAGTTCCAAAGTGGCCTAGAATTCAGGTGGGAGCTTGGCATGTGCATGTACAAATGATGCTGACCCCTCCTGTCTCACAATAGGCATCGGGCTACTAAGTAACAGGGCTCTATCCCAATGGCTATCCTGTGGTCTGAAAATATAATGGGCTCCCCAAGTGAGCAGGTGATGGTGGAGGTGTTGTGGCCTTGCAGTATGTTGTACATACATGAGGATGTATCTGCAGCCCCAAGGATCACCTGCATTACTGAAGGACGGTGAGGGCTTGACTCTACCTAGAGGCTGCTATACAGGAAAGCCAAGGAGCAAATTCCAATTGGGTGTTGGGTAGGTGGAAGTTTAATGAAGTGCCCCTGGCCAAGCATGGATGTGAATTTTTTTTTCCAATGGCATATAAATTACCACCTGATCTAAAATATGCAGATTAGCATCCCAGGTGCTCACATAGCAGTGCCTATCATGAAGCATGCTCATGTGCCATCAATGAACCCACTTTAATTCAGGGAAATTTGGAAAATTATGATGTGTCTCCTCTGTCCACTGTTTGTAGCTGACATGAGGATTGGCTCATGGCTGTCTTAGTGGTGGGATTTCTTGCTCTATTTATGCTCTCAAGAAGTCTCATTCTGGGCCTAAATGCTGAGGACAGTCAAGGTGGTCCTGTGATGAAGAGATCACATGATATCTGGAGAGGCTGATATTTTTTGTGTTGAGTGGATTGGAGGCATGATTGAGGACAGGGATGGAGACTCCCAGAGGGCAGGCATGTTGGTGGAAACTGAATAATGTTTGTTCCTTTGTCCAGGAATTATCATTGCACTAAGAGGTATCCCTGTCCTGGTAGCCAAAGAACCATGGCACTGTCAGTTAGAATGATACTCCTGTAACTGTGAATGCCCACCCCAATTCCTCCTTTTACAGGGTGCTGGATTTGGGAGAGATTAACCACAAATGTGGCACATAAATTGTTCCAGATCTGAAAGAAATTTTATTAGCAAAGGAATAAGACATCCCTGACCACTCCTTTCCCAAATGTGCTGAAGCCCAAGGGAGTAGGTCCAAGTAGCACTGACTTTATTCTTTATTCTCATAAGCTATGAAAGCAGGTCAGTGTAATCTCTCCCTCATCTGACCCTGTGCCTTCATGAGGAGGGAAACCAACACATATGAAATGTCTTTGTGAATTTTTTTCACCAATTTAACATGGTTTCATATTCCTTGTATAATAAGGTATTCTTTAACAATTTTAAGTTTAGTTTTTAAAAAATATCAGTTTCTTTAATTATTCTTGTATTCCATTTATGAAGAGAGACTGTCTCATATATTCACAATTACCACAATCATTAAATTCACCTGGTTATAGTAAAAATATCTCATCTAGTGACCTGGTCCCCACCTCAGTTACCAAATCATGTCCTATCAACCAAGCAAAATGTTAATAGTAATAATAATGATAGAAATATAGAAAGACACTAAACAAAATATTGTCCAGTCTCATATCAAACATGGCATTTCTTTTCAGGTATATATATTCTCTTTCATCCAAATATACCTCATTTATTTCTTTCAACCTGACATATTAGAAAACTACTGAACCATCCTTTAAAAGAATATTCCTCAAATTGTGTTTTTTTCAGAGTTTCTTCCTGTTGAAATTGGATTTATGAATTGTAGGCTGTATTGGCAGAAAATTATTGTGTCCTTGTGGTAATTTTTTTATATGAGAAGTTTATTTTTGTATCTTTCATTGTATTCAATTCATTTAAAGCAGTATCTTTAAGTTACATCAACACACAAGAATCAAAAATCACTTTATAATTAAGCAAAGCAAAGTCTCAGGAAAGCAAGTAACCTGAAATAACTACTTTGCGTCCCACATTGCACAAATTTGCATTAATGGTTTTTCTCCAAAGCATTTGATTAAAGATTTATAATACTATAAACAGTACTCATCATACAGTCTATGTATCTTCCTTAGGTTATAGTTTATTGCTGCACAGTCCTAGGTTTCCTGTTTCCCCCTCTTGCCATCTAGTTCCAGTTACATGACTTCCGATCCATCATATCCACTTTCAAATAGAAGCACCTCTGCTGAGCCTTGTGTCCAGAATCAGCTACACACCACATCAAGTGTTTCTGAATCTTTCCCATTACTCCAAATAGGAATCCCAGTACCCAGGTGTGCCCAATATGCAGATGGAAACACAATGTTAAGAAACCTGAGGGAAGAAATCTCACTGGGGTTCAAACCTGTGTAGGAGACAGAGTTTGCCCAGGTTCCAAAGCCACATAAAATTCTAGCAGGTGCTTGGAATGTGCATGAGCAAATGACTCTGACCCTCTCCTACCTCACACTATGCACCAGGATGCTAAGAAACAAGGCTCTATCCCAATGACTGCACTGTTGTCTTAAAATATAATGAGATCCCCAAGGGTGCAGTTGATATTGGAGGTGTGGCCTGTGCAGACTCTTGTAAGTATATGTTGAAGATTCCACAGTCCTGAGGATCATCTGAAACCCTGATGGATGGTGTGGTTTGACTCTTCCTGGAGGATGCTATAAAGGAATGCCCAAGGGCATATTCTAATTGGGTGTGCAGTAGGTGGAAGTTTAATGAAGTGCCCCTGGTCAAGTTTTGGCCTGCATTTTTTTTTTTTCCAATGGCAAAGAAATTACTGCTGGATCTAAGGCATGCAGCTTAGCATCCCAGGTGATTACTTAGAAGAGCCCACAATGAGGCACACCCATGTGCAGTCATTGAACTCACTTTAAGTCAGGGAAATTTGGACAACTTTCTTGTGTCTGCCTTGTCCACTCTTTATAGCTGATATGAGGATTGGCTCATGGCTGTCTTAGTGCTGGGATTTCTTGCTCTATATATGCTTGCCAGAAGCCTAATTTTGGGCATAAATGCTGATTGACAGTCAAGGTGTGTCTTTGATGATGATAACACATGATATGTGGAGAGGTTGATATTTTGTGCATTGAATGTGTTGGAGGCATGGTTGGGGACAGGTATGGAGACTTCCAGAAGGCAGGCATGGTGGTGTACACTGAATACTGTTTGTTCCTTGGTCCAGTAATTATCATTGCCCTGAGGGATATCCCTTTCCTTGGAGCCAATATTCCCTGGCACTGTCAGTTAGAATGATACACATTTAACTGTGAATGGTGACCTCAGGTCCCACTTTTACGTGGTGCTGGGCTTAGGAGAGATTAACCACAAATGCGGCACATATTTTGTTCCAGATCTGAAAGCAAGTTTGTTAGCAGAGTAAGATGACTTCCAAGACCTTTCCATTCCCAAATGTGCTGAAGCTCAAGGGAGTAAGCCCAAGTGGCACTGACTCTGACCATCCTTCTCATATCCCATGAAATCAGGTCAGTGTAATCTCACCCTGATCTGACTCTGTGCCTTCATGAGGAGGGAAACTAACACATTTGAATTGTCTTTATTTAATTTCTTTTATCACTGATTTAACATTGCTTCATATTCCTTGTACAATAAGGGTTTCTTTAACAATTTTATATTTGTTTTTAAAAATGTCAATTTCCTTAATTATTCTTGTATTATTTCACTTAAGAACAGAAGATGTCTATTTTGTATTCACAGGAACAGTACCACAGTCATTAAATTAACCTGGTGGTAGTAAAAGTATCTCATCTAGGAACATGGACACCACCTCAATAATTACCCAAACATGCCCTATCAAACAAGTGAAATGTTAATAGTAATAATAATGATGGAAATTTAGAAAGGCACAAAAAATAGTGTTCAGTCTCATATCAAAAATGGCATTTCTTTTTTAGGTATATTTATTCTCTTTCCTCTGAATATGTCTATATTATTTTCTTCATCTGGACATATTAGATAACTGCTGAAACACCTTTTTAAAGAATATTCCTAAACCTGTGTGTTTTTCAAAGGTGTTTCCTGAGGAAATTGAGTTTATGAATTTTAGGCTGTATTGGCAGAAAATTATTGCATCTCATGGTGATTTTTTTTTGAAATGACAAGTTTAATTTTTGTTTCTGTCATTTTATTGTATTCATTTTAAACACTATCAATAAGCTACAACACACAAGTATCAAAAATCACTACTTTATAATAAAGCAAAGCAAAGTCTCAGGAAACTAGTAACCTGAAGTAATTGCTTTGCTCCATGCATTGCACAAATTTCAACTAATGGGTTATATTCAAGGCATTTGATTAAAATTTCTAATATTATAAACAGTAGTCTTCATACAGTCCTTTTATCCTCCTTGGGGTATTGTTTATTTCTGCACAGTCGTAGGTTTCCTGTTTCCCCTTCTTGTCATCTAGTTCCAGTTACATGACTTCATATCCCTCATATCCACTTTAAAATAGAGGCTTACCTGCAGAGCCTTGTGTGAAGAATCAGCTACACACCACATCAAGTTTTTCTGAATCTTTTCCATTACTCCAAATAGGAATCCCTGTACCCAGGTGTGCCTAGTATACAACACTAAATCCCAAGTTAATAAACTTCAGGGAAGAAATTTCACTGGTGCTCAAAACTGTGGAGGGGACAGTGTCAGCCCAGGTTCCACAGTGGCCTAGATTTCTGGTGGGTGCTTGGAATGGCAGGCACAAATTATTGTAACTTCTACTGCCACACTTTAAGCATCAGGTTGCTAAGCAACAGGACTCTATCCCAATGGCTGCCCTGTGGTCTGAAAATATAATGGTCTCCACCATCGTTCAGGAAATGGTGGAGGTGTTGTGGCCTGTGCAGATTGTTGTAGGTATATGAGGATGATTCTGTAGCCCTGAGGATAACCAGCGGTCCCAATGGATGGTGAGTTTGACTCTGCCTGCAGGATGCAATACAGGAATTCCAAAGGGGAAATTCCAACTGGATGTGGAGTAGGTGGAAGTTTAATGAAGTGCCCTTGGCCAAGCTTGGGCCTGCCTTTTTTTCCAATGTCCTAGAAATTACTGCTGGATCTAAGACATGTAGCTTAGCATCCCAGTTACTCATTTAGCAGAGCCTATAATGAGGCATGTTCATGTGCAGTCAGTTAACCCACTTTAAGTCAGGGGAATTTGGACCACATTGATGTGTCTGCTCTGTCCACTGTTTATAGCTGACATTAAGATCGGATCATGGCTCTCTTAGTCATGGGATTTCTTGCTCTATTTGTGCTTGCCAGAAGTATCATTCTGGGCCTAAATGCTGACTGATAGTCAAGGTGGTCCTGTGATCAAGAGAATACATGATATGTGGAGAGGCTGATATTTTTTGTGTTGAGAAGGTTGGAGGCATGATTTGGACAGGGTTGGAGTCTCCCAGAGGGCAGGCATGATGGTGTACACTGAATATTGTTTGTTCCTTGATTCAGGAATTATCATTGGCCAGGGGGTATACCTGTCCTGGGAGCCAACATACCCTGGCTCCATCAGTTAAAATGATATACATGTAACTGTGAATGCCCACTCAAAGTCCATCATTTACATACTGCTGTACTTGGGAGAGATTAACCACAAATATGGCACATATTTTGTTTGAGATCTTAAAGCAAGTTTATTAGGAAAGGAAGAAGTCTTACTGACCTCTCCATTCCTGAGTTTGATGAAGCCCAAGAGAGTAGGCCCAAGTGGCACTGAGTGCGACCATTCTTCTCATATCCCATGAAAGCAGGTCAATGTAATCTCACCCTGATCTTACCCTGTGCCTTCATGAGGAGGGAAACCAAGACATGTAAAGTGTCTTTAATTTCTTTTATCAATGATTTACTGTTGTTTCATATTCCTTGTTTAATAAGGTTTTCTTATCAATTTTAAATTTATGTTTTATAAAGTGTCAGTTTCTTTAATCATTGTAGTATTTCACTTAAAAACAGAAAGAGTCTCTTACATACTCACAACATCATTACCAAATTTAATTATATTATCCTGGTTGTAATAAAAATAGCTCATCTAGGTGCTTGGTCTCCCTCTCACCAATTACATTATCATGTCCTATTGACCAAGGAAAATGTTAATAGTAACAATAATGATAGAAATGTAGAAAGGCACAAAACAAAAATAGTGTCCAGTCTCATATCAAACATGGCATTTCTTTTTCATGTATATTTATTCTCTTTCATCTGAATGCATCTCAATTATTTCCCTCATCTGGACATATTAAAAAAACTGCTGAACCATCCTTTTAAAGAATATTCCTCAAATTGTGTTTTTTTTCCAGAGGTTCTTCCTGTTGAAATTGAGTTTATGAATTGTAGGCTGTATTGGTAGAAAATTATTGTGCCATCCTGGTGATTTTTTTTTAAATGAGAAGTTTAAATTTTGTATGTTTCATTGTATTGAATTCATTTTAATTTTTTTTTTGCATTTTGCAATGCAATTTTATTGTGATATATTCATATACCATATAATCCATCCAAAGTATAAAATCAATGGTTCACAGTATCACCATATAGTTGTGCATTCATTACCACAATTTTAGAATATTTTCATTACTCCAAAGAAAAAATAAGACCCAAAATAACATCCCATAATCATATCCCCCTGCTGTTATGCATATATTTGCCTTTTATATGTCTTTATTTTATTATTCATCAGACCATACACTGGATCTAGCACTGGTGGTCACAGGTTTTCACAATCACATGGTCACACAAAGGTTATATTTTTATACAATTAAGAATGAAGTCTAATGAATAAGAGTTAAACAGATTCAGATTATTTCCTTCTAGCTTTTCTAATACACTAGAAGATAAAGAGGAATATTTATATAATGCATAGAAATTATTTCCAGAATGACTTCTCAACTCTATTTGAAATCTCTTAACCACTGAAACTTCTTTTTTTCTTTTCCCCCTTTTGGTCAAGAAGGCATTCTCAATCCCTCAATGCCAGGGCCAGGCTCTTTCCAGATGTCAAGTTGACAGGGAGACTTACAAACTGGGAATCATGCTCTGCATAGTGGGGAGAGTAGTGAGATGAGTTTTGTCACAGTCAAAAGAGTTTGTAGGCACATACTATGGGTAGCAGGAAGTAATTCTCATGCATGATATAGCAGATGAAACCACTGTTGTTTCTGGAGAAACACCTGTGCAAAGTGTTCAGATATCCAAGTACACACCAATCAGTTCTTGGTACCTCATTTACAGCACAAGTGACCCAAAAAGTGGCACACTCCCACCCAGCCAAGTTGGGATGAGAGGATATTAGAGTGGACAACTCAAATAACAGCTACAAAAATTCCATCATGATGAACTTACTGTGTGATGACTCTGCCTAAATGTATTTAAGAACTAAATATTGCAGTGTAAGGAAAACAAGGCACTAGAACAAATGACAGGAAATATTGGACTTTAAGGGAGTGGAGGACCAGGGAGTTCCCTATTTAGGTCACAAGTTCAAAATTCCAGTCTCAATATACCTGTTCTATTTTCTCACTGGAATGCACTCACCATGGGTAGGCTGCAGTGGTATTACCAGAAAGGCAACCTGATTCTAAATTGGAGGTGATGTAGATGTCACCCTCCAGAAAATTAGACACTCTGATTATTGGCATTCTGTAAATTGAACACTCCTTATGACTACAAAATACATTCTGTTCCTTGTTTGGTGTGATCTCTGTGTTGTCGGCAAAAGCCTTTCTGCAATAAAATACTAATGCATGGAATGACACTGACAGGTTCTGAACTTGGGAATTTTCTGGCCAATGAAACCACAAGTACCCATGCCATGTTCTGTGTTATTTAAATAGTTTTGTTTTTAATTTCTTACTAAATTATGAAAACATTAAGTATTTTAAAAGAGGAGTATTTACATATCTTAAAATCCTATTTTCTGGTTTGCTAAATCTGATCTTAGGCAAAATAACAAAAATGGATTAGCTTTTATAAGGGGGACATATTAGGTTACAAGTTTAGGGTTGTAAGGCCACAAAAGTGTCCAAACTAATGCATCAACAAGAGGATACCATCACTGAAGAAAGTCCTGGGAAACGGAACACCTCTGTCAGCTGGATAGGCATTTGGTTGCTGGTTCTTTGCTCTGGGGTTCTGGTTTCAAAGTTTTTCTCCAAAATGTCTCTGGGCTTGTCTCTCTTAACTTCTTTCTCTCAGCTCCTGTGCATCCATGCTTATTCTCTCAGGGCAGTTCTAAGTGTCTGGGGGTCTTCTTAGCTTCTTCAGGGAAAACTCTAGGCTTCATCTCTTAGCTTAGTATCTCCAAAAGGCTTTCTGCCTGCATCTCCAAGTGTCTGACACCTGTGCCTGCCTCTTAGGTCTCTTAAGGAATCCAGTAACTAATCAAGACATACCTTGAATGGGCAGGGTCACAACTCAATGGAAAAATGCTATTCAAAATTTCCCACCCAAAAGTATGCCCCAAGATTGCATTACAAACATGGCTTTTTATGGGGTACATAAGAGACTTATACAAGCACACTCTAGTTATAAAGTGTTTTTATTTATCAGTGTTTCCATTCATCCTTGCTATGAACATATATAATACTAAGACAATAATAAAGAATGGTAACATTGTGTTCTAGATTTTTGAGTTACCATTCCAAGTTACTTTCTGATTGATTCAAATCTTTGTGACTGCAACTGCATAAAAAGAAAATTAGAATATTGCAAACATTAGATTTTCAGCAACAATATTTGTTACTTATATATACACAAGAACCAATTAATTAATTAACCTACTTCACAATACTTTTTACAAATTCAAAATTCAGTATACCCATTTCACTTCACACTTTGTACTGTTATCTACTTAACATCAACAGTAAGTCTTGTTGAAAACCTTGAGTCTCTGCTGAATTTTGTGCTAATGGGAAACCTAAACTGTTTCATTTTCCACTATGAATTTTCTGATGTGAAATCAAGTTGCAGATGTTTCTAAATGGATTTTAGGATTTTTCTTTCCTCTGCATATGAAAATTAATGCTAAAGGAATGAGTGATCACTGATTTCATGTCTGCATTCATGGCACTGATAAGAGATTTATAAAGTGTGAGTTCTCAATTGCCTTACAAGTGTGGGTGTACAAATAAAGAATTTTGTGATTTTTCATGAATAACATCTCCAGCATGGAGTACTTGGAAATTCCTCAAGAAGCTCCTTCATCTGCTAAGATTTGTCTATCAATAGGAGCAGAGGATGAGGACCCTCCAACTTTCATTAAATATATAACATGAGTTCTCTAACATTGTATATCATCAGACCTTCTTACTAAATTCTTTTCCACAAAGGTGACATGATATTGATTCTCTTCAGTATGAATTGGCTTACATTGATGTAGAAAGAATGATTGAAAGCTCTACCAGATTGATTACAAATGGTGTTTCCTCAGTTTATAAGTTGTCTGGTATGTTTAAAGGTTAACTCAAGGGCTGAAATCCCTTCAGTATTCAAATCATTTATGGTATGATTCTCTCACATAATCTAATAAGTGAACATTGGCTAAAGCCTTTCACATATACCATTCATAAGGTTTCTCTCAATTCAAGTTCTCTCATGTTGTCTAAGTTTACAATAACAATCTAAGTTTTTGATGTAGATGATATTCTTATGGTATCTTTCCCCTCTATATTTTGCCATGTTTTCTAAAACCAGAAGAGTGGGTGAAGGTTTTCCAACATTGATGAGATTCATAAGGTTTCTCCCCAGTGTCAGTTTTCTCATGTTGTCTCAGATGCACATATTGTGACAGCTTTCCCACACAGAAGACATTCATAGCATTTTTCTCACATGTGAGTGTTATCATGTACTCTAAGGCAAGACTAACAGGTGAAGACCTTCTCACATAGATGATATTCATAAGGTTTCTCTCCAGTGAGTTCTCTCATGTCTTCTAAGGGAATAATAGTGAGTGAAGACTTTTCCACATAGATGGCATTCATACAGTTTCTCTCCAGTGTGAGTTCTCTCATGTTGTCTCAAGCTAGAGAAATGACTGAAGGCTTTCCCACATAGACAACATTCATAAGGTTTCTCTCCAGTGTGAGTTCTCTTTTGTTGTCTCAGGTGAACATATTGAGTGAAGACTTTACCACATTGAAGACATACATATGGTGTCTCACCACTGTGAGTTCTCTCATGTTCTCTAAGATTAGAACAATGGGTGAAGACTTTCCCACATAGATGGCATTCATATGGTTTCTCTCCAGTATGAGTTCTCTCATGTCATTTCAGGGAAGAGAGATAAGTTAAAGGCTTTCCCACACAGATGACAATCATGTTTCTCTACAGTGTGAGTTCTCTCATGAGCTCTAAGGGAAGAACACTGAGGGAAGGCTTTCCCACAAAGATGGCATTTGTATGGTTTCTTTCCAGTGTGAGTTCTCTCATGTTGTCTCAAGCTAGAGAAACAATTGAAGGCTTTCCCACAGAGATGACATTAATAAGGTTGCTCTCCAGTGTGAGTTCTCTCATGAGCTCTAAGGGCAGGACATCAAGTGAAGGCTTTCACACATAGATGGCATTCATATGGTTTCTTTCCAATGTGAGTTCTCTCATGTTGTCTCAAGGTAGAGAAATGAGTTAAGGCTTTCTCATGTAGGTGATATTCATAAGGTTTTTCTCCAGTATGAGGTGTCTCATGTACTCTGATGCCAGAATAATGTGTGGAGGCTTTCTCACACAGATGATATTCATAGGGTTTCTGTCCAATTTAAGTTCCATTGTAATGTGTAAGGACAGAGTTTTCAACAAAGGATTTACCATTTAGAAGATATTCATATGATTTACTTCTAGTGTGAAAATGCTTTTGTTGATTAAAAGATGACTGGTCATTGAGGGATTTTCCAAATAGATTGCTGAAGTAGAATTTCTTTCCCTTGTGATTTAGAGCAGATTGAGTAAAATCTTCTGGTAATTCCCTACACATAATTCCATTCTCTTGAGTATTAGAATTTGGGTTCAATGATATGATGGTAAATGTGTCTTTCCTGCAGATATGTTGCATGGAAAGTATTTCTTGGTTTTAAAAGCCAACTTCACTGCCTGAATTCTGGCTTTGGAAAAATCCAATTCTTCATTCATCAGTTTCTCTACTTGATTGAACTTGGAGGCTACATCAGATTTGCAGATCAGAATTCCCACTGAAAGTGGATGCCTGATATTCTCCACCATCACATCTCTGAACAGCATTTCCTGGAACACATCCAGCAGACCCCACTCTTTCTGGGTGAAGTCTATAACTACAACTTTCAATTTCACTAACTCTTGGTGCTGGATTTGAATCATGTTCCAGGGGATCCCACCACTGCAATTCATGTGCAGGCTGCCCAAGTACAACCCTGAATTCAGTTTAAACATTATCCATAAGCTACATCAACACACAAGTATCAAAAATCACCACTTTATAATGAAACAAAGCAAAGTCACAAAAGCAAGTAACCTGAAATAACTACTTTGCTTCCCACACTGCATAAGTTTGCAATAATGGGTTATATTCAAGGTATTTGAATAAAGATTTCTAATATTATACACAGTACACTTCATACAGTCCAAGTATCTTCCTTGGGGTATTTTTATTGCTGCACAATCCTAGGTTTCCCTTTCCCCCCTCTTGTCATCTAGTTCCAGTTACACGACTTCACTTCCATCATATCTACTTTCAAATAGAGGCTCCTCTGCTGAGCCTTGTGTGCAGAATTGGCTACACACCACAAGTGTTTCTGAATCTTTCCCATTAATTCAAATAGGAAACCCTGTACTGAGGTCTGCCTAATATAGAGCAGGAAATCCCCAGTTAAGAAACCTGAGGGGAGAAATCTCACTGGACTTGAAGCTGTGGAGGAGACAGGATCAGCCCAGTTACAAAAGTGGCCTAGAATTCTGGTGGGTGCTTAGAATGCACAAGCATAAATGAAGCTGACCCCCTCCTGCCATACAATTGGCATCAGGTTTCTAAGCAACAGGGCTCTATCCCAATGGCTACTCTGTGGTCTGAAAATATAATGGGCTACCCAAGTGTGAAGGTGATGCTGGAGGTGTTGTGGCCTGTGCACATTGTTGTAGGTAGTTTAGGATAATTCTGCAGCCCCAAGGATCACCTGCAGCCCCAATGGATGGGGACGATGTGTTCTCCGTGGAGGATGCTGTACAGGAATGCCCAAGGGCAAATTCCTACTGGCTGTGGGTAGGCAGAGTTTAATGAAGTGACCCTGGCCAAACATGGGCCTGCCTTTTTTTTCCAATGGCACAGAAATTACCACTGGATCAAAGACATGCAAATTAGCATCCCAGGTGCTCACTTAGCAGAGCCTACCATGATGCATGCCCATGTGCAGTCAATGAAACCAATTTAAGTCAGGGAAATTCATACAAATTTGATGTGTCAGCCCTGTCCACTGTTTATAGCTAACATGAGGATTGGCACATGACTGTCTTATTGGTATTATTCCTTGTTCTATTTATGCTTGCCTGAAGTCTCATTCTGGGCCTAAATGCTGAGTGACAGTCAAGGTGGTCCTGTGATGAACAGAACACATGATATGTGAAGAGGCTGATATTTTTGTGTGGAGTGGGTCGGAGGCATGATTGGGGACAGAGATGGAGACTCCCAGGGAGAAGGAATGACGGTGTACAGTGAATATTGTTTGTTCCTTGGTCTAGGAATTATCATTGCCCTGAAGGATATCCCTGTCCTGGTAGGCAACATACCCTGGTTCTGTCAGTTAGAATCATACACATGTAACTGTGAATGCCAACCCCAAGTCCTCCTTTACCATGGTGCTGGAGTTGGGAGAGATTAACCTCAGGTGTGGCAAATATTTTGTTCCAGATCTGAAAGCAAGTTTGTTAGCAAAGGAAGAAGAATTCCCTGACCTCTCCATTCCAAAATCTGCTGAAGCCCAAGGGAGTAGGCCTAATTTGCAGGGACTGTGAACATTCTTCTCAACACCCATGAAAGCAGGTCAGTGTAATATCACCCTAATCTGTCCCTGTGCCTTCATGAAGAGGGAAACCAACACAAGTGAAGTGTCTTTATTTAATTTCTTTCATCACTGATTTAATGTTGTCTCATATTCCTTGTTTAATAAGGTTCTCTTAAGCAATTTTATATTTATGTTTTAAAAATGTCAGTTTCTTTAATTATTCTTGTAGTGTTTCACTTAAGAACAGAGTCATTCTCTTATGTATTCACAGGAACATTACCACAATCATTAAATTAATCTGCTTGTAGTAAAAATATCTCAACTATGGGCCTGTTCCCTACCTCAACAATTACCCAGTCATCTCCTATCAACCAAACAAAATGTTAATAGTACTATTAATGACTAAAAATAGTTAACTAATAATATTATAAATAATATTAACTAACAATAACTAAAAATGTAGAAAGGCACAAAAAAAGTCCAGTCTCATATCAAACATAGCATTTATTTTTGTGGTATATTTACTCTTTCATCTGTATATATATATCAATTATTTCCTTCATCTGGACATATTAGAATACTGCTGAACCATCATTTTAAAGAATATTCCTGAAATTGTGTTTTTTTTTTTTTTCCAGAGTATCTTCCTGATGAAATTGAGCTTATGAATTTTAGGCTGTATTGGCAGAAAATTATTGTGCCCACATGATAATTTTTTTTAATGAGAATTTTAAGTTTTGTTTCTTTCATTGTATGGAATTCAGTTTAAACATTATCTATAAGCTACAACAATAGGGTAGTATTCAAAAATCACCACTTTATAATAAAGCAAAGCAAATTCTCAGGAAAGCAAGAAACCTGAAATAACTTTTCTTCCTGCATTGCACAATTTTGCACTAATGGGTTATCTTCAAGGCATTTGATTAAAGATTTCTAATATTATAAATGGTACTCTTCATACAATCTATGTGTCTTTATTGGGGTATTTTTTATTGCTGCACAGTCCTAGGTTTCCTGTTTCCCCCTCTTCTCATCTGGTTCAAGTTACACAACTTCTCAACCCTCATATACACTTTCAAATAGGCTTCTCTGCTGAGCCTTGTGTGCAGAACCAGCTACACACCTCTACAAGTGTTTCTGAAATTATCCCATTATTTCAAATAGGACTCTATGTACCCAGGTGTGCCTAATATACAGCAGGAAATCCCAAGTTTAGAAACCTCAGGGAAGGAATCTCACTGTGGCTTGAACCTATGAGGAGAGAGAGTCAGCCCAGGTTACAAACTGGCCTAGAATTTGGGAGTGATTGGAAAGCACATGTGCAAATTATGCTGACAATCTCCTGCCTCACCATAGTCATCAAGTTGCTAAACAACAAGGCTCTATACAAATTGCTGCCCTGTGGTCAGAAAATAAAATGGGCTTCACAAGTGTGCAGGTGATGGTGGACATGTGGCCTGTGCAGTTTATTGTTGGTATATGAGGTTGATTCTGCAGCCCTGAGGATTACCTCAGCACCAAAGGATGGTGAGGGTTTGACTCTCCCTGGAGGATGCTATACAGGAATGCCCAAGGGAAAATTCCAATTGGGTGTAGTGTAGGCAGAAGTTTAGTGATGTGCCCCTGAACAATCTTGGACCTGCCTTTTTTTTACCAATGGCACAGAAATTGCCACTGGATCTAAGACACACAGCTTAGAATCCCGTGTTCTCACTTAGCAGAGCCTATCATGAGGCATGCCCAAGTTCAGTCAATGAAACCACTTTAAGTCAGGGAAATTTGGACAACTTTGATTTGTCTGCCCTGTCCACAGCTTATAGCTCACATGAGGATTGGCTCACAGCTGTCTTAGTGGTGGGATTTATTGCTCTATTTATGCTTGCCAGAAGTTTCATTCAGGGCCTAAATATGTCAAGGTGGATCTGTGATGAAGAGAACACATGATATGTGGAGAGGCTGAGATTTTTTGGGTTGAGTGGGTTGGAGGCATGATGGGGAGAGGGTGGAGACTCCCAGAGGGCAGGCATGATGGTGTACACTGAATATGTTTTTGTTTTTGGCCCAGGAATTATCATTGCCCTGAGGGATATATCTGCCCTGGGAGCAAACATACCCTGGCTCTTTCAGTTAGAATGATAAATATGCAATGGTTAATGCCCACCACACATCCTGGTTTTACATGGTGCTGGACTTGGGAGAGATTAACCACAAATGTGGCACATGTTTTGTTCCAGATATAAAGGCATGTTTATTAGCATAGTAAGTAGAATTCCTCAACATATCCATTCCTGAATTTGCTAAAGCCCATGGTAGTAGGCCCAATTGGCACTGACTGTGACCATTGTTCTCATTTCCCATGAAAGCAGGCCAGTGTAATCTCACCCTGATCTGACCCTGTGCATTCATGAGGAGGGAAACTCACACATATGAAGTGTCTTTATTTAATGTCTTTTATTAGAGATTTAACATTGTTTCATGTTTCTTGTATAATTAGGTTTTCTTTAACAATTTTAAATTTATGTTTTAAAAAATGTCAGTTTCTTTAATTATTCTGCACTATTTCACAAAAGAACACAGACAGTCTCTTATGTATTCACAGGAACATTGCCCCAATCATTAAATTTACATGGTTGCTTTAAAAATGTCTCATCTATGTGCCTCTTCCCTCCCTTAACAGTTACTGCATCATGTCCTATCAACAAAGCTAAACATTCAAAGCAATAATAATGATAGAAATGTAGAAAGGCACAAAACAAAAATAGTGCCCAGTCTCCTATCAAATTTGGAATTTCTTTTACATTTATATTTATTCTTTCTTCTGAGTATATCTCAATTATTTTCTTCATCTGTAAATATTAGAAAACTGTTGAACCATCCTTATAAAGATTATTACTCAAATTGTGTTTCTTTTCAGAGATTCATCCAGATGAAATTGAGTTTATGAATTTTAGGTTGTATTGGCAGAAAATTATTGTGCCCTCATGGTGATTTTTTTTTAATTGAGAAGTTTAATTTTTGTTTCTTTAATTGTATTGAATACACTTTTTTTAGATTTTTTAAAAATTTTTATTGGGATTGTTCAAATACCATACAATTATCCAAAGATCCAAAGTGTACAATCAGTTGCCTCTGGTACCCTCTTACAGCTGTGCATCCATCACCACACTTAATTTTTGTTCAATTTTTAGAAACTTTTCATTACTCCAGGCCAGAGATAAAGTGAAAGATTGGGGAAAAAAAAGGAAAAGAAAAGGAAACTTGAATCCTCCCATATCCCTAACCCACACCCCTCAATTACTGACTCATAGTGTTGGTATAGTACATTTGTTACTGTTTATGAAAGAATGTTGAAATACTACAAACTGCAGTATACAGTTTGCAATAGGTATATATTTCTTCCCTATATGTCCCTCTATTGTTAACTTCTAGTTGTATTGTCATACATTTGTTCTGGTTTATGGAAGAGTTTTCTAATATTTGTACAGTTAATCATGGATATTGCTCACCATAGGATTCAGTTTTACACATTCCCATCTTTTGACCTCCAACTTTCCTTCTGGTGACATATATGTCTCTGAGCTTCCCCTTTCCACCTCATACACATGCCATTCAGCACTGTTAGTTATTCTCACATCTTGCTACCTACACCTCTGTTTATTTCCAAACATTTAAGTTTGCCCTAGTTGAACATTCGGCTGATACTAAGCAACCACTCCCCATTCTTAAGCCTCGTCCTATATCTTGGTACCTTATATTTCATGTCTATGAGTTTACATATTATAATTAGTTCTTATCAGTGAGACCCTGCAATATTTGTCCATATGTGTCTGGCTTATTTCACTCAGTATATTGCCCTTGAGGTTTTGACATCAACCCATTTTTTTAAAGATGGTTTTGTTCACATTCCATACATTCCATCCTACGTAAACAATTGATGGTTCTCTGTATGGTCACATATTTATGTGTTCACCACCTTCACCACTATCTATATAAGGACATCTACATTTCTTCCACAAGGCAGGAGGGAACACCAAAGAAGGTAGAGAGGAAAAGAAAGAGGAAAAAAATGACAGCTAGGAAGTAGCAAAAGGAAAAGTAATCTTAAATCAAAGTAGGGTAAAGAGTCAGACAACACCACCAATGTTAAGTGTCTATCATGCCTCCCCTATCCCCTCTTCTTATCTGCATTTACCTTGGTATATCACCTTTGTTACATTAAAGGATGCATAATACAATGATTCAGTTAGTTACAGTCTCTAGTTTACATTGATTGCTTTCCTCCCCCAATGCCTCCCCATTTTTAACACTTTGCAAGGTTGAAATTTTCTTGTTTCCCTCATAAAAGAACATATCTGTACATTTTATCACAATTGTTGAACACCAGATTTCACCAAGTTACACAGTCCCATTCTTTATCTTTCCTCCTTTCTTCTGGTGTCTCACATGCTCCCAACCTTCCTCTCTCAACTGTATACATAGCTATCTTTGTTCAGTGTACTTACATTGCTGTGCTACCATCTCCCAAAATTGTATTCTGAACCACACACTCCCATCTTTTCCTATCACTCTGCATTGCTCCCTTTAGTAATTCCTGTAGGGCAGGTGTCTTGTTCACAAAGTATCTCATTGTCTGTTTGTCAGAAAATATTTTGAGCTCTCCCTCATATTTGAAAGGCAGCTTTGCTGGATATAGGATTCTTGTTTGGAGGTTTTTCTCTTTCAGTGTCTTAAATATACCACACCACTTCCCTCTTGCCTCTATGGTTTCTGCTGAGAGATCTGCACATAGTCTTATTAAGCTTCCTTTGTATGTGATGGATTGCTTTTCTCTTGCTGCTTTCAAGATTCTCTTTTTGTCTTTGACATGTGATAATCTGATTATTAAGTGTCTTGGCATAGGCCTATTCAGATCTATTCTGTTTGGAGTATGCTGAACTTCTTGGATCTGTAATTTTATGTCTTTCATAAGAGATGGGAAATTTTCATTGATTAGTTCCTCTATTATTGCCTCTACCCCTTTTCCCTTCTCTTCTCCTTCTGGGATACCAATGATATGTAGGTTCTTGTATTTTGTTTCATCTTTAATTTCCCAGAGATGTTGCTCATATTTTTTCATTCTTTTCTCTATCTGCTCCTTTGCATGTAGGCTTTCAGGTGTTTTGTTCTCTAGTTCTTGAGTGTTTTCTTCTGCCTCTTGATGTCTGCTGTTGTATGTTTTCATTGTGTCTTTCATTTCTTGTGTTGTGCCTTTCATTTCCTTAGATTCTACTAGTTGTTTTTCTGAACTTTCAATTTCTGCCGTATATATGCTCAGTGTTTTCTTTACAGCCTCTCTTTTGTGAAATATTCTCTAAAGTTTTTGAATTGATTTAGCATTAGTTGTTTAAATTCCTGTATCTCAGTTGAAGTGTATATTTGTTCCTTTGACTGGGTCATAGCTTTGTTTTTGTTAGTGTAGGTTGTAGTTTTCTGTTGTCTAGGCATCTGACTTCCTAGGCCAACCCAATCAGGTTTTCTCAGATGAGAACAGGTTCAGGTCACAGAAGGAGGAAATATTCAGTATCTGGTTCCCCTGATGGTTTTTCTTAGAGGATTAATAACACCTGTGCTTTTCTGTTTGGCAGGTGCAGTCTGTCACTGCCTGTGTAAGGTGGTTGGCCTGTGGCTCTCCTCCCCCAGGCTTTGGGGTCTGGTTCCAGAAAGGCAGGCGGCAAGGCTGGGCCCCTCCCTTTCCTTTGGGAACCTATGCCCCCTCCAAAGAAGTCACTGCCTATCAGGAAGTTCCTTGTTTCTTTGACTCTGCTGATCAAAGTATTTTGATTTTAAAATAGCTGAGTCTGCCTTTACTGCAAAGCACTGCAGGCTGAAAGCAGCTGCAGTTTTCTCCACAGAAAGCAAAAGGGACAGAAAAGCTCCCAGGTTCACCTGTCGGCCTCTGGGCTTCTCATCCTGAGACAAATATGTCCCCCAACTCTCCCAAGGTCAGTTGTCCCCAAAAGCCTCTGTGTGCTCATTGACGATTCACTGTCTGTATTTAGCAGTTAACATTAAAATCCCAGATGGAGCTGGGATGTGGTACGCTAGCTTGTTTGGAGAGTGCTGTTGTCTAGCACCACACAGCTTCTCTGAGGGAGGGGCTCTCAGCTCTTGGCTCTCAGCATGGGTCCGCAGTTTTACTTACAGATTGTATGCTGTGATCTTGGGCATTCCTCCCAATTCAGGTTGGTGGATGATGAGTGGGCAATCATGTTTGTCTCCCAACAGTTATTCCTGGTTATTTACTAGTTTTTTGGTCATTTATGAATTGTTCTTGGGGAGACTAACAGTTTTCCACTTCTCTCTATGGTGCCATGTTTTCTCCCTCTTTTTGAATACATTTTAAACATTATCTATAAGCTATAACAGCACACAAGTATCAAAAGTCACCACTTATATAATGAAGCAAAGTAAAATCTCAGAAAGGCAAGTAACATGAAATAACTACTTTTCTTCCTGCATTGCACAAATATGCATTAATGGGTTATCTACAAGACATTTCATTAAAGATTTCTAATATTATAAACAGTACTCTTCATACAGTCCATGTATCTTCCTTGAGGTATTGTTTATTGCTGCACAGCCGTAGGGTCCTTTTTCCCCCTATTGTCATCTAGTTCCAGTTACATGACTTCACATCCCTCATATCCACTTTCAAACACAGGTTTCTCTGCTGAGCCTTATGTGTAAAAGCAGCTACACACCACACCAGCTGTTTCTGAATCTTTCCCATTACTCCCAAGAGGAATCCCTATACCAAGGTGTACCTAATATATAGCAGGAAATCCCAAGTTAAGAAACTTCAGGGAAGCAATCTCACTGGGGCTTAAGCTTGTGGATGAAACAGAGTCAGCCCAGGTTCCAAAGAGGCCTAGAATTTAGCAGGTGCTTGGAATGTGCATGCACAAATGATGCTGACCCTCTATTGCCTCACAATAAGCATTAGGTTGCAAAGCAACAGAGCTCTATCCCAATAGCTGCCCAGTTGTCTGAAAATATAATGGGCTCCCCAACTGTGCAGATGATGGTGGAGATGTGGCCTGTGCAGTTTATTGTAGGTATATGAGGGTGATTCTGCAGCCCCAAGGATCACCTGCAGCCCCAGTGGTTTGTGTGCATTTGACTCTCCCTAGTGGATCCTGTTTAGGAAAGACCAAGGGCAAATTCCAGTTGGGTAAGGGGTAAACAAAAGTTTAATGAAGTGCCATTGGCCAAGCTCAGGACTGCCTTTTTTTATCAAAGGTGCAGAAATCACCACTGGACCTAAGCTGTGCAGATTCTCATCCCTGGTACTCACTTAGGAAAGGCTACCATGAAGCATGACCATGTGCAGTCAATGAACCCACTTTAATTTTGGGAAATTTGAACAGTTTTGATGTTTCTGCCCTGTCCACTGTTTATACCTGACATGAGGAATGTCTCATGGCTGTCTTAGTGTTGGGAATTCTTGCTCTATTTATGGTTGCCACAAGTCTCATTCTGGGCCTAAATATTGAGTGATAGTCATGGTTGTCCTGTAATGAAGAAAATACATGATATGTGGAGAGAATGAACTATTTTGTGTTGAGTGGGTTGGAGGCATGATTGGGAATGGAGATGGAGACTTCCAGAGGGCAGGCATGTTGGTGTACAAAGAGTATTGTTTGTTCCTTGGTCCAGGAATTAATATTGCCCTGAAGGATATCCCTATTGTGTGATCCAACATACCATGGCTCTGTCACTTAGAATGATACACATGTACCTGTGAATGCCTACCCCAAATCCCCCTTTTACATGATGCTGGTCTTGGGAGAGATTAACCACACATGTGGAACATATTTTTTTCCAGATCTGAAAGTAAATTCATTAGCAATGGAAAAAGTCTTCCCTGACCTCTCCTTTTCTGAATCTGCTGAAGCCCAAGGGAGTAGGCCCAAGTGGCAATGACTGTGACAATTCTTCTCATGTCCCATGAAAGCAGGTCATTGTAGTCTCACCCTGATCTGACCATGTGCCTTCATGAGGAAGGATACCAACACACATGAAGTGTCTTTATTTAATTTTTTATCACCAATTTATCATTGTTTCCTATTCCTTGTATACTAAGGTTTTCTTTAACAATTTAAATTTATGTTTTAAAAAACTTGTTTCTTTAATTGCTCTTGTAGCATTTTGATTAAGAACAGAGACAGTATCTTACATAGTCACAGGAACATTACTACAATCATTAATTTAACATGGTTGTAGTAAAAATATTTCATCTTGGGGCCTTGACTGACCTCAACAATTACCCAATCATGTCTTATCAAACAAACAAAATGTTAATAGTAATAATAATGATAGAAACATAGAAAGGCACAAAACAAAAACAGTGTCCAGTCTCATATAAAACATGGCATTTCTTTTTTGGGTATATTTATTCTCTTGCATCAGAATATACCTCAATTCTTTCTTTCATCTGGACATAATAGAAAACTGCTGAGCCATCTTTTAAGGAATATTCCACAAATTGTGTTTTTTTCAGAGGTTTTCCTGATGAAATTGAGTTTATGAATTTTAGGCTTTATTGGCAGAAAATTATTCTGCATCATGGTGTTTTTTCTAATTAATAAGTTTAATATTTGTTTCTTTCATTGTATTGAATTCATTTTAAACATTATCTATAAGCTACAACACACAAGTATCAAAAACCACCACTTTATAATGAAAAAAAGCAAAGTCTCAGAAAAGCTTGTAAGCTGAAATAACTTCTTTGCTACCTGCATTGCACAAGTTTGCATTATTGGGTAATCTTCAATGCATTTGATTAAAATTACTAATGTTATAGGCAGTACTTTTCATACAGTCCATGTAGATTCCTTGGGGTCTTTTTCATTACTGCACAGTCTTAGGTTTCCTGTTTACCCTCTTGTCATCTAGTTCCAGTTACATGACTTCATGTCCCTCATATGTACTTTGAAATAGAGGCTTCTCTACTGAGCTTAGGGTGCACTATCAGCTTCACACCACACCAAGTGTTTCAGAATTTTTCCCATTACTCTAAATAGGAATCCCTGTACCCAGGTGTGCAAAATATACAGCAGAAATTCCCAAGTTAAGAAACCTCAGGGAAGAAATCTCACTGGCACTTGAACCTGTGGAGGAGACAGAGTCAGCCCAGAGTTAAAATCAGCCTAGAATTCTGGAAGGTGCTTTGAATGCACCTGTACAAATGAGGCTGGCCCTCTTCTGCCTCACAATAGGCTTCAGGTTGCTAAGTAATAGGTTTCTATCTCAATGTCTGCCCTGTGGTCTGAAAATATAATTGGGTCCCCAAGTATGCTGGTGATGGTTGAGGTTTGGCCTGTGAAGTTTGTGTAGCTATATGAGGATGATTCTGCAGCCCTGAGGATCACCTGCAGCTCTGATGGATGGTGAGGGTTTGACTCTCCCTGGTGGGTTCTATACAGGAATGTCCATGGGCAATTTCCAATTGGGTGTGTGTAGTTGGAAGTTTAATGAAGTGCCCCTGGCCAAGCTTGGGACTCCCTTTTTTTTCCCAATGGCACAGGAATTACCACTGGATCTAAGACATGCAACTTAGCATCCCTGGTGCTCACTTAGCAGAGCCTAGCATGAGGCATGACTATGTGCAGTCAGTGAATCCACCTTAAGTCAGGGAAATTTGGACAACTTTGATGGGTCTTCCATGTCCACAGTTTATAGCTGACATGAGAATTAGCTCATGGCTGTCTTAGTGGTGGCATTTCTTGCTCAATTTATGCTTGCAAGAAGTCTCATTCTGGGCCTAAATGCTGAGTGAAAGTCAAGGTGGTCCTGTGATGAAGAGAACACATGATGTAGAGAGAGGCTGAAATTTTTGGGGATCAGTGGTTTGAAGGCATGATTGGGGAGAGGGATGGAGACTCCCAGATGGCAGGCATGATGGTGTACACTGAATAGTTTGTTCCTTGATCCAGGAATTATCATTGTCCTGAGGGATATCCCTGACATGGGAGCCAGCATACCATGGCTGTGTCAATTAGAATGATACACATGTAACTGTGAATGCCCATGCCAAGTTATCCTTTTACATGGTGCTGGACTTGAGAGAGATTAACCACAAATGTGGCAAATATTTTGTTCCAGATCTGAAAGCAAATTTATTAGCAAAGGAAGAAGACTTCCCCAACCTCTCCATTGCTGAATGTGCTGAAGTCCAAGGGAGTAGGCCCATGTGGCACTGATGGTGACCATTCTCATATCCCATGAAAGCTGGTCAGTGTAATCCCACCTGATCTGAACCTGCACCATCATGAGGAGGTAAAGCAACACATGTGAACTGTCTTTATTTAATTTCTTTTATCACTAGTTTAACATTGTTTCATATTCCTTGTATAATAAGGTTTTCTTTAACAATTTTCAATTTTTGCTTAAAAAATGCCAGTTTCTTTAATTATTCTTGCAGTATTTCACTTACGAACAGAGACAATCTCTTATGTATTCACAGGAACTTACCACAATCATTAAATTAACCTGCTTGTAGTAAAAATATCTCATCAAGGGTCTTGGACCCCACCTCAAGAATTAACAATCATGTCCTATCAAACAAGCAAAATGTTAATAGTATTAATAATGATAGAAATGTAGAAAGGCACAAAACAATAATAGTGTCCAGTCTCATATCAAACATGGCATTTCTTTTTCAAGTATTATTCTATTTCATCTGAAGACATCTCAATTACTTCCTTCATCTGGATATATTAGAAAACTGCTGAAACATCTTTTTAAAGAATTTTCCTCAAATTGTGTTTTTTTTTTTTTTTTCAGAGGTTCTTCCTGGTGTAACTGAGTTTATGAATTTTAGGCTGTATTGGCAGAAAATTATTTTGCCCTCTTGGTGAATTTTTTTTAAATAAATTCAAGTTTTGTTTCTTTTACTGGATTGAATTCATTTTAAACTATCTCTAAGCTACAGCAATCCACAAGTATCAAAATTCATGATGGTATAATAAAGCAAAGCAAAGTCTCAGGAAAGCTAGTGAACTTTCTTTGCTTCCTGCATTTGCACAAATTTGCATTAATGGGTTATCTTCAAGGGATTTGATTAAAATTTTAAATACTATAAAGAGTACTCTTCATATAGTCCAAGTATCTTACTTGGGGTATTGTTTATTGCTGCACAGTCCTGAGGAGGGAAAACAACACCTGTGAAATGTCTTTATTTAATTTCTATAATCATGATTTAAACATTGTTTCATATACCTTGTATAATAAGGTTTTTTAAGAGTTTTAAATTCATGTATTAAGAAATGTCAGTTTCTGTAATTATTCTTGTAGTATTTCACTGAAGAACAGAGACAGTCTCATGTATTCTCAGGAAAATTACCACAATCATTAAATTTACCTGGTTGTAGTAAAAATTTCTCACCTAGGTGTCTGGACCCCACCTCAACAATTAGGCCATCATTTCCTATCAAACAAGCAAAAGCTTAATAGTAATGATAATGATAGAAATGTAGAAAGGCACAAAACAAAAATAGTGTCCAGTCTCATATCAAACATAGCATTGCTTTTTCAAGTATATTTATTCTCTTTCATCTGAATATATCTCAATTATTTCCTTCATCTGTACATATCAGAAAACTGCTGAACCATCCTTTAAAAGAATATTCTTCAAATTGTGTTCTTTTTCAGAGGTTTTTCCTGAAGAAATTGAGTTTATGAAATTTAGGTTGTATTGGCAGAATATTATTTTGCCCACATGGGGATTTTTTTTTTAAATGACAAGTTTAATTTGTGTTTCTTTCATTTTATTGAATTCACTTCAAACATTATCTATAAGCTACAACAATACACAAGTATCAAAAATCACCACTTTATAATAAACCAAAGCAAAGTGTCAGGAAAGCTAGTGACCTGAAATAACTTCTTTGCTGCCTGCATTGCACAAGTTTCAATTAATGGGTTATCTTCAAGGCATTTGATTAAAATTTCTAATATTATAAACATTACTCTTGATACAGTCCATGTATCTTCCTTGGGGTATTGTTTATTGCACAGTCCTAGGTTTCCTGTTTTTCCCCTTGTCATCCTGTTCCTGTTAAATGACTACAAATCCCTCATATCCACTTTGAAATAGAGGCTTCTCTGTTGAGCCTTGTGTGCAGAATCAGCTACACACCACACCAAGTGTTTCTGAATCTTTCCCATTATTCCAAATAGGAATCCCTGTACCCAGGTGTGCCTAATCTATCACTGGAAATCCAATGGTAAGAAACCTTAGGTAAGAAATCTCACTGGGGCTCAAATCTTTGTAGGAGACAGAGTCCTCCCAGGTCCCAAAGCAGCCTAGAATTCTGGTGGATGCTTGGAGTGCACATGCACAAGTTATGCTGACACTCTTCTACCCCATAATAAGCATAAGGTTGCTAAGCAACAGCACTCTATCCCAATGGCAGCCCTGTGGTCTGAAAATATAATGGTTTCCCCAAGGTTGCAGGTGATTTTGGAGGTGTTTTGGCCTGTGCAGTTTGTTGTAGGTATATGAGGATGATTCTACAGCCCCAAGGATCAACTGCAGACCTGATGGATTGTGTGGGTTAACTCTCCCTGGACGATGCTATACAGGAATGGCCAAGGGCAAATTCCAATTGAGTGTGGTGTTGGCAGAAGTTTAATGAAGTTCCCCTGGCCAATCTTGAGCCCACCTTTTTTCCAATGGCACAGAAATTACCACTGAATCTAAGACCTGCCACTTAGCATCTTGAGCCCTCACTTAGCAGAGCCTACCATGAGGCATGCTCATGTGTAATGAACCCATTTTAAGTCAGGGAAATTTGGACAACTTTTATGTGTCAGCCCTGTCCACTGTTTATAGCTTACATGAGGATTGGCTCATGGCTGTCTTAGTTGTGGGATTTATTGCTCTATTTATGCTTGCCAGAAGTCTCATTATGGGCCTAAATACTGAGGGAAAGTCAAGGTTCTCTTCTAATGAAGGGAACACATGATACGTGGAGAAGCTAGTATTTTTTGTGTTGAGTGGGTTGGAGGCATGATTGGGAACAGAGATGGAGATTCCCAGAGGACAGGCATGATGGTGTACACTGAATATTGTTTGTTCCTTGGTCCAGGAATTATCATTGCCCTTAGGGATATCCCTTTCCTGGGAGCCAACATACCCTGGCTCTGTCAGTTAGAATGATACACCTGTAACTGTGAATGCCCACCCCAAGTCCACCATTTACATGGTGCTGGACTTTGGAGAGAGTAAACAGAAATGTGGCACATATGTTGTTCCAGATGTGAAAACAAGTTTATTAGCAAAAAAGAAGACTTCCCCAATCCCTCCATTCCTGAATGTGCTGAAGCCCAAGGGAGTAGGCCCACATTGCACTGTGTCCATTCTTCTCATATCCAATGAAAGCAGGTCAGTGTAGTCTCACCCTGATCTGACCCTGGGCCTTCATGAGGAGATAAACCACTTATGTGAAGCTGGATCATCTAATTTCTTTTTTTCACCATGTTAACATTGATGCATATTCCTTGTGTAATAAGGTTTTCCTTACTGTTGGAAATTTATGTGTAAAAAAGGTCATTCATTTAATTTTTCTTTTAGAATTTCATGTAACCACAGAGACATTCTCTTATGTATTCACAGGAACTTTACCACAATCTTTAAATTATCCTGGTAGTAGTAAATCTATCTCATCTAGCTACCTGGTCCATACCTAAACAATTACCCAATAATGTCCTATAGACCAAGCAAAATGTTAATAGTAATAATGACAGAAATGAAGAGAGACAAAAAAGTGTCCAGTCTTATATCAAACATTGCTTCATTTTCATGTATATTTATTACCTTTCATCTGAATATATCTGATTTCTTTCCTTCATCTGGACATATTAGAAAACTACTGAACCATCCTTTAAAGAATGTTCTTCAGATTTTGTTTTTCAGACATTTTTCCTGATGAAATTGAGTTCATGAATTTTAGATGAGAATGGCATAAAATTATTGTGTCATCATGGTGATTATTGTTTAAAGGTTAAGATGTATATTTGTTTCTTTCATTGTATTGAATTTATTTTAAACATTATCTATAAGCTACAACACACAAACATCAAAAATCAGAATATTATAACAAAACAAAGCAAATCTCAGAAAAGCAAATAACCTGTAATGTCTACTTTTCTTCACCCATTGCACAAGATTATATTAGTGGGTTATCTGCAAGGCAGTTGCTAAAATATTTGTAATATAATAAACTGTAATCTTTGTAAGTCCATGTATTTCCTTGGGTGTTTTTTATTGCTGCAAAGCCCTTCATTTCTTTTTTCCCTCTCTCATCATCTAGTTTCAGTTACACTACTTTACATCCCTCATATCCACTTTAAAATAGAGTTTTCTCTGCTGATCCTCATGTGCAGAATCAGCAACAATCCACACCAAGTTTCTGAATCTTTTCCATTACTCCAAATAGGAAACCCTGTACCCAGGTGTGCCCAATTTACAGCAGGCAATCCAAAGCTAAGAAACCTCAGGGAAGAAATCTCATTGCATCTAGAATGTGTGCAGAATCTAGAATCTAGAATTCTGGCAGGTGCATGGAAAGCACATGCACAAGTTACTCTGACCATCAACTGCCTCATGATTCACAAAAGGTTGCTAAGCAACAGGCCTCTATCCCCATGGCTCCCTGTGGTCTGAAAATGTAAAGGGCACACCAAGAGTGCTGGTGATGGTTGAGGTGTTGTGGTCTGTTCATGCTGAAGTAGGTATATGAGGATGATTGTGCAGCACAGAAAATCACATGCAAACACAATGGATGATGAGCTTTTGACTCTCCCAGGATGATCCAATACCAGAAGGCCCAAGGGCAAATTCCAGGTTGGTATGGGGTAGGTGGGACTTTAAGTGAATTGCCCCTGGCTGAGCTTGTGCATGCCTAAATTTTTCAATGGCAAAGAAATTGCCACTGGATCTAAGACATGAACCTTAGAATCCCAGGATCTCACATACCAGATTTCACCATGAGGCATGCCCATGTGCAGTCAATGAACCCCCATGAAGTCAGTCAAATTTTGGACAACAGGGATGTGTCAGCCCTGTCCAGCTTCTAGCTGACATGAGGTTTAGCTCATGGTTGTCTTAGTGTTGGGATTACTTCCTTTAATTGTGCTTCCCAGAATTCTTACACTGGGCCTAAATGCTGAGTGACAATGAAGGTGGTCCTGAGAGGCAGTGATGTCATCATGTGGACTGGCTGATATTTTTGAGATGATTGGTTCGGAGGCATGATTGGTGACAGGGATGGAGACTCCCAGAGGGCAGCCATGATGGTGTAGACTGAATATTGTTTGGTTCTTGTTCCAGGAATTATCATTGCCCCAAGGGAATCCCTGTTCTCAGAGGCAACCTACCATGGCTCTGACAGTGAGAGTGATCCCCAGGAAAATGTGAATGCCCACCCTAAGTTCCCTTTTTACATGGTGCTGCAATTGGGAGAGATTAACTACAGATGTGGCACATATTTCATTCCAGTTCTAAAAGGAAGTTTATTAGCAAAGAAAGAAGACTTCCCCAACCTGTCCAATACCAAATGTGCTGATGTCCTAGGGAGTAGACATATGTGGCACAGACTGTGATGTTTCTTCTCATATCCCATGAAAACACATCAGTCTAATCTCACCCTGATCTGACCCTGTGCCTTCATGAGGAGGGAAATCAACTCATGTGAAGTTCATTTATTTAATTTAATTTTTTTCACCAAGTTGACAATGTTTCATATTCTTGTATATTAAGGTTTTCCTTAACCTTTGGAAATTTATGGATATGTAGCATTTCATTTAAGAACTGAGAAATTCTCTTATATACTTACAGGAATATTAGCACAATCATTAATTCACCTGGTTGTAGAACTAATATCTCATCTAGGGTCCTGGTCCACACTTCAACAATCACCCATAATGCCCTATAAAGCAAGCAAAATGTTAATAATAACAATAAATATAGAAATGCAGAAAGACAAAAAACAGTGTCACATCTCATATCAAACAAAGCATTTCATTTTCAGGTATATTTATTCTTTCATCTGAATATATATCATTACATTCTTTCACCTGGACATATAAGAAAACACTGAACAATCTTTTTAAAAATCTTCCTAAAATTTTGTTTTACTCAGAGGTTCTTCATGATGAAATTGAGTTTATGAATTTTAGGCCAGAATGGCAGAAAGCTGTTGTGCCCTCAGGGTGATTTTTTTTTTTTTAATGTTAAGTTTTACTTTTGTTCCTCACATTGTATTAAATTATTGTAAACCTTATCTATAATATACAACACACAAAAACATCAAATATCACTAGCTTATAACAAAACAAAGCAAAGTTTCAGGAAAGCAAATAACCTGAAGTTGCTACATTGCTTCTGCCACTGCACATGATTGCATTAATTGGTTATCTTCAAGGCAGATGATTAAAGATTTCTAATATTATAAACTGTACTCTTCATACAGTCCATGTATTTTCTTTGGTGTCTTGTTTATTGCTGCATAGTACTGTTTCTTTTTTCCCTCTCTTTCCATCTAGTTCCAGTTACACTCCTTCATGTCACTCATATCTTCTTCCAAAGAGAAGCTTTTCTGCTGAGCTTTGTGTGCAGAATCAGCTACAATCCACAACTATTGTTTCTGAATCTTTCCAATTACCCCAAATAGGAATCTGTGTACACAGGGGTGCCCAATATACTGCAGGAAATCCTAAGCTAAGAAATCTCAGGGAGGAAATCTCACTGGGCTAGAAACTGTGGAAGAGTTAGGGTCAGCCCAAGTTCCCATAGTGGGTGCTTAGAATATACACTCACAAGTTACACTCATCCTCACCTGCCTCACAAATAGAATCAGGATGCAAAGCAACAGACCTCTATCCCAATGGCTGTCTTTTGGTCTGAAAATATTAGGGGCTCCACAAGTATGTGTTTGATGGTCGAGGTGTTGGGGCCTATGCAGTTTGGAGTAGGTATATGAGGATTCTTCTGCAGCACAGATGATCACCTGCAAACATGATGGATGGTTAGCTTTAGACTCTCCCAGGAGGAACCTGTAATGGAAGGGCCAAGGGCAAATTCCATGGTGTTCTGTGGTACACAGAGATTTAATAAAGTGTCCCATGCCAAGCTTGGGCCTGCAAAACTTTTTCAATGGCACAGAAATTATGGCTGGATCTTAGAAATGCAACATAGCAACCTGCATGCTTACTTACCAGAGATCACCATGAGGCATGCCCATGTGGCATGAATGAATACACTTGAAGTCAGGGAAATTTGGACACCTTAGATGTGTCTACCCTGTCCACTGTTTATAGCTGGCATGAGGATTGTCTCATGGCTGTCTTAGTGGTGGGATTTCTTTCTCTATTTCTGATTGCCAAAAGTCTCACTCTGGGCCCAAATGCTGACATTCAAGGTGGTCCTCTGATGCAGAGATGACATGATGTGGATTGGCTGACATTTTCAGAAATTAGTGGGTTGGAGGAATAATTCAGGACAGGGTTGGAGACTCAGAGAGGGCAGGCATGATGGTGTACACTGAATGTTGTTTGGTTCTTTCTCCAGGAATTATCACTGCCCTGAGGGGAATCCCTGTTCTGGTGGCCAAAATTCCCTGGTTGTAGACAGTGTGGGTGATCCCAGGAAACTGTCAATGCCCACCCTAAGTCCCCCTTTTACATCATGCTTGTCTTGGGAGAGTGGAACCACTGATGTTGCACATTTTTTCTTCCAGTTCTGAAAGCAAGGTTTTTAGAAAAGGAAGACTTCCCCAATATATCCAATCCCAAATTTGATGATATCCAAAGGAGTAGGCCCATGTGGCACTGACTGTGACCATTCTCATATCCCATGAAAGCAGGTAATGTATTCTCACTGTGATCTGACCCCATGCCTTTATGAGAAGGGAGAGCAACTCATGTGGAGTTGATTTACTTAATTTATTTTTTCATGGAGTTAACATTGTTTCATATTCCTTGTATAATAAGGTTTTCCTTTATCATTGGACATTTATGTGTAAAAAATGTCATTCTCTTTAATTATTCTTGTAGCCTTTCATTTAAGAACAGAGATATTCTCTTATGTATTCCCAGAAATGTTACATTAATCATTAATTTAACCAGGCTGTAGTATTAATATCTCATAGAGGGACCTGGTCAGCACATTAAAAATTACACAATGATGTCCTAAGACCATGAAAAAGATTTATAGTAAAAATAATGATAGAAATGCAGAAAGAAAAAAAGAGAAAAAAAAACAGTGTTGAGTTCCATATCAATCATTGCTTTTCATTTCCATGTACATTTATTCTCTTTCATCTGAATATATCTCATTACTTTCCTTCATCTGGACATATTAGAAACTGCTAAACCACCATTTTAAGGAATGTTCCTCAAATTGTTTTTTTTTCTCAGAGGTTGTTCCTGATGAAATTGAGTTCATGAATTTTAGGCTGGAATTGCAGAAAATTATTGTACCCACAGGGTGATTATTTTTTAAATGTTAAGTTTTGTTTCTTTCATTTTATTGAATACATTTTAAACTTTATCTATAACCTACAACAACACAAAAGCATCAAAAATCACCAGCTTATAACAAAACAAAGCAAAGTTTCATAAAGCAAATAACCTGTAATATGTACTATGCTTCCCCCATTGCTCAAGTTTCCATTAATTTTTATCAAGGCATCTGATTACAGATATCTGATATTATAAAATGTAATCTTCATACAGTCCATGTATTTTCTTTGGGGTATTGTTTATTGCTGCACAGTCTACTGTTTTTTTTTTTTTTCCCCTCTGTTGTCATCTAGTTCCAGTGACACTATTTCAAATCCCTCATATACACTTTCAAATAGAGGCTTCTCTGCTGAGCCTTGTGTGCAGAATCAGCTACACACCACACCAAGTGTTTCTGAAGCTTCCCCATTACTCCAAAAAGGAATCCCTGTACCCAGGTGTGCCCAATATACAGCAAGAAATCCCAAGATATGATATCTCAGAGAAGAAATCTCACTTGGCTTGAAACTGTGGAGGAGACAGAGACAGCCCAGGCTCCCAAAGCATCCTAGAATTCTGTGGGTGCTAGGAATGTGCATGTGCAGTTTAAGCTGACTCTAAGCTGCCTCAAAATAAGCATCATGTTGGTAAGAAACAGGCTTCTATCCCAAGGGCTGCCATGAGGTATGAAAATGTAAGGGTACCCCCAAGTGTAAAGGAGATGCTGGAGGTGGTTTGGCCCATGAAGTTTGGAGAAGTTACATGAGGATGTTTCTGCAGCACAGAGGATCTCCTGCACACCCATGGATGATGTTCTTTGGCTCTCCCAGGAGGATACCATACTGGAATACCAAAGGGCAAATTCCAGTTTGGTGTGGGATAGGAGGGGCTTTAATGAAGTGCCCCTGGCCAACCTTGGGCCTGCCTTTGTTTTCCAATGGCACAGAAATTACCACTGGATCCAAGATGTGCAGCTTAGCATCCTGGGTGCTCACTTAGCAGAGTATGCCATAAGGCATGCCCGTGTGCAGTCAATGAACCCACTTGATGTCAGGGAAATTTGGAAAACTTGGATGTCTATACACTGTCCATTGTTTACAGCTTACATGAGGAGTGACTCATGGCTTCCTTCATGGTGGGACTTCTTGTTCTATTTCTGCTTCCAAGAAGTCTCATTCTGGGCCTAAATCCTGAGAGACAGTCAATGTGGTCCTTTGATGCAGAGACCACATGATATGTTGACAGGCTGATATTTTTTGTGTTGAGTGGGCTGGAGGCATGAATGTGGACAGGTATGGAGACTCCCAGATGGCAGGCATTATGGTGTGCACTGAATATTGTTGTTCCTTGGTCCACAAATTACCATGCCATGAGGGAAATCCCTGTTCTGGGAGCCAAAATACCCTGGCTCTGTCAGTGAGAATGATCCACATGTAACTGTGAATGCCAAACCCAAGTTCCCCTTCTAAAAGGTGCTGGACTTGGAAGATTTTAACTGCAAATGTGGCACATATTTTTCCAGATCTGAGAGCAAGTTTATTAGCAAAGGAAGAAGCCTTACCCAACATCTCCATTACCCAATTTGCTTAAGCCCAAGGGAGTAGCACCAGTGGCTCTGACTGTGACCCTTCATCTCATACCCAATGAAAGCAGGTCAGTATAATCTCACCCTGATCTAATTCTGTGCCTTCAGGAGGAGGGAAACCAACACCTGTGAAGTGCATTTATTTTTTCACTGAGTTAAAATTGTTAATATTCCTTGTATGATGTTTAACAATTGGAAAACTATTTTTTTAAAAAAAGTAAGTTTCTTTAATTATTCTGCTGGTATTTCACTTAAGAACAGAGAAGTTCTCTTATGTATTCACAGGAATGTTACCACAATCATTAAATTAATTTACTTGTAATAAAAATATCTCATATTGAGGCATGGTTCCCACCACAACTAGTACCAAATCATATTCAGTAGAACAAGTAAAATGTTAATTGTAATAATCATGATAGAAATGTAGAAAGGCACAAAACAAAAGTACTGTCCAGTCTCATATCACACATGGCATTTCTTTTCCAGGTATATTTATTCCCTGTTATCTGAATATATCTCAATTTTTTCCTTCATTGGGACATATAAAAAATTGTTGAACCATACTTTTAAAGAATAATTCTAAAATTGTGTTTTTTCCTGAAGGTTCTTCCTGATGAAATTGAGTTTATGAACTGTATTAGTTAGGGTTCTCCTTGGAAACAGAATCAATGAGAGATGTCTCTTATTATCAAATTGTAAAAGTGACTCACGCAACTGCGGGAGCGCACGAGTCCAAATTCTGCAGAGCCGTCAACAAGCTGTCAACTCCAAGGAAGATGTCCGACGAACTCCTCGGGAAACGAACCGACAACTTTGACGAACTCCTCAGGAAATGAACCGACAACTTTGAAGAACTCCTCAGGAAACGAACCGACAACTTTGGCGAACTCCTCAGGAAACGAACTGGCAACTTCGACGAGCTCCCCAGGAAAAGCTTCACTGAGCAGCTGAAGAAGAAGTGAAGGTTTCTCTAACCGTCCGGCTTATAAACCTCTAACTGATCACCCGGACCAAATCCAGCCAATTGCATTCTCTCACTGTGGAAGCACGCCCCTTGATGAGTCATCAGTCAGCTGCAGTCAATTGACTGATGATCCGACAAACCAACCAGCCTCAAATAGCCTCACAGGAATCGTCAGGCCAGTGCCCGCTTGACCAGACAGCTAGGCCACCTAGCCAAGTTGACACATGAACCCAACCATCAAAGTGCACCCCTTGTCAACTTGGCAGTTGTACACATCACCCAAAACCATATCTTCAAAATGAACGTTACAGCTTATGCCATATGATAAGGGGACAAGACAGAGAAGAAAGCAAAAATATTCTCTTCACAGACAAATACAAACATAATCATCACAAAATGAGGAGGAAATATTCATATCATCATAGTCCTCATTTCTGTAACTGGTCACGTGGCCGTAGTTCATATTTATCACGACCTTCTTCCACTACCCATTCCATGTTCCCTTTACCCTCAGCAAGCACTTCAGCTGGCCGTGGTTCTTTGCCTGGTGGGGTGACCCAAACCTTCATTCCTGAAGTTTCTTGGCCATTGGTAGTCCTGCCTGGATTGGGTTGTTGCAGTTTTCCATTGACTTGAATCACAGGGCATGGTAGTACTATGAGATGCCCTAGAGGATCTCCTGTATTCCAGGAAAACTCTTCTTTACTTCCATTGTGTAGTTGCAGTGCTATTTCCCCTTGATAGTCAGGATCAATCACCCCAGCCAGTACAGTAATCCCCTTCCTTGCCTGTTGATTCAGAGGCATAAGAAGCCCAAAGTGGCCAGGTGGCAGCCTTAACTTCCAGTTCAATGGGATTATTGTTGTGTTTCCTGGTGGAAGCACTCCTCCTTTTGGAACCAAGACCTGTAGACCAGCAGAGCTTAAACTTGCAGGGACAGGAAGCAAAAATTTTCCTAGTGGATCACTAGGAGTGATAGTGAGTGGTGCTACTCCTGTTTCCACCCCTTGATTCCTGGACCCATGAATCCTGGCTATGGGAGAAACAGCACCATAGAGTGGACGCTGATTCAGAGCATACACAGCCTCCTGGAGAACACTGCCCCAGCCCTGCAAGGTATTGCCACCAAGTTGGTGCCGTAATTGAGTCTTCAATAGGCCATTCCACTGTTCTATCAACCCAGCTGCTTCTGGATGATGGGGAACATGGTAAGACTACAGAATTCCATGAGCATGTGCCCATCCCCTCACTTCATTTGCTGTGAAGTGGGTTCCTTGGTCCGAAGGAATACTGTGTGGAATACCATGACGGTGGATGAGGCATTCTGTAAGTCCACGTATTGTAGTTTTGGCAGAAGCATGTCATGCAGGGAAGGCAAACCCATATCCAGAGTATGTGTCTATTCCAGTAAGAACAAATCGCTGCCCTTTCCATGATGGAAGTGGTCCGATGTAATCAACCTGCCACCAGGTAGCAGGCTGATCACCCCGAGCAATGGTGCCATATCGGGGACTGAGTATGGGTCTCTGCTGCTGGCAAATTGGACACTCAGCAGTGGCTGTGGCCAGGTCAGCCGTGGTGAGTGGAAGTCCATGTTGCTGAGCCCATGCATAACCTCCATCCCTACCACCATGACCACTTTGTTCATGAGCCCACTGGGCAATGACAGGAGTTGCTGGGGAAAGAGGCTGAATGGTATCCACCAAACGGGTCATTTTATCCACTTGGTTATTAAAACCTTCTTCTGCTGAAGTCACCCTCTGGTGAGCATTCACATGGGACACAAATATCTTCATGTTGTTTGCCCACTCAGAAAGGTCTATCCACATACCCCTTCCCCAGACTTCTTTGTCACCAATCTTCCAATCATGTTCCTTCCAAGTCCCTGACCATCCAGCCAAACCATTAGCAACAGCCCAGGAATCAGTATACAGACGCACCTCTGGCCAGTTCTCCTTCCAAGCAAAGTGAACAACCAGGTGCACTGCTCGAAGTTCTGCCCACTGGGAGGATTTCCCCTCACCACTGTCCTTCAGGGATATCCCAGAAAGGGGCTGCAGTGCTGCAGCTGTCCACTTTCGGATGGTACCTGCATATCGTGCAGAACCATCTGTAAACCAGGCCCGAGTCTTCTCTTCCTCAGTCAACTGACTGTAAGGAACTCCCCAAGATGCCATAGCTGTGGGCTGGGCAAGAGAAGGTAAGGTGGAAGGAGTGGGGGCCATGGGCATTTGGGCCACTTCCTCATGTAACTTACTTGTACCTTCAGGACCTGCTCGAGCTCTATCTCGTATATACCATTTCCATTTTATGATGGAGTGCTGCTGTGCACGCCCAACTTTATGGCTTGGTGGGTCAGATAACACCCAACTCATGATAGGTAACTCAGGTCTCATGGTAACTTGGTGGCCCATGGTTAAGCGTTCTGTCTCTACTAAGGCCCAGTAGCAGGCCAACAGTTGTTTCTCAAATGGAGAGTAGTTATCTGCAGAGGATGGTAAAGCTTTACTCCAAAATCCTAAGGGCCTGCATTGTGATTCTCCTATAGGAGCCTGCCAAAGGCTCCAAACAGCATCTCTATTTGCCACTGACACTTCCAGCACCATTGGATCAGCTGGATCATATGGTCCAAGTGGCAGAGCAGCTTGCACAGCAGCCCGGACCTGTTGCAGAGCCTCATCTTGCTCCGGTCCCCACTCAAAACTAGAAGCTTTTCTAGTCACTCGGTAAATGGGCTGGAGTAGCACACCTAAATGAGGAATATGTTGTCTCCAAAACCCAAAGAGGCCAACTAAATGTTGTGCCTCTTTTTTGGTTGTAGGAGGGGCCAGATGCAGCAGCTTATCCTTCACCTTAGAAGGAATATCTCGACAGGCCCCACACCATTGAACACCTAGAAATTTTACTGAGGTGGAAGACCACTGTATTTTTGTTGGATTTATCTCCCATTCTCTGCCACGCAAATACCTTACCAACAAATCTAGAGTAGTTGCTACTTCTTGCTCACTAGGTCCAATCAACATGATATCATCCATATAATGGACCAGTGTGATGTCTTGTGGGAGGGAGAAATGATCAAGATCCCTGCGGACAATATTATGACATAGGGCTGGAGAGTTGATATAACCCTGAGGTAGCACGGTGAATGTAAACTGCTGGCCTTGCCAGCTAAATGCAAACTGTTTCTGGTGGTCCTTGCTGACAGCAATTGAGAAAAAAGCATTTGCCAGATCAATAGCTGCATACCAGGTACCAGGGGATGTGTTGATTTGCTCAAGCAATGATACCACATCTGGGACAGCAGCTGCAATTGGAGTCACCACCTGGTTAAGCTTACGATAATCCACAGTCATCCTCCAAGACCCATCTGTTTTCTGCACAGGCCAAATAGGAGAGTTGAATGGGGATGTGGTGGGAATCACCACCCCTGCATCCTTCAAGTCCTTAAGAGTGGCATTAATCTCTGCAATCCCTCCAGGAATCCGGTATTGCTTCTGGTTCACTACTTTGCTAGGCAGAGGCAGCTCTAGTGGCTTCCACTTTGCCTTTCCCACCATAACAGCCCTCACTCCAGGAGTCAGGGAACCAATGTGAGGATTCTGCCAGTTGCTGAGTATGTCTATTCCAATTATGCATTCCGGCACTGGGGAAATAACCACAGAATGGGTCCAGGGACCCACTGGACCCACTGTGAGATGGACCTGGGCTAAAACTCCATCAATCATCTGACCTCCATAAGCCCCAACTCTGACTGGTGGACCAGAGTGACGTTTTGGGTCTCCGGGAATTAATGTCACTTCTGACCCAGTGTCTAATAATCCACAAAATATCTGATCATTTCCTTTTCCCCAATGCACAGTCACCCTGGTAAAAGGCTGTAGGTCCCCCTGGGGAAGGCTGGGAGGAAGATTAACAGTGTAAATTTTTGGCAGTGTGACAGGGTCCTTCTCCAAGGGTACCCGGCCTTCCCTTCATTCAAGAGGCTCTGGATCTGTAAACTGTCTCAAGTCTGGGAATTGATTAAGGGGCCGTGACTCTCTGTTTTTGTAATTCAAGGGAGATTTTTGTTCACGTGGCCTAGAATTCTTCTGCTTATATAGTTCAAACAAGAATTTAGTCGATTGCCCATCTATTTTACTACTTGGTACTCCATGATCCACTAGCCAACGCCATAAGTCTCTGCGAGTCATATTATTTTGATTGCTGCTTTGAGCCTGTTTTCCATTATGATAGCCCTGTCCACCTTGTCTGTGGTGATTAACTGCAGCCACTTGGCTTCTGCTGACTCGGGACCCGATTATCCCCATTGTGTTTAAGGATTCCAGTTCAGTGACAGCAGTTCCTACAGTAATATCTGACCTACAGAGAAGGGCGACTACAGAGCTCTTCAGGGATGATGGAGCTAGTTTCACAAATTTATTCCTTACAGTCCTGGTAAAAGGTGTGTCCTCTGGACATTCCAGGACTGTGTGAGCAGGTTTTCCATGATAAATCCACTCTAACATTCCAATCTCTCTAAGCCTTTGAATCCCCTCCTCCACATTATACCAGGGCAGTTCTGGCATTTCAACTTCTGGTAATGCCGGCCACCTTTTGATCCATGTTTCAGCCAGCCACCCAAACAAACTGTTAACACCCTTTCTAACCCCTCGAGCTACAACATTGAATGCAGAATCTCTGCTTAGTGGGCCCATATCAGTAAATTCAGCCTGATCCAACCTTATATTCCTTCCACCATTATCCCACACTCTCAATATCCATTCCCACACATATTCCCCTGGTTTCTGTCTGTATAATTTGGAAAACTCATACAGTTCTTTTGGAGTATAGTGTACTTCCTCATGGGTCACACTGTACCTCACCCTTTGGGGCTTGTTGGGACTTGAGCCCAGTTATAGGTCTTGAAGCAAAAACTGGTGGTGGGGGTGGGTCATGAACAGAGTTAGAATTATCTCTCAAGCCATTCACCTCAGGGCACTTGGTTGCATTTTCATCTCTTAAAACAGGATTAGTCTCTCCAGACAAAAGAGTGAGGGCTGCTTCCTCAGGGGAGGTGATTACAAGATTAGCAGGCATTGAAGGGTCAATCTCCTTAGGTGGGAGTTGCGTGGCAGGCTCCTTAGGGCAGACTGGAGGCAGAGAAGCTGTTTCCCCAGGACAGCCCTCTACAGGTAAATCTAACAATGACCCAGAAGAATCCAGGGTTCCAATGTCCTCACTGTCATTATTATCAATCCATATGTCTCCATCCCAAGTTTCTGGGTCCCATTCTTTTCCAATCAATGCCTTTACTTTAACAGCAGACAGCCTGAGAGGTTGAGATTTTAGTTTATGCTGTAAATGTGCTACTCGCACAATAAGAGACTGCATCTGATTTTCAGAAACCTCCAGTCTGCGGGCACAGGAAATAAGATTTTCTTTCAGGGCACAGATGGAACTCTTTACATCTGTCATACGGCATTCAAGTTTTGAATTTGAAGCCTTTAGCTCATCCCTTTCTCTTACAACTGTATCCAAAGTATCTAAGAGCAGCCAGCCAACATCATTATACTTCTTAATACTGCAAAACTCTGTGAAAGTGTCGAAAACGCTGTCACCCAGAGCCTCGCTTCGTACTAGAGCACAATTAGGAGAATCAAATGGTGCTATTTTGCGTATTTCCTTTGCCAACTCCTGCCATGGACTCTTAGTACCCTCTTGATTATTGGAAATAGAGTCATTAGTGCCTCTGAATCTAATCAGAGTAGAAAACAAGTTGTAAAAGCCCATTTTAAGATTCCGTTTCTCAAGAACCACTCTCGGTACCAAGTTGTATTAGTTAGGGTTCTCCTTGGAAACAGAATCAATGAGAGATGTCTCTTATTATCAAATTGTAAAAGTGACTCACGCAACTGCGGGAGCGCATGAGTCCAAATTCTGCAGAGCCGTCAACAAGCTGTCAACTCCACGGAAGACGTCCGACGAACTCCTCGGGAAACGAACCGACAACTTTGACGAACTCCTCAGAAAATGAACCGGCAACTTTGAAGAACTCCTCAGGAAATGAACCAACAACTTTGACGAACTCCTCAGGAAACGAACTGGCAACTTTGACGAGCTCCCCAGGAAAAGCTTCACTGAGCAGCTGAAGGAGAAGTGAAGGTTTCTCTAACCGTCCGGCTTATAAACCTCTAACTGATCACCCGGACCAAATCCAGCCAATTGCGTTCTCTCACTGTGGAAGCACGCCCCTTGATGAGTCATCAGTCAGCTGCAGTCAATTGACTGATGATCCGACAAACCAACCAGCCTCAAATAGCCTCACAGGAATCGTCAGGCCAGTGCCCGCTTGACCAGACAGCTAGGCCACCTAGCCAAGTTGACACATGAACCCAACCATCACATGAACTTTGGCTGTATTGGCAGAAAATTATTGTGTCCTCATGGTGACTCTTTTTAAAATGATAAGTTTAATTTTTGTTTCTTTAATTATATTGAGCACATTTTAAACATCATCTATAACCTACAGCAACCACAAGTATCAAAAATTACTACTTTATAATGAAGCAAAGCAGTCTCAGGAAAGCTAGTAACCTGAAATAACTTCTTTTCTTTGTGTATTGCAAAAGTTTGCATTAATGGGTTATCTTCAAGATATTTGATTAAAATTTCTAATATCATAAACATTACTCTTCATACAGTCCATGTATCTTCCTTGGGGTATAGTATATTACTGCATAGATCTAGATTTCCTCTTTCCCTCTCTTGTCATCTAGTTCCAGTTACATGAGTTCATATCACTCCTATCCACTTTCAAATAGAGACTTCTCTGCTGATCCTTGTGCGCAGATTCAGATACACACCACACCAAGTGATTCTGAATCTTTCCCTTTACTCAAAATAGGAATCCCTGTACCCAGGTGTGCCTAATATACAGCAGGAAAATCCCAAGTTAAGAAACCTCAGGGAGGAAATCTCACTTTGACTCAAACCTGTGGAGGAGACAGTGCCAGCCCAGGTTCCAAAGCACCCTAGAATTCTGGCTGGTGCTTGGAATGCACATGGGCAAATTACACTGACCCACTCCTGCCTCACAATAGGCATCAGGTTGCTAAGCAACAGGGCTGTATCCCAATGGCTGCCCTGAGGTCTGAGTATATACTGGGCACCCCAAGTGTGCATGTGATATGGAGGTGTGACCTGTGCAGTTTGTTGGGGGTATATGAGGATGATTCTGCAGCCCCGAGGATCACCTGCAGCCCTGATGGATGCTGAGGGTTTGACTCTCCCAGGAGGATGCTATACAGGAATTCACAAGAGCAAATTCCAATTGGTTGTGTGGTAGGCATAAGTTTAATGAAGTTCCCCTGGCCAAGCTTGCATCTGCCTTTTTTTTCAATGGCACAGAATTTACCGCTGGATCTAAGACATGCAACTTAGCATCCTGGGTGCTCACTTAGCGGAGTCTACCATGAGACATACCCATGTGTAGTCAGAGAACCCACTTTAGGTCAGAAAAATTTGTACAACTTTGATATGTCTGCCCAGTCCACTATTTACAGCTGACATGAGGATTGGCTAATGGCTGTCTTAGCAGTGGGATTCTTGCTCTATTTATGCTTGCCAGAATTCTCATTCTGCGTGTAAATGCTGAGTGACAGTCAAGGTGGCCCTGTGATGAAAAGAACACATGATATGTGGAGAGGCTGATATTTTTTGCACTGAGTATGTTGGAGGAATAATTGGGAACCAGGATGGAGACTCTAAGAGGGCAGGCATAATGGTATACACTATTGTTTGTTCCTTGGTCCAGGAATTATCATTGTCCTGAGAGATATCTCTCTCCTGGGATCCAACATACCGTGGCTCTGTCAATTAGAGTGATACACTTGCAAGTGTGAATGCCCACCCCAAGACCCCTTACACATAGTGCTGGACTTTGGAGAGACTGACCAAAAATGTGACCCATATTTTGTTTGATATCTGTAAGCAAGTTTTAAGCAAATGAAGAAGACTTTCCCAACATCTGCATTCCTGAATGTGCTGAAGCCCAAGGGAGTAGGCCCAAGTGGCAATGACTGTGACCATTCTTCTCATATCCAATGAAGGCAGGTCAGTGTAATCCCACCCTGATCTGTCCCTGCACGTTCATGAGGAGGGAAACCAACATATGTGAAGTGTCTTTAATTTCTTTTATCACCAATTTAACATTGTTTCATATTCCTTTGTATAAGGTTTTCTTTAACAATTTTAAATTTATGTTTAAAAAAGTCAGTTTCTTTAATTATTCTTGTAGTATTACACTTAACAACAGAGACAGTCTCTTATGTATTCACAGGAACATTACCACAATCATTAAATTAATCTGGTTGTAGTAAAAATATCTCATTTAGGGGCCTAGACCCCACCTCAACAATTATCCAATCATGTCCTATCAAACAAGCAAAATGTTAAGTAATAATAGATAGAAATGTAGAAAGGCACAAAACAAAAACAGTGACCAGTCTCATATCAAACATGACATTTCTTTTTCAAGCATATTTATTCTCTTTCATCTGAATATATCTCAAATATTTCCTTCATCCAGACATATTAGGAAACTGCTGAACCATCCTTTAGGGAATATTCCTCTAATTGTGTTTTTTTTTTTTAGAGGTTCTTGTTGATGAAATTGAGTTTATACATTTAGGCTGTATAGGTAGAAAATTATTGTGCCCCCATGGAGTTATTTGTTTAAATGATAAGTTTCATTTTTGTTTCATTGTATTGAATTCATTTTAAACATTATCTGTAAGCTACAACAACACACAAGTATCAAACATCATCACTTTATAATTAAGCAAATCAAAATCTCAGGAAGGCTAGGATCCTGAAGTAACTTCTTTCCTTCCCACATTGTGCAAGTTTGCATTAATGGGTTATCTTCAAGGCATTTTGTTACAATTTCTGATAGTATAAACAGTAGTCTGCATACAGTCCATGAATGTTCTTTGGGGTATTGCTAACTGCTGCACAGTCATAGGTTTCCTGGTTCCCCCCTCTTGTCATCTAGTTCCAGTTATATGACTTCACATCCCTCATATCCACTTTCAAATGGAGGCTTCTCTGCTGAACCTTGTGTGAAGAGTCAGCTACACACCACACCAAGTGTTTCTGAATCTTATTCTTTACCCCAAATAGGAATCCCTGTTCCCAGGTGTGCATAATATACAGCAGGAAGTACCAAGTTAAGACACCTCTGGGAAAAATCCCATGGGGGCTCAAACCTATGGAAGAGACAGTGTCAGCCCATGTTCCAAAGCAGCCTAGAATTCTGGTGGGTGCCTGGAATGTGAATATGCAAATTATGACACTCTCCTGCCTCACAATAGGCATCAGGTTGATAAGCAACAGGGCTCTATCCCAATGGCTGCCTTGTGTTCTGAAAATATAATGGGTGCCCCTAATATGTGGGTGATGTTGGAGGTGCTGTGGCCTGTGCAGTTTGTTGTAGGTATATGAGGATTATTCTGTAGCCCCAAGGATCACCTGCAGCCCCAATAGATGGTGAAAGTTTGACTCTCCATGGAGGATGCTATACAAGGATGCCCAAGGGCATATTCCAATTGGGTGTGGGGAAGGCAGAAGTTTAATGAAGTGCTCCTGATCAAGCTTGTCCCTCCCTTTTCTTCCAATGCCACAGAAATTACTGCTGGATCTAAGAAATGCAGCTTAGCATCCCAGGTGCTCACTTAGCAGAGCCTAGCATGAAGCATGCCCATGTGCAGTCAATTAACCCACTTTAAGTCAGGGAAATTTGGACAAGTTTGATGTCTCTGCCCTGTCCACTGTTTATAGCTGACATGAATATTGGCTCATGGCTGTCATTGTGGTGGGACTTCTTGCTCTATTTATGCTTGCCATAAGTCTGATTCTGGGCCTAAATTCTGAGTGACAGTCAAGGTGGCCCTGTGATTAAAAGAACATGTGATATGTGGAAAGGGTGATATTTTTTGTGTTGAGTAGGTTGGATACATGATTGGGGACAGGGATGGAGACTCCCAGAGGGCAGGCATGATGGTTTACACTGAAAGTTTTTTGTTCCTTGATTCAATAAGTATCATTGCCCTGAGGGATATCCCTTTCATGGAAGCCAACATACCCTGGATCTGTCAGTTAGAATGATACACATGTAACTGTGAATGCCCATCCCAAGTCCCCCTTTTACATGGTGCAGGACTAGGGAGTGTTTTCCCACAAATGTGACATATATTTTGTTCCAGATTTGAAAGCAAGTTTATTAGCAAAAGAAGAAGACTTCCCTGCCCTCTCCAATCCCAAATGTGCTGTAGCCCAAGGGAGTAGGCCAAAGTGGTACTGAATGTGACCATTCTTCTCATATCCATGAAAGCAGGTCAGTGTAATCTTACCCTGATCTGTCACTGCACCTTCATGAGGTGGGAAACAACACATCTGAAGTGGGTTTATTTAATTTCTTTTATCACCAATTTAACATTGTTTCATATTCCTTGTATGATAAGGTTTTGTTATGTTTTTATGTTTTAAAAAATTTCAGTTTCTTTAATTATTCTTGTAGTATTTCACTTAAGAACAGAGACAGTCTCTTATGTATTCACAGGAACATTACCACAGTCATGAAATTCACCTGGTTGTAGTAAAAATATCTCTAGGGTCTGGAACCCCAACTCAGCAATTACCCAACTGTATCCTATCAAACAAGAAAATGTGAATAGTAATAATAATGATAGAAATGTAGAAAAGCACAATACAAAAACAGTGTCTCGTCTCACATCAAACATGGCATTTCTTTTTCTGGAATATTTATTCCCTTTCTTCTGAATATATCTCAATTGTTTCTTTCATCTGTACATATTAGAAAACTGCTGAACCATCCTTTTAAAGAATTTTCCTCAAATTGTGATTTTTTTCAGAGGTTCTTCCTGACAAAATTGAGTTTATGAATTTTAGGCTGTATTGGGAGAAAATTACTGTGCCCTCATGGTGATTTTTTTTAAATAATAAGCTTAATTTTTGTTTCTTTCATTGTATTGAGTTCATTTTAAACATTATCTATAAGGTACAATAACACACAAGTATCCAAAATCACCAGTTTATAATAAACCAAAGCAAAGTCTCAGAAAAGCTAGTAACCCGAAATAACTTCTTTGCTTCCTGCATTGCACAAGTTTCCATTAATGGGTTATCTTTAAGGCATTTGATTAAAATATCTTATAATATCAATTGTACTCTATACAGTCAATGAATCCTCCTTGGTCTATTGTTTGTTGTTGTACAGTACTAGGTTTCCAGTTTCCCCTCTTGTCATCTAGTCCCAGTTACATGGCTTCACATCCCTCATATCCACTTTAAAATAGAGGCTTGTCTGCTGGGCCTTGTGTGCAGAATCAGCTACACACCACACCAAGTGTTACTGAATCTTTCCCATTACTCCAAATAGGAATCACTGTACCCAGGTGTGCCTAATATACAGCACAAAATCCCAAGTTAGGAAACCTCAGGGAAGAAATCTCACTGGGGCTCTAACCTGTGGAGGAGACAGAATCAGCCAAGGTTCCAAAGCAGCCTAGAATTCTGGCAGGTGCTTGGAATGTGCATGCACAAATTATGCTGAATCTCTCCTGCCTCACAATAGTCATCAGTTTGCTAAGCAACAGGGCTCTATCCCAATGGCTGCCCTTTGGTCTGAAAATATAATGGGTTCTCCAAGTGTGCAGGTGAAGGTGGAGATGTTGTGGCCTGTGCAGTTTGTTGTACATATATGAGGATGATACTCAACCCTGAGTATCACCTGCAGCCCTGAAAGATGTTGAGGGTTTGAGTTGCCCTGGAGGACACTAACAGTAATGCTCAAGGGCAAATACCAACTGGTTGTGGGGTAGACAGGAGTTTAATGAAGTGTCTTTGGCAGTTTTGGCCTGCCTTTTCTTCCAATGGCACAGAAATTACCACTGGGTCTAAGACATGCAGCTTAGCATCCCAGGTGATCACTTAGCAGAGCCTACCATGAGTCATGCCCAGGTGCAGTCAGTGAACCCACTTTAAGTTGGGGAAATTTGGACATTCATGTGTCTGTCCTGTCCACTGTTTATAGCTGACGTGAGTATTGGTTCATGGCCTTCTTAGTGGTGGGATTTCTTGCTCTATTTACACTTGCCAGATGTCTCATTCTGTGCCTAAATGCTAAGTGACAGTCAAGGTGGTCCTGTGATGAAGAGAATACATGATATATGGAGAGACTGATAATTTTTGTGTTGAGTGGGTTTGAGGCATGATTGTGGACAGGGATGGAGACTCCCAGAGGGCAGGCATGATGGTGAACTCTGAATATTTTTTGTTCCTTGGTCCAGGAATTATCATTGCCCTGAGGGCTATCTCTGTCCTGGCAGCCAACATTCTCTGGCTCTGTCACTTAGAATGATACACATGTAACTGTGAATACCCACCCCAAGTCCCCATTTCACATAGTGCTTGACTTGGGCTAGATTAATCACAAACATGGCACATATATTTTTCCAGATTGGAAAGCTAGTTTATTAGCAAAAGAAGAAGACTTCCCCAACCACTCCATTCCTGAATGTGCTGCAGCCCAAGGGAGTAGCCCAAGTGGCAATGACTGTGACCATTCTTCTCATATCCAATGAAAGCAGGTTAGTGTAATCCCACCCTGATCTGTCCCTGCACATTCATGAGGAGGGAAACCAACACATGTGAAGTGTCTTTAATTTCTTTTATTACCAATTTAACATTGTTTCATATTCCTTGTATAAGGTTTTCTTTAACAATTTTAAATTTATGTTTTAAAAATGTCAGTTTCTTTAATTATTCTTGTATTTCACTAAAAAGTAGAGACAGTCTCTTATGTATTCACAGGAATATTACCACAATCATTAAATTAACCTGGTTGTAGCATAAATAGCTCATCAAGTGGCAAGGACCACACCTCAACAATTACCCAATCATTTCCCATTGAACAAGGAAAATGTTAATAGTAATAATAATAGAAATTTAGAAAGACATAAAACAAAAATAGTGTCAAATCTCATACTAATCATTGCAATTCTTTTTCAGGCGTATTTTTTTCTCTTTAATCTGAATATATCTCAATTATTTTCTTCATCTGCACATATTAGAAAATTGCTGAACACTCCCTTTAAAGAATATTCCTCAAATTGTGTTTTTTTCCAGAGGTTCCTCCTGATGAAATTAAGTTTATGAATTTTAGGCTGAATTGGCAGAAAATTATTGTGCCCTCATGGTGAATTGCTATTTAAATGAGAAGTTTAATTTTTGTTCCTTTCATTGTATTGAATTCATCTTAAACATAATCTATAAGCAACAACAGACAAATGTCAAAAATCACCACTTTATAACAAAGCAAAGTTTCATGAAAGCTAGTAACCTGAAATATCTACTTTGCTTGCTGCATTGCTCAATTTTGCATTAATCTATCTTCAAGGCACTTGATTACAGAATTCTAATATTATAAACAGTAATCTTCATACAGTCCATATATTTTCCTTGGGGTATTTTTTTATTGCTGCACAGTCCTTTTTCCCTCTCTTGTCATCTAGTTCCAGTTACATGACTTCATGTCACTGATATCCACTTTCAAGGAGAGGCTTCTCTGCTGAGCCTTGTGTGCAGAATCAGCTATATACCACACCGAGTGTTTCTGAATCTTTGCATTACTCTAAATAGAAATGACTGTGCCCAGGAAATCCCAAGTTAAGAAACCTCAGGGAAGAAATCTCACTGGGCTCAAACCTGTAGAGAAGACAGAGTCAGCCCAGGTTCCAAAGCAGCTTAGAATTCTGGTTGGTGCTTGTAATGCACATGCATAAATTATGCTGACCCTCACCTGCCTCACAATAGGCAACAGGTTGCTAAGAAAAAGGCCTCTGTCCACATTGCCGACTTGTGGTCTGAAAATATAAAGGGCCCCCAAAGTGTGCAGGTGATGGTGGAGGTGTTGGGGCCCATGCAGTTTTTAGTAGGCATATGAGGATGTTTCCACAGCCCTGTGGATCACCTACACCCCCAATGGATGGTGAGGTTTCTGTCTCTCCTTGGAAGCTGTTATACTGTAATGCCCAAGGGCAAATTTCATTTGGTTGTGGGGTAGGTGTGGCTTAATGAAGTGCCTTAGGAAAAGACTGGGCCTTCAGTCTTTTCCAATGGCACAGAAATTACTGCTGGAACTAAGAAATATGACTTAGCATTCCAGGTGCTCAGTTAGCAGAGCTCACCATGAGACATGCCCATGTGTAGTCAGTGAACCAACCTGAATTCAGGGAAATTTGGACATCATTGATGTGTCTGCCCCATCAATTGTTTACAGATGATACGAGGATTGGCTCTTGGCTGTCTTAGTGGTGGGATATCTTGCTCTGTATGTGCTGGCCAGAAGACTCATTCTGGGCCTAAATGCTGAGTGACAGTCAAGGCAGTCACCATGCAGAGACCACATGATTTGTGGTCAGGCTGATATTTTTTGTATTGAGTGGGTTGGAGGTATAATTGGGGACAGGGATGGAGACTCCCAGAGGGCAGGCAGGATGGTGTACACTGAATATTGTTTATTCCTTGATCCAGGAATTATCATTGCCCTGAGGGAAATCCTTGTTCTGGTATCCATCATACCATGATCCACATGTAACTGTGAATGCCCACCCCAAATCCCCCTTTTACATGGTGCTGGAGTTGTGAGAGATTAACCACAAATGTGGCACATATTTTTTTCCAGATCTGAAGGCAAGTTTATTAGCAAAGGTAGAAGTCTTCCCTGACCTGTCCATTCCCAAATTTGCTGAAGCCCAAGGGATTAGGTCCATGTGGCACTGACTGTGAACATTCTTCTCATATCCCATGAAAGCAGGACAGTATAATCTCACCGATGTGACAATGTATCTTCATGAGGAGGGAAACCAACACATGTGAATTCCATTTTCTTAATTTATTTTTTCACTGAGTTAACATTGGTTCATATTCCATGTATAATGAGGTTTCCTTTTACAATAGGAAATTTATGGTTAAAAAAATATCAGTTGCTTTAATTATTCTTGTTGTATTTCACTTAAGAACAGAGATATTCTCTTATGTATTCACAGGAACATTGCCACAATCATTAAAGTATCCTGATGGTAGTACAATTAGCTCATCTAGGGGCCAGTTTCCCAACCCAACAATTACTGAATCATGTCCTATAGACCAAGCAAAATATTAATAGTAATAATAATGATAGAAATGTAGAAAGGCACAAAAGTAGTGTCCAGTCTGATATCAAACATGGCATTTCTTTTTCAGGTATATTTATTCTCTTTCATCTGAACATATCTCAATTATTTCCTTCATCCAGACATTTTAGAAAATTCCTGAACCATCCTTTTGAAGAATAGTCCTCCAATTGTGTTTTATTTCAGAAGTTCTTCATGATGAAATTGAGTGTATGAATTTTAGGCTGTATTGGCAGAAAATTATTGTGCCCTCATGGTGATTATTTTTTAAATGAGAAGTTTAATTTTTGTTTCTTTCATTGTGTTGAATTCATTTTAAACATTATCTATAAGCTGCAACAAATATCAAAAATCACCACTTTATAATAAGACAATGCAAGTTTCTGGAAAGCAAGTAAACTGAAATATCTACTTTGTTTCCACATTGCACAAGTTTGCATTAATGGGTTACCTAAATGGCATTTGATTAAAGATTTCTAATATTATAAGCAGTACTCTTCATAGAGTCCATGTATATTCCTTGGGGTATTTTTTATTGCTACACAGTCCAAGGTTTCTTTTTTCCCTCTCTTGTCATTTAGTTCCAGTTACATGACTTCACATCCTCCCTATCCAGTTTCAAATAGATGCTCCTCTGCTGAGCCTTGTGTGCAGAATCAACTACACACAACACCAAATGTTTCTGAATCTTTCCCATTACTCCAAATAGGAATCCCTGTACCCAGGTGTGCCCAATATGCAGCAGGAAATCCCAAGTTAAGAAACCTCAGGGAAGAAATCTCATTGTAGCTTGAACCAATGTATCCCAGGTCCCAAAGTGGCCAAGAATTCTGCCCGGTGCTTGGAATGTGCATGTGCAAATTACAATGACCCTCATCAGCCTCATGATAGGCATCAGGTTCCTAAGCATCAGGCCTCTCTCCCCATGGCTCCCTGCAGTCTGAAAATGTAAGGGGCTCCCCCAAGTGTGCAGGTGATGGTGGAGGTGTTGTGGCCTGTGTAGTTTGTACTAGGCATATGAGGATGATTCTGCAGTTCTGAGGATCACTTCTACCCATGATGGATGGGGAGGTTTTGACTGTCTCTGGAGGATGCTATACTGGAATGCCCAGAGGCAAATTCCAATTGGGTGTGTGGTAGCTGGGGATTTAATGAAGTGCCCCTGGCCAAGTTTGAGCCTGTCTTTCATTTCCAGCGGCTCAGAAATTACCACTGGTTCTAAGACATGCATGTTAGCATCCAGGGTGCTCACTTAGCAGAGCCTACCGTGAGGCATGCCCATGTGCAGTCAATGAACCCACTTGAATTCAGGGAAATATGGACAACTTTGATGTGATGCCCTGTCCACTGTTTATAGCAGACATGAGGGTTCACTAATGGCTGTCATAGTGGTGGAAATTCTTGCTCTATTTCTGCTTGCAAGAAGACTCACTCCTGGCCTAAATGCTGAGTGACAGTCAAGGTGGTCCTGTGGTGCAGAGACCACATGATATGTGGACAGGCTGATATTTTTTGTTTTGTGTGGGTTGGAGGCAAAACTGGGGACAGGGGTGGAGACTCCCAGAGGGCAGACAGGATGGTGTACACTGAATATTGTTTGTTCCTTTGTCCAGGAATTATCATTGCCCTGAAGGATATCCCTGTCCTGGGAGCCAACATACCCTGTCTCTCAGTGAGAATGATACGCATGTAACCCTGAATGCACACCCCATGTCACTTTTTCACATGGTGCTGGACTTGGGAGTGATTAAACACAAATCTGGCAGATTTTATTCAAGATCTGAAAGTAAGTTTATTAGCAAAGGAATAAGGCTTCCCTGACATCTCTGTTCACAAATATGCTGGAGCCCAAGGGGTAAGAACAAGTGGCACTGTTACCATTCTTCTCATATCCCATGAAAGCAGGTAAGTGTAATCTCACGCTGATCTGACCCTGTGCCTTCATGAGGAGGGAACCAACACATGTGAAGTGCATTTACTTAATTTATTTTTTTTACTGAGTTAGCATTGTTTCATATTCCTTGTATTATAAGGTTTTCTTAAACAATAATTAATTTATGTTTAAAGAAGTCCATTTATTTGATTATTCTTGTACTATTTTGCTTAAGAATAGAGTTATCCTCTTATGTGTTCACAGAAACATTACCACAATCATTAAATTAAACTCATTGTTGTACAAATATCTCATCTAGGGGCCTGGTCCCCACCTCAACAATTATCCAATCATGTCCTTTTGAACAAGAAAAACATTAATAGTAATAATAATGATAGAAATGTAGAAAGGCACAAAACAAATATAGTGTCCAGTCTCATATCAAATATTGGCATTTCCTTCTCAGGTAAATTTTTCTCTTTCATCTGAATATATCTCAATTATTTCCTTCTTCTGGACATATTAGAAAACTTCTGAACCATCCTTTTAAAGAATATTCCTCAAATTGTGTTTTTTTTTCAGATGTTCTTCCTGATGGACCATTGAAATGCTAATGACCTTGCCCTATGTTGTCTATCTTCTCTAAGAGGGAAGGGGTGGCTCCCAGCTCTATTACACACCTGTCATTCAAAACCAGACCCCAGAGCTTGGGCAAAAGCAACCACAGACCTCACCTCCTTACACCAGTCTGGAATTACAGGTTGATAGGCACCACCTGCTCAGCACAAAATCACAGTGACCTGAGGTATCACAGAGAGAACCAGTTTTTTAAGAATCATGTTCTAGTGTGCTAATGCTGCTGGAATGCAAAACACCAGAAATGGTTTGGCTATTACAAAAGGGGGTTTATTTGGTTACACAGTTACAGTCTTAAGGCCATAAAGTGTCCAAGGTAATATATCAGCAATTGGGTACCTTCACTGGGGGATGGCCAGTGGTAGCCAGAAAACCTCCATTAGCTGGGAAGACACATGGCTGATTTCTGTTCCAAGTTCTGGTTTCAAAATGGCTTGCTCCCAGGATGTTCCTCGCTATGCTTCAGCTTCTTTCCAAAATGTCACTTTCAGTTGCTCTTGGGGTGTTTATCCTCTCTTAGCTTCTCCAGAACTAAAGTCTGCTTTCAAAAGGCCATCTTCAAAATGTCTCTGTAAGATGAATCTCCTCTCTCAGTTCCAGTGCATTCTTCAAATTGTCCCTCTTGGATGTAGCAAGCTTGCTCCTTCTGTCTGAGCTTATGTAGTGCTCCAATAATTTAATTCATACCCACCATGAATGGTGGGGCAACACCTCAATGGAAATTATTGAATTAGAGTCATCACCCACAGTTGTGTAGGGTACATCTCCATGGAAACACTCAAAGAATCACAATCTAATCAAAACTGATACATCTGCCCACACAAGATTACATCAAAGACAGTGACATTTTGGGGGACATAATACATTCAAACTGGCACATTCCACCCCCTGGACCCCAAAATGACATTACCTTTCCATATGCAAACTACATACATCCCACAACAGTATCACAGAAACTTAAATCATTTCAGTAACTATAGTTAAGTAGAAGGTCCCATCAAAATCAATTATAGGTGTGGTCAATCCTAAGCATAATTGTCCTTTAGGTGTGGATCTGTGAACTTAGAACAAGTTATGTGCTTCCAATATACAAAGGAGGGACATATATAGGGTAAACATTCCCATTGCCATAAGTAGAAACAGTAAGGAAAACAGGGTTAACAGGACCAAAACAGTTCCTAAAACATGCAGAACAAACTCCATTAGATTTCAAAGACTGAGAGTCATTAACAGAATGATGTTACATTCTTGGGGCTTGAGAGATCAGGAGTCTAATCCATCGTAAGGGCCTTTGTGGCAGCCCTTTCCTCTCCAAATGCTGGGGTAAGTGTTCCAACATATCCACACATTAGGGAGACCACCTTTCCAGCTCCACCCCCCTGAAACATCAGGGCAACACCCAGATTCCCTTCCATCTGTGGGGCACATGTTCAACCCCTTCAGAATGGTGGGGTGGCAGCCAGGCTCTCCCCAATTCCCTGGAAATGTGCTCCACTCTCTTCGGGGCTTGAGGTGGCGGATCATTTCCTGAGCATCAAGGCAGAAGAGCCACGCTCAACCTCTGGGGCTAATTCACCCTTTCCATGTGTGTGGGCCACTCCACTCTCCCAGCCTGAAATGTCTTGACACCAGACCTCAAGCTCCATGGCTCTGTCTTTGAAGAAATCTTTTCTTCATTTTCTTCCTTGTCTGTCTCCTCCAGTCCAGACTGGCAGTGGCTCCATCTATAAAGGTCTCACAAAAAATCTGTTGGCTTTGCATGAAGCACACAGGGGTCAAAGCCATCAGACAACAGGACTTTCCACAGATCCTTTCTGCTTAACTCCTTCTCTAATCTTGGCTTGTCATGAAATGGCAGCTGGGTTCCATGTTTGGTTACATCCTCACATTGGGTTGTAGCTTCTGGAGTTCCAATGCCTGGAAGCCTGGAAATTTCCAAACCATCAGTTTCTGGTTTCTTTGAACCCAAGAGTTCAGTTCTAAGTTTATCTCTGTCCTGTCACATTTTACTATAAGCTGTAAGGAAAAGCCAGTCTACTACTTCTATATTTTGCTTAGAGATATCATCAGCTAAATACTCCAGGTCATTGCTTTCAAATTCTGCCTTCCATCCAACACCAGGACTGAATTTTGCCAAATTCTCTGCCAATTTAAAACAAGTTTTGCCTTCCAGCTTACAAGAACACATTCATCATTTCTGCTGAAGTTCTCATCAGAAGTATCCTTAGAGTCCATATTTCCACACAGTCTCTTCAAAGCAGTTTAGGCATTTTCTATCAAGCTCCTCACAATTCTTCCAGAATCTTCCCCTTATCCATTTAAAAAGTCATTCCAACATGTGTGGTATTTGCAAACTCAGCAGCACCATCACCCCTCTTCTCTAGTATGAAAATCTGTTCTAGTTTGCTAATGCTGCTGGAATACAAAACACCAGAAATGGATTGGATTTTATAAGGGGGATTTATTTGCTTACACAGTTTCACTCTTAAGGCCATCAAGTGTCCAAGATAACACATCAACAATCAGGTACCTTCACTGGAGGATGGCCAATGGTATCCAGAAAACCTCTGTTAGATGGGAAGGCATGTGGCTGGTGTCTGTTCTAAGTTCTGGTTTCAAAATGGCTTGCTCTCAGGATGTTCCTCTCTATGCTTCAGTTTCTTTCCAAAATGTCACTCTCAGTTGCTCCTGGGGTGTTTATCCTCTCTTAGCTTCTCCAGAACAGAAGTCTGCTTTCAAAAGTTTATCTCCAAAATGTCTCTGTCAGCTGAAGCTCCTCTCTCAGTTCCAGCACATTCTTCAAAGTGTCCCTCTTGGCTGTAGCAAGCTTGCTTCTTCTGTCCGAACTTATATAATGCTCCAGTAATTTAATTCAGACCCACCCTGAATGGGTGGAGCAATACCTCCATGGAAATTACCCAATTAGAGTCATCAACCACAGTTGGGTGGGGCACATCTCCATGGAAACACTCAAAGAATCACAATCTAATCAAAACTGATACATCTGCCAACACAAGATTACATCAAAGATAATGACATTTTGGGGGAATAATACATTCAAACTGGCACAACACACCCTCAGGGAAACCAGATATGGAATATTTCTTCCTTCTGGGACAAGAGCCCATTCTGGTCTGGGAAAATCAGATTGGAGTAACCAAGGAAACCATGTCTACACAACAGAAAACTGCAACTTACACTAAGAAAAATGAAGTTATGTCCCAGTCAAAGGAACAAAGTTACACTTCAAATGAGATACAGGAATTGAAACAACTAATAAGTCAATTCAAAAAGTTTAGGGAAGATATGGCAAAAGACCTGAACAATATAATGAAAACACTGGATGTACATAAGGTAGAAATTGAAAGATAAAAAAAAAAAAAACAATTAGCAGAATGTATGCAAATGAAAGGCACAACACAAGAGATGAAAGACACAATGGAAGCATAAAGCAGTAGGTCTCAAAAGGCAGAAGAAAACATTCAGGAACTGGAGAACAAAGCACCTGAAAGCTTACACACAAAAGAACAGACAGAGAAAGAGAAAACAATGGAAAAATATCAGCAATGTGTCTGGGAACTAAAGGACAAAACAAAAAGCAAGAATGTAAGTGTCATTGGGTTCCCAGAAGGAGAAAAGAAGGGAAAAGTGGCAGAATCAATAATAGAGGAAATAATCAATGAAAATTTCCCATCTCTTATGAAAGACATAAAATTATGGATCCAAGAAGTGCAGCATACCTTAAACAGAATAGATATGAATAGGCCTATGCCAAGACACTTAATAATCAGATTATCAAACATCAAAGATAAAGAGAGAATCCTGAAAACAGCAAAAGAAAAATGATCTATCACCTAAAAAGGAAGATTGATAAGACTGTGAGGATTTCTCAATAGAAACCATGGAGGCAAGAGGAAAGTGGGGTGATATATTTAAGATACTGAAAGAGAAAAACCACCAAACAAGAATCCTATAGCTGGCAAAGCTATCCTTCAGATATGAGGGAGAGCTTAAAATATTCTCTGGCAAACAGAAAATGACAGAGATTGTGGACAAGATGCCTGCTCTACAGGAAACACTAAAGGAAGCACTGCAGACAGAAAGGAAAAGACAGCAGTGAGAGGTTTGGAAAACAAGTTTGGGAGATAGTAGCACAGAAATGTAAGTACACTGAACAAAGATGACTGAGAATATGGTTGAAAGAAGAAGGCTTGGATCATGTGGGACACCAGAACAAAAGACAAATAATAAAGACTGGGACTGTGTAACTCAGGAAAACCTAGGGTGCTCAATGGTTGTAATAAAAGGTACAAATATGCTTTTACATGAGGTAGAACACATGAATGTTAACACTGCAGGGTTTTAAAAATAGAGTGGGATTGGGGGAAAATGCAATCAATGCAAACTAGAGACTCTAATTAATAGAAACATTGATTATGCTTCCATTAACATAACAAAGGCAATATACCAAAGCTAAATGCATATGGGAGGTGGGGAATGGGGAAGGGTATGGTAATACTGGCTTTGGTGATGATGTCTGACTTTTTATTCTACTTTAGGTTAATGCTATCTTTCCTTTTGTTGCTTTCTAGCTGTCATGTTTTTTTCTCTCTCTCTTCTTTTTCTTTTGTCTCTCTGCTATCTTTGACTTTTCCTGTGTCTTTGTGGAAGAAATGGAGATGTCCTTATATAGAGTTGTGGTGGTGCTCAATACACAAATACATGACTATACAGGGAACCAACAATTGTTTACTTAGGACACAATGTACGGCATGTGAACAAAACCATCTTAAAAGAAATGGGTTGATGAAGAAAGATTGAGGGCACTATATTGAGTGAAATAAGACAGAGACATAAAGGCAAATATTTCAGGGTCTCACTGATATGAACTAATAATAATATTTAAACTCAGACATGAAATATAGGTTACCAGAATATAGAAATGAGGCTAAAGAAAGGGGAACATTTGCTTATTATGAGCAGAATGTGAAACAAGTTTGAACTTAAATGTTTGGACATGGACAGGGTTGATGGTACCATGTTGTGAGAATAACTAACAGTGCTGAAAGGTGTGTGAAGGTGGTGGAAATGGTAACCTCAGAATCATGCATGTCACCAGAAGGAAAGTTGCAGGTTAAAAGATGGGAATGTATAAAAGAGTGAATCTTGTGGTGGACAATGTCTGTAATTCACTATAAAAATATTAGAAATCTCTCTCACAAACTGGAACAAATGTTTGTCACTATAACAAGAAGCTAATAATAGGTATATAGGGAAAAATATATACCTATTGCAAACTACATACTACAGTTAGTAGTACTTTGACATTCTTTCATCAACAGTAGCAAATGTACCATATCAAAACTATGAATCAATAATAGAGGGGGGCATGGGTAGGGGTATGGGAGAATCTGAGTTTCTTTTTTTGTCTTTGTTTCTTTTCTGGAGTAGTGAAAATGTTCCAAAAATGGAAAAAAATAATAATTGTGCTGATGGATGCACAGCTGTATGGTGGTGCTGTGGGCAAATGATTGCACACTTTGGATCTTTGGATAGTTGTATGGTATGTGAAAAATCTCAATAAAAAATATATCAAGTTAAGCAAATGCCAAGAGACCAAAACAACAGAATATTTTATAGCATATGAAAATACCAGAAAATATGGATAACTCATGCCCAAACACCCAAATGAAAAGATCAGAGGAGACATAGTACTGGGAGCAATTAATCAAAGAACTAAACACAAACAATGAGAGCATGGCACAGGATATAAAAGACATGAATAAGACCCTAGAAGAGCATAAAGATGAAATTGCATGAGTAAATAAAAAAAAAATAGATGATCTTATGGAAATAAAAGAAACTTGACCAAATTAAAAAGATTCTGGATACTCATAGAACAAGACCACAGGAAGCTGAACAGTGAATCAGTGACCTCAAGGATGACAGAATGAAAAAATAAAGAACAAAAAAAAGAAAGGGGGAAAATTGAAAAAAATTGAAATGGACCTCAGGGATATGATAGATAATATAAAATGTCCAAGTATAAGACTAACTGGTGTTCCAGAAGGGGAAGAGAAGGTTAAAGGTCTAGGAAGAGTATTCAAATAAATTGCTGGGGAAAACTTCCCCAACCTACTAAACAACATATAAAAAAATCACAAATGCTCAGAGAACTCCAAAATAGAATAAATCCAAATAAACCGACTCTGACACATATTCTGATCAGACTGTCAAATACTGAAGAGAAGGAGCAAGTTCTGAAAGCAGCAAGAGAAAAGCAATTCACCATTTACAAAGGAAACAGCATAAGACTAAGTAGTGACCACTCAGCAGCCACCAAGGAGGCGAGAAGGCAGTGGCATGACATATTTAAAATTCTAAGAGAGAAAAATTGCCAACCAAGAATTCTTTATCCAGGAAAGCTCTCTTTCAAACTTGAGGGAGAGCTTAAATTTTTCACAGACAAACAAATGTTAAGAGAATTTGTTTGCAAGGGACCTGCCCTACTTGACATACTAATGGGAGTCCTACTGACAGAGAAAAAATGAAAGAAGAGAGAGAGATGGAGAAAGTTTCAGTACTAAAGGGTTTCAATATGTGTACATTAAAGGACATTAATAGAGAGAGGGAAAAGTTATATGACAAACATAAACCAAAGGATAGTTTGCCTGATTCAAGAAATGCCTTCACAGTAATAACATTGAATGTGAATGAATTAGACTCCCCAGTTAAAAGATATAGATGGGTAGAATTGATAAAAAAATATGAACAATTGATATGTTGCATACAAGAGACTCATCTTAGACACAGGGACACAAAGAAATAGAAAATGAAAGGATGGAAAAATATTTCATTCAAGCTACAGCCAAAATAAAGCAGGAGTATCAATAGGAATCACAGATAAAATAGACTTTAAATGCAAGAATATTATGAGAGACAAAGAAGGCCACTACATACTAATAAAAGGGGCAATTCAACAAGAAGAAATAACAATCATAAATGTTTTTGTACCCAATCAAGGGGTCACAAAATATAGGAGATAAACACTGGCAAAACTAAAGGAAAATAATTGATGTTTCTATAAACATCATTATGGGAGACTTCAACACATCACTCTCTCCTATACATATATCTATTAGACAGAAGACCAGTAAGGAAACTGAAAACCTAAACAAGCTGATAAATGAATTGGATTTAACAGACATGTATAGAACATTACATCCTAAATCACAAGGATACAGATTCTGCTCTAGTGCTCATGGAACTTTCTCCAGAATAGATCATATGCTGGGACATAAAACAAGCCTCAACAAATTTAAAAAAAATTGAAATTATTCAAAGCACATTCTCTGACCACAATGGAATACAATTAATAGTCAATAAGCATCAGAGACATAGAAAATTCACTAATACCTGTAGGTTAAACAACACACTCCTAAACAATCAGTGGGTTAAAGAAGAAATAACAAGAGAAATTTCTAAATATATAGAGATGAATGAAAATGAGAACACAACCTAACAAAACCTGGAGATGCAGCAAAAATGGTACTGAGGGGGAAATTTATAGCACTAAATGCATACATCAAAAAGGAAGGAAGACCTAAAATCAAAGAACTAATGAGCAACTGAAGAAGCTAAAAATGGAACAGCAAACCAATCCAAAACCAAGTAGAAGAAAAGAATTAACAAGGATTAAAGCAGAAAGAAATGACCTAGAGAACAAAAAACTACAGAGAGAATAAATAACACCAAATGTTGGTTCTTTAAGATGATCAACAAGATTGACAAGCCCCTAGCTAGACTGACAAAATCAAAAAGAGAAAAGAGCCCTATAAAAAAAATGAATGAGAAAGTGACATTACTGCAGATCCCAAAGAAATTTAAAAAAATTATAAGTGGATATTATGAACAACTCTATGCCATAAAACTGGACAATGTAGGGGAAATGGACAATTTTCTGGAAACATATGAAAAACTTAGAGTGACCAGAGAAGAAATAGAAGACCTCAACCAACCAATGACAAGAAAAGAGATCCAATCAGTCATCAAAAAGCTTCCCACAAATAAATGCCCAGGGCCAGATGGCTTCACAGGGGAATTCTACCAAACTTTCCAAAAAGAACTGACAGCAATTTACTTAAACTCTTTCAAAACATTGAAGAAAATGGAATACTGTCTCTTCTAGTTTGCTAATGCTTCCAGAATGCAAAACACCAGAAATGGATTGGCTTTTATAAAAGGAGGGTTATTTGGTTACACAGTCACAGTCTTAAGGCCATAAAGTGTCCAAGGTAATGCATGAACAATTGGGTACCTTCCCTGGAAAATGGCCAATGGTGTTTGGAAAACCTCTGTTAGCAGGGAAGGCATGTGGCCATCATCTGCTCCAAGTTCTGGTTTCAAAATGGCTTTCTCCCAGGATGATCCTCTCTAGGCTTCAGCTCCTCAAAAATGTCACTCTTAGTTGCTCTTGAGGCATTTGTCCTCTCTTAGCTTCTCTGGAGCCAAAGTCTGCTTTCAAAGGCCTTCTCCAAAATGTCTCTGTAAGCTGAAGCTCCTCTCTAAGTTCCAGTGTGTTCTACAAAGTGTCCCTTTTGGCTGTAGCTCCTCTGTGAAATGTCACTCTCAGATGCACTGAGTTCCTTCTGTTTTTCAGCTCATTTCTATGGCCCCAGTGATTTAATTTAGACTCACCCTGAATGGGTGGGATAACAACACCATGGAAATTATCAAATCATAGTCATAACCCACAGTTGGGTGGGGTGCATCTCCACGGAAACTCACAAAGAATTACAGTCTACTCAATACTGATACATTCATCCACACAGATGACATCAAAGATAATGGTGTTTTGGGGCACATAATACATTCAAACTGGCACAATACCTAACATATTTTATGACGCTAACATCAATCTAATACCAAACCAGGCAGAGATGCTACAAAAAAGGAAAACTACAGGCCAATCTCCCTAATGAATATAGAGAAAAAAATCCTCAATAAAATAGTTGCAAATCAAATCCAAAGACACATTAAAAAAATCATACACCATGACAAAGTGGGGTTCATTCCAGGCATGGAAGGATGATTCAACACAAGAAAATCAATGTACTACAACACATTAATAAATGAAAAGAGAAAAATCATCTGATCATCTCAATAGATGTTGAAAAAGCATTCAATAAAATCCAACATCCTTTTTTGATAAAAACACTTCAAAAGGTAGGAATTAAAGGAAAGTTCCACAATATGATAAAGAGCATATATGAAAAACCCACAGCTGGCGTAGTACTCAATGGTGAGAGACTGAAAGCCTTCACTCTAAGATCAGGAACAAGACAAGGATGCCCGCTGTCACCACTGTTATTCAACATTGTGCTAGAAGTTCTAGCCAGGATAATCTGGAAAGACAGAGAAATAAAAGGCATCCAAATTGGAAAGGCAGAAGTGAAACTGTCATTATTTGCAGATGATATGATCTTATATCTGGAAAACCCTGAGAAATCAACACTACAGCTACTAGCATTAATAAACAAATTTAGTGATGTAGCAGGATATAAGATGAATGCACATGTCAGTAATGTTTCCATACACTAGAAATGAACAAAGTGAAGAGATATTCAAGAAAAAGATATCAGTTTCAATAACAACTAAACAAATCAAGTACCTAAGAATAAGCTTAACCAAAGATATAAATGACCTATACAAAGAAAACTACATAACTCTACTAAAAGAAATGGAAAGGGAGCTTAAAAGATGGAAAAATATTCCATGTTCATGGATAAGAAGGCTAAATGTCATTAAGATGTCAATTCTACCCAAACTCATCTACAGATTCAATGCAATCCCAATCAAAATTCCAACAACCTACTTTGCAGATCTGGAAAATGGATTATCAAATTTATTTGGAAAGGCAAGGTGCCCCAAATTGCTAAAAACACTCTACAAAAGAAAAATGAATTGGGAGGACTTAAACTCCATGACTTATAGTAAAGCCACAGTATTCAAAGCAGCATGATACTGGCAGAAAGATAGACATATTGATCAATGGAATTGAATTGAGAATTTGGAGACAGACCACCAGATCAACAGCTGACTGATCTTTGATAAGGGCCCCAAAGACACTGAACTGGGATATAAGTCTTTTCAACAAATGGGACTGGAAAAGTTGGATGTCCATATCAAAAAGAATGAAAGAGGACCCCTACCTCACAACCTACACAAAATTTACCTCAAAGTGGATCAAAGACCTCAATATAAAAGACAGAACCATAAAACTCCTAGAAGATAATGTAGGGAGACATCTTCTAGACCTTGTATTAGGTGGCCACTTCCAAGACCTTACACCCAAAGCACAAGCAACAAAAGAAAAAATAGATAAATGGGAACTCCTCAAGCTTAGAAGTTTCTGTACCTCAAAGGAATTTGTCAAAAAAAGTAAAGAGGTAGCCAACTCAATGGGAAAATTTTTTTGGAAACCATGTATCTGACAAAAGACTGATATCTTGCATATATAAAGAAATTCTACAACTCAATGAGAATAGTACAGACAGCCCAATTATAAAATGAGCAAAATTATGAAGAGACAGTTCTCTGAAGAGGAAACAAAATGGCCAATAAACACATGAAAAAATGTTCAGCTTCACTAGGTTTTGGATGCAAATTAAGACCACAATGAGACACTATCGCACACCAATTAGAATGTCTGCTATTAAAGGAAGAAGAAACTACAGATGCTGGAAAGGATGCGGAGAAATTGGAACTGTTATTCACTGTTAGGACTGCATAATGGTTCAGCCACTCTGGAAGTCAGTCTGGCAGTTCCTCAGAAAACTAGATATAGATTTACCCTTTGATCCAGCAATTGCACTTCTCAGTATATACCCAGAAGATCTGAAAGCAGTGACACAAACAGATATCTGCACAATGTTCACAGTAGCATTAGTCACAATTGCCAAGAGTTGGAAACAACCCAAATGTCGTTCATCAGATGAGTGGATGAATAAAATGTGGTATAAACACACTACGGAATACTACATGACACTAAGAAGGAAAAATGCTGTGAAACATATAACAATATGGATGAACCATGAAGACATAATGCTGAGCAAAATATGCCAGGTACAAAAAGAGAAATATTATATGCTACCACTAATGTGAACATTGAGAAAATGTAAAATAAATAGTTAATGTAGAATGCAGAGGAACTACTGAAAGAAAGCAATTAATGTAGGAGGAATGATAACCCAATAAGAACAGATAAGCTATCACATGTAAATTTAATATTCTGGGAATGTCTAGGAATGACTATGGTTTGTTAATTTCTGGTGGGTATGGTAGGAAAAAGTTCACAGAAATGTTGCTATATTAGGTTGTTTTCTTGGGGTAGAGTACAAACACATTGGAAGTAGTTATTTTAGGTTAGTTGTCTTTTTCTTACTCCCTTGTTATGGTTTGTTTGAATTTTTTTTATTGTATGTTTTTTTCATTTTTTATATAGTTAATAGTTAATTAAAAAAGTTGATTAGAAAAAACAATGAAAAAATATGCAGAGCCCCCCTGAGGAGCTGGAGAATGCAAGGGGGTTGGGCCTCCCACCTCAGTGGTCTGATGTACTCACAGACATAGGGGACTTACAGTCTGATGGGCTGAGCCCTCTAACATGGGACTTGCCCTTAGCAAGACTGTTGCTGTAAAGGAGAGGCTAGGCCTGCCTATAATTGTGCCTAAGTGTCTCTTCCTGAATGCCTCTTTGCTCAGATGTAGCTCTTTCTCTCTAGCTAATCCAACTTGGCAGGTGAAATCACTGCCCTACCCACTACATGGGATCTGACACCCAAAGGAGTGAATCTTCCTGGCAACACGCAATATGACTCAGGTTGAAATCTAGACCAGGCATGATGGGATGGAGAACATCTTCTTGACTAAAAGGGGGATGTGAAAGGAAATGAAATAACCTTCAGTGGCAGAGAGATTCCAAGAGGAGCTGAGAGGTCACTCTGTTGGGCACTCTTAATCACAATCTAGACAACACTTTTTAAGTTCTACTGAATTGGAATAGCTAGCAGTAAATGCCTGGAACTGTCAAACTGCAACCCCAAACCCTTCAGTTTTGAAGACAATTGTATAAAACTGTAGCTTATTTGGGGTGACAATGTGATTGGGAAAGACATATAGACCACACTCCCCTTTGTCCAGTGTGTGGATGGATGAGTACAAAAATGGGGGCAAAAAAAGAGACTTCTTACAACTTAATGACAAGAGTTCAAACAGGCCAATTTTAAATGGGCAAATATAAGAAAGGCATTTTTCTAAAGAGGAAATGCAAATGGCTAAAAACACATGGAAAAATGTTCATCTTCACCTATTAGTGAAATGCAAATCAAAACCACAATGAGATACCATCTCACACCAATAAGAATGGGTGCAATTAAACAAATAGGAAATAACAAATGCTGGAGAGGATGTTGGGAAATTGGAACCCTTTTTCATTGCTGGTGGAAATGTATAATGGTACAGCTACTATGGAAGACAGTTTGGCAGATTCTCAGAAAACTATATATTGAATTACCCTGCTATCTAGCAATTCCACTTCTTGGTATATACCCAGAGGTTCTGAAAACAGTGTCATGAACAGACATTTGTACAGTGATGCTCCTATGGCATTGTTCACAATTGTCAAAGATGGAAACAGTCCACGTGTCCATGAACAGTTGAGTAGATAAACAAAATGTGGTATCTACATATGATTGAAAGCTATGCAGCAATAAGAAGGACAAGGATCATGAAACAGATGGCAACATGTATGAACCTTGAAGATATAATGCTGAGTGAAATAAGTCAGACACAAAAGTATAAATATTGTAAGTTACCACTACCATGAACTCCCTGAAAAATGTAAAATCAATGCCTTATAATGTAGATTATTGGGAACCTAGAGACAGACAGAAGTTAGTAAAGAGGACATAATAACCTAATATGTTCAGATATGTTAGTGAGGGTTAATTTAAAGGTATGGGAATGGATGGGGTGATGATTGTTTATTAATGGGATTATAAGTATCAGAGCTGCACTTGTAGGCACATGGCAGGCACGGAGTGGAGTATATTTGAGCTGGGACAGAACAGTCAACAAATGGTGCTGGAAGAACTGGAAATCCATATCCAAAAGAATGAAAGAAGACCCCTACTTCACAGCCTATACAAAAATTAACTGGAAGTGGATCAAAGACCTCAAAACAAGTGACAGCACAATAAAACTCTGTGTTAGAAATTGTAAAAAAATGTAATGTGTGGATCAAATCAACATGAAGCAGATAACTGCCCTGCACATTAGCAGGTGCTGTTCTGTCTACAAGGGAGCGAGGACCAAAGATACATGTAACAAAGGAAGTCACTGAAGCCTAACAGAGTTTGCCCAGGAGTTTTGATAATAGTTATTAGATCACCTGTACCTTCACCAAGGTTAGGATCCCCCACTGTGGACATGACGATGAAACTAAGATAAGGAAGTCTTTTTAATTATCCTAAGGAATTAGCCGTTTCTTGAGATGAGCAGCAAAGTACTTCTACTTCTGGACAAATTGCCATAAATAGTGGCCTGAGTCCCCGGAAAAGTTGGAGGTCTCACTTAGGAGGGGATGTTCTGCCTCAGACCATGTGCCAACTAGGACTCTGATCAGCTGAAGATTGGGACCTCCTCGGCCAGTAGTATTGGATGTGGGGGATTTCCCTCGTTTGGTGAGTTTTTCTTTTATTTTCCTTTGCTGGTCAGACTGCTTTACTTTCAGCTATTGCTTCATTAATGATAAATGCTTGTAGTCTTGTAATTCAATAAATTTTCTTCTGTAAAGTTATACTATATCAGTTCATGTCTCTTCCCTCCTCCCATGATTTACCTTGCACAACAAACTCTTAAAAGATAATATAAGGAAACATTTTCAAGGCATAGTAATAGGAGGTGGCTTCTTACACCTTACACCCAAAGCACAAGCAATATAAGAAAAAAACAGATAAATGGGAACTACTCAAAATTTAAAGCCTCTGTGGATCAAACGACTTTGTCAAAAGGGTGAACAGGCAACAAACTCACTGGGAGAAAATATTTGGAAAACATGTATCTGATAAGAGACTGATATCCTGCATATAAAAAGAAATCCAACAATTCAACAACAATAGTACAGACAGTGCAATTTTAAAATGGGCAAAAAACATGAAATGACATTTTTCCAAAGAGGAAATACAAACAGCTAAAAAAAACACATGAAAAAATTTCTTCATTAACTATTAGGGAAATGCAAATCAAAACCACAATGAGATACAATATCACACCAATAAGAATGGTTGCCATTAAACAAATAGGAAACAACAAGTACTGGAGAGGATGTGGAGAAATTGGAATACTTTTTCATTGCTGGTGGGACTGTATAATGGTATAGCTGCTGTGAAGACAATTTGGTGGTTGCTCAGAAAACTAGATATTGAATTACCCTATAATCCAGCAATTCTACTCCTTGGTATATTCCCAGAGAATCTGAAAACAGTGACATGAACAGATATTAATAAAGAGGGAATAATAACTTAATAAGTTCAGTTATGTTAGTGAGGGTAAATTTAAAAGTATGGGAATGGATAGGGGTGATGATTGTTAATGGGATTATAAGTATCAGAGCTGCATTGAAGGCAAACAGGATTGAAAGGAACTGTTTGAAGGTATGTATCCCTCAGATCAGAACTATAAACATAGATAGGTATTGCATGATATACTTCTAAGGTATGACACAGGTACAGAGAGTTGACAACAGAGTGGTATATATAAAAATCTACCTGTTGCATACTAGGAACTCTAATTGATAGGAATACCTTACTGGTACCACACAAATACTAGTGACAAATAATTAAGGGCTAAAAAGAGCTATGAGATGTTTTGAGTCACTCACCAATTTTTTAAAATGGTGAGTGATGAGGATTGTACAACTAAGGGATGATAATGTGAGATTCTGATTAATTATTGTGCTCAGAACATATGCCATGTGAAATGAGGAATCCTCTACTTTAAAAAATAGTCAAGCCCTCAATTTTTAGGCTTGCTCCTGTGACACTTATGGTTGTAAAGAGGAGGTTAAGCTCACCTATAATTATGCCTATGAGTCACCTCCAGAGAACCTCTTTTGTTGTTTTGCTCAAATGCAGACTTTCTCTAAGCCCAACTCTGCAAATAAATCCATCACTCTGCTGCTGACATGGAACAGGAACCCCACAGGTAAAAGTCTCCCTGGGGATGGGGGACAAGGAATCCAGATATGAGCCTGACCCTGGCATCAAGGGCTTGAGAATGCCTTTCTCAAAATGGGGAAGAGAAAGATAATAAATTAAGGTTTTGGTGGCTAAGAGACTTCAAACATAGTCTAGAGGCTGTTCTGGAGGTTACTCTTATGCAAGCTTCAGATCAATATCCTAAATGTCCATAGTATGATAAGCCCAAGTTAACAGTAGTCCCACAAACCCTATAGAATACCTGGGTCCCTACCTGAGACTATAAAAGTTTCATTCACTAAATTTATTCTTCAGAAACTTAAATCACCCAGAGAGCTCCTATTCCAGCTGAGTCCCAAAACCTGGAGGCAACAGTTTCTTCAAGAACATCATCCAGTTTTGTCCCTTTTTACCATAACATTGACACCCCTTGTCAACATGAACAAGTTAGTCTGGTCACTGCCTAGACATCCCTAAAGATTGGGAAAGTGATTAAACTAGAGGAAGGGATAGCAACAGACAAGGTGGAATTTAACAAAGGACCACGAATACTGAATCTCTATATAATTTTCTTTTTCTTAGTTGCTAGGATATTGGATTAGCTAGAAGGAAAGAACTGACATGGTGTAACTGTAACCCATAACATTTTTGAAATTTGCTATATAGCTACTTGCTACATTACAATTTGAAAGTTATCACCTTTTTGTATATATGTAATATTTCACAATAAGGAAATAACTGACTCTATGTTACTGTAACCCATAACATTTCTGGAAATTTCCTATATAACTACTTGTTAATTTGCATTTTGAAAATTATCACCTTTTTGCATATGTTATATTTCACAATAAGTAAATAACTGAAACTGTGGAACTGTAACCCATAATATTCTTTGAAATTTGCTAACTACTTGTTAAATTGCACATAGAAAGTAATCACTACTATTTAAATGTTATATTCTACAATAAAAAATACTTACTATTTAAACAGTAAAGTGTTGAGGTTAAGAGTGTGAGCTTTAGAGTCTGACAGTCATGGGTTCAAAATCTGAGTTGCCACTTAATGGCAGGGAGCTTTTTGAAGTGTTTTAGAATTCACTGGCCCTATTCCCTGATAGTAACAATACAACAGCAAGCCCAGCTCAAAGGGACAACTAAGGCACTGTTTGTAAAATGAAACATCTTACCTGAGACTTACTGAGTGAACAGCAACACAAAAAGTAACTGATTTTAAAACAATGAAAATTTAGAATCAGAATTTGTTGAATTACTTTAAGGTTTAATTTAATAGTACACCATATTTTACTTGATATTTTTGACAGGTTATGTTGCATGTTATAATTTATTAGTGTTTTATGGGTGATCAGGAATATATTCACTGAGCATCCAGTGTGTCCTAAAGGGCTCATGACTGAATTTCCAGAAATGTTTCACTGTAAATGGGAAATCTGCTGCAGCAAATAGATGCTCAAATGCAGACTTAAATTCTCTAATTTCCATTCATTTCCACCACCCCCCCCCTTGTCCCAAACACTCCAGCCTCAGTAGATTTGGTCACCATTGCACTAACCCTACCCTATTAAAACCTCTGTTTTGACTTTCCACTCTTTAACAATAGAAAACCTTGAGATTATCAATTAATAAAAATTAGAAAATATGGATAAACACAAAAAAGAAAATTAATACGCTTTATTATTTTATCTATCACTCCAGGAGCAACAAGGGTTGAGTAATGTGGCAACTATCATTTTACCTCTAGCACTCCAGGATGGCTCCTATCTTTGAAAGTGTATTGCAGCATGCCTTTCTCCTGTACAATGTATCAGGGACATCCTTCAGGCCTGTGACTGTGCATTCGACCCACCCCTCCCACAGTCCTGGTTTACTTGGCAAATGTTCCGTGGGCTGGGCCCCATGGAGTGCTTCCAGATGTTCCTTGAACTAATGCTGAAATGTTTATTTTCCTACCTAATTCTTTGGAATAAATTAAGCCATGAAGTCAGAAGTCTTTCTTTCACACTTTGGAAGCCAATGCAAAAATCTCCATCTCTCAACATGAGAACCTCTTCCCTGCTTCCTATGGCTAATAACCAGCCTTTGATTTGCAACCCAAAACTGCAAGCTCCAGGAGAGAGGGTGGAATTCACGTATTCACTAGATGTCTCAAGCCAGGATTTGAACAGTTTGGTAATTAACCAACTATTATTTAACCCTGGTAATGGAGAACCATCAATGCACCCTCAGGATCCTTAAGCCTCACTCCCTTCCTCTCCATTGCACAGCTTTGCCTGCAGGCCCAGGGTCACAGTGAGGTCAGGCCTGCAGGTGGTCAGGGCAAAGGTCAAAAGTTCTAAGGCCTGCCACCTGCAGTTCCCAGGATCAGGAAGTCGCTGCCACCTGGAGCCCTTCAACTCCCCGATCAGGGATCACTGGGGTGGAAGAACAATCATCCCCAGAAGGGCATCTGCTGAGACCCATCCGGCCCCATCCATGCGGTCTGGTTTTACGAGGTGTGCCCCGCCCCCCGTCCCATCCAGGTCCTGGAAGCCAGAGGTGAGGGCGGGGGTACAGAGCAGTGGGTGTCAGGGGCTAAGTTCAGATGATAACCTACCCCAGGTCCCTCTGCAACCAGCGTCTCCAGAGCCAGCCTCGGCTCCCAGAGTAACCTGGGGCCAAGGGAGTGGGGGTTATCCAAGGCTCATCACCTCCTTCACGAACAGGCTGCTGGGATGGGGGTTCCGGCGTTCCCCGCCCCTCTTACCGCGGATTAGGATGGGCACTTCTGTTCAACTTGGGGCGCTAAGGACGCAGCTTCCACCCGCAGGATCCTGACCTCGGAGGACTCAGGGGTTCCCAAGGTGGGGACGCAGAGAGGGCGTCGTGTCCAGGGGCTCCGGTGGGAAGCGGCCGACCCCTTGCAGACGGAAATCCAACTCCACCAGCTCGGCAAACTGCCAAGCGCATCCCCGGCGTCCCCGCCCCTTCCAGCACCGGAAGCCCTGGGACCGGAGCCGATGGGCGGGGCCGGCCCTCTCGCGCGGGACTAGAGCACAGGCGCGGCCCACACGGTAGCGCCTGCGACCCCGCGACCCCACTGGTGGCCCCACTTTGGCGCCCAGGCCTCCACCGACAGCGCAGATAAAGGCCCCTAGGCTGCGGAAATGGCGGCGGGGAGTAGCCAAGCTCTGGAGACCCGGGTGAGTACGGACACGGGCAGCTGTGCGTGCGTGTGTGCGTGCGTGCGTGTGTGCGCGCGTGTGTGTGTGTGTGTTGCGGGGGGGCGGCCGACGTAGCACCCAGAGGTGGGAGCGCCCAGGCCGGGTGCAGCAGAGAGTTCACTGGCTTGCTGAGCCGCGGGCGAGCCCCGACAGGTATTGGGGTGCCGGGCGGGTGGGCGTCCTCTCTGCCAACGCTCTCAGCAAGTTTTCTCTACTCTATACCCCTACCCCCATGAATACCCAAGTCAAAACCAGGGCGGCCCCAGATTAATCCATTTCTGATCTTAAATTCCGGGTTCTTGGTCAGACTGCCCATGTGCAGCGTAGGCCTAGCCTCCAGCTTTGTCTCCTCATCCCTCTCCTGAGTGGCTCCCAAGTCTCTGGTGGGGAGGAGTCTGTGCTTAAGGAAACAGGGTCCTGAAGATCCCTCCCTGCAGTGGGAGGCCCTGGAAACTTTGCTCCTTTATCTGGAGTCCAGAGCCTTCTGTAGTCAGTGGGATGATCTTACCAGACCAAGGCAATGGATTCTTTTACCCTATGTGCTCAAATGATCAATTCCTGAGACACTGGGGTTTCAAAGAGAGAAAGACTTATTGCTAGGCAGGAAGCAGAACAAATGGCCTGTGGGTCCAAAATCTGTCTCCCCAAACTGCAGTAATTCTGATAGTTTTAAAGCATGAAAGATGGGCAGGTTTTAGGATAATGAGAACAGTGGACCCCAGATTATGTAATTAGAGGTAATCTAATTATTGACCTTGCACAGAATTGATTACATGCTTAGTCAAAGAACATATGTAAGAAAATGGCACCCTTAATATGATGATGGGTGTGATTTTTAGTTATTATAATGAGGTATAGGTGACTTGTAGGTTAAAGTCTAAGCTACTGTGCATGTCAGGCAGACCCATTTTGGTTAGATCCAGCTTCCATTAACTAGATAACTTTGAACTTGTGGTGGGTTAGTTCTTGCTGACCCAAGACCCTTCATTAATAAACACTAGGGGCTGTCTTTTGTGGTCATAAGACTTTGGATTTAAAATAAATAAATGGATGCAAGTGAAAGCCACAAGGCTTTTACAATCATAAGGGCACAAGATAAAGGCTATATGTTCATTATCAGAGATGAAGGCAGCTGGATTACAATTCAGGTTTCAGGTATTTCCTTCTGTTTACTCTAGTATAACAGAAAGTAAAAAGCGATATCTATGTAATGATTCAGTAATCATCAGTCCTTAAATCTTAACTTCTCAGTTACAATGTGTGGACCTGCATGGCTGCCCAAGGGTGGCTGCAAAAAACCCTGAGTCAGTGTCTGGGAACTGTTGGGCCAGTGAAGTCTGGGAAGCAGGGGATCTGGAGACTAATGAGTCTCCCTTGTGGGGGTGAGATGGAGAGGGAAGAAGGAGCAGCAGCAGGGCCTGGAAAGAACCAGCCCAGGAATTCCAAGGGCAGTTTTCAGGGACAGCCAGTTTGGAGAGAATGAGAAAGAGCAGACCACCCATGGCAGCAGGACAGACAGGGCCTGCCATCTGCCCTCTTTGGACACTAGGTTCTTGCTGCCTTTTGGAATGCAGTTTGACATTATCAATGAAAACTGTTGACATCCATATTAATTTTGTTAATTCTCCACTTTAATTTCAGTTCTACAGGTCTTCTGTGGAAATAGTTCAGTTGTAAACAGAAGTGTTGTGTTTGAAAAGGCAGGCACCAGGATGCCACCTATGTGTCCATAGTGGGGGACTTGCTTCAACCTCCTCTAGTCCTCCATTGATGGAACACATGGTGGGACTGTGTTTGTGGACAAAGACTTGTGTCCCATTGTCAGCGAGACTGAGGGTGGCACAGGCAATGGCCTGTCTGTCTCTGAGGTTAAAATGGGTGTATGTGCACATGGTTAGATTTGTATGAACTGAGGAAAAATTCAGAAATCCTTAGAAACCAACCAACTAGGGCTTAGCTCTGAAGGAGCCAAGTAGAGGGTCCATGGGGGAGAACACATGACTCCCCAGGTGGCAGACTAGCCTTCTGGGTTTAGATGAGTTCTGTGCTCAGGCATGGAGGCCAGCCTGCTGGGGTTACCACCTTGCAACCTTTGGATGTTTCCATGACTCTGAGCTGGATTTCCTCCCCTGCCAAGTGGGGAAGCTCTAGGAGTCACCTCCATGCTCCTGTGAAGGAAACTGGATTAAAGCTCCCATGCAGGACCTGTCCCTGCCAGGATCCACAAGCAGCACTGCTAACTGGGGCTTTCCTTTCTTGGCCTGTTTCATTGGCTTGACAAGGGCAGCTTTTACTTCTTCAGGTCTTCTAGTACTTGTCAAGTAAAATTTTGTTGTTTCTTTTTCCAAAATCAAAATGCTTATATGCAGATGGTGACAGTAGTCTTGCTGAAATCAAAATGGCATCTGCCAACCCTAGCCAGGGTGCTTCCTAAGTACATGGGAAGGCATGTGACTTCTGTGGCAGATGCCAGGAAAATCCTGATGAGGCAGACAGCAGCTCCCATGGAGCTGAGATCCCAGAGAAGGAGTCAGAGAGAAACCCAATTGCAAACTGTGGGATGAGGGTGGAGAACATGAAGTGCAAAGAGTGTCCAGGTGGAGCTGTGTGGTTAGGGCACCAGTGTCAGCTTGGCCAACAGGGGCAAAGGAGAGTTTGAGACAGAGGTGAGCTGTGGAAGGTGGCCCCAGTCACCTGTGTGGTGCTCAGAGTTCCTAGAGGACTGCATTCTTTAGAGGATTGGGAGGAAATTTTCCAGGGCATCTGGCACCCCTCACCCGTACCTTTTCTCAGGTGGACTCCTGTGACTCTGAGGCAGCATGTGGAAATGGTCTGAGTATGGGGAGGCTGTGGCTGGTGCCATGTGCATGGCATGGTGATCTGGCTAGTGATGCTGAGATTGTTCCCCATGTTGGCAGCATGGGACCCTGGCACTGCTGTGAGAGAGCAGAGATGCCTGTCCACCAGCCCTGGAGCTGGTGGCACTTGTAGGAAGGTTGTGCTGTGACCTGCAGGATGACCAGGTCAAGGTGGAGCCCTTGGTGGAGGCTCTGCTGGAGAACTGAACCTGCCTGCACCTGGTGGAGAGTGTGGACATTTTGCCAGTGTTCACATGCATGCTAGCCTGGCAGAAGCAGCCCCAGGCTGCTTGCAAGCTCCTTGAGGTAGGCCTGGGCTGGATGGGGGAGGGCAGAGGGGAGCAGGGCTGCCCTGAGTGCAGGCCAGAGGGTCCACAATGTGTATAGGTAGCTCATCCCAGGTCCCAAGGCCCTGTCTTCACTTGGCAGCACACTTGACCTGTGCTGGTGTGACACTATTGATGATGTCTATTTACCCACTTATCTGATGATTTGTGATGTGAATAAGTGTGGGGTTGACTAAGGAATGCTGGCCCAGGTGAAGCTGGAGTGGTGCAGGTTATATGGTGTATGCCTTGTATACCTTCCTCAAATTTTTTTAAAACACATTTTGTTGTGGAATATATATATACAAGAAAAGTGATAAATTTCAAAATGTAGTTTAACAGGTAGTTATAGAGCAAATTTCAAAGTACAGTATTTCCACAATTTCAGGTATTCCCTTCTGGCTGTTCTAATACACTAGAAACTAAAAAAGAAATATCTGTATAATGATTTAGTAGTCATTTAGTAAGCCCATCTCACCTCACATCAACACCAGCAGACTAGAGTAAAAGTTGCTTTGACTGTGCGAATAGCAGAAGGGAGAACAAGAAAAAGAGACTATTTTTGAGAATGAAGGCATATGTGTTCTGTGCAGACTTGCACTGTGAATATGAGGAGGCTGGGTGAGCTAGTATGGTGGACAGACTGCAGGAGGCTGCAATGATTCCCTCCTGATGCTTTTCATGACTTTTTATTCCCTCCCCTAGAGTGTGGGTGGGATCTGTGACTTACTTGTAGCCCATAGAATATGGCAAAGCTGAAGTAATTTTGCAGATGGAATTAAGGTCTCCGATCAGTAACTTTGCTGTACTCAAAAGTGAGATTGCACTGGGGTAACCAGAGTTAATCAGATAAAAGCCCTTCAAAGAGGGACTGGTATCTTCCTGAAGGCAGAAACAATTGAAATCCTCTTTCCAGGAGGGTACCTTCATTCTAAACTCAAAATAATTTTTTAGAGGTCAGTAATCAGCATACTGTGAATGATAAGCAAGCATACAAAGAAAGATATGCATTTTAAAAGGTTTTGATATCCTTATTTGAAAATTGATTCTCAAAATTTTGAAGGTTTTAAATGTTTTAACCAGGAAGCATCCTCTTACTTATAATTTAGTTGTGAAATATTGATTTTTTTATAATTCATTTTATTGAGATATAGTCACATATCATGCAATCATACAAAACAAATCATACATTCAATTGTACCATTACATAGTTGTGCATTTATCCCCCAAATCAATCACTGACACCTTCATTAGCACACACACAAAAATAACAGGAATAATAAAGTGAAAAAGGGCAATTAAAGTAAAAAACACTGGGTGCCTTTGTTTGTTTGTTTCCTTCCCCCATTTTTCTACTCATTCATCCATAAACTAGATAAAGGGGAGTGTGGTCCATATGGCTTTCCCAATCACACTGTCACCCCTCATAAGCTACATTTTTATATAATCATCTTCAAGATTCATGAGTTCTGGGTTGTAGTTTGATAGTTTCAGGTATCTACCACCAGCTACCTTAATTCATCAGAACCTAAAAAGGGTTGTCTATATTGTGCATAAGAGTACCCACCAGAGTGACCTCTTGGCTCCTTTTGGAATCTCTCTGCCACTGAAGCTTATTTCATTTCCTTTCACTTCCCCCTTTTGGTAAACTAGATGTTCTCCATTCCATGACGCTGTGTCTATATTGCTCCCCAGGAGTCATATTCCACATTGCCAGGGAGATTCACTCCCCTGGGTGTCTGATCCCATGTAAGGGGTAGGGCAGTGATTTCACCTGCCAATTTGGCTTATCTAGAGAGAGAGAGCCACATCTGAGCACGAGGCATTTGGGAAGAGGCTCTTAGGCACAATTATAGGGAGGTCTAGCCTCTCCTTTGCAGCAACAGTCTTCCCAAGGGCAAGTCCTGTGGTAGAGGGCTCAACCCATCAAACCACCAGTCCCCTATGTCTGTGAGCACATTAGCAACCATCAAGGTGGGGCAGCCCAATACCCCTGCATTCTCCACCAGCTCCTCAAGGGGGCTTTGCATATTATTTTTCCTTTTTTTAATTAACTCTGTTTTTTTAAATCAACTGTATAAAAAATAAAAATAAAAATAATTTTAAAAAGCACAATAAAAGATCATTTCAAACAGACCATAACAAGGGAGTAAGAAAAAGACAACTAACCTAAGGTAACTACTTTACTTCCAACATGTTACTACTCTACCCCAAGAAAGTAACCTAATATAGCAACATTTCTGTGAACTTGTTCTTACTATACCCATCAGAAATTAACAGACCACAGTGATTTCTGGACATTCCCAAAATGTTAAATTTACCCACAAAAGCTTATCTGGTCTTATTGGGTTGTCATTCCCCCTTCCTTAATTGCTCTCTATCACTAGTTCTCCTACATTCTACATTATAAACCATTTGTTTTACATTTTTCAAAGTTCACATTTGTGGTAGCATATAATATTTCTCTTTTTGTGCCTGGCTTATTTTGCTCAGCATTATGTCTTCAAGGTTCATCCATGTTGTTATATGTTTCACGATGTCATTCCTTCTTACTGCTGTGTAATATTCTGTCATGTGTATATACCACATTTTATTTATCCACTCATCTGTTGAAGGACATTTGGGTTGTTTCCATCTCTTGGCAATTGTGAATAATGCTGCTATGAACGTTGGCATAGAGATAGCTGTTCGTGTTACTGCTTTCAGATCTTCTGGCTATATACCAAGAAGTGCAATTGCTGGATCAAAGAGTAACTCTATATCTAGTTTCCTAAGGAAGTGCCAGATTGACTTCCAGAGTGGCTGAACCATTATACAGTCCCACCAACAATGAATAAGTGTTCCAATTTCTCCACATCCTCTCCAGCATTTGTAGTTTCCTGTTTGTTTAATGGCAGCCATTCTAATTGGTGTGAGATGTTATCTCATTGTGGTCTTAATTTGCATCTCTCTAATCTAGTGAAGGTGAACACTTTTTTCATGTATTTCTTGGCTATTTGTGAAATATTGAATTTTATTGAGGAAAATAATATTAAGATGACACAAAATATATTCTTATGTATTTAAAGATTTTATTTGAGGTACTTTTAAAAGCATCCTTGAAGTGCTTATTAGAGACATTGCTTAGAAACATTCATAAATTCAATGTACTTGAAAACATAACAAAACTAGCATGCTTTCTCTCAAAGAAAAGAAAAGATAAATTAAAAACCTGATGCAAATCAAGCTTCATATGTAAAAGGGATTTTGAAAAGACATCTCTTGAAGATCAAGGCAGATGATAACCATAATTTCTTGCTTTGCTCTCATTTCTTTGCTGGGAATGGGGCCCTACACCTTGGCTTAGTCCCTGGAATGCTGATGACCACTTTACAATTCTACTCTCCAACTTGAGAAGGCCTAGGCCCTGAACAACTCTTGAAGGCTTTAACCCTGATCTCCATACTCTCTACTCTGAAATGACCCTTTGAAGCACTGGATGCAAAAACTGATATTGCTGTGATTTAGTGATCTGAGAAAACATATTTCAGCAGTTTTCCAGAATGCACCATATTTTAATTAGTACTCAAAATATCAACAAACCTTACTGTTGGAAGGAAAACCACTTTAAAAATATTCCTGAGATGAAAAAAAGTTAGACATGCAGTTAAAACTGTTTTAAGCAGCTTTCTTGTTTAAGCAGAAAGGACTTGGATTTATAATATCAAGTCATTCCAAAATATTTATAAAGAATTTGAATCTACATTGGAAAATTAAGAAAAAACTAACTTTGTTCTAAAGTGTTCTTTTCTGACATCCTTTGTTGGCTACAGTATGATATAATTAAACTTTGAACTCCACATTTTAGGGATGCAAACTTGAACATGCCTCAAACATTCAAATTTGATATAGGAATCCTATTCCATTTGATCATCTGGCATAGACACTATAATGGAAGTAAATGCCATACAATGTAGTGATGACTATGGAGTATAAGCAAGATACTTATCTTTATTTTTTATCATTTCATGTATGCATAAGTTTCATCTTCCTGGGGATTTATCAATTCAGAAATATATCTGGATAGTTTAGTATATATAAAAATATATAGTTTATATATATAAATGTATATATACAAGTATATAGTTTAAGTATTTATAAATATACATATTGCACACATATATATACATTCATACACACATATAGAAAATCTAATTTAGTCTTAAATATGCAAACAATTTAATGGTATAATTTTATCAAATCCAAATAGGCCAGTCCAAAATACATGAAATTTTTGAGTTCATGCAAATATCATAAACTCCCTCCAAGGAGGAGATAACTGTCTTCATATATGTTTGGATGAGGTTTGCAAAGATGTGCATTTACAGAACTCTGATAATATGAAGGTTTTCTACTCAATTGGAATGTTTTGTTTTATCTTTTTGTTCAATCAAAATTTACTCATTGTAGAATAATCAAATAGAAAAAAAGAACAGTTCACCAGAAAGAAGCAGCAGCATTAGCCTGTTGTCTCACCAGAGGTTTTGCTTACAAAGTGTCTGTTTTCTTGTAGATCTAACATCCATTTAGTTTATTGGCTTCACATTCACTGTACTTTTTAAATTTCTTCTGAATCTGAGGTTATGCATCATTCACAATGTACTACATATGTGTTTCTTTCTTCTCTTTCTCTCTTGATGTACATTGGAGTACATTGGTTATTTAAAGAACCTAAATGGAGTTGTATCTTTGTTCTATTTAAGGAATCTTATTTTATGTAGATTTGTCAATTATATATCAAGTTTCTAAACAATATCCTAATATCATGCTCTCATTATTTCCTTGCTATTGTTTTCTCAGTTTTTTCTTGTTATTTTACTATCTTTTCCTCCATGTATGCTGCAACTCTCACTTAATCCAGTTCTGTTATTATTATATTTTCAATGCAATCTTTAAATATGTTTCCATGTGGGCATAAACTGTGATTTTCCATCTTTTTTATAATTTTTGATCTTTAAGTTAGATTTTGGGAAATAGAGTTCTGATTTTGTAATTTGTAAATGTCATAAATATGAATATTGATTTTTTATTTTCATTTGTTTGTTTATTTAACAGATAAACACAAGCTAGAATATTTATAGCATTTAACAGTTTTATGAAGCTCCAAGTGCTAAAGCATCACCAGTTTTGTTTTTATAGATGTAAATCCCAGGTTCCTCCCAAACTCCAGCCATTTTCCCAGAGTTTATGAAAATTTACCTTCGGAGTAAAGCAGGCAAGTGTATTTATTAAAAGTAGAGAGAGAAAACTAGAGAAAGAGAGAGAGAGAGAGATTGGAAGGGAGAGAGAGGTGACTTATTGGAACTAGTCTCTATTTGGGTTGGTGGAAAGGTTTAGTAATGGATGGTGGTTGTGATAGCACAATATTGTGAATACAATCAACAGCAATGAATGTTATAGATGAATGTGGTTAAAAGGGGGATGTTTAGGTTTATATGTGTTACTAAAACAAAAATGTAAAAATAGAAAAAGGACAATACAACAGTGAACCTTAATGCAAATGATAGACAATAGTTAATAGTATAATTATAAAATGTTCTTTCATGAATTATAATAGATATACCTCAGTAATGTATAATTTAAATAATAGGGTGGTATGTGGTAACAACTGTACTTTATGCATGAGCTTTTCTGTAAATCTACTCTAATAAAACAAATGAAAAAAGTAATAGGATTCAGATAAAAAAGGGGAAAAAGATTTATGGAGATGATTTAGAGAATAAATAGAAAATAAATAATTATTGTGTATCCACAGCTAAGTGGTCCTATTTTGTGGTTTAGCTTATGTTCCTTGGATTCTTTTTATATTCCAGTCACTGTGCTGTGTTTACATAGAAAATATAATTTAATCTTTTTAATAATCTTATTAGATGAGGAAACTGATGTTAAAGGAGGTTCATAAATTTGCCTAAAGACAAAGAATTCAATGCAGTCATCTTCCAACCAGGATAGGCTGAAGATGAGAGAATAGGCACAGGTTGTGGATTCAATGTTTCAATGTTTGGGGAATAACTGGAAATAGAAGAAAAAATATATAAGGATGTAATATCTCACACTTTCTTCTGTGTTTTAGGCTCAGCTAGCTTTGACTGTTGTTATTCCCATAAGTATGACACTGATGTGCATCAAAACACATAATAAGTATACTGGACTCTAGAAAATATGTGTCTACAACTTTGGAATTTCTGACATGTAAAGAAGGGATTTCTAGTGGGAAAAGAAGCTCAGGTAAAAATTTGATACTGGGATATTAATGCCTCTAAAATCTCACTAATTCCCTGTCTATCACTCTTTTAGAAAGCATCTTATGATTAAATTTCAGACATTTCTTCGGAAGTATTTCATTGCCTATTTTATTCACTGCCCTGTGCTCTTCTTTATACTTTATACTCTGAGGACAATGCCTCACTGAACAAGTGTCCCTAAACTCATTAATCCATTGAAGGAGTTGAGTTCATATAAAAATGCTACCATACAGAGTAATAAATGCTGTGTTAGTTTGCCAGGCTGCTCTAACGAATACCACAGACTGGTTGCCTTCACCAACAATTTATTTTTGACATTTTGGGAGGCTAGCAGTCCAAAAGCAAGGTATTGGCAGGCCCTGCCTTCTCTGATGTCTGTAGAGTCCTGGTGGTTACTCAGAGACATAACTCAGCCCCTGAACCATGTCACATGGCAATCTGTCCTCCTCTGTCTCACCTCTGGCTTCTAATTCTCCTGCTCAGTCATCTGTGTCTGTGTCTAGTGTCAGGGGTTCATATCTTTACTCTTCATGTCTATGATCTCCATTAGAAAAGGCCTGAGCCTAATCAGGTCCTGATTTAATAGTTTTGGGCTTCATCAATTTCTCTCTCACTCAATTAAATGTATTACAGACAGGCAAGTGTTTAAAAGTAAAGGGCACTTAAGAAAAGAATTCACCTGTAACACATTTTTACTAAAGGAGCACTTAAGCTAAAAGAAACAAGTTTACAATGTAAAACTTAATTGATACATTACCAAGAGAGGGAGCCCCCACTCCTCCAGACAAAGCTGGTTTTGAGACAAGAGAGAGCTCTTTTTGTTTGAGTTACAGACAATTTATAGCATCTTGATTTAGAGAAACTGTAAGTTATATTCTATTTTTACATTAAATGATGCTTCATGAACATGAATATCTCATTTGAAGCATCTTGATCCGTGAGTGTCAAGATCAAAGGAGGGTATTCACATTATCAGAGACTTAGCCTTGAATGCCTATAAAACTCTGCTGATAATATTTTTATTAATTAAGCTATGAGTTCTGTAAAAGCAATATAATATACTTTTACTTGCATAAAGACTAAAAATTGGAAAAGAGATTACTGTTACTTGTTTCTAACTTATTAATAGAGATTTTTCATTTCATTCTATGATTATTTAGCCATTTCATCATACTGATAAACATATATTTGATTAGGACTGTAGTTAACCTTGCTACATTATTTATGACTTATTTATGGTTAAAGTAACAGCTGCAGCTCCATCCTGTTTTCACAGAGGACTAGATGATTGCATGTTGTCTATATGTAAGAAGGTTGAGAGGGCCTTTCTGCTTTCTTGAAAATATTCAAGTTTTTTTTTTTTTTTTAACTGTTTAGCTTCTCCTTCATGTTCTAATATGGGACTTGAAAGATATGAATCATCTGTCCCAGTTAATGTAGGAAGGCCTTTTCACTTTTTGTCATTTGGAAACTGTACTTGAGTGTTTTTAGATAACAATTCTGTTAAATATGCTTCTATATCATGAGTAATAACTAGTTCTTTACTATCAGAACAGAAAACATCAGGTGGTATATGAGAGCAGCATGGATAGAAGGAATCAACATTCTCATTATCAGATTTCTTAGATCCTGTGATACCCTCTCCCACTGATTTCTCTCTCCAAATTCTATATAACTCATTCCATCATTAATTTCATTAATATCAGGCTCTCCTTGTTCTCCAATGTTCATTCCATAAGGACCAATCAACATTTCTCTCTGAAATTCTTGCCCTTTCAGAAATTGGCCATACCCATGGGTAGGATGTATTCAATTAGGGTCAGTAGCCCATTTATTCAAAATATAGGCTTGCATTATCCATACATTCTGACAGTACAATTCTTATACCTGGACTAAAATCTAAAGGATATTTACAGTATTCTGTTACTGGTTTGTTTAATTCAGTTATTAAAGTCCAAATCCCATATGATTACTTTGTTCCCCTCTTTGGGGAAGTTCCAAAACCAGTAATTATAGTATACAGCAAAACATTGTTTAGGGTTACATTTAAACTTTCCACCACACCAAGTGGTGTTTTTACAGCAAAGATAAATCAAAGTTCCATATGGACTCAAAATCATAACCACATCCCCAAGTCCTGGTGAGTTGAAGGTTATTGAGGCTGTCATCCTGGAAGATCTCCTCCATGGTGATGGGTACAGGATCTCCTTCCTGGCTGCATGGGTGTTCTGACAGATCAGAACGATCAGCAGACATGGTACCTTGTTCATCAGTGGAAACAGAGTTGTTGCTGGGATATACAAGCTTGATATCAGGTGCCAGTCATGCTCATTTGCAAAGCTATGTGCCTGGTTGGCTGTTCTTATATCTCCTATAGCTCTTATTAGAAGAAATAGGTGATGGTAAGGCAAAATGTACATTAACTTTTGAATTGTAATATGGGTGCTACATTCTGTTTTTATTGGAGGAAGCACTCAGAATTTGGATTGGTATCATAAAACAAATATTTTTCTATCAAGGAACTTTGCACATATTTTACACATATATTTCAGGCTAAGTTTGTTAGTCTTAGCCACAAAAAGATAATGTTAAAATTATGCATTACATTCCTAACAATATGAGTGTGTACAGAGTTAATAGAGAGCAGATTGAAGTTTCCACTTACATTCTTTACTACAAATGCCTTGTAGTAAGATTTGATGAAGATGCTGTAAAACAGCAGTATTGCCTTGTGTCCCTTATCACTTACTGTTCCTTCTTTTTCTCAGAATTTGGGAGCCATTTCAGAATCCTGGAAATCAATACCATAAGTATGTTAATAATTATTAGGATGACTATGGGCTTAGTATAAGTTAATATATCAGTTATTCAACCAAAGATGCCTTTGGTAGCAGAACTCACAAAGCTGGCAATTGTTTTAGTGGCTGAGGCAGCAGCAGGCCAGACATCCTCCAATGCTTCTCCTCATTGTTTGATCCACTCTGGAGTGTCCCCTTTATGTAATTCCAGTCTGAGAAGGCCAGACTTTGTATGTTCTATCTGCTCTTCAATGCTAGCCCATGTATCAGTGGCCTTGACTTCAATCTTCTTCAGCTTAGCTAAGATTTCAACCAGGTGTGGTAACCTCAGTTGTATGTTTGGTATATGAAAGTTACCCAAAACAACAGTTTGCTCTTTAGGCAAATGTTTCTTTAACATTTTTTCAAAGCAAGTTACTGTATCATTGATAGTGAAAATTGAGGATTGATATGGAGGTATATTACAGTCTATAGCATATGACATAACTACATAACTGCCATTCTTTAAAGGAATAAATTCTAAGTAAGGGGATGAAACTGCTTTTCCAGTTACTGGACATTTACTTCCAGCTTTATTGTCAAGTTTGATGTAGATTAATTTCTTCACAAATAAGCTCATCTCTTTGTTCACATCTTTTAATCTCTAAAGAATATAACTCAGAACATTATTGACTAATATGCATACAAGGTTGGTGTATCTTTGTTAAAGTAATCTGAGTTCTTGTTTTTACTAAATGTCCAATGTTTAATACTTGCCAGTTGGTGTAGAACACTTTGTTAGGTAGAATTATTTGATAACAAATCCCTGTTTCCCAGATACTTTTAATTGGAGATGTGTAAGTTTTCTTTATATCATATATATTGCTGCATGACATTCACTTAACTATTTGCGTGGCATGATGAGGAATATTAAGACCTTCATTAATCCATGTTCCATTTAATATCTGTCAGTCAATTCTCCCTTCTGTGGAGGGTATTCTGAAATTCTGTATATAAGATAGTATCAACATGACTGTAGTTAATTCATCTATATGCTAAGTGTCCTTCATGTTGGCTTCCAAGAGAGTCACCACATGGTCTTTTAATATATGTAATCCATCAGCAAATATACTCATTTAAGTCAGAAAGTTTAGATACTGTTGCTGTTGAATTAGCCATCATGAGGCTTACTTTCTCAAATCTTTGAGTGTTGGGCTTTTTCATCATTTTAAGGAACAAGGATTTATTTCCTTTGGTTTACTCTTAATTGTTTACTCAAATTTTTTACACATATTGACTTCATTAACTAACCCCCATCTCTTATCTTCAGTTGGAAGTTCTTTAATATTAATAGCATTACTCTCTATTTGAGTTATAGAAGTTTCATTTAATTAGCTGCACACTCTCTACATGATGTTTTTTAGCTTTTGCTATGCATTTCTGGTATAGTGATTTTACCTTATATATAGGCATTACAGTTTTCCTTTCCTGTTTACATATTGGTGCAGGGAACTTTTTAGAGTATGCTAATTGTCTCCAATCGCTTTTAATTTCAGAGACAGTCTATTTTGCATAATAAAGGCAGAATTAACCTGGAGAAGACTGTGATTCATATTGACATTTAACTTGTTCTTCTTGTATATTGTTTGGGTCAGGGAATTGTCTCCAAAATTGACATGTATAAGGATTCTTAGTTTTAATAAAGTTAACACATTCAGGTAATATGCTGCTTACATTCTTTTGAAAATATACACAATCTCTTTCCCATAAGGAATAAGTAGTATATGTGGTATTTAGGAAGTGTCAGAAATAAAGTGGTACCTCTAAGGGAATAAATGCTCACTCAGTTCTGGAGGAGAAAAGAATTTATTTACAATCTTGCAAGTTAGGGTGCACAGCCAGAAATGTGGTGGTCTGGCACATGGGAAAAAGAACTTGGCGATCTTTTAATCTGTTCCTAATGTGCAGGTCCCTCCCCTGTTTCCCCTTTGGCTGGATATTACAGAGGTTACAGCCTATATGAGGGAGCTAACTAGCCTGTCTTTGAGATTTTAATTTGTACAGCCTATCCAAGAGAACTAACTAGCCCATCTTTGAGATTTTGAATTGTACAGCCTATCCAAGAGAGTTCATTCAGTTTAAATTTCCTGCTGGGAGTTCCTGCCTCTGATTATACTCCATATCCCTTTACATTCCAATAACACTGGTTATTTTTCCATATTAGGAGCTGGTGCAGATTCTAGGCTTACATCGTGGCTCTCTCTCTCGTCTCTTTACCACGAGGCCTGTTTAAGCCAGTTGTGCCACCATTTCCCCTATTCCATGCTGCCTTTCTGTGAAAAACTAAACTTAAACCTTTCTTACAGATTCCCTCCTCTTTTTTTTAAACCTTTTTAGTTTTCACATTTTAGTTTCTCATATTTGCTAAGAGCTTTTTCACATTCCTCATCATAGGAATCTTTCTTCTTAAGGGAGGTATAGATCATTCTGCTGATGTTCTTTGAGTGTTTTTGATGGGTCTCTGTACTAGCCTCTGGGCACACAGGATGATGTAGCACCCAGCTGCTGCAAATATTCCAGATGAAATAAGGAAAGTTAAAATAGATGTTGCAGTTCCTTTCCAATTCCTGAACCAATTTTTCAACCATTCTTTGAGTGGGTTGTTAATGCCAGAATTTTTTGCTAGTTCTTGAAATAAGACTGTTAAGCCTTGTAGAGCTTTGGTGATAGTTCCATCAGGTGCCATATTATTGGTGATGAACATGCAACAACTCCCCCAACTATAGCACAGACACCTCCTTTTTTCAGCTAACATTGTGTCTAGGGCCATTCTATTTTCCCATGTCATTTGGCTAGTGGCATCTAACTGTTCTGCTATTCCCTTAATGATATCCCTAGTATAGTTGATAAATCTAAGCTGATGACTACATTTTTACTGATGGTGATCCACCAGAATAAGAATGATTCAAATCCTGCAGCAACTGGATTTCTAGCTTTAAACTCATGAGGAACTTCCCAGGGAACCCCTATACTATCTACATAAATTCTTCCATTGATGGAACCAGGTAAATTTTGTACATTTCTCTTTTGTCCTTTGCCTTGGGTTGGTAACTTTTCTTTACTTTCATATTCCAGGGTGAGTGAGATAGCCAACTGGACCAGAGCACAGGTTTCTCCCCACTTTTCAGGTAGTGTTGCCTGGAGGGGACCCTTCCCACAGTAGCACCAGAAGTTTTCTCAGGGTATAGTTAGGCTGGAGAAGTTGCCAGTACTATACTTGCTCACTTTCCACACTTGTGTACACAAAGCCATGGTATGAAGATCCTGGAACATTTCTTTCCATCTGGAGAGACAGGCAGAGTTGTTTCTGGGGCCAAGATGAGAAGCTGGTATGGCCTTGACACTTCTCTTCTGGACTGGGGGGAAAAGGAAGGACAACATACTACAACTTTCACCAGGAGTAGCATTTTAAAGAGGAGTGTTATACATTTAAACTCCTTTTCATGCTCTTTCATCTCCAAGGGGAAGGGCACAATCTAAGCAGTGGGTTGGCTGGTCATACAAGCATAACAGTCACTTCTGTTTAGACTCTGGATGGTATATTTGACCCATTCTACCCAGGCATTTGTATTTCCATACCTGTCTCTATTTTTGTGGTCTTCTTTAAGTCTCTGGCCTTAAGTATTCTAATGACCTTGGGGTCAATTTGAACTGGAGAGTTAGACTTCAGCCAAGTTTCCCTTAATTGTTTTCCCTGCAACCTGGATGAGACCCATCCCTTATACTGTGTTGTCCACCAGTCTTCCAAAAATAACAGGGGTCAGGTGACTCATAAGTTATACTCTCAAATGTTTGCCCCCCAAAAATCTTGCTCTCTATTTGAACAGTCTGCTTACATAAATACTTATATTCCTCCCTCAGTTGTCACTGGTGTTTTATATTTCTATAGCTAATTACTTGACAAATGTCAAATTGTACATTTGGAACTCTATGCCTTTGACTATACTTATAACCAGTTTAGCAGAACCTGTTATTCCTTGAATATGGAACATTATGATCAGTATAAGCAATTTCATGATTAAGCTATACACAGACCACAATGCAAACACAGGGTTTAATCCAGCCCTTCCTCCCTCCTAGTATGTTCTTTCAACTGTTGTCTTTTTAGAGTGATCCTTAGGGGATCTGAGGTGGGAGTCACTCTCCAGGATTTGGTTTGAGTTGCTGAATACTTATTGCCTGGTCCGGGCACTGGTCCCTCTACTAGTGTGTAATGAGTCCAGCCTCTTTCTGCTGTTCAGACTTCCTTGTCAGTCATCAGCAAGACTTTATAATGTCCTTCCCAGGTTGGTTGAAGTTTGGATTCTCTCCATGACTGGATCAGAACCCAGCTGCTGGGCTGATGTTGATGGGCAGCAAATTCAAGAAGTGGGGTCTGAACCAGCAATCCACAGTGCCTGACAGATGACAGAGTAGAAGACAAGGCCAGTATATAATTCTTAAGGAAAAGATCCTTCATGTCTAGGGAGGGGAGCTCTCCAGTCCTCCTGGGGAAAGGCAAACCAAAAAGCAGTTCATAAGGGGAAATCCCCAGTTTTCTCAGGTCAGTCCTGATTCCTAGTAGAGCTATAGGTAAGCACTTGATCCAGGGTAGCTTTGTTTCCAAAACCAATTTAGAAAGATGTTTCTTTATGGTTTGAATCATTCTTTCCACTCTCCCAGAGGATGGCAGATGCCAGGGAGTGTGGAAGTCCCAAGTGACACCCAGGCTTCTCATGACATTCTGCAACACATGGGAGGTAAAGTGACTGCCATTGTCAGAGTCTATATTTTCCACTAACCCATAATGGGGAATGATTTGTTCAAAGATAACTTTAGAAGTTCCCAGTGCTGTAGCTGTGGATAGAGGTTAAGTTTCCACCCATCTGGTGAGGTGGTCTATAATTACCAAAATATATTTTAAATGACCTATTGGGGACATTTCAGTGCAATTGACTTCAATGATCTGGAATGATGTGAGGCCTGGCTGTCTTCCCCCTTGTACCTGTTTTCTCAAGACCTTTTTATTAATCTTCTGACAAATTATGCACTGTTCACATATTTGTTTAGCAACTGCATAAAGGCCTGCACATCCAAATTGTCTAAGTACTAAATCACACATTGCTTGTACCTCCCAATGACTGCCCTGGTGTAAGACTGCTAATACCTCCCTCATTATTTGTTTATTCAACATTTGTCTGCTCTCTGGGAGAAACCATTTCCCCTGATCATTTAAGGTTGCTCCTAACTGTTCCAGCTCTTTTACTTCTTTGGCAGAGAATGTAGGGACCCCAAACTCTTTAGGGGTAGAGGGTATCAGGACCATTAGTTTTAAAAGGGGACAGAGAGAGGCCTCCTTAGACTTCTCTTTAGCTAACCTATTGCCTTTTGTCTCAAAAGTAGGACCCTTCTGATGTCCACTTATATGCACCACTGATTTCTCTAGGTAAGAGTGGATTGGTTAATACTTGTTTCACCAATTCCCCATGAACCAGTTCTTTTCCTTTGCTGTTGATTAATCCCCTTTCTTCCCAGATCTTTCCAAAGGTGTGGACTTCCCCAAAGGCATACTTAGAGTCAGTGTAGATTGTACCATCCTTTCCCTCTAATAATTTGAGGGCTTGATTTAGTGCATACAACCCACAAGTTTGAACTGACAGCTTATTGGGCAATTGGCTAGCTTCTTTCACTTCACAAGTTACCCCATCTACAACAGCATAGCCATTGTGCCTTTCTCCTTCTAGGACTTTAGAGGATCCATCTATGAACAATCTTTCCTCCAAGTGCAGGAGAAGATCCGTTAGGTCAGATCAGACTCAGGTTTGTTATTCAATTAGTTCTTGACAGTCATGCTCAGGGGTCTCTACTTGTTCAGGCCCCTTCCAGAGAAAGGAGGCTGGGTTTAGGCTGTGATCTGTTATCAAGATCAAATCATCTTTTTCCATTATGATTGCCTCATATTTCAGGATGCAAGAATCAGTCAACCATTTCCCTGCCCTTTGAGACAGAATAGTCCTCACTTGATGAGGGGTACTAACTTCTAATACCCCTCCAAAGGTCAACTTCCTGCTTTCTTTTTCTAAAAGGGCTGTTGCTGCAATGGCTTGAACACACCCAGGCCAGCCCCTACAGACTGGATCTAAAACCTTTGAAAGGAAAGCTACAGGCCTTCTTTGGCCTCCCCAGATTAGGTTAGGACCCCTAAGGCTGTTCCCTTATCTACCGTAACAAACAGGTGAAAGGGTTTCTTGAGAAAAGGAAGAGCTTGAACAGGAGCTTGCACCAATGCCTGCTAGAGCTCATTTAAAGCCTCCATTTCCACTTCTTCCCATTCTATATTGTCAGGCCCTTCCTCTAGTAAGTTTTGGTATAGTCCCTTAGTTCAAGATGCAAAAGAATCTATCCACAATCTACAGTAACATACCAATCCCAGGAATTTCCTTAGTTCCCCTTTTTTTTGAGGAAGAGGCAACTTTACTGTGGCCTGGATCCTTTCTGGATGGATTTTTCTTTTTCCTTCACTTATGAGGTGGCCTAGGTACTTAACTTCACTTCCTACAAATTGCAGTTTACTTTTGGATACCCTTAATCCTTGATCCTCTAAAAAGGTGAATAGATTTTTCATAGCTTGAGCCACTGCTTGCCTTTCTTTACCCAAAATTAATAGATCATCTACATAGTGCAGAAGGGTGACCTCAGGTGGGATTGGAAATTTTTCCAGTACCCTTTCTAACTCTTCCCCAAGGAGATTGGGGGACTCTGTAAAACCTTGAGGTAAGACCATCCATCTGCATTGCTGCTTTTGCCTGTTGAAGGCATCTTCCCACTCAAAGGCAAACAGGTCTCTACTTTCTGGATCAAGGGGACAGGCCCAGAAGGCATCCTTTAAATCTGCTACACTAAACCACTTATGATGGTAGGGGATTTTATTCAGGAGAGTGTAAGGATTAGGAACTACAGGGGGTTGAACCTGGACAATTTGATTAATAGCCCTTAGGTTCTGCACCATTCTCCAGCTACCATCTGGTTTCTGGATGGGGAGAATGGGAGTATTAGAAGGGGACATACTGGTCTCTAAGAGTTCATCTCAAAGGAGACCCTCAATGATGGGTTGGAATCCCTGTCTTCCTTTAAGCAGAATAGGATATTGTTTCTGGCACATGACCTCCCCTTCCTTCTTTAACTTGATTTTAATTGGGGGTATTTGCAACCCTTCCCTGTTTCCTTCTTTTACCTATACCTCCTCCTTAATGTCCTTTTCATCTTCTTCAGTGAGCGGGACCAAAACCTCAGTTTGTCCATTCCTCACTACTTAATCCAGTCCCATAGGTTTTATTAGGTCTCTTCCTAATAAATTACTCCCAGCTTCTGAGATGTGCAACAAGGGAGCTATAATTTATTTTCCCAACAAATGTTAGTAGGCTCAAGAATGGGAACTTTAAATCCCTCCCCTTTTGCCCCTGATATGAGGGAACTGCCAGAGAGCCTGGCCCCCTTTTGAAGATGATTTAGAGAGGATCAAGCTGCTCCAGTTTTTACCAAGAATGTAATTTCCTTTTGACATGGGCCCACCTTTAAATTTACTAAAGGCTCCCAGTGGGCTTCTGAGATGAGGATCCTCTGACTCTCCTAGTCCTTGAAATTCATTAGGGGTATAACTCGGCCCTCCTCCTGTAAGTCAGGGCACTCCTTTTTGAAATGGCCAGGTTTTCCACAGTGATAACACCATGCAGAGTTCTACATTCTCCTCGCTCCTTTATTTAAGTCAGTCTGGCCCACTGCCTTATCTTGCCTCTGTCTGCTTCCTCCATTCCCTGCTTCTAATCTTTTCTTGACCAAGTGGTCAACAGTGGTGATCATGACTTTAGCCTGTTTCTTTTGCTTTTTGTCCTCCCTTCTTGCAAATACTTGCTGTGCTTCCCTCCTCCAATGGCTTATTCATTCATCCATCTTATTTTCTGGATCTTTTTCTGAATATCAGGCCAAGACCCCTTCACATAGCTGACCTTTAACATTTCCTGGGCCACAGGGTCATCAGGGTCCATACCTGAATTTTTCCTCACTTGATCTCTCTATCTTTGCAAATAAGCAAAGGGAGACTCATCTTCCTCTTGATTCACCTCAAAACCCTTGTCCAAATTTTGAGTTTTGGATATGGCCAATTTTATCTCCTTTATAATGAGGTCTCTGAGATCCTTCATTTGTGCCCTATCCTCCTTATCATTACTATCCCAATTGGGGTCAGTACTTGGAAATTTTTGCTCCACTGCCATCACCCCTTGCCCTGGCAGTTGTTGCCTTTCCCATTGTTTCATCACCACCCCTCTCACCATTCCTCTCTCCTCTTTTGTAAAGAGGATGTTTAATACGGACATAAGTTCAGACCAGATGTATAGTCTAGAGCCTAGGAATTGATCTGTTTGCTCAGCCAGCCCCATTGTGTCCTCTATTAGTGATTTCATCTCCTTCCTAAAATTCTGCACTTGTTAATGGGGCATCTACATACCCAACTTCTTTTGGCCCCATAGGCATCTCCCTCAAGGGGTAAAGGGATTCAATTGGGTGATGTTCCTTTACTCTTTTTCCTTCAAGAGTTTTTGGAAATGGAAAATTCTATATATCTTTTTTTGCACTGTGTTAATTCTTTCCTCAACAATTGATGGGTCATATCTGGTGGAGCAGTTGGTGTTGATGGGCCTCCTGGTTCCCCTGGAACCTGTGTGGACTTTATTAGGTCCTCAGACTCTAACAATTTCTGCCCCAGGGGAAGAGGAGAATCATAGACAGGAGGAAGGTTTACTAAGAGGTCCCAGGGTTTAGATTCTACCAACTCAGCTTCTGAGTTTGGATTTTTATCTTTTACAGGGTAGAGGGAAGTTTTTTGTTCTTTAGCCAGCATGTGGCATACTCAGACTCCTCCTTAGAAAAGGGTTTCTTCTCATTAACATAAATTACAAGTTTGGCACAGAACCAATCCTCCTTTGTCCCATACTTTGGCCAGAGTACATCTAGCAGTGAAATGCTTTCTTCAGTCCAAATGTAACAACAATATTTAATCATTTTCTTTTTGTCCTTTCCCTTGGTCCAATTGCTATTGGTCCAAAATTTTAACATTCTACCTAGTGGACTATCTGGAAGGATGTCCCTGAGGGACTCTATAGGTGCCCCTTTTTCTTCCTCTCTGGCCAGCCAACTTCCTGTATTCCCCATTCTGAGTCTTGTCTGGGCTTCCTTCTCTCAGTTTCTTTTGCTTCATCCATCTCTGGCTCTTTCCTTCATGGGAGAAGGGAGCAGCAAATCAGGATTCCACATTTGCTTCCTGCAGTATGTCACACATCTCAGTCACACAAATCAGCTTCAGACTTATCAAGAATTTCCAACCACCATGGTGATATAATATTTAATAGTCCTCTTTCCTTACATTGGTCCATGCATGGAGTTGCCTAGTCAACCAGAGGCAGGCTTTCCCTTTTCCCCTTTTTCTTATCCAGAACTGGCAGATCCAAGCATCTGGTCTTGGGCCCTTCAGCTACTAGAGACAGGCCCCAATGTTGGAGTCTGAGGCTGCTCAATTGGCAGGGCATGCCTTCCCTTTTTCCACCTTGGTGGTCCCCCTCTGAAGCTCTGGATCCTGGATGAGCTCCCAAGTTGTCAGAAATTAAGCAGTACCTGTAAGGGAATAAATGCTCACTCAATTCTGGAAGTGAAAAGAATTTATTTATGATCTTGCAAGATAGGGTGCACAGCCAGAAACATGGTGGGCTGGCATGCAGGAGGAAGAACATGGCAATCTTTTAATTTCCTATTCCTAATGCACAAGTCCCTCCCCTGTATTCCCACTGACTGAGTACTACAGAGGTTACAGCCTATCTGAGAGAGCTGACTAGCCCATCTTTGTGATTTTGAATTGTACAGCCTATCTGAGAGAATTCATTCAGTTTAAATTTCCTGCTGGGAGTTTCCACCTCTGATTATACCCCATATCCCTTTACATTCCAGTAACCCTGGTTACTTTTCCATGTAAGGAGCTGGTGCAGATTCTAGACTTACATCATGGCTCACTCTCTCTTTTCCCTTTGCCACAGGGCTTGTTTAAGCTGGTTCTGCCACCATTTTCCCTATTCCATGCTGCCTCTATGTGAAAGCTAAACTTAACCCTTTCTTACAATCCCGATATATATGTTTTGTTGGATCTGTTTCTCTGGAGAACGCTGATTAATTCACCATTAACTAATATCCCATCAGTAGGAAATTAGATAAATGATTTATGCTAATTCATGTATTAGAGGATTACTAAGAAATAAATATACTTTACTTAAAGAAACAGCATCCTTATTCTGAATGAAATAAGCCTTTATTAACAGAGCACATGTTTGTTTCCATTAATATGAATTCTAGAACAGGCAAAACTTATCCAGGGTGGATAAAAACATTTGGACATTGGTGTCTTTGTGGGAATACAGGTGGGGATTGACTGGTGTGTTAAATCAAATTATGTACCCCAGTTTAGGTGTGTCAGTCTTAATCTACATTGCTGTGGGTGTAGAAGCAATTGTAAATAGGAACTTCAATTTTGTTAAGGGGTGACCCAAGGCACTGAGGTTTGGACTTTATCCAGATTACTGGAGGCCTCTTTATAAAGAAAACACCCTCCTGTGTGGCAGAGCTCAATGTGGGAAGCTTGATTTTCACTGAGTATTGGTGGCTGTTGTCTCTACTGGACATGGGGAATAATCACTGTAATTTTATTCATGTCATTCAATTTCAAGAGAATGAGCCCCAGTGAAGGGGACTCCTAAGCAGAGCTAACATCAAAGACAACAGGAAGGAGGGACCAGCAGAAAACACAGGAGCCAGGGAGACATCCCTGCCCCCAGACCCCTCTGTACACAGCAGGACCCTGCCCATTAGCAAATCCCTGGCTGAGGCTCCAGGTGCCTCTCACTGAGATGTCTGTGGCATCCTGGTGGTGACCACACAGAAGTTGATCTACTCCCTCTGCAGAGGCCCACCTACTGAGGGTCATCTCCTCCTCCATGCCACACACACTGTTCCCCTGTCCAGCATGAGATGCCCAGTTTATTAGTGAATTTATTGAGGATCAGGGACAGTGACTCATACAGGATCAAACTGCCATCTTAAATCAGGGCAGACCCCACCCAATTTCCCAGGTCATGGCTTAGTGAGAAGCAGGGATCTCATAAGTCTGGCAGGGTAGCTGCCTATAATGTGAGGGTGATTGTTTTTCCTCTCCCACTGCCTTAAATTCTACCCCTTGAATTCAGTCCCCAAAACACCCTTGCATCATTTCCAGTGTGATAGTAACTTTTTAATTATAACTTTAAAACTGTAAGCAAACAGAAAATTGTAAAATGTAAACTTCTATGCTGCAAACAGGAAACAATGGAAGCACCAATTCTCACAAAGGAGCAATTTGTAAATGTAAAGTGTGCAAGCATATGTAAATGTATAATTTGCACATTTCCCAGGTGTCACCTAGGAAACAGGAGATAAATGAAGTTCTCCAAACCTGTTACATGTTAACTAAAATAGTTGGCTCCCTTTGTCCCTAATGGGTTTAGCCAATTAAAGTATCTTGGGAGACAGCCCCAAACCTCCCAGATAGATGGGCCTTTTGTCTATCATTTTTGCCTGTTAGCAGAATAATTATCTCTGTCTCTGCACCTGGGTATAAAACCAAGTTTGAGAAACACTTCAGGGAAGCAGATCTGGGAAAATTTCCCTTGCTTCCAGCATAATAAACCATCTTTTCTCTTCAGCTGGGTTCAGTGTGACTTCTATTAGCTGCATCAAGCAACAGAGCCATATTTGGGAACTGCCCTTTCTTCAATTTGGTGACCATGAAGGGATGAAAACATCTGAATGACATGCTGCTCAGTGGGCTCCGGGACCCCTGAGGTAAGACATTCATGAGCCTCAGTTCTATTGTCAACAGATACTTTTCTCTGAGAGCTGGATGAGAGAGCTTTTTGCTTCAGCATCCGGGACCCCAATGGTGGCTGACCGTGGAGGAAAACAGGACTGGTGAGTGAATGTGCTTGGTGAATGAGTGTGGATGTCTTGTGAGCATGCACAGGCCTTGTTTTCTTTTGTTTGTGGTCCTGTTTGTTTCTTCTTCAGTGAAACAAACTCCTAGTACATCTGTAAGTGGGAAACCAATTGGTTAGGCACTAGTTGGCCATAAGTTCATGCCAAAGCTGTTTCTGGAGGGTGCAGCCCCACACATGGTGGAATAGCCATTGAGGTTCGGTTTGGAATGAAGGAGCCCCTGGCATTAAGGGAGGTCACTGAATTTGGTGCTGAGGTTTATTTGAGTGTTCAGTGGCATATAAATTTATGCCAAATATGTTTTTGGAGGGTGCAGCCCCTGGTACAGAGGAATAGCCTTTGGGAATTGGTCGCCTAGGACTTGGCTTTATTTTCTTGGTCTTGTCTTTTTATGTATTGGTTCCATTTTGTTTCTTTTTTAGTGACTCAAACTCCTGCTGAAGCTGTAAGTGGGAAAATACACTTGGTTGGGCACTCAATGGCACATAGAAAGAGACATTAAGACTTGGTTTTAAAGGGAAGGAGCAGCCCCTAGCATTAAGGGAAGTCACTGATTTTGGGGGCATAGGTTTCAGTTGTTTGGGTGCTCAGTGGCAGATAAATTTATGCCAAAGCTGTTTTTGGAGGAGGTTGCAGCCCCAGGCATTGAGAAATAGCCATTGAGACATGGTTGCTTGGTCTTGTTTTTGTTTGTGGTTTTATTAAGTTCTGTTCTGCATTTTCTTTTGTCCTGCTTTGCCTCAAGTTATCTAAATAATGTTTAAAAAAGTGGAAACAACATAAGTCAAAAATCTGAGGAAATTAAAGAGAATAAACTTTTAAATTGCATTCTTAAACATTAAAAGCATTTCAGATTTGAATGTGTGTGTATGTGTATGTACATACATGCGTACATATTTATTCATGTATCAAATAGTATCATTTAGTGTGGCCAGTCAAATTGGTAGACCACACAAATTTGGATTTGATTTCTGGATTGTATTACTGGGGTATATTGGTAAGTTGAATGGTTTTGAGTCATTTGATTTTTCTTTTAGGTGTTTTGAGGTTTTGAAATTATGTATTATTTTTCAATGTAAAGAAATCACAACTATTCATATTTATAAATATGTAAATTTGTAAAATGTTTCTTTTTCATGCACTTTTATTGAGACATGATCACATAACGTAGTCATTCAAAGTATACAATCAGTTGTTCATTTCTCCAGAAACAAGAAGACAAACATTATAATGCATCACTAATATGGACTGACAATAATGTGTAAAATGTTTCTTAATGTGATTGTTGGTTTGACTCTCCCTGTATTCAGTAGGTTTTTGGAGGGTAGGACCAAGCAGAAAGCATTTGACTGTTGTACTTATAATAGGCAAGTCTCTTGTACACCTTCTGAACTTGCTAAGTATATACAAATAACTGCTCTCCCTCCCCACACACATACACACATTTTAAATAACTTAATTTTAAACTGTGGGAAAAAATCCCTATATGTGGTTACTTGGTGTCTGTGTGGGAAGAGTTATTAGATAATTTTGTGTGTAGTAGTTAGATTTTCTGTTTTTTATACCATAAGTCATTGTAGATTTGTAGAAATTGCTGTCTTATATTGTAAATATCTTTTACTTAAAATTACAGGTAAAAAGTTTTTTTCTCTCTTTTTTTATTGTGGAAATCCAGGCCACTCTAGACTGTTGAGTGAGATTTTTAGGTGACTGTGTATATAGCCATTATTTCCTAAAACATCAGTTCTTTTTAGATGTATAGACATTATGACATTACTGATATATTTTCATTGGTTTCCTTATGTTTTTACTGGATTCTCAGGAGGGATATGGACATATTGGGTATTTTGTGATTTTATGTCTATTAATATCCAGTGCTTTTGCTTTATATTCTTTCTTGGTTTATAGAGATTGCAGATATGCACATGTTCTGTAAACATTATGTTACACAAAATGTTTGAAATATTTAATTTATGCAAATATTTATGTTTAAGAGCTCTATGTTGGTTTTTTGGGTTTATTGTTAAACAGCTGTGTTTTATAGTACTTTATACAATTTCAACTGTGTAAATATATAAAGATGATGAATTATTGATTCACCTTTGTGTAATCATCATTGGATTGTTCTAGCTGTTATAGACAAATTAACTTCAAGAATGAGTTGAAATCTTGGAGTTATTTTTGTTATTTTTATATATGTTGTCATGTTAGGGAGGGAGATAGAGTGATCCAAATACTTTTTACCATATTTTCATTTAGAAGAAAAATTATGTTGGAATCATTAAATGTTCATGTCCACTTTATATAAAAATACCTCTGTCTATTTAAGGGACATGTAAGTACATATTATTTTCCAGAAGGTACTTAGGTTCAGGATGTGGTTCACTTTCACAGAAAACATTTTATAGAATCTCTAAACTATACAGTTCTGTGTTCATTTATTGCATAGTGATAGTCAAGACAACTTTGTAAGTGATGGGTAGTTAAGATATAATTTGTGAACATCTGAGTATTTGTAGATATATGGAGTCTCACAAAGTATAATTTTCTAGTATATCATTGTAAATTTGTAGTTCTATTATTCTTTGCGATTGACTTGGCAGTGCAGTTGCTGGAAAACAGGGTGCTGTTGCTACAAAAACTTTATCAAATTTTCTGAGGAAACAAAATTTAAGGCCTTTATGCCATTCTCATATAGATGGCTGCCATTGGGAGTATATTTCATTTGTTAAACCATACCTAAAAATCCATGCAAATTCATTTGCTAAATTTATTGTGGATAAACTGAGCATCCTGATTTTGTGCTGTTAACATTCAAAATATAAATTACTTTGTTAAAGAGATTTTATGCTACCTCTTGGAACTATACACACTTCTGTATGTTTTCCCTTGAGTGCATGACAATATTCGAGACAATTTTGTAAATAATATGCAGTTAGTTGTTAATTTTTTTTAAATCTTCATTTTATTGAGATATATTCACATACCACACAGTCATACAAAACAAATCGTACATTCCATTGTTCACAGTACCATTACATAGTTGTACATTCATCACCTAAATCAATCCCTGAAACCTTCATTAGCACACACACAAAAATGACAAGAATAATAGTGAAAAACAGCAATTAAAGTAAAAAAGAACACTGGGGACCTTTGTCTGTTTGTTTCCTTCCCCTATTTTTCTACTCATCCATCCATAAACTAGACAAAGTGGAGTGTGGTCCTTATGGTTTTCCCAATCCCATTGTCACCCCTCATAAGCTACATTTTTATACAATTGTCTTCAATATTCATGGGTTCTGGGTTGTAGTTTGATAGTTTCAGGTATCTACCACCAGCTACCCCAATTCTTTAGCACCTAAAAAGGGTTGTCTAAATTGTGCATAAGAGTGCCCACCAGAGTGATCTCTCAGCTCCTTTTGGAATCTCTCTACCACTGAAGCTTATTTCATTTCCTTTCACATCCCCCTTTTGATCAAGATGTTCTCCATCCCACGATGCCGGGTCTACATTCCTCCCCAGGAGTCATATTCCACATTGCCAGGGAGATTCACTCCCTTGGGTGTCTGATCCCACATAGCGGGGAGGGCAGTGATTTCACCTTTCAAGTTGGCTTAGCTAGAGAGAGAGGGCCACATCTGAGCAACAAAGAGGCATTCGGGAAGAGGCTTTCAGGCACAATTATAGGGAGGCCTAGCCTGTCCTTTGCAGCAACAGTCTTCCCAAGGGTAAATCCTGTGGTAGAGGGCTCAATCCATCAAACCACCAGTCCCCTATGTCTGTGCTCATGTTAGCAACCATCGAGGTGGCATAGGCCACTACCCCTCCTTTCTCCACAGGCTCCTCAAGGGGGCTCTACATATTTTTTTCCTTGTTTTTTTTTTAAATTTTTTTTTTAAATCAACTGTATGAAAAATAAAAAAATAAAAAAATAATTAACAAAATAAACATACACTAAAAGCACATTTCAAAGAGACCATAACAAGGGAGTAAGAAAAAGACAACTAACCTAAGATAACTACTTTACTTCCAACATGTTCCTATTCTACCCCAAGAAAGTTACCTAATATAGCAACATTTCTGTGAACTTGTTCCTACTATACCCATCAGAAATTAACAGACCATAGTCATTCCTGGGCATTCCCAGAGCATTAAATTTACCCATGATAGCTTATCTGTTCTTCTTGGATTATTGTTCCCCCTTCCTTAATTGCTCTATATCGCTAGTTCCCCTACATTCTACATTATAAACCATTTGTTTTACATTTTTTGAAGTTCACATTAGTGGTAGCATATAATATTTGTCTTTTTGTGCCTGGCTTATTTTGCTCAGCATTATGTCTTCAAGGATCATCCATGTTGTCATATGTTTCACGAGATTGTTCCTTCTTACTGCCGTGTAGTATTCCATTGTGTGTATATACCACATTTTATTTATCCACTTATCTGTTGAAGGACATTTGGGTTGTTTCCAGCTCTTGGCAATTGTGAATAATGCTGCTATGAACATTGGCGTGCAGATATCGGTTTATGTCACTACTTTCCGATCTTCTGGATATATAATGAGAAGTGCAATCGCTGGGTCGAAAGGTAACTCTATATCTAGTTTTCTAAGGAACTACCACACTGACTTCCAGAGTGGCTGAAACATTATACAGTCCCACCAACAATGAATAAGAGTTCCAATTTCTCCACATACCCTCCAGCATTTGTAGTTTCCTGTTTGTTTAATGGCAGCCATTCTAATCAGTGTGAGATGGTATCTCATTGTGGTCTTCATTTGCATCTCTCTAATAGCTAGTGAAGCTGAACATTTCTTCATGTGTTTCTTGGCCATTTGTATTTCCTCTTCAGAGAACTGTCTTCATATCTTTTGCCCTTTTTATAATTGGGCTGTCTGTACTATTGTTATTGAGTTGTAGAATTTCTTTATATATGCAAGATATCAGTCTTTTGTCAGATACATGGTTTCCAAAATTATTTTCCCATTGAGTTGGCTGTCTCTTTACCTTTTTGAGAAATTCCTTTGAGGTACAGAAACTTCTAAGCTTGAGGAGTTCCCATTTGTCTATTTTTTCTTTTGTTGCTTGTGCTTTGGGTTTAAAGTCTAGGAAGTGTCCGCCTAGTACAAGGTCTTGAAGATGTTTTCCTACATTATCTTCTAGGAGTTTTATGGTACTTTCTTTTATACTGAGATCTTTGGTCCATTTTGAGTTAATTTTTGTGAAGGGTGTGAGGTAGGGGTCCTTTTCCATTCTTTTGGATATGGATATCCAACTCTCCCAGCCCCATTTGTTGAAAAGACCATTATGACCCAGTTCAGTGACTTTGGGGGCCTTATCAAAGATCAGTCAGCCATAGATCTGGGGGTCTATCTCTGAATTCTCAATTCGATTCCATTGATCTGTATGTCTATCTTTGTGCCAGTACCATGCTGTTTTGACAACTGTGGCTTTATAATAAGCTTCAAAGTCAGAGAGTGTAAGTCCTCCCACTTCATTTTTCTTTTTTAGAGTGTCTTTAGCAATTTGAGTTATCTTCCCTTTCCAAATAAATGTGATAACTAGCTTTTCCAAATCTGCAAAATAGGTTGTTGGAATTTTGATTGGGATTGCATTGAATCTGTAGATGAGTTTCAGTAGAATTGACATCTTAATGACATTTAGACTTCCTATCCATGAACATGGAATATTTTTCCATCTTTTAAGGTCCCCTTCTATTTCTTTTAGTAGAGTTATGTAGTTTTCTTTGTATAGGTCTTTTACATCTTTGGTTAAGTTTATTCCTAGGTACTTGATTTTTTTAGTTGCTATTGAAAATGGTATCTTTTTCTTGAGTGTCTCTTCAGTTTGTTCATTTCTAGCATATAGAAACATTACTGACTTATGTGCATTAATCTTGTATCCCGCTACTTTGCTAAATTTGTTTATTAGCTCTAGTCACTGTATCATTGATTTCTCAGGGTTTTCCAGATATAAGATCATATCATCTGCAAACAATGACAGTTTTACTTCTTCTTTTCCAATTTGGATGCCTTTTATTTCTTTGTCTTGCTGGATTGCCCTGGCTAGCACTTCCAGCACAATGTTGAATAACAGCGGTGATAGTGGGCATCCTTGTCTTGTTCCTGATCTTAGAGGGAAGGCTTTCAGTCTCTCACCATTGAGTACTATGCTGGTTGTGGGTTTTTCATATCTTCCCTTTGTCTTATGGAGGAAGTTTCCTTCAATTCCTACCTTTTGAAGTTTTTTTATCAAAAAGGGATGTTGGATTTTGTTGAATGCTTTTTCAGCATCTATTGAGATGATCATTTGATTTTTCCCTTTCAAATTGTTAACGTGTTGTAATACATTGATTGATTTTCTTATGTTGAACCATCCTTGCATGCCTGGAATAAACCCCACTTGGTCATGGTGTATGATTTTTTTAGTGCGTCTTTGGATTCAATTTGCAATATTTTGGTGAGGATTTTTGCATCTATATTCATTAGGGAGATTGGCCGGTAGTTTTCCTTTTTTGTAGCATCTTTGCCTGGTTTTGGTATTAGATTGATGTTAGCTTCATAAAATGAGTTAGGTAGTGTTTCATTTTCTTCAATGTTTTGAAAGAGTTTAAGTAAGATTGGTGTCAGTTCTTTCTGGAAAATTTGGTAGAATTCCCCTGTGAAGCCATCTGGCCCTGAGCATTTATTTGTGGGAAGATTTTTGATGACTGATTGGATCTCTTTGCTTGTGATGGGTTGGTTGAGGTCTTCTATTTCTTCTCTGGTCAGTCTAGGTTGTTCATTTGTTTCCAGGAAATTGTCCATTTCCTCTACATTATCCAGTTTGTTGCCATACAGTTTTTCATAGTATCCTCTTATAATTTTTTTAATTTCTTCAGGATCTGCAGTTACATCACCTTTTTCTTTCATTATTTTGTTTATATGGGTCTTCTCTCTTTTTGATTTTGTCAGTCTAGCTAGGGGCTTGTCAATCTTGTTGATCTTCTCAAAGAACCAACTTTTGGTGATATTTATCCTCTCTATTGTTTTTTTTTTTTGTTCTCTATGTCATTTATTTCTGCTTTAATCCTTGTTATTTCTTGTCTTCTACTTGGTTTAGGATTGGTTTGCTGTTCATTTTGTGGCTTCTTCAGGTGATCCATTAGTTCTTTGATTTTGGCTCTGTCTTCCTTTTTAATATATGTATTTAGTGGTATGTATTTCCCCCTCAGTACTGCTTTTCTGCATCCCATAGATTTTGTTGTGTTGTGTTCTCATATTCATTTGTCTCTATATATTTAGCAATTTCTTTTGCTATTTCTTCTTTAATCCACTGATTGTTTAGGAGTGTGTCATTTAACCTCCAGGTATTTGTGAATTTTCTAAGTCTCTGATGGTTATTGACTTCTAATTGTATTCTTTTGTGATGCAGTATGTGCTTTGAATAATTTCAATTTTTTAAAGTTTATTGAGCCTTGTTTTATGTCCCAGCATATGATCTATTCTGGAGAAAGTTCCATGAGCACTAGAGAAGTATGTGCATCCTGGTGATTTGGGATGTAATGTTCTAAATATGTCCATTAAATCTAATTCATTTATCAGATTGTTTAGGTTTTCAATTCCTTACTTCTCTTCTGTCTGGTTGGTCTATCTATAGGAGTGATGTGTTGAAGTCTCCCACAATTTTTGTGGAAACATCAATTGCTTCCTTTAGTTTTGCCAGTGTTTTCTCTCATGTATTTTGTGGCACCTTGATTGGGTAAATAAACATTTATGATTGCTACTTCTTCTTGTTGAATTGCCCCTTTTATTCGTATGTAGTGACCTTCTTTGCCTCTCAAAACATCCGTGCATTTAAAATCTATTTTATCTGAGATTAATATTGCTACAACTCCTTTCTTTTGGCTGTAGCTTGCATGAAATATTTTTTCCATCCTTTCACTTTCAATTTCTTTGTGTCCCTGTGTCTAAGGTGAGTCTCTTACATGCAGCATATTGATGGTTCATTTTTTTAAATCCATTCTGCGAATCTATATCTTTTAATTGGGGAGTTTAGTCCATTTGCATTCAACGTTATAACTGTGAAGGCATTTCTCGAATCAACCATCTTATCCTTTGGTTTATGTTTGTCATATATATTTTTCCCCTCTCTCTATTAATATCCTTTAATGTACCCATACCAGATCTCTTTAGTACTGTACCTTTCTCCATGTCTCTCTGGCCTTTCTTTGTTTCGCTCTCTGTAGGGCTCCCTTTAGTATCCCCAGTAGGGCAGGTCTCTTGTTAGCAAATTCTCTCAGCATTTGTTTGTCTGTGAAAAATTTAAGCTCTCCCTCAGATTTGAAGGAGAGCTTTGCTGGATAAAGTATTCTTGGTTGGAAATTTTTCTCACTCAGAATTTTAAATATATCATGCCACTGCCTTGCCTCCATAGTGGCTGCTGAGTAGTCACTGCTTAGTCTTATGCTGTTTCCTTTGTATGTGGTGAATTGCTTCTCTCTTGCTGCTTTCAGAACTTGCTCCTTCTCTTCCGTGTTTGACAGTGTGATCAGAATATGTCTCAGAGTGGGTTTATTTGAATTTATTCTACTTGGAGTTCGCTGGGCATTTATGATTTGTGTATTTATGGTGTTTAGAAGATTTGGGAAGTTTTCCCCAACAATTTCTTTGAATACTCTTCCTAGACCTTTACTCTTTTCTTCCCCTTCTGGAATACCAATGAGTCTTATATTCAGACGTTTTATATTATCTATCATATTCCTGAGGTCCATTTTGATTTTTTTGATTTTTTCCCCATTCTTTCTTTTATGCTTTCATTTTCCATTTTGTCATCTTCCAGGTCACTGATTCGTTGTTCAACTTCCTCTAGTCTTGTACTATGAATATCCAGAATCTTTAATTTGGTCAACAGTTTCTCTAATTTCCATAGGATCATCTATTTTTTTTATTTAGTCTTGCAATGTCTTCTTTATGCTCTTCTAGGGTCTTCTTGATATCCTTTGTATCCCGTACTATGGTCTCATTGTTCATCTTTAGTTCTTTGATTAGGTGCTCTAGGTACTGTGTGTCTTATGATGTTTTGATTTGGGTGCTTGGGCTTGGGTTATCCATATCGTCTGATTTTTTCATATGCTTTATAATTTTCTGTTGTTTTTGGACTCTTGGCATTTGCTTAGCTTGATAGGGTTCTTTTAGTATTTGTAGAACAATTGAAGTCCTTATCTCTAATTTATCAGATCTACAGCTTCGTGGAGTACACTTTAACTAACCTGCAGGTGGTGTCCATGAGCCACCTGTTCTCCACAAGCCAGTTCTCCCCTGCTTTGCCTTTATGGTGAGTGTGGGAGTGAGTCTTGTGAGGTCCAATTGGTGTACCAAGCTTGTGTGTGTAGTTGGTGTTGCCCACCCTGTATATGGGGCGTGTGTCTGGGCGGTCAGGGAGGGGGGGTGGCTCTAACAATCAAATCTCCCTGGTGTTCCTGGAGTTTTAAAGCTGCTGCAGTAGTCTAATCCTTCAGTTCAGTCCTGCCACAGTTTGTCTCTGCCACTGACCCGCAAGTCCTTGCTATTAGCATATGGCTACTGGACTTGCAAGTGGGTCCCTCTTCCAGGTCGTGCACCCCCTGGTTCTCTGTTGAGGGATGACTGTGCTATGTCACAGGTGAGTGCCATCCCTCCAAGGCAGTTCTGGGCTGCTGGGCTGTGTAGGGAGGCTCGCAGTCTGCTGAAACGATGGCTGAATGGGGCTTTGTTAATTCACACTGCTCCACCTTCCCAACTCTGGGACAACCAGCTGATTGTGCAGGGAAGACTAATGTCCACACCCAGTTTTGTGGTGTGTGTGTGTTATTTGAAGCACTTCCGTTACACTGGGTTGTCTGGGGCAGCTCTGAGCTGTGGGGCTGGCGACAGGCAGGAGTGGTTCCTGTCCACCAGGATGATGGCTGTGAGCAGACACCCCACTTTTCTTGGGAAGTTGTGGTGTTTAGTGAATTTTCTCAGCCACTGGATTATTGCCTTTTGTCTCAGAGCTCTCTTAGTTCTGCTCTTGTCTTGACCTGCCCAAATTGCAAGGCTTTGAGGCTTTCTGTATTGGGCTTCTTAGAGTAATTGTTTTAGAAACAGAAAAAAAAAAAATGATAAAAAAGCCCTCCTGGCAGATCTAATGGGTTATTGAAATGCTAAGAGACAAAGCAATTGGGGCCTTTAAGGAAAGATCCAGGAGGCAGAGAGATCAGTTTTTCATGGGGATTTGCATATGAGCCTCAAGGCCTGAGGTCTGCCCTTCCCCTTTCTATGTTTACCAGAACTCCAAAAATCCTCCACTTTTGTTTTGGAGTTTTTCTTGCTGTTTTTTGCTATGCCTGTCTCCTCTCTTCTGGACTGGCTGCTCTCAGATTCTCTGGTGTCTGGTCTCAGTCTATCTATGGTTGGAGTTTGGATCAGTAGAATGAGTTTCCAATAAAAGCTGCCCCTGCAGTTCTCCCTCCTCGTTCCCAGCACTGATGGCCCCTCCTCCCATGGGACTGAGCCTGGGAGGGAGGGGCATGGGTCCCCTGGCCACAAAATCTTACAGATTTTGCTGATCTCAGCAGTTTGATTTGTTCATGAGTGTTGTATAAAGTATGCCCAAAGTCAAATTGCTCTGTGGTGTCCAGTCCACGCCGTTACTGGCTTTAAACCTACTTTCCTGGAGGAGTAACTAAAACATACAGCTCACCAATCTGCCATCTTCGGTTGTTAATTTTTAACACCTAATATTTCTAGATATATAGAGTCTCACAAAGTATAAGTTATAAATACTTCCTTGTAAAATTTCATGGTTTCATTCTTTCATGTGAATGCCGTAGTGGTGTAATTGATAAAATTGTGGGAGTTTTGCGCTGGTATATTTTAGTATATGTTTATGCATTGTTAGGGGAAGGATAAAGTTTTTGTGATCATTGCAGTTTTAGTGCCTGTGTACATTAAAAACTGCTGTAACTAAATCATACTTTTATTGTTGTATTGAGTTGCTGATAGGTCATTCTGTAAATATATTTTTTAACCATTATGGGAAAACTCTTTGTGTAAAGAAAATTTTATTCTACCTCTCTGAACTGTACAGTTTTGTATTTGATTGCACTGCATGACAACATTCAAGATAACTTTGTAAAAAACAGATAAATATACCATTTTAAGAAATCTAGTATTTCTAGATAACTTGGAGTCTAATGGTATAAATTTGTAAATATTTCATTGTAAAATATCATAGTTACATTCATTGACATCTGTAAATGTTTTGGCAGTGCAACAGATAATTAATGGTTGATCTCTTCAGACTATAAAACATTTTAGTATTTGTACAGTGGAGTTTGGGGGAGAGGAATAGGAGATTGCCACTATGTATACAGAATGTTATTTTCTCATAAAAAAGGGTTTAGATTGTAACCCTTGGGCTTTGGTATACTTGAAAAAACAAAGAAACAATGAGAAGGCAATTATCATTTTTAATCCAGTTATATTCAGAGTTAGAAAACATTCAAATTGCTAAAAATCATTGTTGTTTTGTTACACTATATATGTCTGCATGTACACATGTTGAAAGAGTACATATATGTGGTCTTGACAGATCTGTGTATAATTTTATATGTATATGCATAAACATACAAAATTAGAAATAAGAAATGATACTGCATTTTAAAAAGGGTATTACCTTATTCATACTTAATGATTTCAATTTTATTTTTATTTGTAATTTAACAGTATTTTCTAAGCTTACAAATATTTCTCTTATAGCCAAGTCCATGCTGATTTTTATATTACATAAGTAACCCAGTCATACCAATCTCTTCTCTAGTCCATGTATGTGTGTGTGTGTGTGTGTGTGTGTGTGTGTGTGTGTGTGTGTGTGTGGATAGGTAGATAGATATATAGACAGACAGACAGATAGATAGATAGATAGATAGATAGATAGATAGATAGATAGATAGAATTTCTGCAGTTACAAAGTTTTTCTTTCCTTGAGGTAGTTATATGATGTCATAATCAGACACAAATGCCAAAAGTTGTTTTATACCTCTGTTGAACATAAAATAATTTTGTAAAATTTCTTTTAAAGGTATTATTCAGTAGTGATTAAAATATAAATCTGTATATCTTTTCAAACAGAATTTTAACAATAACAATCAATTAGCATGTGAAATTTATGAAATGGTATAATTTCCTGCTGGGGGCCTATCCTCCAATTCTAGAAAATTTACAGAGAAGAAAGAATATTTTAGATTGATTATAACAAAAAACAATAACTTGTACATCTGAAAATACCCATCATTAATTATAAAAGGGAGAAATTATTGTAGAATGTTTAACCAATAAATATGAACTCTGACAAAAACATTCTGGAATATAGAAGTGTTGGTAGTATTTTAGGTTCAAGTTTAAAATGATATTTTTGAAAAAGCATCAACTAGTTGTCTATGTTTGCAAAGGTGTATGGCATGTTGCCTCTAGTTACTCTAACAAACTCTAAATGGTAATTAATCTACACAGCATGGGGAACAATTAATTCATGATCATTTTTACAATGGAGATTATTTTACCATATTTTGAAATTTTTGTACATGTATGAATTTACAAAGTAAAGCATTGCATGCTTTATATGTTGGTATACTGCTACCTGACAAAATTCAAAGTGAATATGTGGTAATATGTGAATAGAAAATTGTCTGGAGGATTACATGACAGAGAGTGGAAAAACAAGAACTGCTTCTGTGTTCTGCATTTAAAATTTAAATGTTATTTCAAAATGAGCACTTAAACAAAAGAGGGAATTTCAAAGAGACAGTCTGTTTGTATGTCCCTTAATCCTTGTCTTTCAATGTTTTGGGGGTTCTGACTGTTTTATTCAGCTTTGTTTTCCCAGTGGCTGTTACAAATGTTTTTTGGAAATTATACAAAGAACATGCAATCTAGAGACTAATGCAGCAGGGTCTTAAAACATTAAAACAAAACATATTGGATCACCTGAGGAAAGAAGAAGCTAGATGATGGGATTGGAGGGGATCATGAGGCAAGAAATACATTTGCAGATAACCTAAGTACAGCTGATATCATCAGAAACACTCACCCTTCAATGGAGAATTTCCATTCATAAGTTTTAATTGCAAACCAGAGAGGATGACAGTTCCAAGAGGGTATACTTTTGCCGTCTTTTTTTAATGCCAATAATGACACCATCAGTGAATGATCTTTTGATCTTTTGCTGTACTCCTAACTGAAGGATTCTTCACTTCCTGGAATAACCTTTGGAAATATGATTGTGTTGACCACAAGGGAAGATGATAACATTGCTTCTACCACTACTTTCACCAAAACTAAAATACAATCTTCCCAAGGCTTGCAGACTCCTCCTCCTTTTTGTGTGTGGCAGTAGGCACTCCTTGAAGATGAGAAAAACTGAACTGAAAAATGAAAAACTCATATTTATAAAGTGAGCCAACATGTATCCTCATAATGAATTCTAAGCAGGCATGTTGACTGCTTTCAGTGATGCCATTGAACTAAATCCCTGGAGCCTGAATGGCAGAGATATTAGTACCCAGAGAAGCTCAGAGGGATGGAATGGACAGCTCCATCTCAGTGGTCTCATAGGTGCAAAGTACATATATTTCCAATTCTCACTTATCACTGGATAAATTTTGAAAGCTTAGTCATAAAAATTATTTTCCAGTTAATTTAGAAAACATAGTAATTTGTTAATTAAAATATTTTTACCTCTGAAGTATCTTTTCTCCTCCTGATTACACTCCCCAGTTCTGTCTGCTATAGATGGGATTTTCTGCACATTCTTTTGGGGTATGTTCATAAACAATATGCAAATAGTGTTTTGGGAGATCATAATTTATTTTCTCTTTTAACCCTTTCTTGAGGCCTTTTAATTTGGTTATATAGCTTTACATCTCTTGGTAAAAGAGATGTAAATTTATTGATGACATGTTCTTCTTTAATAGATCCTTATGTTTGCTACAAATTATCTCTGTAACAAACATGCTTCTATGTAAATTATTTTGAATCTGTCCCACTACTTTATTGGAGTAATTCCCATGAATTGATACTGCTGGGGCCCAAGAAAAAGTAAATATGCATTTTGTGTGAAAATTCCTTCTAAATGTAAGGCAGTCAAGCTTGCTCATCATCACATTAGTAGTCATTTGTATTTCACCTCCATGTTCTCATTTTTCTTGGAATGTTTTCATTTCTATTGAAATATTAGTTACTTTGTACTGATTTCTAAGGGCTCATTTATGATGAGCAACGTCAGTCTTCTGACTTTCATACACTGCACAAGAAATACCATGTTTTCTTCCCATTTAATTGGTTCTACTGTTTCATTTTTGTTTGTGCAGAATTTGTTATTCAGATATAAGTATTTTATGTTGCATGGCTTTTAAGTTTTGTGTTTGTTACAAATATTTACATTAGTGTCATACATATATTTGTCTGTATTTTCTTCTATTTTCTAAGAATTATTTCTCTCATTTCCTTATGCATGGGTCATTACTTTGTTTTAAGGCATTAAATTTTCAGAAATAAAAAATGAAAAGCAATTTGGGTATAAACCTCTGGCAAAGAAATCTGCATGCAAAGTAATTTGGCCTCAGTATAAATTAGAGAATGGCCACAAGTGGCCAAATCAGAGATCAATGAAATAAAATGCCATTTTACAGCTAAATTTATTTTGTAAGAGAATAAACAAATGGAATAAAATTCTGAATGTAGTGTTTTATGTCTCTCAGAATAAAAAGCTAGAGAGAAAATGTTTTGGGCATGACATTTTACCATATCAGCCAAGCCCCTAGCCTCTCCTTAAATACTCCAGAGCTTATTGCTCCAGAATAAATAGAAGTTTCTAGTTCCCAGGTAAAAGATAAACAGACTGAAGCTTCCAAAGTCCAGGCTAAAGAAGTAGCCAAGTCCTCTGTGCCCCAGGCTGTGTGAAACCTGGAGCACCTGACCCTCAATATAAAAACTGATCATTCTGTTGCATTTCCCTCATCCTTGTTTTTAAAAGAATAAAAGAATAAATCCCTACTAATGGCTTATATTAAACTTTTACATTTTAATTAAAAAGTTTTTAAATGAAAACTTTTCATGATTGCTCTAAGTGATTTATAAAGGATTTAATCTGAAAAAGTCCACTTGAAAGGAAGGTTTAGTAAGTGTAAAGCAAGCTTAGCTTATCTATATATTTGTACTCTAACTTTTATATCTCCTTGTGCTACTGTGGTTGGGCAAAATCTGTAGGACCTATTAAAATCTATTAGTTCTGTTTTCTAAGAGCTAGTGGTTAACTGGAAATAGCAAATAGGCTTGCAAGAAACCAATCTTTTGTAAATTTGTTAAACTTTTTCTTAGTTTCCCTTTAATGTAGCACTAAATCTGGAGAGAATTGCTCATGCTACACAATACAAATGTCCCACCACTCCATAAAGCTTTGGAATGTTTTCAGTGGTGTTGTAGTTTATTGTTAACTCCATTAAATCTTTTTTATTAAAATAAGAAACATTTTTATTTAATATATAGTAAATGGTTTACTGTTGTTTGTTAGTACAATGGCAGGCTGGTTTTCCAGTGTAAATCTTGGAGCAAGTTCCTAACAGTACATAAAATAATTGGATAACCATTCTAGAGCTTAACTTAATGCAAGATATAGTTTTAAATGATACAATTAGAAAACTGAACAAGGAATTGATCAAAGCTATGAGTGTTGTGAGAACGCCTCCCCAATTCTGCTCAGCCTAAAAAACTTATAGATGTTGTAGTCACCCAGGATTGAGAAGGTGGTACCCTTTCTCCTTGGTTCAGGTGTCCACTGCTTCTGCATTTCCCCAACCCCTGCAGCCAGGGTCTGGGTTTTTGTGGGGTCTGTAAACTCTGTATTTCCCTAGGCCTTTCAGCCAGAGTCCTGGTGGTTGTGTCTATCACCTCACAACATTTTCTGCCAGAGTCCACTACTTTGGGCAGCCTCTTCTTCCCCACATTATTGGGGAAATGCAGATGAGCATGGGATGTCTTTGAATTTACCCTGAAATGGCCTTCCTACCTCATATCATGAATGATATGAATTTTAGGCAGGGTGTCTCTACCTCTGGATGGCAAAAGCAGGGATAGTAACCTCTCCAACAAGGGCCAGCTGAAATATATGCCAGTGATCCTGACGTTAATCAAAAATTACAGAGTTGAAGGTGAACTTAAGAAGTTGCCACTCTCAGCAATGGTGAAATTGCATTTAAAATGTTCTGTGCAGCTCAATAAAGGGAACAAAAGAAAGCTATAACCTATAAAGCTAATTGAAATGCTAATGTCTTTGGAGAAGTCCTGAGCAAAATTTTTCAGCAGCAAAGGAAGTCTATAAAAGTTAAGACCCCCAGGGTCCCAAGGAAACTGCTATGCTCCCAGCAATGTGCACATTGGAGGGGGAGAGACATTGAAAATGGGAATGTTCCAGCTTGATGCAAAGGGAAACAAGGGACTCCAGCAATACAGTGTTCACTGTTGACAGGAGACTAGGAGGACAGTGACCTGTAGTAATGTGGACCAGAGCACTTTCCCCCCATCAAGATACCATCCTGATCACCCACAAAGAACCTTGGGTCTCATTCCAGTGGGTAAAAAACAGTAATTTTTCTGGTAAACATGAGACTTAATTGCACTGGAATAAGTGCTTGTTAGGGACATGTCTGAAGGTGCTAATGACTTCTCACAGCATCAGCAATACCAAATTATAAAGGGTCAATTGACTTACAAATCTCTTTGCAAGCCTCCCTCTCTCTCTCTCTCACCTGGCAACATAAATTTACAAGTTCTGGTTCTAGGAGCAGGCCTACAAACTGCATTAAAAGATCCAAGCAAGCCACAACTTCCTAACAAAGGAAAGCCATGAAATATCCTTGAGGTGAGCCAGAGATATACAAAAAGTTATGGTAAGATTGTGGCCTAACATGATTCCAACATGTTTAAACAATGTCCACTTATGTAAAGAGAAGAGAGCATTTTTGCCACCAATTAAAAGATTTTAAAATAAAGGCACCAGGATCTCAAGGTTACAGATGTGTCCAGAATTTAAGATTTATAAATCCAGTGGTAAAAGTATATATCCCATAGTACCTAATCTGTAACTCCCTCATCAATATTCCTGATGCATATACTTGGTTTAAGTTTAAAAAATGCCATTTATTGCATCCCAATAAATAAAGACTTGTAAAAACTCCTTGCATGCATTGTGTTAAAAAGTACAAGTTTTGTTCAGAAATCTTCAGGCAGTAAAGCTCCACAAGAAACATTTGCAGACTAGACCCTTTGACAAGTAGGCATGCCAAAGAACAAAAAGGAACTCAGGATTCTTTTGTATAGTGAGCTATTGTTAACTGCCAATAACAAATTTTGAATTGATAGCCAAACCTCTATTATATCTGGCCATAAAGAAAAAAGAAACATTAAAATGGATACCAGAATATACAATTGCTTTTCAAATTTTAAAGGCAAATTAATACCAGTGCCAGCCTTGGGCTCCTTAATACCATCAAAAATTAACTTATCTGTCCATAAAAAAACAGAGCATGACATTCAAAGTACTTGCATAAGTCTTTTGGAAAAAATATGTAAACAGTGGCTTATTTGTCAAAAGAGTTTGATTCTGTAGCCCAAGGATGGCCCATTGGCCTAGGACAGTGGCAACCACCTGTGAACACTTATGAGAAATAAAAAGTTTACTTTGAGCTCCCAACTTGTCCTTACTGTATTGGAGCAAAAGGGGGACAATGGTTCAGAATGGAGAAGCTAGGTCACTATCAGGCAGTGCTGCTGGACAATCTTGAGTGTCATTCATCGCACAAAAAGCAAGATATTCAGCAGCAAATACTGCCTCTCCTGCCAGGTACATCAGCACAAATGTGGGATTATTTGCCCTTATAAGGGCCCTCCAGCTAAAAACAAGGCAGAGTTACCCACCTGCACAAACTACCATATGTTTTTGCTGATTTGCATGCTCACAAAACAATTTGAAGAGAATAGTCAAAGTAACTGCAGCCAGCAAAAACATAAAGCTTATAAATCTAATTTTTAAGTTGTTAAATGCAGTAATGCATCCCAATATATTAGTCATCCCCTGCAAAGGACATCTATCCATGAATAATAAAAGGTTCAGATGAGGAAAATTATCAAATAGATTTACAGGCCTGCCAAAAGTCCTTGGAATCTTGAAGTACTTGCTAGTATTTATGTACAATTTTACTAAATAGTTAAAAGCCTTTTCCTTGTTGAACTAAAAAGCACAAGTTGTAAAATGGTTACTTAAAAAAAAAATCCTTGATTTGGAGTTCTGATTTCTGTTCAAAGGAATAGACCAGCTTTCATAGCAAAATTAAAAGTGTTTCAAGACTCTTCAGTATCAACTGGTGCCTGCATTCTAATTACCAGCCACAGTCTACAGGAAAAACAGAATTTGTGAATTAAACTTTAAAAGACAGCCTCACCAAAATCTGCTTGAGAAATGGGACAAAGCTCTACCTGTTGCCCTCTTGAGAATAAGAGTAGCACTCTGAAGTGGGCTGGGTTTTAATCCTTTAAAATAACATTTAGAAGGCCATTTCTAAAGGTTAAATAAGCAGGTAACATGCATCCCAGTTCAGAATTAACTACAATTCAATATGTAAAGTTCTTAAGTACAACTTTAGATGAAATTAATAATTAAGACTCTAATGCTTTAAATTCCCCACAGGTGTACCCCCTACACCATTACCAGCCTAAAAATTAAGTCTGGGTCTACATCTAAAACAACCAGTATCTCCAGGTTCAATTAAATTCTAAATGGGCAAGGCCTTATTTAGTGTTACTTATTACTTATTTTTTTAAAGTTGCAGGAAATAAAGCCCTGGAATTCACCATACCAGAGTCAAGTTACAACTTTTCCCAGGTGAAGACACACTTACTGTTAAACAAAGACTGTAGTAACAGTAAATCCTCCAGAAATACTGTTATGGTTATAGACTCTTTTCAAACCATACTTACAATATTCCTAATTGTTATGTCTACTCTTTTCCTAGACAAATACCTCTTATCTCTATGTACTCAAATAATAACTCAAGTATGTATGAAACACCTTTCATCTTCCAAAACTCTGGCCAAGAATGATCCATGATGACTTGAATGTACGGGATATAAGGAATGTTTCTATTAGAGAGAAAAAGAAAGTAGTTTTGTCCTAAATATCTGGTTGTTTCAGAATGTGGGACAAAAACCTGAATGGAGGAAGAAAGTTGCAGAAAGTTCACAGAAAGGGAAATTTATTTCTGTGGTCAAGGTAGGAAAATGGTAAAGGCTAGTCATATCACCACTTAATGGTAAAACCTCACAACTTAAAAGTGGTTTTTCAAAACAAAATGCCAATAAATATTCTGGCTGCCACCAAAGGTGGTACTTGTGCTCTGATTAATGTTCAATGCTGTATGAATGTGCCTAATAATTCACATAATGTAACCCTTTTCATCTTCCAGAACTCTGGCTAAGAATAATCCATTCTACCCCAAAAGAAATTGAAAATATCTTTAAGTTATGTCAAATGTTTCACCAGATAACCCCTTAATTACTTCACCCCAATTGTCAGCACAAAGCAGCCAGACCAACCAATGGCCAATTCCCAAGACTGTAAATGAATATTATTTTAAGGGGGAAATTATAATGGTTACTTTTAAAATATAATCTTAAACTGTAAGCAAGCAAGAAATTGTAAAATATTACCTTTAAAGCTGGAGACAGCATATAATGGAAGTGCCTATTCTCACAAAGGGGCAGTTTGTAAATGTAAAGTTTGTAAACATATCTAAATGTAAAGTTTGCACCTTTCCCAGGTGTCACCTAGAAAACAGGAGGTAATATATTACTGAAGTTCTCCAAAACTGTTGCATGTTAACTAAAATAATTGACTCCTTTTGTCTCTAATGGGTTTAGCCAATTAAAAATCAATGGGAGACTGCCCCAAACTTCCCAGATAGATAGGCCTTTTGTCTATCACTCTTGTTGCATGTTGGCTGAACGACTATCTCTTTTTATCTCTGAACCTGGGTATAAAACTCAATTGGAGAAACACTTCAGGGAGGCAGATTTGGGAAAATTCCCCCTGTCTTCCCACTAAACTAAACCATAAACTAAGCCATATTTTCCTCTTCAGCCTGGTTCAGTGTGACTTCTATTAGCTGCACCAAGCAACAAACACATATTTGGGAAGTGTCCCTTCTTCAATTTTAGTTGGTATTGTGTTGAATCTATAAATCAGTTTAGGTACATCAAATTAAACTCTTTAGGCAAAAATCAAATTATGCCATTTAGCTCTGACTGTTTTTCTACCCATAGCCATCCATGGACAGCACAGATCCCTTGAATCAGGCTACATTTCCATACACCAGAGTACATTTGGCTCCTATACTTACTAGTGTTAACATTTTCTGTTAGTTAGTAGGGAACCAGTAAATTATTACTTCTATATGTAGTCTCTGATCCCAGGGATCCTTAGCTATTTTTTTGCATCTTTGGAGCTTGACCTCCCTCCTAAGGAATAGGGAAAGGGGCTTGCCATGACTCCTGGGAGAGGAGAGGTTTCTGACTTCCTTTCTCCCTCAGAGGATTGGGAGCTCACTTTAGTAATCTCTGGCCCCTAGGCAGTTTGCTCCATAGTTTTACTAGGACTCTATCTGGTTGCTTATCTATAGTTTCCATTTCTGTGCCTACAGTAATGAGATTCACCCACCTCTGCTTAGGGGATACCCAATTACAGCAGTAAATCTCATGGGAGCCTTTCCCATTGCCCTTACTCCCACCCCCTTCTATGCAGCCTCTCCACCTCCCTGAGGTCAGCTATGGCCTGAGCAGCAAGGAAATATGCTGTTCTACTAGCAGACTTAGAATAGACATGAGAGGCCCATAGTAATGGTTGACAGCACCATGCAATACCATGTTAGTGTCAGGACCTATAAAAACTATGGCATAAATGGTGTGTTTCATTCCAAGCCCCCTTAAAATGTCTTGTAGCTCCTCCATAGTTTTTCAGTTGGGGATATTGTGTGGATATATCCCCTTCATTGGGTCATGCAGCCTTACATATGTCAATCAGCCACACCAATAAGGAGGTGGTTCTCACATTGGCTGAGGTAGCACACAAGCATTTTCATAGAGAAGGGTGGGTGGAAATAGATGCCAATTTACTCATCTCTACCCCCAGAAAGCACTTATTCCCTCTGTTCTGTTGCCCCATAACCTCAGAAGCCATTTGGATAGGGACTCCCCAGATATTGTCTATACTGCTGCCCCAAATTTTCCATTTATGCCATGGTACACTTTTATAATAATACATAATTTCTGTTCAGGAGACTGGAATAGCTGAGACCAGGCAGTTGATCTTGTGATGCCTTCCATTTCTGTTGTATTATGGGGCATACCTGTCAGGGCTCATCTTCCTCCACCTCCCATCCTTCCTCCCCTTCCAATTCTGGGGGGAGTCTATGGGTCCCATGTTTGGGGTCCCATCTGGAGTAGCTAAATTCCTCCAGACTTGAGCCCCAGGAAACTTACAGCCATTGACTTGGTCATATCTGCATGCCTGAGTCTTTAGCTGATTGTCCACTCAGAGCAGGTGATCAGTTAAAAAGTCCTTCATTTCCACCTGGGCATATCTCTTTCTAGTTTTACTTTCTCCTCTAAATGGCATGCAGTAGCTTTCACTGCTTGTTCTGTCTTGGTAGTCATCTGTGGGGCTTCTAAAAGGGGCCGTGCTATGACTGCCAGTATTTGCAGTCCCTTTTCTTTTTTCTCAAATTTAATTATCCTGTATCCACTGCAAAACAGTTAGCAGCCCTGCCAATTTCTAGGGCATTCCCATACTGTCAAAGCAGCCCCATTCATCCAGGAGGGCATCTACTCCTCCTCACATGGACGATAGGGGCAATTTGGGATTGCCTCCATGGATTTTCCCTTCTCAGGACCCAGACCCACTATGGCCAGTGGCTTTTGGGCCTGCTGCTTGGCTCACCAGTTGTTCCAACACAGCTTAGCCCTAAGACTGAAGGGCACACCAGGCAGAGGAGATATTTTAATTGGGACTTTACAGGAGATGATGGTTTCATGGTTGTGGCTGGCTATGGAAAGTGAAAGACAAAGAAAAGAGAAAGAGAAGTGCCAGAGGAGGTGGCTTAGAAAGAGGTCCACAGGGTGTGACAAATGAAATTTCAGCATGGTCTCATGAGGCCTGGGAATTAACACTGATCAAGGGAAGGGAGTTTTACTTCCCCTCACCCATGGGGGATTGGTTGGCCTTGACATCTGTCCCATTCAAGTCGGTGGCTGCATGCACTGAAAATGGAGGAGGGTGTGGGACTGTGGAACCTCACACACCCACACCCAGTCCCAACTGATTAATCCAAAAGCTGGAGATTACAACTGTGCTAGTGCATTGTATAGGCTTATCAAATGCATTTTATTACAAACAACATCCTGGGAAGGACGCATGAAAGTTATTATAGTGGTTGAGTGGGAAATGGTGGGTGTGGAATGGTGGGAAAATGATGACAGGAATGGAAAATTTCTATGTATACCCTCATTTATTTCTGGAATTTTAACCCTGTGCACCAAGCAGCTTTCAAGAATATTAATAAAAAAAGCATTGAGAAAAGAATAAATGTCCAAGGAAGGGTATAACAGCAAAATGGGTCTGCACTGCCAACCACAGCACCCACCCTGCATCTGGAGGCACTTTCACTGTGCAGGCCAGTGCAGTAGGATGGCTCCCCACAGCAGAAGATGAAGAAGGTGTGGTGGAAGGTGTCAGCCTGGCAGGACACTGGAGCATACAGCTGCAGCAGGAAGGCAAGTGGTTACCCACACAGGCTGAAGGTCAGCTCCATAGGGCCATGTTTCAAGTCAGCTTAGCCTTAGAACTGAAGATACACTAGGTATGGAGTTATATATGAATTTAATAGGACTTACTTAGAGGAGATAATTTGTTCCACAGCAGTGGAAGCCAGGAAAGATGGAAATTAGTGCTTTGCAAAAGTAGGGGGTGACAGGTGATGGTTTATAAAGGTTAGGACAAGGAGGGTGTAAGAATAGGGTTTAGGCAAGCCCTTGTGACACAGGGTGTGGAGATTTATCAACATTGATCAATGGAGGGCAGTTTCAGTGCTCTGTTTACAATATATTTTCCTCCCCTGGGGACATCTGATGAATTTTAACACCTGTCCCAGTCAAGTAGGAGTCTGTGAAATCACTATGGAGGGGAGGTGTCCAGGCCCTGGGTCCCCACAGCCTGGCAGCCCCACCTGCACCAGCCATGCCAGCTGTCCATCCAAATTGCTAAGAAAATGCTCACTGTGCAGGCACCACCCCAGGGCCTCCTCCATGAACCACAGCTCCTCTAGACCTGCAGAAGTGGATGCCATGGGAAAGACATGAGATTCAGACATGCAGAATGTCAGGTTTGCTGAGGGAACATAGAGGGTGCAAAGGCAGACTGCCACAAAGTGTCCAGACATCAGGATGAGGAAAAAGATACCAGAAGACAGTACTCAACAGGAAGGAGAGATGTGAAACAATTTGAAGAGAGAGGTGAGAAGGCAGGACAAATGGTATGAGCAGGCCTAGGGCCCACCCCTTCTACACATATCTGGCATACTCATCTTCACTGCCTAGAAATTCAGGGGCAGGGCCCAGGGTTCCACACAGGCACAAGGAGCTTCTCAGTTCTCAGAGTTAGTGGGCATTTATAATTCATGAATGACTATGGTGAATTGTGGAAGTTAATGACATATAACTGCAGGAATATTTGAATATTTAACTAAACTAGACTATGTTAACTACTTAAAATGTATGAATCCTATGGAATGAAATGACCAAGAGTCAAGGATGATGGGAAATTTGTCTGTGGAGGAAACAAGGCATAAGCTACACAATATCTCCTAGGGTACTGAAGTTTCTTCTAAAACATATATGTATACAAGCATAAAAGGATGTGAAACTAGGGTCTGATAAGGAGAAGGAAAGAGAAATTGCTCTCTACATGGTTCCCAATATGTGGCCCCTCCTAAATGCTGGTAAGAAACCTTCTTTAGCCAAGGACAAAGGTCAGGAAGGTAAACAATCTCCCAGGAGGGGGAAGAATATAACCATGGTGCAAAAGCAGCATTGATCATATCTTAGTCTTATAAACACTAATCTTAGTAAAACATCAGGTTTTAGGTCCCTTTAATGAATGTAATAGGGACCCAACATCCTCATGCTATATGGAATGTGTTCTAAAAATCACATATTAACACCCTGCCACCCCTGCACTGCTATTCCTCATGGAAGCACTAGACCTCCAGATTAGCCACCACCAGAGAACCTCTCCTGTCCATAAGTCCCAACACACCTGTGTCTGCTTCTATACCTGGGGTGTTTTTCACTCTCTTGGTAGCAACCCCCCAACCTCCCCAGAGCTATGCACAAACTTGGTCTGGACACTAACAGCTTATTGGACTATTACCACAATTATACAATAGGAATTTAATAATATTCAATGAGAAATGAAAAAATATTCAGTAACATAAAATAAATACAGGAGCAACACATGGATTGTAAAGGATAATCAAAAAGAGCTGGTCAAAAACTTTGTGGAAAGAGCATTCCAGAGAAGGGATTCTGACCCCAGGATAGGGATAACAGCAGATCAGCCAGCTGGGGTGGATAAGTGGAAAGAGCAGTGGACACCTGGAATGTGTCTGTCTATTTCCTGTGGTTTTTGTAGGTTTCTCTTCCTCTGCAGAGAGGCCTGGGAGGGGTTGAATGCCCCATGTGGTTTCTGGAGAGCAGAGGTTCCTGATTGTAATCAAAGGGGCTGGAGAGGTGGCTGGGTGTGTCCTATACTCTGGGACTTGGAGTGAATGGGAAGGCTGGATAGTGTTGCCCAGGTGCCAAAGTAATTTATGTTCCCTCACCTCATCCCTATTGTGCCAGGGAAGGCAGCAAAGTCCAGGTTGGGTGTACCCATGGTGTGCAGGGTTTGAAAGCAGGTGTAAATGTACAGGGGTGGATGGCTGAGAAGGTGTCTAGAGAGTAAGGGGTGTTGACCTGGGCACTAGGAGTGGTCTGAGCACAGCCCATGTCAGGCCTGGGTTTCTTCTGGGTTGCTACACATATGGATATGCCAGGTTGCAGTCATCTGCCTGCCTGTGCTGGAATGGCAGGAGCTAGGGCAGTGGGTGTCCATGTAGGTATTCACCTGTGGCAGGAGGGCTCCAGGTATTCATGGGGAGAAGCCATGATCTGGGCAGTGGCCAAAAGAAGAAGCAAGGGGGCCAAGGGTACTCGATATGATGCAAAAGCCTACAGCACCTGGTATTCCCAGATGGCCTCCTATCCAAATAGTAACCAGGCTCACACGTGATTAGCTTCCAGGATCAGTCAAGAACCAGTGCATTCAGGCAGTATAGCTGTACCAAGGACCACCAGTGCAGGACAGCACTGCCCTACCCAATTCAGTCCCTAGATAGACCCCACTAACCCTAACATTACCCAGCCATCCTGCACAACCCTGTTAAAGCCGTATCTGCCCACACATGCCTGGAATCTGCTTTATCCAGTCCCCTAACTGCAGGGCAACAAGCTGTGACCCTGCTCATCTGGCGCTGCCTTGCAAGAGTAGTGGACTGGACAGAGGGCACAGGGCAGACCAGGGTAAGGAGAAAGCCCAAGTCCTGCTTGCATGCCACACACACTCCCTGCACTGGTGGCCACAGCTCTGCAGGAAAGTTGGTGGAGCATCATACACACTTCAGGCTCCTGGGCAGCCTGTGGGCAGGATTCCTGCTAAGGCCCTTGGGGCACAGAGACTTCCATGCACTTGTCTGTGGCAGCCTTGTGGTGGGTCCTGCCTGGTCACCCCAGAACCCCTCTAGCGCTCACTCTTCCCCTCCCCATCCCCACCTGGCACCACATCTACTAGGCCTCCAGGCTACTGTAGATTCTGACCCAGGCAATCACAAAACTCCCAAAAAGATGTGGCCCAGGGTCATGAGAAGATGATGGGTGCTGTTTCCAAGACTTGCCAAAGGCATCCTACTGGTTCCTACTCCCAGTAGGGTATCAGTTGGGGGTGGAGACAGAGTGTGCTTCTCAGATCTCCCAGGCCTGAGCTGTCCCTCTGCAAACCTCCCCATGGCTAGAGTGACTCCCTGGTCCCTTTGGTTAGTCTGGCTCCACCCACTTGCCACTAAGGAGCCTGAGTGCCAGTGACTCATTCCTCTCCCCTCCCGTACCAACAGGCTAGGAAGACTAGGGTGCTGCCAGACGGGCTGGATCCCAAACCTAAGGACATGGACATAGTCATTCTGGGTCAGTTGCTGGCCAGTGCCCAAGGGACTCATGAAAAGAGACTGGTGAACTGAGCCAGGAGCTCATGCTAGCTCTGGGCCCAGAGTGGAAGACACTGACCTGATGGGAATCAGCTTAGGTGGCCCCAGATGTGCAGTGCTACCACCATGGACTCCACCATGGTCTCTCTTGGGTGCCTTCCATCTGGATCTGCCAGCCACTGCAGGAAGACTTATGGGACCCTTGTTGCATCTGTCTCTCTGTTTCCCAGGCTGCTTGATGGTTTCCCTTTGTCTGCACTGTCTGCAGAATGACCATGCAGAGGTGGTTCATGGAGCCACTAGGTTTCCTGAGAGCACTCCCCACCCACACACTGCCATCATCCTCAAAGGGGTGTGAGGCTGGCTGGGTGGGTCTTGTGTCCTGGGGTCTGGAGTGCATGAGAAGCCTGGAGTGTGGTTCCCAGGTGCCAAGGGAAGGGATGTTCCCTTGTCTCAAATCTGTCATGACAGGGAAGGTAGTGAAGGCTTCTGCTATCCATGGCAGTCACTCCCCTTGTGTGCACAGTTTGAGGGTAGTTGGTGAGGGTTTAGGGGCCAGTGACCCAGAATGGTTCCTGTGGATAGGGTATCTTGGCCTCAGTCATGGGGGTCTCAAGGATCATTTAGAAACCTCAATTTCATGGCCTATAGTTAACAACTTAGAAGAAATAGACAAATTAATTTGAAGGTAGAAACTGCCAAAGTTCACTGAGGAAACAGTGAATAGACCTGTATTAGTTGAGGACACTGAGTTTGTAGTGAAAAACATTCCAGAAAAGAAAACTTCAGGCCCAGATGGTTTCACTGGTGAATTCTACCCAATATTTAATTAACATTGATGTACTATCAATTCTATGCAACCTCTTCTGGAAAATAAATGAGGAACAACTCCCCAGCTCATTTTATTTTGTCAGTTGCACTCTGATACCACAATCAGATAGAGACATTATAAGGAAAAAATGCTTTTAAGAATGTCTTGGTGTGCTGACCCTTGTAGTTAAGGTAGCCATTCTTTTTACATGAAATCATAGGAATGGTGTATTTCTTCCACTTTAGTTTGTCTTCTAATTTGTTTGCTGATACAACTTTGGTAACAAATTCAATCAGTATCTGTCAACAGCCTGGATCTCCATTCCTTCCAGGCCACTCTGGTCTTCAAGGATGTGCATATATTCCTGTAGAATCATTGCATGGCAAGCTATTTCCAGAGATGTGTGTGTTTATTGGATTGAATTGTACTGGCAATTCTTAATACTGTAAGAGATGCCCCAAATGTTACTCCTCTTTTTAATAGAAAAATCAATTTTATTATTTATATACTAAGAAACATATTTGGAAAAGGAAATGTAAAAGTACCTTTGCAGAGAATCAGAAACACAAAAGATGAGGATAAAACATAACAAATACATACAAAATACATGGACAACTCTAAAACATTGCTTTGGGTAATAAAGAGTGTAAAAATCAATGAATGTGAGGTTTACTTGCCCAAGCCCATGGTGCTCTGGAAAAACATATTGCAGTCTGGTCTCCTTATTCTAAGTTCTGCTTGTCATCAGGGGGATTAGGTGAAAAGGGGTCCAGAGTAAGAATAGGACATGCTTTCTTGGAGAGGAGGGTGCAAATCAGCCACATATTTAATTATTTTATTCAAAGCATAGCCCTTTCATTTGAATCATCTCATATATAGTATGTGGTCTTTGCAGGTTGCTGGTCCTGGTTCAGACTGTCCATGAATATCATGTTCTTTGTTTAGGTTCAAAACATGATTTTGATGACTGTGCTAGTTTGGATGTATTATGTCCCCCAAAACACCATATTCTTTGATGCAATCTTGTATTAGGGTTGGTTTGGTTGGAACCTAATAATTGAGTGTTTCCATGGAAATATGACTCAATCAACTGTGGGCCAGACCTTTGATTGGATCATTTCCATGGAGGTATTTACCCCTCCCATTCAGCATGTGTCTTAATTAAATCACTGGAGCCATATAAAAGAGCTGACAAACAGAAGGAATGCAGTACATCTGCAGCCAAGTGATATACTTTGAAGATGTATCTTAAAGAACATACAGGAGCCAGGAGTGGAGCTGGAACATGACCTGGGATCAGCAGATGCCAGCCCCATGCCTTTCCAGCTGACAAGGTTTTTCCTGATGCCATTGGCCTTCTTTTGGTGAATGTATACTTGTGTTGATTGCTTCATTTGGACATTTTCATGGCCTTTAGACTGTAACTTTGTAACCATATAATTCCCCTTTATAAAAGCCAGTCCATTTCTTGTATTTTTCATAATGGCAGCATAAGCAAACTGGAACAATGACATTCTTGACTACAGTACTTGGTATTAACCCAGTGGGCCTGCCTGGGTTGTCACTCTACATTTATGAACCAATTCAAACACCAAGGCTTCTATATTCACAGATACTTGTGGAGAAGCATTGCTGTCATTAGCTTTTGGATTTAACTAACACCGTCTCAATTTTAAATTGCTCTGATGTTTCAGACAAGGCTGAGACACTGGGCTCCTCCATGCACTAGCATGATAAGTGCTGAAGGGAACCTCAGCAAATTAAAACAATGCAGCCCTTAATATGACACTGGAGAATGTTTTTAAAGAAAAGAATCAAATAAAAGGAAATTTTTTTATGAAGGAATTACTTAGGTGAGTGTTTAAAAAAGACAGTGGCTGTTAGTTATTCAAAGTCTTTTGTTCAATAGACAGCTTCAAGCCAAGAGGTTGAGGTAGTGTCATTGCCTTGAGCATTAACAGTTTCCATTTCCAGCTTTCTTTCTCTTTTCCTTCCTTCCTTCCTTTCTTTCTTTCTTTCTTTCTTTCTTTCTTTCTTTCTTTCTTCCTTCCTTCCTTCCTTCCTTCCTTCCTTCCTTCCTTTTTCTTTCTTTCTTTCCTTCCTTCCTTCCTTCCTTCCTTCCTTCCTTCCTTCCTTCCTTCCTTCTTTCTTCTTTCTTTTCTTTTCTTTTCTTTTACCTGAGATAATGATTTCTGGTCTGCCTTGAACTCATACTGACTGTGTTGTCTTTTTTTTCCATGTAAAATAAGTTTGTTCTCTAAAAGGGTTCAAGTTTTGGTTTTAAATCAGGCTGCACACCTCTCATCAGTCTGACATCTCTCTCACCATGTCAAACTGGTTTCAGCTAGCATTACTTCATTAATCCAAAAGAAAAAAAAAGCTGTTGTAATTTTGAGGAAAAAATCCAGTTCTGAGAGCAATTGACATTAGTCTGCAATGTAAAACAAAATATGGACTAATGTTTCATGTTGCTTTATACACCTTTCTCATTCAGAACCAGGAATATACTTTTCCTAACTCAGGCAGGCAGTGATACTGATGGACACTGCGCGTGCACACGTGCACACACACACACACACACACACACACACACACTCCCCCCAAAATAACAAAAATCAGAGTACATTAAAGGAAAAGTTTTGTTATGGTATGAGCAAAACCCTTGGAGTCTACAGTCTATCTAAGCTTGGAGGGTATGTTAAAGGAATCTGTTGTTAAGTTCTGAAATAAAGTAGTGTGAATAGTACCATCATCTTTCACTTTAAAATCCTAGAAGTGATTTCAAAAAGCATTATTTTGTTTTGTTTTTTTAGGGGCAGGGAAGGAGAGAATCTACAGATTTGCATGTAGCTAAAACTCAAAACAACTCCAGCAATAGGAAATAGGCAGTTCACATAGCTGGCCAACATCTGAGGTATCATAAGCATGAGACAAGTTCCCAGTTCATTCCTACTGTCCTAGCTGATCCTAACAAAATGGGAGGTTTATGACTCTGCACAGTAAATTCCAGCAGGACAAGATGACCCTAAGCCTGTATTCAGAGCCTTCTTTAGAAGCAGATCATTATTAAATATGTAATATTTAGGTGAAAAGAGTGCAAGAGCCCCTTGTGGTGCCCTTCAACTTGCTTTGTCAAAGCCAACCAGTCACAAGTGCCTCCCATAAAAAGCAGAAAAATATCTTGTCTAGATAAGCACATTGAACCCAGCAAAGAATCTGCAAAAGTAACACTGCACCACCTCACAAGCAACACAATTCCTATGCTACTCATGTGGCCCTGTGTTTCTCTTCTACCTGTTATGGCCTGTGGACACATACTCACTAGGTATTGTTGGTTTTGAACCAGCAATTTTTTTTAAATCTCAAAAAAGAACCTGGTAAGAAAATAACAAGGCAATCAGTGGTTAAACTGAACTGTACATATAGAGGGCAGTTTGGAAAATACCTATCACAGACATACCTATCTCAAGTCCAAAATAATTATGTCTTTGCTGCTACTCCTTTGACCACTCCTGAAAATTCAGAGTAGAAATCAGTCCTACAACAAAAATGTTAAACTACCAGAATTCTCTGACTTCTTTAGACAGAAAATCAGAGTAATGCTACAGCCCACAATTCTATGATATATAGAAAGTATGATAACTCTGCCTGGACAACTTGAGTGGTGGCCTGTGGTCTTCCCCTTCAGAAAACAAGTTTCTAGGATACCTACTTAGCTTCATTGGTTGGAAAAGGGAAGAATAACCCTCTCAGCTAAGTTCTCTGAAAAAAGAGACTCCTCTTAAATCCCATTTCCCCACTAATTTACCAAAACAAAAATCAAAACAAAAAGGCTCTTGGCTACTTTTGCCTAGCATTGGATAGGATTTTCAGGAAAAGAAACTAACACAACCACCCCATCATAAGTAAAGACTAAAAACCACCTGGGGCATATAATATATATGCCACTGCTTTTTTTTAATTCCTAAAAGTGCCCAGGTGGGCTTTAGGTTGCCAGACTGCAAACATATCTACAGCAACAAAAGCTTCTTCTATTCCTTCTACAACTTGTATCAGGGAGTGGGGGAAAGGAGAGAAGAGAGAGAAAATATACCGTTCCCCCTCCCATCAAAAATAAAGAAAACAAAAGAAAAGAGAAAAGAAAAGAGGAAAAGAAAAGAGAAGAAAAAAGAAAAGAAAAATCCCACCACAGGGAGATCTATATGCCAAGCATAATGGAAGTGTGCTCCCCAAACAGATGGTTTTGCACAGGCTAATGTTCTGCTGGTTTTCCATAGAGACCTATTTTGAAAAAGTTAAAAAAGACAGGGGATTTTGAAATAATTCAATCCTGGCAGAAATTCAAACTCCAACACTGGGAGCAAAATCATCCTTCACTGAAGTAACCCCTTTTTCTATCTCCTTTTCTTAAACATTTTATTTGTGTTATAGAGGGATTTCTTTTTTGTTTGCTTTTTTCTGATCATGAGGAGAGTGGTTGAGGAGTACTGAATCCATCACTACTCTGATGACACAGTTATGATTCCAGATTCACATTTCCAGGTACCAAGAATTCCCTCTAAATGTCACAATCGAGTCAGACTTTGTTTACATTACCTTCTACTGAACACAGCAATGCCGGTTGGTGTCTCTAAAGCATAATCACATCTTAGGTCTGTATTTCTCCAGGTAAAGCAGCTGTTTGGAATTGAATGCTCCCCTTCTTTTTTGTCTTATAAACTAAACTGCATCTTCATACTTCATTCCACATTCGCTCAAAGCAGGTGAACCAGCACAGGTGCCCTTCCCAATCCTGCAACACAATGCACGGCTCTTCACGAAATCTGGTTTTTAATAGGTTTAGCCAATCATCTACTATCTGATTAGGAAGTGGAGCTCCATCATCAAATGGCCAATCAAGAATGTGCATTCCTTCTTTTTCAACTGGAGCTTTATCTTATGTAGCATCACAAACTGGAACCAAGGTTGTTACCCCATATTTCTTAAGTTCCTCTGTGAACTTGTTGAGGGTAGCATTGGTAGGGTTGTGAGTTATCAGAAAATGCATGTTCCTGTAGGAGATCTCCACAGGTGCTGGGCTGTTCATTATGGCAAATAAAAAGTGTATGCGTGCCTGTGTGAGTGTGAGGGGAAAACGGGGCAGAGGGGCAGGGAAAATCAATAAATCTTGAAATGTTTCACAGCAGAAAACATTAAAAAGACTACTAAAATGCCTATTATGAACCAGTGTTTTCTCTATTCAACTTGTTTATTCCTTAAGAAGCTTCTCTCTTCAAGATACGCAGAAAGATTTAGAATCCACTTGAATCCAATTTCAACTCGGGCCTCAATGACTGTAGATGGATACATTCAGACTCCAAAAAAATCCAACTATGTATAAAATGTAAGCAGCCTTTACTACATTTAGGCACTAGTGAGTCAAGTTAAAAGTGTAGATTGCTTTCCACTTTTGTTTACTTGATGCTTAACTTTATTGGAGTCATTAAAAGAAATATGCTTGCAATTAAAAAAAAAAAACAACTATTTCTGAGGCCAGTCTCGGTGTCCAGAGTCTTCAAGGCAATGTTAATTATGGCACATGGAACCTCCAAGCTCACTTGTCAGTGGAAATACTGTGCTGAGCCTGGCAGAAGTCTGCCCTCTGGCTCAGAATCGCCATAAATGTGCAGCGTATATTCCAAGTAAAAATGCTGGCAAGCTGGGGACTGGGTATTGAAGTCCGTGGCAGCTGGAGCGAGAAGGAGCCTCTCTCCTCAGTCACCTCGGTGGTGGCAGTGGCGGCGGCGATGACTTCCCCCCAGTCTCGGCGCGCGATACCCGGACGCCGCTGTGGCGCGTGTCCACGAGTCTGTCTTGGTGCTGCTGCTGCTGTGGCCGCCTCTGCCTCTCCTGCTACCACCGCTGCCCCCTCTGCTGTTGCTGTCCTGTGGCGTTACCTTGCGCCATGCCTGGCTGCCGCTGCCACTACAGCCGCTACCGGACAGAGGACTGTTACAGCCCAACCGATTGCCATGACTGTGTTGTCTTAGCACAGTTGAATAGAACTAGAAATCAATGACAGAAATTTAAGTGGCATTTCTCAGAACCATGGAAGAGCTTTTGATTTCCTGGAGCCATGTGGAGCTAATCGTCTATTTGAAATTTCACCTGTGCTCTATGTTTTTATGCCAAGGGTTACATACCCAGGGGTTCTCTCTAGTGTCATTGCTTCCATACATTTTAAACTAAAACTGAACAAAGATGGCCTGGTTGTAAAAAAAGAATGATTCCTGTCATGGTCTTCCATCATCCTACGTGCCCATTCATCTTTGTCTGCACCTAAAACATGACTGGATCTTTAACAGTACTTTTACCCATATTTATATTTTTCCTATAATTTTATAGAGATATATTCACATACCATACAATTATCCACAGTGTAGAGTCAGTTGTTCATGGTGTCATCATATATTTGTACATTTATCACCACAATCAGCACTTGAGCATATTGATTACTAAGAAAAAGTTTTTTGGTGAATAATAAAAAGATAGTAAAAAGGAAAATAAAATGTCATACAACACCATGTAATAGTAAGGACAGAAAACAACACCATGACCAAGAATCCCATATACCTCCCCCACATTCCCTCTCATATACACTCAACTTTGGTACATCGCCTTTGCCACATCCAGTGGAAGCACATTACAATGTCACTGCCAATTACAGACTCCAGTGTGCTTTGGCTGTGTTTTTTTCCCAAATACCATCCCTTTTAGAAAACTCTGCAAGGTTGACCTTCATTTGTGCTACCACAGGTAAAAACATTTTATATTTCTACATTTAGCAAGTCATTGGCCACTCCAGTTTTTGTCAAGTTACACAGTCCATCTCCATCATTCATCATTACTTCTGGTGTCATACACTTCTCTATCCCCACCTTCAGCTTCACTCACAGATATTTTTGTTCCATATACTTAAAAATTGTGTTACCTTCATACATTAGTATGATATCTATTTCTGGATCTATACAATCAATCCTGCTGAATATTCTGTAGTCCTTCAGCATCAAATGCCCAATCTCTACTCTCTTTCTAGTTCCTGGCAGCCTCTGTTATCAGCTTTTAACTCTCAAAATTCTCTCCTTAATGTTAGTTCATATTAGTGTCATCATACAGTATTTGTCCTTTTATTTCTTGCTAACTTCACTCCACATAATGTCCTCAAGGTTCATCCACCTTATTATATGTGTCATGTCTTTGTTCTATCTTAGAGCTGCATAATAGTCCATCATGTATATACCAGTTTGTTTATCCACTCATCTGTAGTTGGACGTTTGGGCTGTTTCCATCTCTTGGCAATCATGAATAATGCCACAATAAACCTCAGCTTATAAATGTCTGTATGTGTCTTAACTTTCAGTTCCTTTGAGTATATACCTAGCAATGGAATAGCTGGGTCATATGGAAGATCTAAACTTAGATTCCTGAGGAAATCCCAAACTGTCTTCCAGAGTAGTTGTGCCATTCTACATTCACACCAGCAATGAATAAGTGTGCCTATTTCTTCACATCCTTTCTAGCACTTGTAATTTTCTGTTGTTTGTGTAATGGCCACTGTGGTAGGTATGAGATGATATCTCATTGTGGTTTTGATTTGCATTTCCCTAATAGCCAGTGAAGTTGAGCATTTTTTCATGTTTTTGAGCCATTTGTATTTCTCTTTAGAAAAGTGTCTGTCCGTGTCTTTTGCCCATTTTTTAATTGTGTTGTTTGCCTTTCTGTTGAGTTCTAGGACTGCTTTATATATTCTGGATATTAAACCCTTATCTGATATGTGGTTCCAAATATTGTCTACCATTGTATAGGCTGCCTTTTTACTTTTCTAACAAAGTCCTTTGATGTACAAAAGTGTTTGATTTTGAGGAGATCCCATTTGTCTATTTGTTCTTTGGTTACTTACCATTTAGGTGTAAGATCTAGGAAACCCCCTCCTTTCACAAGATCTTTAAATATTGCCCTACATTGTCTTCTAAGAGCCTTATGGTCTTAGCATTTATGTTTAGGTCTTTGATCCAATTGGAGTTAATTTTCATATAATATCCATTCTTTTGGAAATGGATATCCAGTTCTCCAAACACCATTTATTGAAGAGACTGTCCTGTCCCATTTGCTTTGGCTTGACTGCCTTATCAAAGATCAATTGTCTGTAAATGTGAGAGTCTATTTCTGAACACTGAATTTGATTCCCTTTGTCAGTATCTCTGTCCTTATGTCAGCAACATGATGTTTTTAACACTGTAGGTTTGTAATATGCTTCAAAGTCAGGTAGTGTGACACCTCCCACTTTGTTCCTCTTTCTCAAGACTATTTTGCCTATTCAGGACACCTTGCCCTTCCAAATAAATTTGGTTATTGGTTTTTCTATTTCTGCAAAGTAAGTTGTTGAGATTTTAATTAGTATTGCATTGAATCTATAAATAAGTTTAGGTAGAGTTGACATCTTAATTATATTTAGTCTTCCAGTCCATGAACTTGGTAGGTTCTTCCATGGTTTTAGGTCCTGTTCAGTTTGTTTTAGCAGTTTATTGTAGTTTTCTTTAAACATGTCTTTTGTATCCTTGGGTAAGTTTATTCTTAAATACTTGATTCTCCACCAGGCTGACTGCTCCAATGTCTGGTCTCAGTCTATTTATGGTTGGAGATTTTTTTCAGGAGCCTGAACTTTTCAATCAGAGCTCCAAGTACAGTTCTCCCTCCTGGTTCCCAGCATTGAAGGCCCCTCCTCCCTTGGGACTGTGCCTGGCCAGGAGGGGTGCAGGCACCCTGGCCACAAGAACTCACAGATTTTGCTGATTTCAGCTGCTCTGCACATCTGTGAGTGTTGTATGAAGCATGCCCAAGCTCAAATTCCTCTGTGGTGTCTGTTTCAGATAGTTCCTGGCTTTCTACCAACTGTCCCAGAGCAGTAACTAAAACACCCCTCACCACTCTGCTGTCTTGCCCTTCCTGTACTTGCATATTTTTACTGAAAGATGTAAGTTGCTGTGATGGGATGGGATGAATGCATTTGGTGTATGGAAAGATCATATTTTTCTGGGGTCCATGGTGTGGAATGTCACTGTTTAGATACATTATGTCCCTTGGGAAGCCATGTTTAATGCAGTATTGTGGGGGCTGATCTATCAATGTTGAATAAGTGAGGAAATATGGATTTGGTTGTTTCCATGGAGGTGTAGGACCCAGCCTATGCTAGGTGATAACTCTGATTAGATTATTTCCATGAATGTGTGGTCCCACCCATAGAGCACCAGTCTTGATTAGTTTCCTGGAACCATATAAGAGCTCAGAGAGAAGGATATCTGTGCTGCAGCTGAGAGAGACATTTTAGAGACAGCTGCTGACAGCAGATTTTGCTGATGCTTAGAATATAGCAGCCCAGAGTTTATGCCAAGAACCTAAGACCATGGATGCTTTGGAGAAACACATTTTAAGTGGAAAATGGGATCAAACACATGCCAAACACATGTCTTCTGAGCAAAGATAGGCTTTATGGATGCTCACAGCCTTTCTTCAGGGAAGGTACACCCTTGTGGATCCATTTGCATGGACACTGTTATGGCCTTAGAACTGGTAATTTGCAGCCCAGTAAACTCCCTTTGTAAAAGCCAATCCATTTCTGGTATTTTCCATAACAGCAGCATTAGCAAATTTGAATAGACTTTGTTACTAGAGAAGAGGGGTTTTGCTGACTTTGCAAATACCAAATATTTTGGAATGGCTTTTTACATGGATAAGGGGAAGATTCTGGAAGAATTGTGAGGCACTTGATAGAAAAGGCCTAGATGGCTTCAAAGAAACTGATGGTAGGAATATAAACTCTGCAGATAGCTCAGATGAGACTTTGAACAGAAACATTGAATATGATGTTGCATTCCAGCAGAAAGGTGATCCTTGTTTCAAAGTGGCAGAGAATTTGGCAAGATTGAGGCCTGGTGTCGGATGGAAAGCAGAATTTGAAAGTGGCAACCTGGGATACATAGCACAGGAGATCTCAAACTACTTTTGTAAGATGTAGCCTGGTTTCTTCTTGCAGCTTATACTAGAATGCAGGAGGAGAGCAATACACTGAAAAAATGAACTCTCTGGTACATAGAAAGCAGAAACTGATAGCTTGGAATATTGTGGCTTCAAAAAGTTAGATCACAGAAGCTGCAGCCCTACATAAGGATTTGACCAAACATGGAACCCAGCCACCATTTCAGTACAATCCAGGATTGGAGATGTTATCCAGAAAAGATTTATGGAAAATCCTATTGTCTGTTTTTTACCCTTGTATGCTTCATGCCCAGTTTACACTTTTTTTTGTGAGAACTGTGTTACTGGAATCACTGCCAGTCTGCCCTGGAGAGAATATACTTGGGACAAATTGAAGGAAAATATTCTTTAAGGAAAATCATGGAAGTTGAGGTCTGGAGTCAAGAAATCTCATGCAAGGTGATGAGGAGAGTAACCAATTCATATGGAAAGGGTAAGTGTGCCCAAGAATTACTGTGTAGGTTTTCCACCTCAGTGCTCAGGAAATGCACTGCCACCTAAGGTCTCAGAGAGGGGAGAGCATATTCCACAGGGATTTGCAAGAAACTGGCCACCACTCCACTATTTGGAGAGGGCAGAATATTTGCCCTGGAAAGGCAGATTTCATGCTGCACCCTGATGTTTTTGGAAGGTCAGGCCATGTAGAAGGTGGTCTTCCCAATGCATGGGTATGTTTGAGCATTCATCCTTGTGTTTGGAGAAATAACACTTCTGCATAAGTCTTTGGAATAGGTTGGACTCCTGTTCTCTGAAGCCCCAAGGATACAATATCATTACTTAAATGACTCTCAGACTTTGCAATCTAATGAAGATTTCCCTGAGGGTTTTAGAAACTGTTTTGTTCCTGTGAACTCTGTTTTCCTTTCAGTTTCTACCTATGGCACTGTGAACCTTTTTCCTATGACTGTTCCTCCTCTTTATATTGGCAGCAGATAACTTGTTCTAAGTTTCACAAGTCCACAGCTAGAGGGGAATTTTGCTTTAGGACAAGACAACACCTGTGACTGAATTTGATGGGATCTTGTACTTGCCTATTATTACTGAAAGGATTTAAGTTTCTGTGATGTGGTGTGATGAATGTATTTTGTGCATGGATAGATGATGTATTTCTGGGGTCCAGGGTGTGAGATGTGCCAGTTTGGATTATTATGTCCCCCAGAGGAGCCATGTTCAATGCAATCTTGCTGGGGCTGAACTATTAGTGTTGATTCAGTGGGAAAATTTGGCTTTGGTTGTTTCCATGGAAACATGACCCACCCACCTCTAGGTGATAACTCTCTTTAGATTATTTCCTTGGGGGTGTGGGCCTATCCATATAGTGCTGGTCTTGATTTGTTTCCTGGAGCCCTCCCTATAAGAGTTCAAACAGAAGGAGCTCAGTGTTGCTGATGAGAGAATTTTAGACACAACCACTGAAAGCAGACTTTTGCTGATGCTTTGGAGATACTAGCCCAGAGTTTTCCATGAGAAGTTAAGCCAAGAGACATTTTGGAGAATGCCATTTAGGAATGCAACCTGGGAGTGAGCAGTTGCCATCCATGTGTCTTTGGAGCAGAGTTTTTTGGATGCTAACAGCCTTTCTTCAGTGAAGGTACACCCTTTGTGATACCATAACATAGGTACATTTTTGGCTTTAGAATTGGAATTTGTAGCCAAATAAACCCCCTTTATAAAAGCCAATCCATTTCTGGAATTTTGGCAAGCAGCAGGTTTAGCAAAATGGAATAGTTTTTTTTTTTACCAGATGAGAGGAATTTTGCTGCCTTTGCAAAATAGCAAACATTTTGGAATGGCTCTTTACATGGATAAGGGGAAGATTCTGGAAGAATTGTGAGGAGCTTGATAGAAAAGGCCTAGTAGGCTTTGAAGAAACTGATGGTAGGAATATGGACTCTAGAGAAAGCTCTGATGAGACTTTGAACAGAAATGTTGAATATGATGTTGCATTCTGGCAGAAAGGTGATCTTTGTTCCAAAGTGGCAGAGAATTTGGCAAGATTGGGTCCTGGTGTCAGACGGAAAGCAGAATTTGAAAGTGACAACCTGGAATACATAGCTCCAGAAATCTCCAAACTACATGTGGAAGATGTAGCCCAGTTTCTCTTTGCAGCATATAGTAAAATGCAAGATGATAGAGTTAAGCTGAGAAATGTACTCCTAGGTACTACAAAAACAGAAACTGATAGTTTGGATAATTCTGGCTTCCAAAAAGTTAGATCTCAGAAGCTACAGCCCTACATGAGGATTTAACCAAACATGGAACCCAATCACCATTTCAATACAAGCCAGGATTGGAGATGTGGTTATCAGATAGGATTTGTGGACAGTCATATTGTCTAATGGTTTTGACCCTTGCATGCTTCATGCCAAGCCAACAATTTTTGTGAGCTCTGTATAACTGTAATCATTGGCAGTCTGGACTGGAGGGAATGGAACTGGGACAAATTGAAGGAAAATATTCTTGAAGGAAAAATCATGGAAATTGTGGTTTGGAGTCAAGAAATCTCAGGCAAGGAGAGTAGAGCAACCAATGCATATGGAAAGGGTCATTGTGCCCAAGAATTAGGAAGCAGGCTCTCTGCCTTGGTGCTCAGGAACTGGGCTGCCACTAAGATTCAGATTTGGGGAAGCACATTCCACATAGACTGGGGGAAACTGGCCACCACCTCACTATTTGGAGAGGGCAGAGCATTGGCTCTGGAAAGGCAGATTTCATGCTGCACATTGATGTTGGAGGAAGGTGGGACCAGGTAGAAGGTGGTCTTCCCAATGTGTGGATATGTTTGAACACTTATACTAGTATTTGGAGAAAAGGGGGCTTCTGCATAAATCTTTGGAAAAGTTTGTGCTCCTGGTTTCTGAAGCCCCAAGGATATAACATTATTATATAAGTGACTCAGACTTTGAATTCTAATATTTTCCTGAGGGCTTTAGAAACTGTTTTGGTCCTGTGGACCCTGTTTTCCTTTCAGTTTCTCCCTATGGCAATAGGAACCTTTATGCTATGGGTGTTCCTCCTTTTTATGTTGACAGCAGATAACTTCTACTAAGTTTCACAGGTCCACAGCCAGAGGGGAATTTTGCTTTAGGACATGACAGCACCTGTGACTGATTTTGATGGGATCTTGTACTTACCTATCGTTACTGAAGGGATTTAAGTTTCTATGATGCAATGGGATGAATGTACTTTATGTATGGAAAGGTCATGCTTTTCTTGGTTCCAGGGTGTGGAATGTGCCAGTATGGATATATTATGTCCCCCAGAGAAGCTATGATTAATGCAATTTTGTGAGGGCTGATGTATTAGTGTTGATTTAGTGGGAAATTTTGGATTTGTTTTTTTCCATGGAAATGTGACCCACCAAAATCTAGGTGATAACCCTGTTTAGATTATTTCCATGGAGATGTGTCCCGACCCATATAGCAAAGGTCTTGAATGGCTTACTGGAGTCCTATAAGAGCTAAGAAAGATCTCAGTGCTGTAACTTAGAGAGACATTTTAGAGACAGTCACTGAAAACAGATTTTGCTGATGCTTCAGAGAGGTTAGCCCAGAGTTTGCCATGAGAAGCTAAGCCAAGAGACATTTTGGAGTATGCCATTTTGTAATACAACCTGGGAGTGAGCAGGTGTCATCCACATGCCTCAGAAATAACAGAGTTTTCCTAGTGATAACAGCCTTTTTTCAGTGAAGGTAACCCCTTGTTGATGCCCTTGCATGGATACATTTTTAACTTTTGAACTGGAAATTTGTCACCTAATTAACCTTATTTATAAAAGCCAATCCATTTCTGGTATTTGGCATAATGGCAGCATTAGCAAACAGGAGCAAAGAATTTGATTGTTTTTCTCTCCTAATTTAATTTGAATTCTGGTGACTATTGGGGAGAAATTTTGCCCAGATGATCAGACCTCCCTTTTTTCATAAATTAAAATTTAGTTAGAAGATCATCATTTAATCTGACTTAGGTGTTTTTGGCAGACATTCTGAGGGTAAGTTAGGAGGTTGTAACTTGATATTTGTCTGTATTTAAAATGTATCCCTAGTGGTCTAAATGAGTCCTGCCAGAACTTAACATTCAGCATTTTAATTTTTCTGCATTTAGACCAGTAGGGGGAGAGACTAGGATACCTTCACCAAAGAATGGTGGATGGTATCCAGAATACCTCTGTCAGCTAGAAAGGCACATGGCTGGAGTCAGCTCTTCCTTTGTTCCTTGGTTCTGGTTTCAAAATAGCTTTCTCCAAAATGTCTCTGGGCTTCTGTCTCTTGTAGTTTCTCTCTCTCCACTCCTCTGCATCCTTGCTTGCTCTTCCAGGACATTTCTCTCTAAGCATCTGGGGGTGCTCTCTTAGCATCTTTGATACAAACTCTGCTTCATCTCTCATTTTAGCATCTTCAAATATGCATTTATTTGCATCTCCAACAATTCAAGTTTCTGGGTCTGTGTGGGATCTCAGCTATCTAAAGGACTCTGGTGATCTAATTAAGACCTACCCTGAATGGATGTGATCATACCTTCTGGGAAAAAAAACAATCAAAAATCTCACCCAAGAAGACTGGATTAAAGACTGTGGCTCTTCTGGGGGTCCAAAACAGTTTCAATCTTGTACAATATCCAAATCCACTAGAGAAAGTTCTGAAAATCAGTGTCAAGGGGGTTGAGAAAGTGGTCTTTCCAGAACCCTAAGAAGTTGAACCAAGATGATTTGCAGCAAGTACATACAAAAGGCCAGGGAAGGATAGAGCAGGAATAGAGTGAGGGTCCAGAGGGCATGGATAGGTCTTGGAAGACCTATGTTAGAGCATAAATGAAAAATACATAAATCTGAGATTTGCACAATATTTATGTGCATGAGAAGACCAAAATCCACATGCAGTAGGAGTTAGAGATACCTATTTTTTTACTATTCTAATTTGCATTTATTTCATTAATAAAGCTAATATTTTTCCACTTCCCATTTGTATTTTTTTCCTATTAACCCTTTTTCATATCATTACCCCAATTTTCTATTACAGATTATCATTTTTCCCTAATTGATTTTAGAGAACACTTTAGGCCTCTACTGCCTCTGCTGTCACCTCCTCCACCAGATCCATTCACTGCTGTGTGGGGAGAGTGAGGCAGGGCTGCTGGGGCCACCATGGAGCATGACTCAGTGAATGAGGACAAGATAATTGAGTTCATGTTGCCAGAGTGTATTTTTGGCATTTTGTTGAAGAAAGCTAGATACCATAAACAGAAAGAATCTTGGAAGATGCTTGACTGCTGTCTTTTTTCAGACTAGTCTGAAAGAGAATACATCCATTCATTCTGGATTTGTGGATCTAAAATATAAAATATTTTCCAGATAATTAATGAAACATCATCTGTGATCATCTCCAGAAAGAGGCCATCAGATGGAAACTATCAAAAAGAAAAAAGACTTATTTAAGACTTTTATATTAAATATTTTACCAGTGCTCTGAATCAGATCAAGTGGAATATGAGAAACATTTTATTTCATGGATGTGTCACTATCAGCATGGACATATTAATTCTTACCTGAAACCCATGTTGCAGCAGGACTTTATTACTGATTTACCAGAGCAAGGCTTAGATCACACAGCAGAAAACATTCTTTCCTACCTAGATTCCAGGTCTCTGTGTGTAGCAGTGCTGGTTTGTAAAGAATGGCAATGAGTGATCTCAGAAGGAATGCTTTGGAAGAAGATGATTGAATTGTATGCACAGATCCTCTATGGAAGGGACTTTCAGAAAAAAATACTGTGGGATCAGTACCTGTTTAACAACAGACTCACAGTTGGCCCTCCAAATTCATTTTGTAGGTCATTATACCCAAAGATTATCCAGGATATAGAGAGTATAGAATCTTAATTGGTGGTGTGGATGACACAAGTTGCAGAGGATTCAGTGACACTCTGAAAATAGTAAAGGTGGCCACTGTTTACAATATGGTGATGAAAAACTTTATCAGTGGCCTATGAGATAATTCTATTAAGATTTGGGATAAAAGCAGCTTGGAATGTTTGAAAATGTTAATGGGACACTGTCCTTTGTCTCCAATATGATGAACATGTCATTGTAACTGGCCCTTCAGTCTCTATAGTAAGTCTGAGATGTGAACACAGGTGAAGTTCTGAATACACTGATCCACCACAATGAGGCTGTATTGCACTTACACTTTAGCAATGGACTCATGGTGACCTGTTTCAAGGACCACTCCATCACCATGTGGGACATGGCTTCTGCCACTGATATCACTTTGTGCCATGTCCTGGTTGGCCACCTCACTACTGTCAATGTGGTAGACTTTGATGATAAGTAAATCATGTGTGCCTCTGGTGACAGAACCATCGAAGTGTGAGGCATGAGTACCTGTGAATTTGTACTCTGAATGAGCACAAGTGAGGCATTGCCTACCTCCTGTACAGGGATCAGCTAGTTGTTAGTGGATCATCAGATAATATCATTAGGCTATGGGATATTGAATATGGCACCTGTGTAGGAGTCCTAGAGGGACATGAAGAATTGGTTCACTGCATCCACTTTGATAACAAGAGGATTGTCAGCAGGGCATATGATGAGAAAATTAAAGTTTGGAACTTGCAAGCTGCTCTTGACCCCTGCAGACCAGCAAGCACTTTGTGTTTGTGCATGTTGGTGGAACATTCTGGTCATGTGTTTCAGCTTCAGTTTGATGAGTTTCAAATCATCAGCAGCTCCCATGATGATACTATTTTGATTTGGAATTTCTTAAATGTGCCTCCCAGTGCCCAGAATGAGATGCACTCTCCCTCCAAAACATACACTTACACCTCCAGATAACAGTCTGCACTTTTATCCACTTCAGGGATTCCTAGTCTTTAACTACTGGCTGCATGGCTACCAAATGCCTAAGGGAGTTCATTTGCAGCTTAGCTAAGAAGCTGTAATTGGTTCTAGATGCTGGGTAGATGCAAAGCAGCCTAACTCTTCAAGTGAGATACCTAGTTTTGAATGATGAAGAGATTAAAAGACTTTGAGCACCATGGGATAATTAACACATGAAACACAATGATTTTTATGTTATTATTTATAAGACATCTGTAGTCACATTTTCATTATTAGCAACATAATCCATAGCCTTCTTATATATGAGTTTAGGAGATGAGGGCCTTCCCCTGTTTCTCTTAGAGTAGACTACATGTTTCTGTTGGTTGAACTGGGGGGGGGGTATTTCCAAATGAATGATTGGGTATATGTGATAGGACAAGTTTTGATTCTCATGGCTTCTTGCTCCATCCTCAGCTTGGATGCTTAGTGCTTGGACTGTCTGAGAGTAAAAACCCAGAGGAAGATAGTTGGTGGCAGATCTACTGACAATGAAACCAGTGGTGAGTAGGGAATTGCTATTTCTACTGAAATTTAAACCTTTCTAAGATATGCAGATTTCCTGTACTGGTCTGGCACATTCTAAGTACACTCATGGGATACTCACATGTTTGAGATCCACTCATGTATACCCAGGACTCTGCTATAATTATAGTGGGTGAGGAAGTGGGTAAGAAATAATCTTCTCTTCACCATTTATACTAATTTATCAAGCCTCTTTAAAGCTGTGTATTCACAGAAGAGATATAAGAGGATTTATTTTCTTCATGCATCCTATGACTTCAGTGTGGAAGTAATTCATTCATTCACTATTTTATTGGTAGTACCATTCTTAGGATTGTGGTGAACCCAAGGGATAGAGATGAGAAATTGCACAACTTAGTCCAATAGGGAGGCAGATGGTTCATGAGGTGAGCTCAATGAATCTAGTGTTATGAATGCTGGGGTCAAGGCTATGCCATGTTCAGGAGAGCACAAGAAAGAGGACAGTAAAGGCAATGAAAAGGAATGTATTTATTTTGTCCAATACTTTTGACAGTTTTGAGAGAATATTTTCACATTTTGAAAAGATGTTTGAAATTCTCATTACTATCTTGTCCCCAGTTAACCATTTTCTTTCTTTTAAAAAATATGTGTACAACTTTGTAAGTGGAAGCAATGAACAGGTAATATTGTTTCCTTATTTTAAGCTGTGCACACAGGTGTGTTGCATGTATAGTAAAATATTAGGACCAGTGAAAATATTTGAAGAACTATAAAGAGAACAGAACAAATAACAAGTCTATTTGTCACTTAACAGAATCAGGATGAGTATACAAGAGATACAATGTAAGCTCCAATTTGGAGGTCCAGGTAATTGTTGAGTATGGGAGGACTTGTACCATAGGAAGAGTCACCCTAGGACTGTCCTTTAGTATAGTAGTCTCGGGGGGCCCTGGTTTTTCCTACTAAACAGCTTACCCTCATATCTCATAATAAAAAACAGAGGTTTTTAGAGGTGAAACAGGAAAAATAATGTTCTGAAGTTCTGTATAAATACTGTACATTTCTGCAGAATTATGTACTTTGCTTCAGTTATATCTTCCATTTTAATGATTAATCGATTTATCACTTTTACTTAACAAGTGTTGGTTACATAGGTATCATCAGCTCATTGGACTTTTCAAAACTTGTTGCATTTTGTGAAACCATTTCCTATACAGAGAACCTGAGGTCATTGCAGTTGCCTCAAATTAGTGAAGTTGGATTTTAAATTTCTATCTTATTGCACATCAGGTATTACATAATTAGGGAGTGCAAGAATAATATATGAAAAAGTAGTTGATTACTCCAAGACCCTAGGGAGAGAGGGTTGCCATGTGGAGCCAGTGAGAGACGTGAACAGCCCTGGTTCTGTGTGGGCAGCACACACCTGAGCAAAAGGGACCCTTTGTATTGTGCTTTTAATATTGGCCAAAAGTGTAAGTTAGTAGATTTTCCACAGTAGTCAGTGATTGAATAGTTTAAAGCAAAAACCTGTGAAAATGGAAAGGTACTCAGGGACCCATGTTTGTGGGGATGATTGCCTTACAAAACTGGAATCCCAGACACAGTTTGAGCATTTTGTACACAGCCACCACCCTTCCTTAGGGCTCTCATTTCATCCAATATAGTCTGGATATTGGTAGGGATGGCATTGACTGAACCAAAATGCCTATGTCATTTTAGGAATCAGTGACCTTCAATGATGTAGCTATCAACTTTACCAAGGAAGAGTGGGCCATGCTGGACATGAACCAGAGAAAGATGTTCAGAGATGTTATGCTGGAGAATATCAATCATCTGGTGTTCATCGGTGAGTTTTTCAAAATATTCTATCTATATACAGCTATCTATTCGTCCATCCATCCATTTATTTAATCTAGCATCAAGTTGTTCAAGTATCTAGACAATGGCCCCATATGCCACACTGATCTCTACTCTGATTCTTTCATATTTCTTATGGGTACTTAAAAGAAACTTTCTGTTTTTGTTTATTCCTTATGTCTTATTTGTCCCACCAGTGGCATGTGATTTTCTGCTCTAAAATTTCAGGTCTTTCTTGCTGCTCAATCTCCAACATTAATAACAATGTGAGAATGCAATAAATTTTATTTCTATGGACAAAATAAATATTCTCTAGATAATTGTTATCCACTAGGGACTGTAGTGAAGTTTTGGCACACAGAAGGCATACTATTTTCCACATAGAACATAGATTGTTTTGGTTGAGCTTATGTTTATTGGATGCTTTTATAAAATATACTTCAACCATTTTGGAATCATAATTTCTCCTGATATGAAAATATTGAGGATTCTGTAGTCCAGGAATTTAGGCATGGGCATTAATATATCCTTAGTGTTTTTGACTGAAGGTCAAGAATTATCATTTGCAGGAAAAGGATTTTCAGTATACTCTATTTAAATTATACTTCCTTGTGCTGTTCATAAGAGCTTATCTACTGTTCCTCATAGTCTGCCCTAGACTTGATGATCATGAACTTATATCACTATAGATTTCAAAATCTATGCTTCTGTTTCTCATACATAGGGTATCAGGTCTGCATATCAGAAGTGCTTTCACAGTCAGAACAAGGAGAACTGTGGAGAGAAGGATTAAGGTTTCTCCAAGTACAGAGTCCAGGTGAGTTCTAAGACTCTGTGCTTCACTATGAGGAGGAGCATTGTCACTGAATGAGCAGGTCCTTAGAAGTATCAACAGAAGATTTCCTGAACTGAATGATATTCTCTGAAATGTAGGCTATGAATTTGGGGGAAAATCTCCTCAAATGTGTAATTTTTCCATACATGTATCAATTTCTATTCAAGAATCCATCTCTGATTGTATTTCACTTAGGGAAAGTACATTTGTTTACTTATAGGAGTTAAACTTTCACATAATGACCTGTGTTCTGGTCTTCCTTTTTGAGGATTTTTCCTCTCTTTACCACTGAATATTGCATCTTCTTATCTTCTTATTTTCCCTTACTTTAATGCTGAAAATATTTTATTTGTCAATTTCCAGAAAAGTGTTTCTACCTCCTAAAGCACACTTTAATTTTACATTGTTATACAATCTAAATGACAATATTTGAAAAATAAACACATGATAATTGAGGATTTTCAAATATTTCATTCTGCTTCTGCCACTCTATAAAGCATTTAAAATTGTTCCAGGCAGGGAAAATGACCATAAAAATGAAGAAATGATAACCATGCAACATGTCTCTAAGAAGGACACATCTACCAACCAGACAAAGGTAAGTTTCATGATTGTGAGCATTTGTCTCCTAGAGAGAGAGATAGGATTGAATAATTTAGGAGATCATCACCGTCACCTGAGTAATTATAGATAGTATTATTCACTCTCCCATCAAAAAGTTGTGGATATTTTCAATTAAGAAAATATTAACCTGAGTTCAAAACCATAACCTGAAGTCTTATAAAAGGACAATTGCATAAACATCATTTATATACCTATTCTTTGAAACATGATGAAGTTTTCAAAATTAATTAGCTCTGCAGTTGAGATGATACAAAAAAGAAAATCTGTGCATACAAGAATGTAGTAATCTGTGTACATGGAACTATTATAATGAAGGATGACTGGAAACTCTCTGAATAATTAGACTAGAGAATTATGTTAATAAATATATGTGAACACATCATTAACTGTCTCTCTTGTCATTTATACCAGCAGATTTCTCACACTGAAGAGGATCCCCTGGAAAGTAATGATTTGGGAGAATATTTCACTCACTCCACAATGACTGACATGGGAATCAAACCCAATGTAAACAAACAATTTCAAAGAGTTCTCAATTATCATTCATTCATTGGTCAAAATAAGAAAATTCAAACTGGATGTAAGTCATATAACTGTCATCTATGTGGAAAAGCCTTCAGAAGGAGTTCTGGCCTTAGACGACTTGAGAAAATACACACTGGAGAAAAGCCATATGGCTACCATCTATGTGGGAAAGACTTCACTGGTAGTTCTACTCTCAGACAACAGGAAAGAATTCACACTGTGGTGGATCCATATGTCTGCCATCTGTGTGGGAGTTCCTTCAGTCAAAGTTTTAACCTTAGGCAACATGAAAGAATTCATACTGTGGAGAAACTATATGCCTGCCATGGATGTGGGAAAGATTTCACAGAGAGTGCCACCCTCAGACAAAGTGAGAGAACTCATACTGAAGTAAAACCATATGACTGCCATGTATGTGGGAAAAACTTCACTGATAGTTCTACACACAGAGAGCATGAGAGAACTAACACTGGGGAGAAACCATATATCTGCAATATGTGTGGGAAATCCTTCATTCAGTGTGATATCCTTAGGCAACATGAAAGAATTCACACTGGGAAGAAACCCAATATCTGTAAAATATGTGGGAAATCCTTCAATCATTGTGGTACCCTTAGACAACATGAAAGAATTCACACTGGGGAGAAACCATATGTCTGCAGTATGTGTGGGAAATCCTTCAGTCATTGTAGTACTCTTAGGCAACATGAAAGAATTCACACTGGAGAGAAACCCAATGTATGCAATATATGTGGGAAATCCTTCAGTCATTGTGGTAACCTTAAGCAACATGAAAGAACTCACACTGGAGAGAAACCCAATATCTGCAATATATGTGGGAAATCCTTCAGTCAGTGTGGTAGCCTTAGGCAACATGAAAGAATTCACACTGGAGAGAAACCCAATGTCTGCAATATATGTGGGAAATCCTTCAGTCGTTCTGGTAACCTTAGGCAACATGAAAGAATTCACACTGGAGAGAAACCCAATATCTGCAAAGTATGTGGGAAATCCTTCAGTCATTGTGGTAACCTTAGGCAACATGAAAGAATTCACACTGGAGAGAGACCCAATGTCTGCAACATATGTGGGAAATCCTTCAGTCATTGTGGTACTCTTAGGCAACATGAAAGAATTCACACTGGAGAGAGACCCAATACCTGCAATAGATGTGGGAAATCCTTCAGTCGTTGTGGTACCCTTAGGCGACATGAAAGAATTCACAGTGGAGAGAAACCCAATGTCTGCAATGTATGTGGGAAATCCTTCAGTCATTGTGGTAACCTTAGGCAACATGAAAGAACTCACACTCGGCAGAAACCCAATGTCAGCAACATATGTGGGAAATCCTTCAGTCTTTGTGGTACCCTTAGGTGACATGAAAGAATTCACACCACAGAGCAACCACATGTTTGCCGTCTATGCAGGGAATCCTATGTACATGATAAACTTAGGCAACATGAGAAAACTCACACTGGGGGGAGACCATAAGTTGGACAACCATGTGGGAAATCCTTCCATCTATGTGGGAAATCCTTCCATTTATGTGGTAAATTGAGGTTACATGAAAAAACTAACAGAAGAAACTATACACCTGCCATGCATGTGGGAAATGCTTCACTGATAATTTCAGATGACACAAGGTAATTAACACTGGGGAGAAAACATTTCTTCCATCTACATAGGAAAACCTTTAGACATTATTCTGCTATTGGACATCAGAGAAGTTATTAAATATGTTTTGCTTATGGAAGAGTCCTCAGCCACAGCTCTAACATTTAAAATTAAAAAATTCACACAGAACTATGATAAATATCTCTCAATGTAATAAACGTATAAATGCTTTTATTTACAATCTATCTTTAAATAACATGATTTTACTCTTGTAGGAAGAACTCAAAGTCTGTAATTAACTATAATAAATTTCAGCTTAGCTCCATCCTTTGGTATACAATTATAGCTCAGAGTAGGAATAACTCCTAAACCATAAAAATGGACAGAAATATCCTTACTAGGAGGAGAATATTCTAGGAGAACAAGATATAATATTTGATGGAGTGGCTACTCAGTGAAAAAATGAGAAATTATTTACTTACAAAGCAATGTGTGGAACACATGTGAAGTTTCACATTGTATAATACATTCTATGTATATATAGAATGAAGAAACGTCTTTGGTGTTCTCAATTTACCAATCAATGTTAAATTTCTCATATTGAGGAAATGTCAACACTAAAATCAAGGTGAATGTCTGTTCAGCTGGAGTTCACATGAGGAATATCAGATTGGAAAAAATAACTATCAAGAATGCTTTACAACAAAATTCAGACATGAATTCAGAGTTTTTCCTTTTGACATATTAATGAAAAATAAATTAAAATGGATTGTGAGGTGATCTGGAACTGCTGAATGCAGACTTTTGTAATGAGTTGTAGGCAGGGAAATCAGAGTTCTTTTCAACAGATCAGCATATGCACATATTTATGAGGAAAAACTGTCGCTGAAATTTCTAATTTTCAACTACTGTTTTTTCATACAACTCTAAACATAATTATGATGACTAGGTTTAATCAGAAAATATCTTTGAAAGTTAACTGACAATTGTACAACCAAAGATGATGTATCATAATTCTTATATACTGTTAACAAGTATGTACAGAGCATTAATGAACAGAACATAGATAAATAGATAACTTGGGAGTCATTTCTGGTGATACAGACATTTTCCCTTTTAAATGTTTCTACTGGTCTTTCAACTTAAAATGGAAATAAAATTAGATCTTAGAATAATATTGTAAGTCCTGGGGTATTTGGGGGCATGGGAATGGAAAATACCCATAACCCTGATCAGGCATTTGCTCATGCCATGCATTAAAAATGTGTTGCCATTATCTATCTCCAGGAAGGTGGCTCAGGCTGTGGCAATGATGGAACACTTTCTAAGGGAGCTGAGGTGATGGGTGTTTGGGCAGTTCTGGGCATGACTTGCCCCATGACATTTCCCAGTCTTGGGCTCTGTTCTGGTTTGCCAATGCTGCCAGAATGCAAAATACCAGAAAAGGATTGGCTCTTATAAAGTGGGTTTATTTGGTTACAAATTTACTGCCTTAAGGCCAAAATCATGTCCAAGCTAAGGCATCAACAATAGGGTACCTTCACTGAAGGATGGCCAATGGCATCCACAAAATCTCTGTTAGTTGGGAAGGCATGTGGCTGGCATCTTTTGCGCCCAGGTTGTTTCAAAGTGGTGTTTTCCAAATATCAACATCAGCTTTCAACAGCTGTTTTTAAAATGTAAACTGCAGCAGAAAGCTCCAGTATGAGCTTATAAAGGGCTCTAGCAAACTAATCAAGGCTCATACTGCATGGGCATGGCCACATCTACATGGAAATTGTCTAATCAGTTATCATCCACAGTTAGTGGGTCACATGTCAATGGAAACAATCTCATCCAAAGCTTCCAACCTCAACACTAATATATCTGCCCTCAGAAGATTGCATCAAAGACATGGCATTTTTGGCAATATAATACATTGAAACCAGCGCAGGCTCCAAGAATAACTCCATATCTCTGAACTCCAGAGATACACAGGGCTGCAGCAGACAACAAAAGCTGCACCCATGATGGTGGTCAACTGGGGCTTGAGGAACACCAGCATGAGCATGTTACACATATGCAGTGGCTGTTGTGGCTGCCACCTGGGCAGTCCCTGCAATCCCCTCAGCTACCTGCAATTCTTCTGCAGGTAGTGCTTCTTTGTTTCCCTGTTCCTGGAAAACAGCAGGAGCTTGTGCACATCAGCCACCCAGAGTGAAGCCATCGTTTCCACCTGCCTGCTGATTGAAGTCTGCTCACCAGTTCACCAGTATGGCTTTGAAGAGACTGGCTAGAAATACAGACTCTAAAGATAGCTCTGATGTGGCCTTGAACAGAAATGTTGAATGGAAGAAAAGCTATCCTTGATTTAAAGTGGCAGAGAGTTTTGTAAAATGAGTCCTGCTTTTAGATGGAAGGTAGAATTTGAAAATGATGAGCTTGGATATTTAGCTGAAGTGATTTCAAAACTAACAGTTGAAAATGCAGCCTGACTTACTCTTGCAGCTTATAATAATATGTGATAGGAAAGGGATATGCTAAGAATTGAAGTCTTGGGTACAAAGAAACAAGAAATCAATGGACTGCAAAACTCTGAGCTACCAGGAAGTGATACCCCAGAGAACAGTGCCCCATGTGAGGATTTAACTACATGGAAACTGACTTCCATTTCAGTACAAGCCAGGATTGGAGATGGTGTTATTAAGAAAGGATTTGTGGAAAGTGATTTTCTGAAGGTTTTGACCCCTGTATGCTGGCAGAAAGCCAACAATTGTTTGCACTATCTGTATAAATGGAACCACTGCCAGTTTGGGCTGCAGGGAATGAAGGAGAAAAAATGGAGGAAAAATTCCTTCAAAGACAGAAGCATGGAAATTGAGATCTGGAACCAAGAAATCACTGGGAAGGAGAGAAGAGAAACTGAAGCATGTGGAAAGAGTAGTTTTCCCTGGAGTCAGAGTGTGGGCCTTCTGCCTTAATGCTCAGGAAGAGTGCTGCTGACTGAGTCCTCAGAGAGATTGGAGCACACTTCCTGGTGATTGTGGTGAGCCTATTTACATAGGGTTGAGCATGTTCCCTGGAGATGGAAGGGAGTTGGGTGCCACCCTGGTGCTTATGGAGTGTGGGGCTGAGAAGGATGTGGTTTCCCCAGTGCACGAATATGTTGGAGCTCTCACCCTAGCATTTGGAGATAAAAGGGCTGCCATATAAGACTGGAAATTGTTGGACTCCTGCTCTCACAAGCCCCAAGGATAAAACATCATTTGACAAATGCCTCTCAGGCTTTGAAATCTAATGAAGCATGCCATGTGTGTTTTAGGAACTGTTTTGGTACTGTGAACCCTATTTTCCTTTTGGTTTCTCCTTATGGCAATGGGAATGTTTATCCTATGACAATTCCTCCTTTATATATTAGAAGCAGATAACTTGTTATAGGTTTCACAGGTCCACATCCAGAGAGGAAAGAATTTTGTTTTAGGAAAAGACCACATCTGTGATTGATTTGGATGGAGTCTTGTACTTACCTATTGTTACTGAATGGATTTCAGCTTTTGTGATATTGTGATAGGATGAATGTATTTTGTATTTGGAAAGAATAGGTCTTTGGGGAATCCAGAGGGGTGGAATATGCCCGTTTGGATATATTTTGTCCCCTCAAAAGCCATATCCTTTAATGCAACCTTCTGGGGGCTGATGTATTAGTATTGGTTAGGTTGGAAACTTTTGATTGTGTTTCCATGGAGATATGGCTCAATCAACTGATTAAATTTTTTCCATGGATATATAGATCCTGCCATTCAGGGATGGTCTATAATCACTGGCATCCTAGAAAAGAACTCACAAATAGAATGAGCTCAGAGCAGCAGAGAGGGACATTTTGGAAGGAACCTAAGAGCTAAGAGCTGACACTGACACTTAGAGATATTTGGAGATGCAGACAGATGGATGTTTAGCTACCAGATGAAGCCCAGAGTTTTTCCTGGGATATGCTAAAACAGAACCCCTAGGTGCTTAGATAGAAATGTCCTGACAGAAAGAACCAAGGATGCACAGGAGCTGAGAGAGAAGGTAGAACAGAACCTGGGATCAAAAGTTGTCAGCCACCTGCCTTCCCAGCTAATGAAGGTTTTCTGGAGCCATCAACCATCTTTCATCAACTGTTAATGTCTTGATTTGGACACTTTTATGTCATTAGGACTGTAACTTTGTAACAAAAGAAAACCTTTATAAAAGACAATCCATTTCTGGTATTTTGCATAATGGCAGCATTAGCAATCCAGAACAAGTAAGATGAATCTCACAATATATTTTAAAAATAAAACTGCCCTTGATGATCTCATTTATCAAGTATACCTTTCTGGCTTCTCTTAACACTTCAGTCACAATGATTTTATGAAAGATTCTTTATTACTTTAAATTTGTTGAACTTGAATATCTCTTATATCTCTACCATTTTACTGTAAAATACTTTAAGTTCACTCAATGTGTTATTGAACTAAGACCAACCTGGATGCAATATATGGCATATTTGAAATTCTGAGGAAAGACTCCTAGAAACATCTCTAAACCATTAATTTAAAATTTTTAAAATATTTCAAAATTAAGGTCTCTGTACATATTATAAAAATTTGAAAAATTGGATGCTTTCTGGGAATTTATTTGATTGATTTATTTCTGCAGTACCTTATACTTTTATTTGTACTATGTATATTTTTAATTTTTACTCATTTTATTACTATCAATATGCTTTTCTATATTTGGAAGTAAAAAGCTACTTTTGTTGACATCTGAAAATGTGATGGACTGATCTATTGATCAGGTGATTCATGCATTCATTAATTTCACCACAATATACCTTCACAGGCTTATAATATAAGAATAACTGCTGCTGGCATCTTTCCTATTTATGAAATTTGATATTATTTGTGGGAATCAGTAATTATTTAATAACTGTGAAGTTGAAAAAAGACAAAATGTATTGAGTCTTCTGTCTTTTGTACAATATTATGTTTTACCATACAAGGTGAACATAATTCAGAACATGAATAAGCTGAGACATAAAAAGATTGTCTTATACTTATGTGTAAACATATGCATTGGTGGTAAATCTGTTAATAGTAAGTGGATGTTGACTCACAGCAAATTCCTCATTAATGTTCCTCTTCATGAGTAAAAATATAAGTTGTGAAATTTTAACCTGTATTTGAAGCCCCTTCACTTATGGGCCCCTAGGCTAAATTGTTAATAAACCCTCATGAACAGCACATATTCTGTTGGATTGGCTTAAACTATTTTCCTTGATGTCTTAAAAATGTCTGTGCCGGTTTGAATGTATTGTGTCCTCCAAATGCCATTATCTTTGTGGTCTTGTGGGACAGACGTTTTGGAGTTGGTTGGATTTGCTTGGAGTGTGCCCCACCCAGCTGTGGGTGATGATTTTGATGAGGTGTTCCCATGGAGGCATGGCCCCACCCATTCAGGGTGGGCCTTGATCAGTGGAGCTATCTAAATGAGCTGACTCAAAGAGAGGAAACGGAGTACAGCTGGGAGTGATGTTTTGAAGAGGAGCAAGCTTGCTAGAGAGGAACATCCTGGGAGAAAGCCATTTTGAGGCCGGAGCTTTGGAGCAGACGCCAGCTGCCTTCCTAGCTAGCAGAGGTTTTCTGGATGCCATTGGCCATCCTCTGGTGAAGGTACCCGATTGCTGAGGTGTTACCTTGGATGCTTTGTGGCCTTAAGACTGTAACTGTGTAGTGAAATAAACCCCCGTTTTATAAAAGCCTATCCATCTCTGGTGTTTTGCATTCTGCAGCATTAGCAAACTAGAACAATGTGGAATAGAACTTTCCAGATCTGCTTATCCTTCCATCCTCAACTTCTCTAAAGGAACATTAATGAGTGCCACACTTCACATTTTGATTTTACTGTTCCATTTTTCTTGTGATCTGTGACCACTTATAACACACAGAACCTCTGAGAACTGCCAGAAAGCAGATACTTTCAGACTGACGTCCTGCTTGCAAGACTATAAATTCTCTCCTTTTCCCCTCCTTGAGAGTCTTTAGTTTAGGACTATTTTAAAGAGTTCACTAAGAAGTTTTGTTTTTCTTGTTGTTTCTGTTTTATGCCAATCTGTTTACTGAAAGTTTAATGATAGCATCATATTAATTTGGTTAAAAATAACCACTTCAATATTTAAAATAGATCCAACTTAGTAAAACTGGTTTCATGCTGAAGGTAGTCACCTCAGGAAGATTTTCTCAACATTTTCTACATACCAGACTACTTTCAGCCAATTATCAAACTACTACTGTCATATTATAGAGATACAACAGGCTTTGATTGAACACAGAATAAAAAGTTTTCATATATTGAACTGATGAATCAATGTTAAGTCTAGCTTTAATTTATGTGTGACAGTAGAGCAGTTAAAATGTCATTCCATCATAGGAAGATGTATTTTATGCCTCAGCATGGACATTTATTTGCTTCATAGCCCTGAGAAAGTTTTGAACATCTTTGATAAATGACTTTCTTACTTAGAAAATTTGTAATAATAAACTCCTTATGAATTAAAAATTTAGAAATTAGTCCAAATAGAGTCAGTTCTCAATATGGTGCTGTTCTACTTTGCTAACACTGCTGGAATGCAAAACACCAGAAATCGAGTGACTTTTATAAAGGGGGTTTATTTGGTTACAAAGTTACAGTCTTAAGGTCATAAAGTGTCCAAGGTAAGTCATCAACAATTGGGTACCTTCACTGGAGGATGGCCAATGGTGTCCAGAAAACCTCTATTAGCTGAGAAGGCATGTGGCTAGCATCTGCTCCAAAGTTCTGGTTTCAAAATGGCTTTCTCCTAGGACAATCCTCTCTAGGTTGCAGTTCCTCAAAAATGTCAGTTGCTCTTGGGGTGCTTGTCCTCTCAGCTTTTCTGGAGTAAGAGTCTGCTTTCAACAGCCATCTTCAAGCAGTCTGTTATCTCCAGCTGCTCTCTCAGCTTCTGTGTATTCTTTGAAGTGCCCCTCCTGGCTGTACTAGCTTGCTTCTTCTGTCTGATCTTATATAGTGCCCAGGAATTTAATTCAGAGACACCCTGAATGGGTGGGCCAACACCTCCATGGAAATTATCCAATCAGAGTCATCACCCACAGTTGAAGAAATTCTGTCTTTGAAGAAATTTGAAGAAATTCTTCCTTCAATTTGTTCTTTGTCTGTCTCCTCCAGTCCAGACTAGCAGCAGCTCTGTCTATAAAGATCTCACAAAAATTCTGTTAGCTTCACATGAAGCCCACAGGGTTCAAAGCCATCAGACAATAGGACTTTCCACAAATCCTTTCTGCTTAACTCCTCCTCCAATCTTGGCTTGTACTGAAATGGTGGCTGGGTTCCATGTTTGGTTACATCCTCACATTGGGCTGTAGCTTCAGGGATTCCACCCCCTGGAACCCAATAATTTTCCAAGCCATCAGCTTCTGGATTCTTTGAACCCAAGAGTTCAGTTCTAAGTTTCTCTCTCTCTGCTTGCATTTTACTATAAGCTGCAAGGAGAAGCCAGGGTACATCCTCCACATGTAGTCTGTAGATCTCCTCAGCTAAGTGTTCCAGGTTGTTGCTTTCAAATTATTCCTTCCATCTGACACCAGGACTCAATTTTGCCAAATTCTCTGCCACTTTAAAACAAGGATCACCTTTCTTCCAGTTCACAACAACACATTCATCATTTCTTTTCAAGTCCTCCTCAGAAGTATCTTTAGAGACTATAGTTCCACAGTCTCTTCAAAGCAGTTTGGGCCTTTTCTATCAAGCTCCTCAGAATTCTTCCAGAATCTTCCCCTCATCTATTTAAAAAGCCATTCCAACATGTCTGGTATTTGCAAACACAGCAGCACGAGCACCCCACTCCTAGTACCAAAATCTGTTCTAGTTTTCTAATGCTGCTGAAATGCAAAACACCAGAGATGGATTGGCTTTTATAATGGGGGTTTACTTGGTTACAAAGTTACAGTCTTGAGGCCAAAAGTGTCCAGTGTAAGTCATCAACAATCAGGTACCTTCACTGGAGGAAGACCAATGGTGTCTGGAAAACCTCTCAGTTGGGAAGGCATGTGGCTGGCATCTGCTCCAAAGTTCTGGTTCAAAATGGCTTTCACCCAGGACATTCTCCTCTAGAATGCTGTTCTTCAAAAGTGTCACTCTCAGTTGCTCTTGGGGTGTTTGTCATCTCATAGCTTCTCCAGAGCAACAGTCTGCTTTCAACAGCCATCTTCAAACAGTCTCACCTTTAGCTGCTCTGTCAGCTTCTGTGCATTCTTCAAAGTGCCCCTCTTGGCTGTACTAGCTTGCTCCTTCTGTCTGATCTTATATAATGCCCCAGTAATTTAATTCAGAGACACCCTGAATCGGTGGGCCAACACCTCCATGGAAATTATCCAATCAGTCATCACCCACAGTTGGGGCACATCTCCATGGAAACAGTCAAAGAATTACAATCTAATTAACACTGATAGGTCTGCCCACACAAGATTGCATCCAAGATAATGATATTTGGGTGGACATAATACATTCAAACTGGCACAGGTGTCTATTTTGAGGAAAAATAAATCAGTAGGAGAAGAGCAATCACAGACAAAAGGAATTATGTGATATCTTCAGTACTTACATTTCTTCCATTCTAAACCCATAGTACTATTGTTTTTGAACACAAAAAGATGTAAGAGGAAAATCCAGGGCTCTGCATTTGATAATGGCACTTTCTTTTAAAAGGGTTATGACATGATAAAATGTTCTGAAATGATGTATATACAGATTTTAAAACTTAGATCATTTCTTTACTTGTAGATTGCCAAGTGGCAAGAGGATCTCTGCACAGCAGTTTTCCAGGGGTAACTAGAATACTGCGTAGGTGCTCCCATCCCACAAATATAACAGAAAATATCATTTATTTTAATGCATATGTAAAGAATGTATTTTCAATATAAAGAATTATTGGTATCATTTTCCATTTATATGTTTAATCCACACATCCATATAAAACTTAGTATGCTTAAAGTTAGCTCAATATTTCAAAATATTTAGGGGTGAATTATGCACAAAAAAAGGCTAGAAGCTGTGTGTAGGAATGGCAGAAAAATGCTTATATTTTCTTTCAAAACATACTATGAGAAATTACACCTGAAATATAAGGGCTCATGTATATATCTTATTTTCATGACAAGGATTCACTTATTTACTTTGTACCACCTGAATATGTAGCACAGAGGTTAGCTAAGAGAAGATAATAGGCAAATATTTTTGGTATTAATTAAATTGCAATGACAATAAAATATGCAATTTTTAATATAAATGGAGACAAACAAAATAAAATGTATTTAAATATTTAAATTAGTATTCTTCATATTGAAATTTTGGGCAGCAAGAGGAGCCCCCAGTTTTGCTGGCATCAGTTCCACTAGACACTGTAATCCAATCACTGAACTTTCATTAACAATTATCAGTTCTGCTTAAAACTCCTGGGACTCAGATTTGCAATTCAATGAAAAATAAATAATGCATTGGCTTGGTCTCATTGTGTAACTACCATCCCTATCAGTATTTTCTATTCCAATTTTTTTAAAACATAGCAGAGCAGGAGAGAGTTGGAGTGATTCATTGGGGGGGCGGATAAAGAGGAGGAAAGGAAGAGAACAGTAATATCAAACACTTACAAGTTACAAGTTAATACTGTCTTCTCTTACACGGGAGAGGAAAGGCAGGATTTCTGGTAAGGATCCAGTCATGTTCCAGGTGCAGGCAAGGGTGAGTGGGAACCTGAGATGATTAAGACCATGGCAGGAATCATTCTGTTTTATAACCAAGCCATCTTTGTTCAGTTTTGGTTTAAAATGTAGTGAAGCAATGGCACTAGAGAAAACCCCTTGGTATCTAAAACTTGGCATAAAAATAAGAGCACTGTTGTAATTTCAAATGGCTAATTGCCTTCAGATGGCTCTAGGAAAGCAAAATATCTTCCATGATTCTTAGAAATTCCAATTACATTTCTGTCATTGATTCTAGTTTAATTCAGCTATTCTCAGACAACATAGTCATTATGATTTTAACAACTGGAACATGTTGATGTTTGGCTTAGTGAATGGACTATTTTGATATCTGCCAAAAATGTAGTTGAAAAAAATTATGTACACAGAGAGCAATAATCTCTATGTCCTATTTAAGACAACTTAGCCCGTTGTGTTATTCAAGTGTTGAGTATAATAATTAGATTTTATTCATATCTCCAACTATGAAATTGGAATTTTAAAAATTCTCCTTTGTGATATGTCATTTCTTGCAGTATGTTTGTAGTTATGTCATAAGTGCATACAAATTTCTAATTGTTAAATCTTCCTATTAAATCAACTTCCTTATCATGAAGAAAAATCTCTATATATGGAGCCATTCTTCCTACATCTGGTCTACATTTTTTTTTTACTAGAATTAAGCCATATAGCTTTAATGACTGTTTCTTTTTTGGGGGGGGGGCTTGTTTTGCATTATATATTTCGCCATCTTATTTAAAATTTTATTTTGATGTATATTTTTCTGCTTATTTTAACTATTATTACTTATGTAAAGCTTATAGTTGGGTATTTTAGTTTTTCATTCCAATTGACAATTTTTGTGTTATAATTGGGTCATTCAGTTCATTTAAATTTAGTGTCATTAGTAGCCCATATTGAATTTCTGTCTACACTCATACTTTTGGTTTGCTATTTGTCCTACCTTTTCTGGGTCCAATATTTCTTCTATTGAGTTGATAAAGTGTATTTTTCCTTTTTTTCCATCTAGTAGATTTTCAGTAATAAAATCTTATCTCAATTATTTTAGATATTACCCTAGAGATTTCAAAATTGATCTTCAACTTATTACATTCTATCTTGTTTCCATCATTAGTTGACAGATCACTCACATGATCAATTATCCAAATAAATATCTGGATATTTGTTCTAGTTTGCTAATGCTGCAGAATGCAAAACACCAGAGATGGATTGGCTTTTATCAAAAGGGGGTTTATTTGGCTACACAGTTACAGTCTTAAGGCCATAAAGTGTGCAAGGTAACACATCAGTAATCAGGTACCTTCACTGGAGGATGTCCAATGGCGTCCAGAAAACCTCTGTTAGCTGGGAAGTCATATGGCTGGCATCTGCTCCAAAGTTCTGGTTGCAAAATGGCTTTCTCCCAGGATGTTCCTCTCTAGGAAGCTTGCTCCTCTTCAAAATGTCATTCGCAGCTGCACTCCATTCCTTCTCTTTGAGTAAGGTCATTTATATGGCTCCACTGATCAAGGACCACCCTGAATGTGTGGGGCCATGCCTCCATGGAAATATCCCATAAGTTATCCTCTAAAGTTGGGTGGGGCGCATCTCCATGCAAACAACCTAATCCAAACGTTCCAACTTAATCCCCACTATTATGTCTACCCCACAAGATTGCATCAAAGAATATGGCTTTTTCTGGGGGACATAATACATTCAAACTGGCACATTCCACCCCCTGGATCCCAGAAAAACATATTCTTTCCAAATACGAAATACATTCATCCCACAATACCACAGAAACTTAAACCATTTCAGTAACAATAGTTAAGTACAAGATCCCATCAAAATCAAATATAGGCGTGGTCAGTCCTAAGGCATACTTTTCCTTTACCTTTGGATCTGTGGACTTAGAGCAAATTATATGCTTCCAATATACAAAGGAGGGACATTCATAGGATAAACATTTCCATTGCCGTAAGGAGAAACAGTATGGAAAACAGGGTTAACAGGACCAAAACAGTTCCTAAAACCTGCAGGACAAACTCCATTAGATTTCAAAGTCTGAGAGTCATTTACAGAACAATGTTGCATCCTTGGGGCTTGAGAGAGTTGGAGTGTAACCCTTCCTAAGGGCCTAAGGGCCTTTCCTCTCCAAACACTTGGGTGAGTGCTCCAACATATCCACACATTGGGGAGACCACCTTCTTGGCCCCACCCTCCTCAAACATCGGGGCAGTTCCTGGATTCCCTTCCATCTTCACGGAACATGTTCAACCCCTTCAGAACAGTGTGGTGGCAGCCAGGCTCTCCCCAATTCCCTCTAAATGTGCTCCACCCTCCTTGGGACCTGCGGTGGCAAAACTCTTCCAGAGCATCGAGGCGGAAAACCCGCCCTCGACCTCCAGGGCAAACTCACCCTTTCCATGCATGTGGGCTGCTCCACTCTCCCAGCCCAAGACCTCTTGACTCCAGACCTCAACCTCCATGGCTCTGTCTTTGAAGAAATTTTTCCTTCAGTTTGTTCCTTGTCTGTTGGCTCCAGTCCAGACTGGCAACGGCTCTGTCTGTAAAGATCTTGCAAAAATTATGTTGGCTTTGCAAGAAGCATGCAGGGGTCAAAGCCATCAGACAATAGGATTTTCCACAAATTCTTTCTGGATAATTCCATTTCCAATCTTGGCTTGTACTGAAATGGTGGCTGGGTTCCATGTTTGGTTACGTCCTCATGTTGGGCTGTAGCTTCTGGGATTCCACCCCCTGGAAGCTCATAATTTTCCAAGCCATCAGCTTCTGGTTTCTTTGAACCCAAGAGTTCAGTTCTAAGTTTCTCTCTCTCCACTCGCATTTTACTATAAGCTGCAAGAAGAAGCCAGGGTACCTCTTCCACATGTAGTCTGGAGATCTCCTCAGCTAAGTATTCCAGGTTGTCACTTTCAAATTCTTCCTTCCATCTGACACCAGGACACAATTTTGCCAAATTCTGTGCTACTTTAAAACAAGGATCACCTTTCTTCCAATTTGCAACAACACATTCATCATTTCTGCTCAAGTCATCATCAGAAGTATCTTTAGAGTCCATGTTTCCATAAACAGTCTCTTTACAGCAGTTTTGGGCTTTTCTATCAAGCTCCTCACAATTCTTCCAGAAACTCCCCATTATCCATTTAAAAAACCATTCCAACATGTTTGGTATTTGCAAACTCAGCAGCAAAAGCACCCCACTTCTCTGGTACCAAAATCTGTTGTAGTTTGCTAATGCTGCAGAATGCAAAATACCAGAGATCGGTTGGCTTTTATAAAAAGGGGGTTTATTTGGCTACACAGTTACAGTCTTAAGGCCATAAAGTGTCCAAGGTAACACATCAGTAATCGGGTACCTTCACTGGAGGATGGCCAGTGGTGTCCGGAAAACCTCTGTTAGCTGGGAAGGCATATGGCTGGCATCTGCTCCAAAGTTCTGGTTTCAAAATGGCTTTCTCCCAGGATGTTCCTCTCTAGCAAGCTTGCTCCTCTTCAAAATGTCACTCACAGCTGCACTCCATTCCTTCTCTTTGAGTAAGGTTATTTATATGGCTCCACTGATCAAGGACCACCCTGAATGTGTGGGGCCATGCCTCCATGGAAATATCCCATCAGTTATCCTCTAAAGTTGGGTGGGGCACATCTCCATGCAAACAACATAATCCAAATGTTCCAACTTAATCCCCACTATTATGTCTGCCCCACAAGATTGCATCAAAGAATATGTCTTTTTCTGGGGGACATAATACATTCAAACCCCAACAATATTTTTCTACATGGCCGTGGATTTATTTTAAAGATGATTGTTTTAAATATGCATTTAGATGACATATAAAAATAAATTTCATGATTGTATGTCACTGTCACTGTTCTGAGTACTTAAGAGTAATTTTGTTTCATTCTATTCAAACTCCCACAGAGGGCTTCCCCTCCCTCAACACCCCCTTACAGAGGATGGCAAATATTTATGGTTAATCTGGCTGCCTCAAGAGCCAAACAGCCTATGTTTCTAGGTAGGATCTGCAACTTAAGGGTTGTGTGCACTTTAGCAAGTTATATTTTCTTGACTTCCTGAACCCACATATTTGCCCTTTCATTGTCCTTCATTTCTTGCTGCATACAGTGTATCCATCTGGAATGATTTCCCTCAGACTGAAAACCATCTGTTAACATTTTTTGTACCATCCAGTTGATGGCCTTGAACTTTTTCTGCTTTAGTTTGTCTGAATATATATTTCTTTGCTTTTTAATACTTCCATAAGTACCCATTTTTTTTTGCTGTCAGACACTGATTATTATGAATATTCAATATCCATATAAATAGAATCATATAGTATGTGTTCTTTTGTAATTGACTTCTTTTGATATATATACACAACATATATATATATATATATATATATATATATATATATGTAATTTTGGGCTGGTGTTGATTTGTTTTGCTAGCAGTGTTCCACCAAATTTATTGCCCATATTGTAGATATTCATTCTCCTAATGTTTGACATTGTGTTTATTACCATGTTTTAGGTATTGTGAACAATAAATTTTCTTTAAAATTGCTCTACTTGAGTTGGTGGACCTTGACACCCATTTTTCTTGAGCATGTAGCAGATAAATTGCTGGATTGAAAACACATGCATGTGACAAGTGGATAGTGAGAAACTGAAGAGTGAGCACCAACTCAGTCCTCCCAGAATAACAACTATTAAATGGATAGAATCTGTCTGAAACAGATATTTTGAATCTCCACAAATGAGAGGAATACTATACAGCATCCAGGGAAGAGCAGGAGTTGGAGTCTGACAAATTACAGTAAAGAAGAGAAAATTGCTCTTATCTCAAGGTGGTTACTGTAACATGTATCTCACTCTTGCTGCACTCCACAAAGGTTCCAACCCTTGACAAACTTGCTGGTGACATAAAAGGATGTGAAAATCTTTGCCAAGACCAAGTGAGGGCACATAAAAGCACTGATCACAGCTTTTGATTAATGGCTTTGGATTGCTGAGACCCTACTCTAAATGTGGCCATTGATTCAACCCACCCTACAGAGGCAGTGGTGGCAGCCATTTTTTCAAAACATCCTGAGTGGTAGAGGTGAGCCAAAGACACTAGCCTTCCACAGGTTTGCATGAGGCAGTTAGAAGGAGTGCATTTTCTAGGCAAGCCAAGAGAACTCAGCTTTGAAAAGCTGTAAAGAAAGATCTTGGTGACTTACCTGGTCCTCTACCCAGGGCAATTTGGAGCAAGTCTATACAGTAGACATGTTTGACTGGCCCTGATTCAGCAGAAGAGACAGACTTGTGAAAGCCTCTTCATCACATCCCTCAACTCAGAATTTGCCCTTGAGGCAATAAAAGACATGTAAGAATTATAAAGGCAGTGATACAGGAGCAATGGCTTGTGGGCTTCAAACACTCATGAGCAGGATGTCTGTCTCCTGGGAAACAGGGGACAAAAAACTCCTGAAAATAAGGAAACTCAAAAACAACTAAGAAGAAAAAACACAGGACAAGACATAGGCACAGATTAAGAAGGGGAAACATGCACACGGCAATCATTTTCTGTAGACATCCCTGATAGAGGGGATGATGTTCAGTAAAATCTCTCTCTTATCACCAGCTGGTTACAAAATCAAGAAACGTACATCTTCAGGGAATAAATACCAGAATTAACATATTAAAATGCACAGTGTGCAATGAGTGCAAGACAAACAAACAGGAAATGATGGCCCATCCAAAGGAAAAGGATAAAAATTCAGCAACCAACAATGAAGAATGTCAGAATGTGGGCATGCCAAATAAATCCTTTAAAAATGATCTTAAAATGCTCAAGATGAAGGAAAATACAGAGAAAGAACTAAAGGATATAAGGGAAACAATGAATGAGCAAATGAGAATCTTAGTAAAGATACAGAAATTTTAAAAGGAATCAACACAACTACTGGAGTTGAAGACCATAATAACAAAAACAAAAAGTGTCCTGAAAGATTTCAAGGGCAGATTGGTGCTGGCCAAAGAAAGAATCTGAACACAGTGACAAGACAATTGAAATGAATAGGGTTGAGCAACAAATATCAGAATTATGAAAAGTGAAATTAACTTAGATCTTCAAATGTACCAATGTATGCAATACAGCAGTTCCAGAAGAGAGGAAAGAAAGGGGAAGTAGAAATAGTCAAAGAAATAATGACAGAGAACTTCCCAAGCTTAATAAATAATATGAATGTGCACACCCAGCTAGCTCAGAAAAACCAAACATCAGAAGCATTAAGAAAAATAAACCATTTCATTTATTGATCACATTACTGAACACAAAGTACAAGGAGAGACTTTTGAAAGCTCTGAGAAAAAAGCAATGAGTTTTGTACAAGCAAGTCCCAATAAGGTTGAGTGCTGATTTGTCATCAGAAATAATGAAGGAAAGAAGACAGTGTGTTGAAATACTTATTGTGCTTTAAGAAAACAGTTTCCAACCAAGAATTATATATCAGGTGAAACCTTCTTTCAAAAATGAGGGAGAGAGACTTCAGGGCCAAGATGACAACAGGAACAGGCAAACAAACTGCTGAGTACTGGCCCCACAGAGCCATGGTCTATCCAGGAGAACCTGTGTTTGGCATCTTCTGTCATGAGGTGTGGAGATCAAAATTGGGTATCAGTTAACAGCAATCAAGCCTGTTGCAGAACCTGGCCACACTCCAGACTGGTTCTCTCAAAAACACGGTGCTTCTCAATACTCAGAAATTCAAGAGACCACTGAGACCCCAAAATAGAAATGTGGTGAAAAGGGGGAAGCTGTGGAAACTGTTGAAGATGTCATTGTTCAGGAGCTTATGGCTGAAAAAGTTGAGGAATTAAAGAAAGTAACAAAGGAAACCCAGGAAAAATATAGATGACTGAAAAAGATGCAGAACTAATTCAAGCTGGGCACATGGATAGCAGACTGGATGAGCTTTGCAATGACATTGCAATGAAAAAGAAATTGGAGTAAAAGGAGGCTAAAGTAAAGAAGTCTACAGATGCTGTATATCAGGCTCATCAGGCAGTAAAAACACCCCCTTGGAGGTTACTGACTGTGATGGTTCATTGTCCTGTAGATTCTGCCTTCCCAGGAGGTGATTATCCACTTGGGGACTTGACTCCAAACACTATGGAAGAGGCCACCTCTGGGTAACCCCTGGGACTTTGCCAAGTACCCCAGTCACCTCATTTCCTGGGATTCCTGACACCCTTACTCCAGACTCTCCACCCTTAGAAGCCCCCATGACCACAGTAACAGATGATTCACCCCAGAAAAATATGCTTAGACAGAAATGAAGTGCACAAATACAATCACTGGTGTCCCAGGAGAAAAGTAAAATGCTAGGAGGAGTGTTTGAGGATAAAATTGGGTAACAATTCCCACCTTACAAAAGACATAAATATACAAAGAAGAAGCCCAACAAACTTCAAATAGAATAAATCCAAATAGAACCTTTCTGAGGCATATACTAATCAGATTGTCAAATGCTGAAGAGAAGGAGAAAGTCCTGAAAGCAAGACAGAAGTGATTCACCACATAAAAGGGAAACCATGTAAAACTAAGTACTGCTACTGAACAGGCATCATGGATGGGAGAAGGCAGAGGTATGACATATTTAAAATTCTGAAAGAGCAAAAATTGCCAGCAAAGAATACATTATCCAGCAAAGCTGTACTTTAAAAGTGAGGGAGAGTTTAAAATTTTCACAGACAAACACATGCTGAAAGAATTTGTTGACAAAAGACCTGCTCTGCAAGAAATACTAAATGGAGTTCTGACCACTGAGAAAAAAGTCAGGAGAGAGAGATCTGCAGAAAGGTACACAACACAAGAGTATTAGATAGCATAACTTAAAGGAAAAAAAAGAAGTAGGGAAAAACAGAACTAAAAAAAGGATAAGCTGGTTAGGTCAAGAACTGCATTCACAGTAATGAATTTGAATGGGGATGGATTAAACTCTCCAATTAAAAGATACAGACTGACTAAATGGATTAAAATGTATGATCCACTGATGTGTTGTTTACAAGAGACTTATCTTAGACCTAGTGGCACAAAGAGATTGAAAGTGAAAGGTTGGAAAAAACATTCTACAGACACTGTAATCAAAGAAAACAGTGATAGCCATAGAAACATCAGATGAAATAGGTTTTAAATGCAAAATCAATATGATAAATGAATTACACTTTATAAATATATAAAGAAATATGTGATTGCATTCAAAATAACAGTATATGCATTTTCTCTAGTTCTCATGGAATGTTCTCAAGGAAAGATCAAATGTTGGGGCACAAAACCAGTCTCAATTTGAAATGACTGAAATCATTCAAACCACATTGTCTTACCATAATGGAATGCAGCTTGAAACCAATAACCACCAAGAACAAGAACTTTCAAAAATGTATAGTGGTAAGGTGTAAATCTCTGATGTAACATGGGACATGACTCCTAGGGATAAGTCTGGATCTGACAAAAGAGATGAAGCATATAATGAAAACACTGGATATACATAAGGTAGAAATAGAAAGTTTAAAAAAACAACTGGCAGAATCTATGGAAATGACAGGCACAACACAAGAGATGAAAGACACAATGGAGACATACAAAAGCAGATCTCAAGAGGCAGAAGAAAACATTCAGTAACTGGAGATCCAGAGACCTGAAAGCCTACACACCAAAGAAGAGATAGAGAAAAGAATGGAAAAATATGAGCAACATCTCTGGGAATTGAATGACAACACACAATGCAGGAGTGTACATGTCATGGGTGTCCCAGAAGAAGAAGAGAAGGGAACAGGGGCAGAAGTAATAATAGAGGAAATAATGAAAATTTCTCATCACTTATGAAAAACATAAAATTATGGATCCAAGAAGCTCATTGTACCCCAAAAAGAATAGATCTGAATAGGCCTAGGTCAAGGCATGTAATAATCAGATTATGAAATGACAAAGATAAAGAGAGAATCCTGAAAACACTAAGAGAAAAGTGATACATCCCATACAAAGGAAGCTTGATAAGACTATGTGTGGATTTCTCGATAGAAACCATGGAGGCAAGAAAGAAGGGAGGGTGATATATGTAAGATACTGAAAGAGAAAAACCACCAACAAAGGATCCTATATCTGGGAAAACTCTCCTTCAAATATGAGGGATCATGGGATTGAAAAAGCTTTCTTGAACAAAAAGGAGAAGATAAATTAAACAAAGTAAAATTTCCAGGGCTGAAAGCTACTGAATGGTGTCAAGAGGTCATACTGGGGATTATTCTTATGCATTATAGAGATATGCCTTTATAGTTTTTAATTTATTAGAATAGCTAGAGGGAAATACCTGAAACTGTTGAACTACAACCCAGTAGCCTTGTTTCTTGAAGAAAATTGTATAACTTTATAGCTTATACAGTGTGATTGTGTGATTGCAGAAGTCCTTGTGGCTCACACTCCCTTTATACACTGTATGGAGAGATGTGTAGAAAAATGGGAACCAAAAGTAAATGAATAATAGGGGAGTATGGGAGGGCATGTGTTGTTTTGGATGTTCTTTTTACTTTTATTTTTATTCTTATTTTAATTTTAATTTTTATTATTTTTTGGAATAATGAAAATTCAAAAATTGATGCTGGTGATGAATACTTATCTATATGATGATACTGTGAACAATTGACTGTACACTTTGTATGATAGTATGGTGTGTGATTATACCTGAATAAAATTGCAAGTAAAAATATATATTGGGGGTTAAACAACATGCTTTTAAGCAATCAGTTGGTAAAAAAAGAAATTGCAGAAGAAATCAGTAAATAACTGGAAAAATGCAAATGAGAACAGAACATGTGAAACCTATGGGATGCAGTGAAGTAGGTGCTGAGTGAGATATTGATAACTCCAAATGCATACATAAAAAAGGAAGTTGGAGCTAAAACTAAAGGCTTAATTAAACAAAAGAATAAACTAGGGAATGAAGAGCAATTTAACACTAATGCAAGTAGAGCAAAAGAAATAAAGATATAAGCAGAAATAAATGATCTGGAGAACAAAAAACAATAGAGGGAATAAAGAAAACCAAAAGTTGTTTCTTTGAGATCGATAAGATTGACAAACACTTACTAGACTGTCAAAGACAAAAGAAAGAAGATCCAAATAAACAAAATCAGAAATGAGAGAGCAGTCATTATTACGGATCTCAAAGAAATTTTTAAAAATCATAAGGGGATACTATGAACAACTGTATGCCCACAATCTAGATGACTTAGAAGAAATGGATAATTTCCTGGAAACAAACTTAGACTGACCTGAGAAGAAATTGGAGATCTCAGTAAACAAATCACAAGAGATGCAGTTATCAAGCATCTTCTTCCAAATATAAACCAAGGGTCAGATTTGTTTACAGGGGAATTTTGCAAAACACACAAAAAAGAACTGGCACCATTCATGCTCAAATTCTTTCAAAATATTGAAGAAAGATTGGTACTTAATTAATTTTATGAAGCTAACATCACTCTATCACCAAAACCAGATAAAGATACTACAAGAAAAGAAAACTACTGGCAAAGCTCCCTAATGAATATAGATGTAAAAATTCTCAAAAAAATATTGCAAATTGAATCCAAAGG